>NC_092414.1:178329271-178954271 GCF_040894005.1 Engystomops pustulosus
TCTCTGACACAATGCTACATTATCACTGCCAACTGGTATACAGAGGCTCAGTGACAGCTGTCATTCAGTGCACCAGAAAGAGGCAAGCATAACCTATTATTTCCATACCCCTCTGTAGCTCATAGAATCTGCTTGATTCTTATTTGAAGGGAGATACCATGGGATTTCTTTATTTTCATTTCTTATGGAAATCAGTGAGACTTATCTGAGAAGAAGATCTCTGCATCAAAGAGAGATAAGGTGCAGTCAGCCTAGCGTCTGCATACACTGTGCCTGGCAGCACTTAGTTCTAACCTTGGTGACCTCCTGGCTCTAAAACAGCTTTCCACCTCTCACAGAAATAAGGTCTTTCTCATCCCAGGCAGACGTCTGTAAGGCCGAGATGTTTCATGTAAATGACGTACCATGACCTGACGTCTGACCTCAAGTCCCGTCCCGCGCTTACAGAGAAGTGTCTCCGCCTTCCCCTCCTCCGCTCTGGTTGCTCAGGCAACAGCTTTTACTTCTCCCTGTCTGTACAATGCAGCGGAGTCCAGGCAGGCTCTCACACTTAACCCCTGGCAGCTCAGGAGGCCCGATTACAAGTGGGGGCCCCTGGCAATTGCCACCTTTGCCTACCCATAGCGCCGGGCCTGGTGATCAGTGCCTCTTTGGGACTCTTTGGTATTTTTGGTGGCAAGATTAGTTCAGTATTGGAAATAATAGAAGCACAATGTGCTCATTTGATCTTATAAAGGATCCATCGCGGTTCAGTGTTATAAATAGAGGCTATTGGTATCTTTTGCGGTTCATTGACTCATGAAAGTAAGAATGCAGTCTGGAACATTAGTCTTGGTATCCAAAAAAAATATTGGAACCAAAGCCGACCCAAATAGATCAATGTTTACTGAATACGGTATATATCTGTCATTATGGTGAAATATAAATGGGGCCTCACTAGTTGCAGTCACAATGTGTAGCCTATGTTTTGGTGAAATATTTATTCTATATTTTTTATCTTGCAGATGCTGATACTAAGACCTTGCACAGAGAACTATTCCTTCAGACTTCTAACCCCGCTCCCCTTAGTTATATCTGGGCTCCAAGGAAACTGATGTACCCTCCAGCGCCCTGAGAGACAAAACGAGGAATAGTTTCTGAATAGAGCAAGCCATTCTCTGACTGGAAAGAAAGCACAAGTGCGACCCATCTTTTTTTGGGGTTTTCCCTTGAGACATTAGGCGAACTTGTACATATTGTAAAATGAGCAACAGGATGTCTGTGCACTGAGGAATCTGAGCCAGGAATGATCCACAGATCGACCATGTAATATAAGGCTTTTGTGAATATCCAACACCTATATATAATATAAATATATATAAATATATATATATATGAACAACTCTTGCAAAAAAGTCCAATGTATTAATTGTTTTACGATTTATTTCTTATTCTGTATGTTTCCACTAAACCTCAGTAGAACCAGTGGAGGTGTCCTTCTGGCACCAGAAGTGTTACACTAGGGGTCATTGGTGGTAGAGTGGCCACGTGCAATGGATATTTATGTACTGTGATTCTTATTAAAGCAGTATTTTTTTAAGTTATTTGAATTATTTTCTATATTTGTTTTCACCATCTTTTGTATTTTGGATGATGTAATAACAGCACTTTAAGGAGAAATCCGCCAACTTGTGTACAAAACAGAAAACTCAGTTTGTTTTAAAGGAAAGCAAAAATTCTGTATAAGTGAAAAATGTTCTTAAATAAATGAAACTCGCTGCAGATTTTGGATTTGTACATCAGAGGTTATAGGATAAGGTTCATTTTGTGTTGTAATAGATTGGAAATTTTTATTTACCATTGAAATTATATGAACATATTTGAGTAAGTGATGGATTTGGACAGTATCCTGTCTAAAAGGCATGAAGAAGTTGTAATTTCTGACTATTGAAAATGTGACTTTAGGCCATTGTGGAAAACAAGACAGACCAAGGTGGGGATGCCATGACCAGCCAGGCTCTCCATAACCTAGGTCAGTGGTGGTGAACCTATGGCACGGGGGGCACTGAGAGCCTGGCCATCACCCCAGCCCAGAGATTTTCAGACATGTTGAGTGACTCAAGGTCTCCCGGATAGGCCAGAATGTGCTGCGGCAGGGAACAATCAGTTGTTAATTAAATTGCTGTGTCGGTATGTTATGATGAATAAGTGAGCTTCTGACTGTAGTTTGGGCATTCAGCCTCGAAAGGTTCTAAAGGTTCACCACCGCTGGCCTAGGCTGTAGCTGAAACCGACACCTGCCCACGTGGGGCACTAAGATCATTCCTAAGTGCTGATCTTAATACATCAAACTATATTTTTCTTATTGTATGGTTTACCAGAAAACTGTCTGCTTCCATTGAGTTCAGTGGAAGCTGTGAAAATCTCTTTGCATTGACCCTGTCCTAGTGGTGACTACCTGAAAATGCAGCAAGTACCGGTGTGAAAAAGGATAATATCAGAGTAGGATCCCCTTCCCCTAGCTGCATGGTCTGGTTACTCGTTAGGTACACAGTGGCGTGAAGTTGAAGCTGATGGGCCCCAGATGAAAAGTCTGTGCCGGGCCCCCGTATCTAGTGTAGACTTTTTATGTTGAAAAGTGACACCTAATGGGCCCCTTAAGCCTCTTGGGCCCAGTTGCGATCGTACCCTCTGCATCCCCTCAAGTTATGCCCCTGTAGGTACACCTCTGAGTGATGCCAATAGTTTAACATTCATACACATGAGGTATAAAATAATAAATTTGCACCTCTTATCTGTTTTGGATCCTCTCCAGATTTTGGTATTAAAATCAAAAACTGCAAAGTGAAAGTGGCCTCATTCACAATTCAGAATTTATAGTCAGTATTTATCTTTTTTTAAGGAAAAAAAACTATTACATACTAACAGAACAAATATAATGGACACTTTAAAAAAGGCCTTGTGAGAGCTTTTATTTGAACTTCCCTACAGAATGTGATCATAAAATAATTGGTCATTTTCAGTTAAACAAACTTTGCCTGAATCAGTCTTGCAAAACTGTGGCACGGCTACACAGCTCCAATGGAGATGGCAGAGGTGAAAAACACTCGCCCCTCTCCACCTGGCCGAAAAGGACCGCAAACCTCCTCTGAGGGCCCATTTTAAGCACCTGGTCATTTGCATTAGGGTGATGCCACACATGGGGTTCTTGGTCAATTTTTAAGCATGCGTTTTCAGTCAGTTTTTCCCTATTTTCTTTATAGATAAACAGGTTGTAAGCAGTCAAACGCATGGTAAACGGTAAAAAACGGATGCGTTTTCAAAAACTGATGCGTTTTTAAACTGACTGAAAACGCATGCTTAAAAACAGACCAAAAACGCCATGTATGTGTCATACTAGGCTCGCACAGTTTGAAAATGTAATAGTGTAAGTATAAGACCCTAATGGGGTCACCCATATTATACTAATAAAATTTCCTATTTGCTACTCACATGTGGCTCACTTAACCCATGGATATAGCAGAACATTTCATGTTGCCCATGGCAGCCAATCAGAGCTCAGCTGTTTAAAAAATGAAAGCTGAGCTCTGATTGGTTTCCATGAGCAACTAGAACAGTTCTGCCCTTAGACCCTTTTGATAAATCTCCCCCATAGTTACTGTTCAGTTTTTTTGTTGTAAACATGTAAGAAAATATGTGCTTGAAAAAAAATGGGAAAAATGCTTTGACAGGAGGGCAACTTTAAAAATGTTTATGGGAACTTTTTTGGCAGATTAGGATTCCCCAGGATAATTACATTCAATTACAATATGATTAAAGTC
Source organism: Engystomops pustulosus (assembly GCF_040894005.1). Lineage (NCBI taxonomy): Eukaryota > Metazoa > Chordata > Amphibia > Anura > Leptodactylidae > Engystomops > Engystomops pustulosus. Next base: position 178,333,072 of record NC_092414.1, read on the forward strand.
ATTTTCACAGATGGCATTATGATGGCATTATAATCACCGAAAATCAAAATGGGTAAAGTATTGATCAACAATGGGGATATCTCGAGAAGTAGACATTGGATCGAATAACTAAGAAATGTTACAAATATTTCTTAAAAATCTATCCAATGATACTTAGATTGACCCTGTACTTTCACCCCCTGCGGTGGGGGGGGGATCTAATTTTTTATGTAGAAACTACATTCAGCGTAACCCAGGAACACTGACGTGAATTTAGTACATTTTTTTGTGTTCTCTCCGGGGGCTGGTTTAATGTGAGTCTCCACCTCTCACACATTGGAGAGATTTCTCAACTTAATCCCCCCCACCGAGGGATTTTCTCATTGCCTACGTAGTTTTCATATCTTCAATGCTCTACATTAATTGCTTAAATTTGGTAACATTGGATATCTTTTAGAAAAATATTGCATATGTCTATTTTAAGATTTTGGATCTGCCGTGTATTTTTGATATTTCAATTTCTGGCGATTACAGCGCAATCCTGTCACCAAATCAATGTAAATTTTTCTTGCGGAATCCAAAACGAAATTAATATTTAAAAGTTATCCATGCAGAGGTCATTGTACGGGGAGGAGGAGGAGGAGGAGGAGGAGATAAGCTGTGACATCATCTATTGTCAGTAGTGATGTAATGATGGGTCAGTGTTATCTATATAGAGGTCATTGTACAGGGAGGGGAAAAGCTGTGACATCATCTATTGTCAGTAGTGATGTAATGATGGGTCAGTGTTATCTATATAGAGGTCATTGTACAGGGAGGGGGAGGAGATAAGCAGTGACATCATCTATTGTCAGTAGTGATGTAATGATGGGCCAGTGTTATCTATATAGAGGACATTGTACAGGGGGGGAGGAGATTAGATGTGATATCATCTATTATCAGTAGTGATGCAATGATAGGTCAGTGTTATCTATATAGAGGTCATTGTACAGGGAGGGGAGGAGATAAGCAGTGACATCATCTATTGTCAGTAGTGATGTAATGATGGGCCAGTGTTATCTATATAGAGGACATTGTACAGGGGGGGAGGAGATTAGATGTGATATCATCTATTATCAGTAGTGATGCAATCATAGGTCAGTGTTATCTATATAGAGGTCATTGTACAGGGAGGGGAGGAGATAAGCTGTGACATCATCTATTGTCAGTAGTGATGTAATGATGGGTCAGTGTTATCTATATAGAGGTCATTGTACAGGTAGGAGGAGGAGATAAGCTGTGACATCATCTATTGTCAGTAGTGATGTAATGATGGGTCAGTGTTATCTATATAGAGGTCATTGTACAGGTAGGAGGAGGAGATAAGCTGTGACATCATCTATTGTCAGTAGTGATGTAATGATGGGTCAGTGTTATCTATATAGAGGTCATTGTACAGGGCGGGGGAGGAGATAAGCTGTGACATCATCTATTGTCAGTAGTGATGTAATGATGGGTCAGTGTTATCTATGTAGAGGTCATTGTACAGGGAGGAGGAGGAGATAAGCTGTGACATCATCTATTGTCAGTAGTGATGTAATGATGGGTCAGTGTTATCTATATAGAGGTCATTGTACAGGGCGGGGGAGGAGATAAGCTGTGACATCATCTATTGTCAGTAGTGATGTAATGATGGGTCAGTGTTATCTATATAGAGGTCATTGTACAGGAGGGGGAGGAGATAAGCTGTGACATCTTCTATTGTCAGTAGTGATGTAATGATGGGTCAGTGTTATCTATATAGAGGACATTGTACAGGGAGGACGAAGAGATAAGCTGTGACATCATCTAGTGTCAGGAGTGATGTCTTGATGGGACAGTGTTATCTATATAGAGGTCATTGTACAGGGAGGGGGAGGAGATAAGCAGTGACATCATCTATTGTCAGTAGTGATGTAATGATGGGTCAGTGTTATCTATATAGAGGACATTGTACAGGGAGGGGGGAGGAGATAAGCTGTGACATTATCTATTGTCAGTAGTGATGTAATGATGGGTCACGGTTATCTATATAGAAGTCATTGTACAGGGAGGGGGAGGGGATAAGATGTGACATCATCTATTGTCAGGAGTGATGTAATGATGGGTCAGTGTTATCTATATAGAGGTCATTGTACAGGGAGGTTGAGATAAGCTGTGACATCATCTATTGTCAGTAGTGATGTAATGATGGGCCAGTGTTATCTATATAGAGGACATTGTACAGGGAGGTTGAGATAAGCTGTGACATCATCTATTATCAGTAGTAATGTAATGATGGGTCAGTGTTATCTATATAGGGGTCTTTGTACAGGGAGGAGGAGATAAGCTGTGACATCATCTATTGTCAGTAGTGATGTAATGATGGGTCAGTGTTATCTATATAGAGGTCATTGTACAGGTAGGAGGAGGAGATAAGCTGTGACATCATCTATTGTCAGTAGTGATGTAATGATGGGTCAGTGTTATCTATATAGAGGTCAATTTACAGGGAGGTTGAGATAAGCTGTGACATCATCTATTGTCAGTAGTGATGTAATGATGGGTCAGTGTTATCTATATAGAGGTCATTGTATAGGGGGAGGAGATAAGCAGTGACATCATCTATTGTCAGTAGTGATGTAATGATGGGTCAGTGTTATCTATATAGAGGTCATTGTACAGGGAGGGGGAGGAGATAAGCAGTGACATCATCTATTGTCAGTAGTGATGTAATGATGGGTCAGTGTTATCTATATAGAAGTCATTGTACAGGGAGGGGGAGGAGATAAGCTGTGACATCATCTATTGTCAGTAGTGATGTAATGATGGGTCAGTGTTATTTATATAGAGGTCATTGTACAGGGAGGGGGAGGAGATAAGCTGTGAAATCTTCTATTGTCAGTAGTGATGTAATGATGGGCCAGTGTTATCTATATAGAGGACATTGTACAGGGGGGAGGAGATAAGCTGTGACATCATCTATTATCAGTAGTGATGTAATGATAGGTCAGTGTTATCTATATAGAGGTCATTGTATAGGTAGGAGGAGGAGATAAGCTGTGACATCATCTATTATCAGGAGTGATGTAATGATGGGTCAGTGTTATCTATATAGAGGTCATTGTACAGGGAGGTTGAGATAAGCTGTGACATCATCTATTGTCAGTAGTGATGTAATGATGGGTCAGTGTCAACTATATAGAGGTCATTGTACAGGGAGGTTGAGATAAGCTGTGACATCATCTATTGTCAGTAGTAATGTAATGATGGGTCAGTGTTATCTATATAGAGGTCTTTATACAGGGAGGAGGAGATAAGCTGTGACATCATCTATTGTCAGTAGTGATGTAATGATGGGTCAGTGTTATCTATATAGAGGTCATTGTACAGGTAGGAGGAGGAGATAAGCTGTGACATCATCTATTGTCAGTAGTGATGTAATGATGGGTCAGTGTTATCTATATAGAGGTCAATTTACAGGGAGGTTGAGATAAGCTGTGACATCATCTATTGTCAGTAGTGATGTAATGATGGGTCAGTGTTATCTATATAGAGGTCATTGTATAGGGGGAGGAGATAAGCAGTGACATCATCTATTGTCAGTAGTGATGTAATGATGGGTCAGTGTTATCTATATAGAGGTCATTGTACAGGGAGGGGGAGGAGATAAGCAGTGACATCATCTATTGTCAGTAGTGATGTAATGATGGGTCAGTGTTATCTATATAGAAGTCATTGTACAGGGAGGGGGAGGAGATAAGCTGTGACATCATCTATTGTCAGTAGTGATGTAATGATGGGTCAGTGTTATTTATATAGAGGTCATTGTACAGGGAGGGGGAGGAGATAAGCTGTGAAATCTTCTATTGTCAGTAGTGATGTAATGATGGGCCAGTGTTATCTATATAGAGGACATTGTACAGGGGGGAGGAGATAAGCTGTGACATCATCTATTATCAGTAGTGATGTAATGATAGGTCAGTGTTATCTATATAGAGGTCATTGTATAGGTAGGAGGAGGAGATAAGCTGTGACATCATCTATTATCAGGAGTGATGTAATGATGGGTCAGTGTTATCTATATAGAGGTCATTGTACAGGGAGGTTGAGATAAGCTGTGACATCATCTATTGTCAGTAGTGATGTAATGATGGGTCAGTGTCAACTATATAGAGGTCATTGTACAGGGAGGTTGAGATAAGCTGTGACATCATCTATTGTCAGTAGTAATGTAATGATGGGTCAGTGTTATCTATATAGAGGTCTTTATACAGGGAGGAGGAGATAAGCTGTGACATCATCTATTGTCAGTAGTGATGTAATGATGGGTCAGTGTTATCTATATAGAGGTCATTGTACAGGTAGGAGGAGGAGATAAGCTGTGACATCATCTATTGTCAGTAGTGATGTAATGATGGGTCAGTGTTATCTATATAGAGGTCAATTTACAGGGAGGTTGAGATAAGCTGTGACATCATCTATTGTCAGTAGTGATGTAATGATGGGTCAGTGTTATCTATATAGAGGTCATTGTATAGGGGGAGGAGATAAGCTGTGACATCATCTATTGTCAGTAGTGATGTAATGATGGGTCAGTGTTATCTATATAGAGGTCATTGTACAGGTAGGAGGAGGAGATAAGCTGTGACATCATCTATTGTCAGTAGTGATGTAATGATGGGTCAGTGTTATCTATATAGAGGACATTGTACAGGGAGGTTGAGATAAGCTGTGACATCATCTATTGTCAGTAGCTCTGTGAAGTGCTGCGGAATCTGTTGGTGCTATATAAATAAAGGAATTATTATTATTGAGGTGTTATCTATATAGAGGGAATTGTACATTGAGAGGAGAACATAAGATGATCCTCAATAACTACAACTGAAAGTGTGTCACTAGGCTTACACTATTGTGCTTTGCAAAAAAAAACCCTCCTATGGTATGTGTTCTCACACTTAGTTTAACAGTTACTGAACTTAATAAATGTAAAACTACCAAGTATTATATCAAGGAGGATTGAAGTAGATGTTCACAACAATCAATGAGATTTTACTTTTTAAGCTTTAAAACGAAAATAGCTTACAAACAATAGGAATGTATTTTCTTATTACCTATATTGGGCAGTGTATGGCAGTATAACTTATGATGAACTTTGGGGTTGTGTACTATAACATCATTATTATAGGTGCAGTCTATTCATAATTTGACTTATTTACAGATTTATTATCCTTTTGCTTCAGGCCAACTACAGTTTATGCGATAACGTGGATATCGCTGGTACAGAATCAGCGGTGGAAGAAAATGACAAGTCAGCATAGAGAAGAAATGCAAACCTAACATGTCCCAGGTACATGATAGGGGCCCATGACTCTTAGTGCCTAGAGGCCCAGAACACTTTTAGCCCACACCTGGTAGAAACTGAATTAGGCAGAACCAAGCCATTATACAGGGAGGTTTATATTCTTCAAAACTGATGACAGGACAATGTAAGGCCAAATTCACACCTGTGCCTGAGGTTTTCTTTATGCCCTTCCTAGAAGCGTCTAATGGAACCTAGTCATTTAACAAACAGAATCACAGAAATGTATTAAATCAAAAAAATCATCACAGAATGCTCTGAAAGCACATGGAAATCTGTCTACAGTGTATGAGCCCATTTCTATATACAGGCAGTCCCTGTTTACGTACAGGATAGGTTCTGTAGGTTTGTTCTTAAGTTGAATTTGTATGTAAGTTGGAACTGTATATTTTATAATTGTAGCTACAGTCACATTTTTTTTGGTCTTTGTGACAATTAGATTTTAAAAATGTTGGATTGTCATAAAAACCAGGATTAACAATAAATCTTCATTACAGACCCCATAAGTAACAATTATAGCTGTTCATTGTAGCCGAAGGCTAAAGTACAGTAAACTACCGATTACCAAAGGTCTGTTTGTAACTAGGGGTCGTCTGTAAGTCGGGTGTTCTTAAGTAGGGGACCCTCTGTACTGGGCAAATTAATATGTTGCCACTAGCTAAAAAAGTGTGGACTGCAATAACATGAATGCTCTGTAGATGGTGCTATATACATTAGAAGCTTTTATACCTAAGCTAATACAGCCGTCACCTTTCCTGGCATACCAGTTACACATAGTACAAGTATTCTCCATAATAATAATTATATTCTGTAGTGCTTTACAAATCATAGGGGACAGACAAGTATAATGTAACATTACAAACATCCATATGTTTAGGGCTCTGCTCGCAAGAGCCTACAGTCTATATATATTATTATTATTATTAACAATTCTGGGGCATCTTTTATCACAACCCCTAGAAACATAAAGATAAATTATTACACATTATATTTGCAGATACAGAGAAATTCTATGAATACTTGACATGGTGTCCATGTGACATCAAGCACAGCTTTTGTTATAAAAATATTTCATGTAACAGAATGCCCTCCTCTAAGTGACAAGGACAGCTTGTAAGATTGTGGGCTGGAGGATTTGTGCATAAGTAAAAATACATTTGTGGCTTTATATAAGACAAAGATATAATATTAATTAAGAATCTTTATTTATATAGGACCAACATGTTAATTAAATAGCAATTGCATGGTCAGATGAAACAACAGAAGTGAGGGTCCTGATCCCAAGAGCTTACAATCTATGCATTGCTTATTTGTGACTATCCCAGCCTGCTATTGCTTTATTGGGGATCTGTGGATAAGTTAAAGAAGATCTACCATAAAACTGTCATAGTGTCTCCCCCTCCCTCTGCATAATATAATCACACACAGTGGGAGGAGAGAAGTGCTCCTGCACAGTGTAACAACCTGTGAAGCTACAGCTTGGAGGGACTTTGGTAACGTCGCCACAAGCCCTACCAACTCATTAGCATAATTTTAAAGTTGATTTTAGAAGGATGGAGGCTATAGATAACATATATAAGAGGATTACCACAGATGCAGTGGGGGTGAGTATAAAGACAATAGAAACACAAATTCATATGTGTTACAACTTGAAATTTGTGCCCCCCCCCCTTCATGCCCCACTGGCGTGAAGGTGGCAGATTGGAGAGAATAAACACAAGTGCTAGCAAAAAGCTAGCCAAAGACGTGGTGCAGAGGCCCTGATAAATATCCCCCTAAAAATCCATTAGTTGTCAATGCCCGTTGCTTATATATAAGTCCACCATTTATAAGAATAGTGACCAGCCTGGAAAATCAATTTTACATTATAATTATGACAGGATCAACGCCTACTGTCCACCATCAGGCTAGAATTTCAATAAATGTGTATGTCTGACATTTTCATTTAGAATATACAGCCAATATAAGATAAACTCTGTCATTGCTGTAGTTTTACCCCATAGATCATGTTTATACTGTTACTATTGTTTTACACTTATAAGTGCCCACCTCTTTAGACTGTTTAACTTACCACTGGGCGTCCCGGCGTTGCTGCCAGGCTGTCCTAGGTGACACCTCATCAACAAAAAGAATGGTGACGCATAATTGACAATTTATTCAAAAATTTATAGGAAGAATAAAATGGGAACAACACAGAGGTTTAAGAAAACATGATCGAGGCTTAAGGAGCAGCTGAAGTATACACTATATTGGGATCCCTGCTGCTGCGGAACCTCCTTGCAAAAGAAAAGTGAGTATTTTGTTAATCAATGATTGATCTTCACTGGAAAAGCTGTTGGTGGAATTAGTGGGGATAATCTCTGTGCTGTTCCCCTTAGTTGTATATGTTGTTATTCTACTGTTTACATAACTGTATTTTGTTCTACCTCCATTATATGTGATATATTGGGGCTATGCTGCCATCTGCTGGTCAGTATGCACATGCGCTCCCTCTGCTTGTTTCATAAGTTTTTTCTAAGTGGGAGTGGTTTTGGAGCCCTGTCCCTGGTTATTTCCTGTGGCAGCCATCTTCGGTTGCCTGTAACTGGGAACACACGTGTTTTGGGCTACAGAAGCATCAAATTCTGACCAGCAGTTCAGATCTCTGTATTACAGAAGCGTATATCATCTTCAAGACTCATCAATTACCAGCATCAACAATCTCAGAGCCACACAACACTGTATCTGTGACTATCGCTGTATCTGAGGTAATAAACCAAGTCTTGCTTCACATCACTGATTACTGCATCTTATCTCCTGCATCTGAGCTCTGGTCCTGTCTGCTCCACATTCTGGATACGAAGGTAGGAAAGTTTCCCAGTTACTATCTTCTAGTCAGTTACACCTTCAATCGCCTTGTGTGGGGACAGAACAGTCAGAATTTGTCTTAAAGCCCAAAATCATAGTCAGAATTTGTCTTAAAGCCCAAAATCATAGTCAGAATTTGTCTTAAAGCCCAAAATCAAAGTCAGAAATATCTTCTGCAACAAGCTCATGTGCAGTGACTCTGCCCGGCTATATTACATGTCTGGACAAGCCTCAGGGGAAGCTCAGTGTATCTGTTATATCCTATACATGCAGCAAGGTCTTCCTCAGACCATCCTCCTACTAAGAGACTTCCTGGACATATCTCACGTTGCTGCAGTCAAAGAGATTTGAAAACCCTGCAATTTACTGAAATTACCCTGGGAATATTATTGGGGTGTCCCACAGAAGCTGTGCTGCGATTTTTAGCCCCAAATCAAAAACTTTGTTTTCTTAAAGAGACAGTCCACCTTACACCAAAATGGCTGAAAAAGATGTGGAACAATTTCCCAGTGATAAAACACAGCAAAGACAAGCTGATTTGGATGATTTTGAAGAGCAGGAAAAGGAAGTCGCACTTTCAGCAGATGAGATTGCACGACCAAGACGCTTTCTCAAACCGTCACTGAAGGTCATTGAAAACTATCACACTACAAAAGATGAGTTCTGTGATAACCTGGAAGATCTATGGAAGCGAGTTACCTCCCTCATGTCAGGCTTTCAATCCCTCAAAGGTAATGCTGAGAGGTTACAAGACTTCGTTACAAAGCTAAATACAGCGCACGAAAGATATAAGCGACTTCTGGCAAAGTACGTCACGTTCTTAAAAGACTGTAATATTGATGAAGCCTTAACAGAGCTGAACAAAGCAGAATCAGTAGACAGAGAAAGAGACGCCATGGTGCAGAATGCTAAAGCTAAAGCGGAACTCCATATCTCTCATGTACAGGAGACTAGATCACACGCATCAACTTCATCCAAACATTCATCACGAACATACAGATCATCATGCTCAAGAAGCTCAGTCCTAAGTGACAGATTACTAGAGGCCCGTATAGATGCAGAGCAATCCAAAATAAGACGTGCCTTCAGAGAGAAGGAATTAATGGCAGACGCTAGGGCTAAAAAAGAGAGAGCAGAAGCTGAGGCTCTGATAAAGACTCTTCAAATAGAGATGGAAGAGGAAATCGCATTAGCCAAAGTAAAGGTACTTGAGCAAGCATTGAGCCAAGGTCTTGATCCAGTTTGCTCGCCACCACAGGAAACAGACAATCCAGTTGATCGCACCAGTGATTATGTGCTGAAACAGTCATCTGCAGCGCTCCCTATTCTCAGTACTGTTCAAGTTGACAATGCTGAAACATACAAGTCAGCTCTACCTGAGGTTCCAGTGCTGTCCATAGCACCTGCACAAACTAATAATCTTCACCCTGTTGTATCTTCTCATGGACAGTTATCTCAGCAAGATGGCTATCAGTTATTTTCTGGCCTACAGCATAAGCAGCGGTCATCAGAACTTCCAGAGGCTAAACCACAGCTCAACCCTTCAGCGACCTCATTCTACCCAGGAACATCTCACCCTTTCACGCCAAGCAACCCATACGCCCAAGGGGTACCACGAGTTGACACGGCAACAAGCAGTGAGAAAGCAGATATGTCTGAGTTTGCTAGGTATATGGTTAGCAGGGAACTGATCAACACCAGTCTCTCAAAATTTGACGACCGTGCAGAAAGCTACAGAGCATGGAAAGCAACCTTCAAAGCTGCCATCGCCAACCTTAACCTAACCGCAGAGCAGGAGCTTGACCTCCTTGTCAAGTGGTTGGGACCAGGTTCTACAAATCGCATCAAGAGCCTCAGGACTGTCTATGTGGGACAGGCAGAAGCAGGTCTTGCCGCTGCCTGGCAGAGACTTGAACGTACCTTTGGCAGTGCCGAAGCGATAGAGAAATCCCTATTCAAGAGATTGCAGAACGTTCCAAAGATTAATCTCAAGGAGGTCAACAAGCTCCAGGACTTAAGTGATCTGCTTATGGAACTGGAACTTGCCAAAAGAGACCCTCGTCTATCTGGATTGTGTTATCTGGATACTGCCCATGGGGTGAACCCAATTGTCACAAAACTACCATACAGTTTGCAAGAGAAATGGGCAACATCAGTCTCAAGATACAAAAGGACACATGATGTCACCTTTCCCCCGTTTGTTCATTTTTGCAAGTTCATCGATGAGCAGGCCCAGATGAGAAACGACCCCAGTCTCGACTTTCTGGAGTTCAACACCGCAACTGCATCATCATCAAGGTATGAAGGCATCACACAAAAACACAAAGACTTTAAGAACAGTGTGAATGTTAGAAAGACCAACCTGCCACCACATGCAGTAGCCACTGGCAAACGCCATACTAACTCTTCAGGAGACAAATCCTTCAATCGTGAATGTCCCATTCATAAAAGGCCACATTCGCTAAACAAATGCAGAGGATTTAGGTCCAAACCCATACAGGAACGCAAGAAAATCCTCACTGAGCTAGGAGTATGTTTTAGATGTTGTGCTTCATTGGAGCATATGGCAAAGGACTGTAAATCTGCAATTGAGTGTGAGGAGTGTCACAGCGACAGACATGCCACAGCTATGCACCTAACCCCACTCACCAGAGATTCACCAGCTGTAGTTACCAGTATTCCTGCTCCAAGCCATGGCGGGGAGCCCCAGAAGCCTGCTAACTCTACCACAGATGTTTCCTGTTCATGCTTGGAGGTATGTGGAGAGCACCAAAGAGACAAATGTTGTGCCAGAATATGTTTAATCAAGGTTTACCCAGAGGGACAACCAGAAAGGGCTATAAAAATGTACGCAATCATCGATGACCAAAGCAACCGGTCACTAGCGGGACCTAAGTTCTTTGAAGCCTTTGGAATCAAGGGACCTGCAACACCTTATACTTTAAATACCTGTTCAGGTAGCATAGAGACTTGTGGAAGAAGAGCACAAGGATTCATCGCTACTGCTATCAATGGGGACACTGAGATACCTCTACCTACTTTGATTGAATGTGACCAAATACCCGATCACAGGGATGAAATTCCCACCCCAGAAGCTGCATTTCACCAACCACACCTAAAGCACCTGGTCAGTGTTATCCCACCTTTGGATATGGACGCCGAGATTCTACTTCTGCTTGGCAGGGACAATCTAAGGGTACACAAGGTGCGTCAACAGTGTAACGGTCCTGACTATGCCCCGTATGCCCAGAGACTAGACTTGGGATGGGTAGTCATAGGAAATGTATGCTTGGATCAACCAGGAGTTGACTCTTTTAAGACATATGTGTGTGGGGATGGACGCACATCTTGCATCAAGCCATGCCCTCATCACTACAAGGTGAAAGAGAAACATACAGACCTCATACAGGTGCCTGACGTCATTCCCTCCCCCTATGCTGATGACCTGGGGAGATCAGTGTTTCTCACAACTAAAGATGACAATAAGGTAGCCTTGTCAGTAGAGGACAGAGAATTTATCAAGATAATGGACAGTGGGTTCTCTAAAGATGAAACCAGTCATTGGGTTTCTCCATTGCCCTTCCGAGCTTCCAGGGCAAGACTCCCAAATAACCGGGAACAAGCTTTGTCTAGATTCAACTCTCTTCATCGTACTCTAAACAACAAGCCTGAAATGAGAGAACATGTTGTAACCTTTATGGAAAAAATATTCCAGAAAAACCACGCAGAACTGGCTCCATCCTTAAAGAAGAATGAGGAGTGCTGGTACTTGCCTTCATTTGGAGTATACCATCCGCAGAAACCTAATCAAATTAGGGTTGTGTTTGACTCAAGCTCCAAACATCAAGGTATATCTCTTAATGATGTACTTCTCACAGGTCCTAATCTGACAAATAATCTACTCGGAGTCTTGATAAGGTTCAGGAAAGAGACTGTTGCCATCACTGCTGATATAGAACATATGTTTCACTGTTTCCTAGTCAGAGAGGACCACAGGAATTTCCTGAGGTTTCTGTGGTACAAGGACAATGACCCCAGCATGGAGATGGTGGAGTATCGCATGAGGGTACATGTATTTGGGAACAGCCCTTCACCTGCTGTAGCGACCTATGGCCTTCGCAGAACTGCTAGAGAAGGAGAGTCTGAGTATGGAACAGATGCCAGAGACTTTGTTGAAAGGGACTTCTATGTAGATGATGCACTCAAATCATTACCTACAGAAGAAGCAGCAATTGATTTACTCAAAAGGACTCAAAACATGCTGTACCAAGCTAAACTGCGATTACACAAAATCGCTTCAAATAGCCTGGCTGTCATGAGAGCCTTTGAATCAGATGACCATGCACCTGGATTCAAGGACATAAACTTGGGACTGGACAGTCCACCCTTGCAAAGAAGTTTAGGCCTGAGGTGGGATCTGTCAACTGACTCCTTCGGCTTTCAAGTAAGCTGTGCAAACAAACCATTCACAAAACGTGGTGTCCTGTCAGTTGTAAACAGCCTATACGATCCACTGGGATTTGTAGCGCCTATTACCATACAAGGTAAATCCTTACTGAGACAACTTTCTGAAACCGTCAAAGATTGGGATGCTCCACTTCCTTCTGATAAAGAGAAAAAATGGGAAGCCTGGAAGAAATCTCTGTGTGCTTTGGATCAGATCTGCATCCCGAGATGCTATGTAAAAATCTCACTCACTGCTAGTGCAAGAAAAGAACTCCATGTGTTCTCGGATGCTTCCACAGAGGCCATAGCAGCTGTCGCCTACCTGAAGGTAACAGAACACAACAGTCAAGTTCATATTGGGCTAGTTTTTGGCAAAGCTAAGCTAGCCCCCAAGCCTGATCACACTATTCCCAGACTTGAACTCTGTGGGGCTGTGTTAGCAGTAGAAATAGCAGACTTCATACAACAAGAACTGGGTACTGACCTAGACGAAGTCCAATACTACACTGACAGTAAGGTCGTCTTAGGTTACATCTACAATCAGACCAAGCGATTTTATGTGTATGTCAGTAACCGCATACAGAGGATCAGGAGGTCCTCCAAGCCAGGACAATGGCACTATGTACCATCTGAGCTTAATCCAGCAGATCATGCCACTAGGCCTATGTCTATAAGTTCTTTTGCTAACTCTTCTTGGCTCACAGGTCCAGAATTTCTGCTAAAACAGGCGAACAAACATGTTCCGGAGGACTTCAGCATCCAGGATCCAGATAATGATCCAGAAATCCGCACTGAGGTTGGTGCATTAGTCACTGGAACAAAGCCAACTTCCAGCCTCGGTTGTCAACGCTTTGAACGTTTCTCCAGTTGGAGGAGACTTGTAAGAACTATTGCAAGGTTAGTGCATATTGCAAGATGCTATCACCATACATCTGGGGATAAAGATTGTTGTGGTTGGCATATCTGCCATAAACCCTTCTCTGCAGAGGACATTTCTCAAAGTGAATTCCTTATAATACGTCACGTGCAGCAGGAAGAATTCAATACAGAATGGAAGTGCCTGTATAACAAACAGCAGGTTCCAGCAAAAAGCCCTATTGCCAATTTGAATCCATTTTTGGACAGTTTTGGATTGTTAAGGGTTGGTGGTCGACTAAATCAAGCTGGCCTGGGAGTTGCGGAGCAAAATCCTATCCTCATTCCCAGCAAACATCATGTTACCATCTTGTTGATCCGACACCATCATGAAAAGACAGAACACCAAGGTAGGCAAATGACAGAGGGCAAGTTACGATCTGCAGGCCTTTGGATTGTAGGCATGAAGAAACGTGTGGCACACTTACTGCATCACTGTGTGCATTGTCGGAAAGCAAGGGGTAAGCAGTTACACCAACAGATGGCTGACTTACCTGCAGTCAGACTAAGTACTGAGCCACCCTTCACTTATGTTGGCCTAGACGTCTTTGGGCCATGGATGGTGTCTGCACGCAGGACCCGTGGTGGCCACGCAAACAGTAAACGTTGGGCCGTACTATTTACTTGCATGAGCGTGCGTGCCGTTCACATAGAGGTCATAGAATCTATGGATGCTTCGAGTCTGATTAACGCTTTAAGACGCTTCTTTGCCATCAGAGGACCAGCAAAGCAGTTGAGGTCTGACCGTGGAAGCAACTTCATTGGAGCATGTCGAGAATTAAACATTGACACAAAGCCCATCCAAGATCAGTTGGCGGAGAACGGTTGCACTTGGATTTTTAATCCTCCACATAGTTCCCACATGGGAGGCGCCTGGGAAAGGATGATTGGGATCTCACGCAGTATCTTAAATTCTATGCTAATGGATGTGAATTCTTCAAGACTCACACATGAGACTCTGATTACTCTTCTTGCTGAAGTTTCCGCCATCATCAATTCAAGACCTCTTGTGCCAGTATCAATGGATCCTGAAACGCCGGCCATACTGACTCCAGCTACTCTTCTCACCCAGAAGACCGGGAATCCACTAATGCCAAGTAGAGAGTATACACATGCAAACATCTACCAAAAACAGTGGAAACGTGTACAATACTTAGCAGATTACTTCTGGAATAGATGGCGAAAGGAGTATCTTGTAATTCTTCAAGGAAGAAGAAAATGGTAACATCCGAAACCAAATCTCCAAGAAGGAGACCTTGTGTTGATGAAGGAACAACAAACAGAAAGGATTGACTGGCCTATGGGACTAGTCACAAAAGTTCTTCCCAGCAAAGATGGCAAGATTCGGAAAGTGGAGTTGAAGATCTCCAGGAAAGGCGAGTCTAAAACATTTGCAAGACCAATCAATGAGCTCATTCTGATACTACCCATTGAGGATGTTCCTGCAAGATGAACAGGACTGAACTTTATTCATGGATCTTGTTCGTGACTTGAGAAACAGGATTATCTTAGTGTTTTATATTGTATTCTAACATTTTGTTACAGGTTTGGACTATATCTTATAGACATTAGTTCATAGTGAAATCCCCAAAGGGAATTTCAGACGGGGAGTGTGCTGTTCCCCTTAGTTGTATATGTTGTTATTCTACTGTTTACATAACTGTATTTTGTTCTACCTCCATTATATGTGATATATTGGGGCTATGCTGCCATCTGCTGGTCAGTATGCACATGCGCTCCCTCTGCTTGTTTCATAAGTTTTTTCTAAGTGGGAGTGGTTTTGGAGCCCTGTCCCTGGTTATTTCCTGTGGCAGCCATCTTCGGTTGCCTGTAACTGGGAACACACGTGTTTTGGGCTACAGAAGCATCAAATTCTGACCAGCAGTTCAGATCTCTGTATTACAGAAGCGTATATCATCTTCAAGACTCATCAATTACCAGCATCAACAATCTCAGAGCCACACAACACTGTATCTGTGACTATCGCTGTATCTGAGGTAATAAACCAAGTCTTGCTTCACATCACTGATTACTGCATCTTATCTCCTGCATCTGAGCTCTGGTCCTGTCTGCTCCACATTCTGGATACGAAGGTAGGAAAGTTTCCCAGTTACTATCTTCTAGTCAGTTACACCTTCAATCGCCTTGTGTGGGGACAGAACAATCTCCACTCACATAACAGCCACGATAATAGATGTATTTGCTGCATACATTTGAGTTTAAATATTTTACAAATTTAAAGGGATATGCAACACCCTCGCCAATGCAAGGCAGAGCTGTGTTTGCAAATACGTCCCACCATGTAGCTTGCAGACTGTGTAGGGTCTGATTAGCCTCACAGCATGTCACTACATAACACAGATGAACTCTGCAGTGGTAGATCCTGCCTGGTAAGGCAGGAGTTAATTCTTTGATGTGATGTAAGATGTGTCATCCAATCACATGTATTAACCTAATGTACTGTAAGCTGGGATGTAATTGGAGGAGTAACCACCACATGACCAAGAGCTGAGAAAAAGTGACGGTTGGAGATTTCCAACAGTCAGTTCAGTCAGAGAAGTGAGTCTGACAGGATTCAGTCAGAAAGACTAGCCAGTCAGACAAAGCAGTGAGTTAGACAGAGAGAGGAAAGGGGTATCATCCTACCTTCCAGGGTGATACCTGAAGGACTCCAGGATAAAGCTGAAGCATCCTACTAGGACACAGCTACCTCGCAGCCTGCCCTTGCATCCAGGCTGATGATCCCTCCTGTGGATCCCTCCAAATGCATCTCAGCACTCCACCATTTTGTTAAGGCACGTTGCTGCGGTTCCTATCGGTTCCAATAAAGAACTGTAAGTTGTTTTTGTTCAACGTCTGCCTCCGTCTGGTCCCTGCTACTACAGCTGCCATCATCACCGGCACTCTGTCCATCACCCAGAGACTCATACTCCAGACCCCAAAGGGTTGCCCCAGGGAGATCCGCTATAGCAGCCTCTCCCTCATCATTTCTTGCCAACACCACCCTGCTGGAGACCTGCCAGGCTGTAGGACAGCCCTCCGGTTCCCCCATACCAAGCACCGTGACACTAGCGTGCCTAGGCCGCAACCGCCAGCCACTCAGGTACTGCGGGCCCCGGCTGACTCCAGGCCCCGAGAAAAGGCTAGGCCCCGGTGGGGGATGTTGCAAGTGGCGTCACGAACAGGATATCTTCAGATATCATCCTTGAAGGTAGGATGACATCCCTTTCCTCACTACCTAGCTACTATCTCCACTTCAGGCAGGGGCTAAGCTCTTCCTGCTCTGGTCTGGTCTGGCTAGTTGTACAGACTCCTAAGAGTCTGTACTGGAGAGACTCCAGTCTGCTTCTGAGCTATTGCTCATCTAACTGCTCTCTTCTTCTCTAGAATATTCTTGGCCAGGGGTTTTATTATCTCCCCTTGGTCAGGTGGTGGCTGCTCCTCCAATTACCTCTCAGTTCACAGAGACAGGATGTAACACAGATCATTGGATACTGGACTTTTACATCATACACAGATTAACTTCTGCCTTGCCAGGCAGGATTAACCACTGCAATGTCCCCTGTGTGATGTAGTGACATGCTATGGGGCTTATTCGCAAGCACTCCTTCGCCATTGCATCGGCGAGGGTGTTGCAGATATTCCAAGAGTGTTATTCATCATGCTTAGTGGTTAGCATTACAGCCTTGCAGCGCTGGGGTCCTGGATTCAAGTCCCAGGGTCAATATCTGCAAAGAGTTTGTATGTTCTCTCTGTGTTTGTGTGGGTTTCCTCCGGGTCCTCCAGTTTCCTCCCACACTCCAAAACATACTGTTAGGTTGATTAGATTGTGAGACCATTGGGGGCAGGGACAGATTTGGCAACCTCTGGGCAGTGCTGCGTAATCTGTAGGCGCTGTATAAATAAAGGAATGATGATGAATGATCAATGTTTTTAGGAAAGTTGATTAGTATCAGATCGGTTGGTTATGTCTGAAGCCAGTGACATTCCATGCAAATAAATAGGGATGAACTGCAATACCAAGCACAGTCACTTTACAATGGTGGGCACTGAACTTTTCATCCTCTCCAGAAAGCTGATCAGTGTGGGTAACAGGTGTAGTAAGGATCAGCAATACAAAAAAAATCGAATACCTCTTTAAGCACTGAGTCTTCTGTGCTAAAGAATCGGATGCTACAAAATCACTGTAACTTCTCTTTGGCAAAAGACCTAAGTAAAATTCTTGTTGTCCAAGCAAGAGCATTCGAGATTTATATCCAATATGGTTAACAAATTAACAGAACCTCCTGTTCTTCATGTAGATGGAGGATTGTTACAATGTATTGCATCCACAATGACATAAAAGTGGAACATCCTGTCAGCAGCACTACACAATAGCGCCATACGTGCCGCCTCCATGTTACACGAACGTTCAAAATCTTCCGTCTCTGCCGATTGCTTCAATTTTCTCTTTGCCATAAAGCATATTATATATGTCCATATGTACACATACAATCTGGAACACTTCTTCTTTTGAAGCTCCATTTGGATGTAGACATTTTTACAAGAAAACCCAACAGCGAGTGATAATTGTACTTCAAATAAACAGAATCTCCATCCGAGAGGCGCGTGTAACAGACAGAGCCTTGTATTGTTGTGTCGCTAGATAAGACGATAAAATCGAGGTTCTGAACCTTCTAAACTTCAAGCTGTGCCACAGAAAAGTTGCTAAACATTCCATTAGAATAAATTCGCCAAGCTTCAAGTAATTATATTGATGCTGCCTATTCGGGTTTCCAGGCTACGGAGATGCAGCATCTGTCAATTGTCAACATATGTGAGATTAATTCAGCAGCATGCCGCTATACACTGCCAGATGGCTTGGCGAACACTAGAGCCATTGGCGTAAATGGAGCCCAGTCACTTGATCTTACGTATATTGGGTAGTGCTTGTCATGGAGGATCGATAACCTCACAGGAACCAACAGTAAAATAAAACGCATTTATACGGGGAGGACATATAACCTGTTTATGTGCACAGGCACCCATATTAGAGCAGGACCCAATTTTGGTATATGCATGATGTGTATCTGATGTGTCTGTGGTTGTTAGTTATAAGCATGTCCAGTGCGTTTGCCCCATGTGTTGATGTCGTATATCCATGCATACATTGGGGATCATTTATTAAGGGTCCGTCAGATGCATTTTCATTGGGTTTCCCGACGATTTCCGTTTAGCGCTGAATTGCCCCGGGATTTTGGTGCACGCGTTCGGATTTTGGCGCATTGGCGCTGGCTTGCTCGCAACAGAAATCGGGGGGGTTTTCCGACGGATTAGGACAAACCACAGAATTTAAAAAAGGATTTGTGTCGCAAGATCAAGCACTGAAATGCACCTGGAAGATGCAGGTGAACTCAGGTGGACCTCGGCGCAGAAGCGACGGATGCAGGAACTCGGGCGCATGAGGTTACTGAATCGCGCCGGACCCGAATCCTTTTCGCACAACGCACCGCAGGATCGCGACAGGACCAAGTAAGTAAATCTGCCCCATTGTATCCTTCGTACGTCAGATGGGCATGGGTGGCCCAAACACAGTTCTTGAGCATGGTCCCTTGCCTCTCAGTGTCCACCTCTACTTATAGTGCGAACGGAAAGTATTCAGACCACTTTAAATTTTTCACTCTTTGTTTCATTGCAGAAAGTTGGTAAGATCAAAAAAGGTTTTTTTTTTTGCTCATTACATGTACACTCTGTACCCCATCTTGAAAAAAAAACCCACCGAAATGTAGATATTTTTGCTAATTTATTAAAAGGGTATTCCCACAAAGATTAGTTTCTTAAATGTACTCAGGATAACAAAATAACACATTCTCTAATTCACTGTTGTTAGCAAAAATACAGAATTTCAAAGATATCATTCTAACCTGTCTCTATCAGTCCTGGGGTACATAATTTTGGCTGCCCCTAGAGCCGACCCTGTATCTTCTGAGTTTAGGGTCGGCAGCCATCTTGCCTGAGGCTTCATAACTCTCTCCCTCTGCTCCCTGCAGGGGCCCTTCCCCCCTGCTTTCCAGGATGATCTCTCATACAGAGACACAGACACTGACGTCCTGCTGGCATGTACACTGCGTGAGGAAAGTATAGCTACAAGTTACTGGCAGGTAAGATCATTATCTTGGGGAGAGGGAGGGAGGTATATGGTAGAGCTGACAGTATGTGTGTGTGTAGCTGAGATGTAGAAGTGCTGAGTATGTTATATGCACGTCATGGATCTCATAATCTCTGATCGGTCTCATCTCTCTCTTTCCAAGTGTTAGATACTGGTACAATGTTCAGAAACTAAATGAAACTGTATATAAACACCTACCCCGATAAGCTAACCACATTGTCAGCTCACAGCACTAGAGGGATCATGAAGTTTCTGCTTAGAGAGTCTCTTCCCACACTATGGAATATTACACTGACCATCACTGAGTGATAGAAGCTAAAACAGCAATAAAATTGAGTAAAATTGTAAAGTAAGGGGTTAAAAATGATCTTTATTGTGTAAATATCACTAGGGGATTGAAATGTGAGTATTTTCTTTCATGGGCAAACCTCTTTAAACAAGACAAACTGAAATATCACATTGTCATAAGTATTTGGACCCTTTGTTGTGACACTCATATTTAACACACATGCTGTCTATTTCCTTCTGATCCTCCTTGAGATTGTTCTACTCCTTCATTAGAGTTCAGCTGTATTTGATTAAACTGATTGGACTTTATTAGAAAAAGCACACACCTGTCTATATAAGACATCACAACGCACAGTGCATATCAGAGCACATGAGAATCATGAGGTCTAAGGAACTGCCCAAGGAGCTCAGAAAATTGTGGCAAGGCAAAGATTTGGCCAAGGTTACAAATGAATTTCTGTAGCACTCAAGGTTCCTGAGAGGACAGTGGCCTCCGTAATCTTTAAATGGAAGAAGTTTGGGACAACAAAAACTCTTTCTCAACCTGCCCGCCCAGGCAAACTTAGCAAACTAAGCACTCACCTGTGTGCTCCTTCACAGGAACAGAGCTCTCAGCTTGGTGAGCTTATATCAGTGGGCGAGGGAGCAGCTGTAAAGGAAAGTGGGGGCTGAGAGTTGAGTAATGAGCAGCACAGACAAGTCATGTGTTGTTTTTTGAAATGCATCCAAACCAGAGCCCAACCCCTGGGACTACACAGAGGGTGCAATGTAAGTTATAAAACACAATTATATTGTAATACAAATGCTTATGAAAGGCAGAAAGACATATTTGCACTGCAGGTGTGATGGGCTTCTGTAACCTGTCTTTAGTGAAAATGAGGTCCCTGGTCACAGTTTCCCTTTAAAACTAGTTTAGGCTGTGTTTTTAGGGAGAAAGTATTTGTTAAGGTGTTTTAATAGTACAACTTTGACATTTCCCCTACAAAGAAGGGGGGTGTTGTATATTTATCATGTGTAACCATTGACCCTCTTGATACACCAAATATATGTAGAGGCTATGGCCTCCTGATGTATCAGGCGGTTGGGCAATTCTACACCAGGTCCTGACTTGGGTAGAAGTCCGCTATTTCCTTTGTCAGCTCCTGGCGCATGCTATACCTAGTGCTTCAGAGGAAATGCAGCAATACCTCTCCCCATCCCAATCCTCCGCCAGGCATGGCCCCCTTTAAGTGCCTCCAGGGCTTCTGGGAATGGAGATAGCGTAGGAGGGAAATTGCAACTATTTCAAGGTTTTCCGTTTTCTGGCGTACAAGCTTTGATAATGTCTGTCTTCTACATTGGACGTAAAACTCTGTGCTTTTCCAGGATCGTTCTAGAACAATCACTTGGATCATAGCTCCATCTAGTGTAAGGTCTCCCATGTCTCTGGCTTTACATAAGATTGCATTCTTGATTGTAAATCCATATTAGTGGAATGGATATAGCACATCATATGGCCAATCAGAATCACATCTTATTGTATGATGGAGCCTCTGTCTATCTCTAGATCAGCAGCCGGGTCTTTCTACAGGATTGCTCTAAATGGTTCCTGCAGTGTTTGATTAATAAACTACAGATATTTGATCTGTAGATTACATCTTTTTGGGATAAAAGTCATTCACGTGTATCATAGTTTTCCGGTTGCCACTTTCAAATTTCCTGAAGTTGGCCCAGTTACTCATTACAATGTTATTTCCTTTGTGATACATGTGATGAGTTTCCCGTTTAGTCTCACTTTCGCCACTTTTTTTAGTGTGGGACTTTTTAGTCCCAAATTGTAGCTCCCAAAAGTAAGTCTGGGTCTCACATGCTCTGTTTTGAGACTTATTAGGTAGAAGAATGGGACAATTTCAGAGCCAAAAGTCTCACAAGTTGAACAAACATCTGGCCACTACATTAAATCCTTGAGGCAGCTAACTTTGGTACGCTGCTTGATTCTGCACCTAAAAAGTCTCAAACAGCGAAAAGTCTCACAAAAAGGTGCACAAAAAAAAGAAAAATTAAGCAATAGGAGTGATACATGTCCCCCTTTAAGTAGAAATTTACAGGTGTTATAAAGAGACCAATTCTGTTGGCTTGTGAGTCCAGGTCAGTGGAGACTTGGTGACCAGTGGAAATGTTGGAGTAGATAACTTTAGGATTAATGTTGGTATTTTATTATTACAATTATCAAAAACAGTGCAGTGTGTACTAGGTGCAATTTTCCTGTGAAGTGTGCAGGGGGCGCCAGATTCTGGAATTTTGGAGCACGTTCTTCGTGATTCTGGCACCCACTACATGATAAATGTGGCACATGGTCTGACTGCACATTTCAGTGCAGAATTTTTTTGTTGTGCCGGGTATAAATACATGTGTAAGCAGTTTGCACTGAAAAGAATGTGCAAAATGTGCAACATAAAACTGGCGCAGGGGATTAAATTAATATCAGCCAATGTAGGCAGACCATGGTACTGTACACATCTGTAGTGCATATTTAGGATGTACTAAGTTGGAGAATATAACGCAACAACCGTACCCACAAATAAAGTATCTCCCCACTCTACACACCTTACAATTCTTTGGAGGACATTGATCATAGGATTTTCTTGACTATTTTGGATTATTTAAAAACAAAATACTGCTGAAAGATTTATTAAAGGACCTGCGCCACTTTAATAAAACTGATGGGCAGTGGAGCTTCCATAGAACCATCACAATGAGCTGCCTAATGATAAATAACCGCCCTTATTTCGATTGGTAATTATTGGCACATGTGCGGATATCTCCTTTTATCCCCTGGATCCCACTTCTGCGGATCAGTACTGTAGTAGGCGACTGACCGTCTAGAATATGAGAAATCTCTCAGCCTGTGTAGTGTCATTTCCAGAGTGTTAAGGGGCAAAGGCTGCCATCTGTATGTGGTGCAGGAAGCCAGGGAAACCATGTACCTAAAGCATCCCCAACATTCATACTCTAACATAACATTACCCCTGAGCTATTGTTAATAAACCAAGAGCGGTGCACTAGAAGAGAGCGGAGGAGAAAGTTTCCAGTTTCTAGAAATTTCTAAAATTATACAATATAGGTAACATTTCTATGTAGGGGGCACACAGAATCAATTTCACCTGGGGGTTCAAGGCACTCAGTCCATCACCGCTTCCAGATCATGTTTCTTACATGGCCTATCATGGTAGCATCAACCAGAGAATCAACTGAGATGTGATTTGGTTATATAAAGCCATGGAGGCGGAGAGTTTAGGACTGAAGTCAAGCTCCCCTTGCCTCAGAAGGATTTATCTAAAAAAATTAACGTCTCTGTGTCCAAGGACATCACTAACCAGCTCTCGTGACTTTTGGTACGTGATCACAGCAGAGGGAATGATAAGAGGTGGGGGAGAGCTTGACTTCAATGCTTAGCTCGCAATCCTGTAACTCTACACAACCAATTCACATTTTAAATCAAGGCTCATTTTCTTGTTGATGCCACCATGCTGTTCCCTAAAAGAAGCATGGTCTGAACTGTGTTGAGCTGCTATACAACATACTGGTAGTGGTTTATTAGGTCACTTTCTGCTGACAGCTTCCCTTTAAATGCTTCAATACTTAGCAGACCTGGTTTATGACCCTCACTCCACTTCTTAACATTCTTAGTGAAATCCTTTTGCGGATAAGTCCTGCAATAATATTTGTACAACTTTTTGGTGACATTTCAGTAAATATGGTAATCATTATGACTGCAGAATCTGTGCGGGCTGTGTTATTTCTTATCCAGCAGAAGAGATGGAAGAAATATTTTACACGTACTGTATTACTCTTCACACATATTCTTTAAATTTCCCTAAAAATGTTAATTGTTTCATCCATTCATTTTATTTTCCACGCCAAACCTATCAGCCAATTGATTGCAATCACTAGCTATTTGCCAGGAGCAAGGGATATAAAAGTGGGAAGCAAAATCACAGCAAATTGTATATTTAAACTTTTACAGGGGAAAAATGAGGTTTTAGAAATACTGCATGCCAGATACTGATTCCTGTCAATAGTCTTCTTATTTTTTTCATGCTAATGTATCCCTCCTGTGATAAATTAGCGCTCCAGTGGGTATTCAGGACAGCATGTGGTCTCAAAGATACTCTTAGGACCGCCATGAAGCCTGCTCTTTAACGGTCTGCCAAAGGCAAACTGTAACAGATCAGAAGTATATACAAAATATACTGCGATGTAGTATATCGTATAAGCAAATCAACCCCCTAGGGTAAAAGTGCCCTTGGGGGCCTAAATGTAAGTAAAAAAAAAAAATACTTTTCTTAGAACACGTATACAGGCAGTCCCCTACTTAAGAACACCTGACTTACAGACGGCCCCTAGTTACAAACAGCACTCTGGATGTTGGTAATTTACTGTATTTTAGCCTTAAACTACTATAAACAGCTATAACAGTTATCAAAGGTGTCTATAACTAAGTTTTATTGTTAATCTTGCTTCTTATGACAACCCAACATTTTTTTAAATTCAATTATCACAGAGACCAAAAAAACATTTTGACTGGGGTTACAATTATGAAGTATACAGTTCTGACTTACATACAAACTCAACTTAAGAACAAACTGCCTGTAAAAGAAAACAAAATAAATTAAGAAAATTCACATCATATCAGGTATCCTTGGGTCTATAAAATGTTCAATGTATCAAAATCTAAAAATGATTATTTCATGGCGTGAGCACCTTAATGGAGAATAGTAAATCCCCTCTTTTCTTTTTGCCATTTTTTCAACCCATAAATATTTTAATTAAAAAAGTTATCATATAGGTCCCAAAATGGTATCAATGATAATGTAAGCTCATCACACAAAAAATTATACCTACCTCTTACATAGCTCTGTGCACTGAAGTAGAAAACAATACGAGTGTCAGATGCTATGGCGATTTGTTTTTTGGAAAGTTATTTCCTGATCGTACTGACCCAAAGAATAAAGGGGACATAAGTGCAGAGTGAAAGTTATAAAAACAGAGCCCCCCCCAAGAAAATTTATGTCAAACTTGTCAAAATGTCCCATTTGAAACTTTTTTCCAGCTTCCCAGTACATTGCATGGAATATTCAATGGTGCAACTAAAAAGTTTAATTTGTCCTGCAGGTAACAAACCCCCTTATAGCTCAGTAAAAGGAAAATTTAAAAAGTTATGGAAAAAGGGTTGTAAAAAACAGAAACACAAAAATGAAAACAGGCCTGAATCGTGCTTTGGCTGCTTTTGATTAAGAATACAATGTTCTCTACAGACATTACACAGTGAACCAGCCAAGTGTTTCAGAGCCTTAGGGAAACACTGTGTTAAAAGAGGGGGGTCCGATGTTAATAATCCTCATTTCTTTGCTAGATGAACAAGTATTTGCAAGAGTTTTTTTCCCTTTGGAGAATCTGTCCTGATTTGCATTACAGAGGAGGCAAACTGATCAGAATTGACCACTATGTAATTCACAGTTCTACCTGTGGTGGCGTTATAGAGACTTTAAACACTTACTGCAATGTTCCCCCATAGTCAAATTGTTACACATCACAGCAGGAATACTTTTTGATCTGTATAATCAGGGACAGATTATAGGGAGGGCATGCAGGGCGCGAGACCCAGGGCCCCTCCAGTGCCCAGGAGCAGGAGGGGGCATTCAATATTTCCTCTCTCCCAAACTCCTGCCTCATGATCTGCAGAATTGATGTCATGAAGACACAAATACTGCCGGGTCCTATCTAGTACAGAGAGTCATACACTCCCTGAATGATCTTCACTCCAGGTCTAGGGGTTGACCTGAGCGATGGGGGTAGACATATGTGGGTGAAGGGGTGTGGCCTCAGAGATTCCCGAATTGTTGCAAAGGGAGGTGCAGCACCCTGCAGCTGTAGCAGAGAGTTGGAGAGAAGAGAGGTACAGGTGACTGTGTATTCACTAAATAATTGTGTATCTCACTAGCGAAACTATTCAGTAAATTCTTAGAGGCACCTAATTAATAGAAAACTAAAACTTAGGCACCATTCATACGTCCATGTGAACAAACAGGAGTGGGGGGCAATGAGCAAGAATTTGCAATTATTTCACAGCTACTAGGCAAGAAACTGATGTAGAAGCAGTGATACGTCTCCCCCCAAATATTTATTGCTTAATAAGATGAATAAAGCAGGATATTTCTATGTACGATCTCCTGGGCTTCTTCAGGAAAGGTTAATGTCTGAGGGAAACCATTTAACAATTCATCCCCTGGTATTACCATACTCACATCAGTAAACTCTCATTAAAAGACACTTTACCAAATTTAATATGTGATTTAAAATGACACAAGATATTAAGTACTTAATATCCTAGAAATTGGTGGCCTATCACGAGAGCTTGATTGGATGAGGAAATCTAAGGCAAAAGGAATGATTTGTACAAGGCAGATAAAACATGGATATCTAATAACCATATCATATGTTGAATATTGTGTATATGTACATTATGCTGGATTTGTTCTCTAATGGATTCTGCTCATTGACGTATAATGAAGTTTTCATCATGTGGGTTCCTCTGTTGTGTAAGTGCAGAATGGGCCCTATATTCCTAAACCGTTACCTGCTGCCCCCATCCCACACATTACACTTGAGAAAACACATTTACTGTGCCTTTTCAAGTTACACACACATGTACATTGTATATGCAATACACTCACATACACACATTTATCACTGATACTTCACACACATACACCAGGTATCTACACTACACAAACAATATGAAACACTGAAATATAGGTGCACATAAATATAAATACCTACACCCTGTATACGATATCCACACATCTGTAAAATACTTCAAATGAATGTACCACACACACATACTGCAAACATAAATATAAACCAGCAGCAAATATACCACACACACATACATAGAAAAAAATAAATGTACTGCACCCACCAAATTAAGTATTTGATATAAACGACAGAATTTTTACAGCAACGACATCCCATAACTAATTTATGTACTGCATTGACACCCCTCATTAGTTCATATGCCACAGCGGCACCCCCTCATTAATTTACAGCACTGAAGCTTCCCCGCCTGAGCAGCAGCCCCCCTTTAATGAGTATATTATAAACTTAGTGCCTTTTTATTAATTTAGAGTACAGCAGCAACACCATATGCAGATAGTTTAGCTGCCCCCTTAGCAAATCAGTGTTCAGCCAGCAGCCACCCCCTTATTAGTTTTGTTCAGTGGCCCCACCTATAGCAGTAACATGGTCTGCTAAGCTTCTAGTACAGAAAGTTTATAGGTAGCATTGCAATGTTTTGTACAATAAATAATGCAAATAGGGTATACTTTTATAACTTATAGTATATCATATGTACAGTAGTAATCATGCATTATCCCTGTGGATAGAAAAAGACTGCTCTTTTCTTTATTTTGTGGGGGACATTTATTATAGGATTTTCTGCACTATTTGATTTATGACTTGCAATTTTTTTAAATATTTGCCAAAAAAATCCCAGAGACACTTCCTTCTTGGTGTGTGCGCTGCTGCGATTATTTTACTCCTCTTGCAACTATTTAACCCCTTTGCCGCCGAAGCCACTTTTCACTTGACACTACTCTATTTTTCAAATCTGACAGGTATCACTTCATATGGATATAACTTTGGAATGCTTTAACATGCTCTGCTGATTTTGAGATTGTTTTCTGTACTTAATGTTAGTTTAAAAAAATTTAGGTGATATCTTTTGCTTTTAGTTATCTAAAAAAATGGAAATTGGGTGAGAATTTGGAAAAATTGCTATTTACAGCTCCAAAAATTTTAGAAACTGCAACCCTTAAAGAATGTTTACAACTTTTATGAAGTTTGTTGTCCGTTTAATTGTTTCACAGGAGTTAAAATGGGGGAAATTTTTACATTTTTTTTTGGTTAAATGAATGTATTTTTTATAATACAATACCAATAAAATACCAAGATGCTCCACAAAATGTTATACCCAATTTCTCCCAAGTATAAATACACCCCATAAGAGGTGATGGGCACACGGCAGGGCATTGAAGGGACAGTGCGCAATTCAGAGCAGATTAGAATAATCACTGTAAAGGCTATACAATCGTTATTATTATTATTTTTTTGTCATATAAGGCTTATTTCTATGAGATTAGATGCACTTAACCAGTACCGTATTTTTCGGACTATCGTACTTAAAGACAACAGCTGCCTTGAACTGTGCACAGGTCTGCCACCTGCTGGTCATTCACCCTTATAATCAGGTGCGCCTTATAGTCCTGTGCGCCTTATATATGAACCTAGACGTTTTAGCAGGCATTTATGGATGGTGCGCCTTATACTCCGGTGCGCCTTATAGTCTGAAAAATACTGTAGTTTATTTTAATGGGTCTTTAGCTTATTGATGAGATTTCATTAATTCTTGAATGTATGGAGGAAAAGAAAATCATCAATTCTGGTTTCAGATTTTTGGTATTTTTTGGGAGCTTACCATAATAATTATATGTTATCTTTACTCTATGCCATCACTATGATTATGGTGATACCTCATTTATATAGTTTTTTTAAAATATAATTTTACAAAAGAAAAACTAAGATAGAGAAAATGTCATTTGTTTTAGTATCGTCATCTTTTTCAATGCATGATGTTAGTATTTTCAGTTGACATTGCAGGTTGAGGACTAAGTTTTTGCATGATGAGTTGTTCTTTTCGGTGGTACCATTTTGGCACCACACACAGGGCCGGTGCTATGGGTAGGCAAAGTGGGCATTTGCCTAGGGCCCCCACGGCATTTTAACAGTTAATATCCCAGTTTTCCTGACACTTAGAAACTTAAATTTAAATTCTTAGGAAAAAAGAAGTGAGGTTCTATGTGTCACAGAGCCAGAGATACAGCCCTCTGAAATGTACCCTCCTTCAGATTCTTAGCCATCAGGCTACAGGGAGAATTTGCTGCACACAGGAGCTGCTGCACCTCACAGATAATGGAAATATTCACTTTATATGTTACTACATTTTGATAAGGAATAATATCAACTAATATTCATGTTTTTAACCCTCTCCTATCCAGAACTATCCACAAACACACTTTCTCTCTTATTGCCTTTTATTCGTGATAGTCGTGATTTTTCAATTAATCTTCTATTTCTCTTCTACTTTATTTATCTCTCGGCCAAAATGGGGCTCAAAATCTAATCAACCTACCAGTAAGTTTTTAGAGTCTGGGAGGAAACCGGAGGAAGCCCACACAAACACCGAGAGAACATACAAACTCTTTGTAGATGTTGACCAGCGCTGCAAGGCTGTAGTGCTAACCACTGAGTGACTGTGCTGCCTATCTGTCATGGGTGTCCCTGCAATCCATGCATCGGATCGCAAGCACATCCGTGCGTCTCTCTGTGGCACGCACCAACACTCGAGGATTTAAAGGGCCAGCGCACCGCTGATTGGCGCTGGCACTTCCGGGCTTCCCATAAAGACCGGTGGCTCCCATCACTCTCCGTCGGATCTTTGAGCTACCAGCCTTAGGGCTCATTCACACGGCCGTCTGCAGACGTCCCAAAAGACGGCAATAGCGGCACGGCGCAGATCCGGGCCGCACACCACAAAAAGGTAGAGCGTGCTCTATCTTTCGGCGTGTGTGCGCCCGTGCGCCGCTATTCTCTATGGAGGGAGGAGGGGTCACCTCCTCCTGCACTCCAGCATGAATGTACCCTTAGAGAAATCTTGCTTGTGAGTTCCATGTGTTCCCTTGTCTCCTCCGTTTGAATTCCTGTTGTGCCCTCGGACTTGACCTGTGAACTTGCATCTCTGTCGCCGGCCCTAACTACGTGCCTGTCTCTGACCTTGGCTGCCACCGCAGGCTAGTCGTACCTGTTAAACGACCTGGTGGCACCCTTCCGAAGCATGTCCATTCCGCTTTGCGGCGGGCTCTGGTGAAGACCAGGTGCCACTTACATTCCGGTCCCATGTGTCGGCTAGTACCATCTCCCGTGGTGGTCCAAGGGGTTCACTGACCCAGAGTCCTGACACTATCAATTTCCCTATCATCTATCTCCTATAAAATTCTCCCACATTACAGTTTGTTTTACCATACTAAAGGCAGCCTCTTACTGACTGACTGATCAGAAAATAGTTTTATTTTAGTTTTGCCCAGGGCCCCACTTTGTCTAGAATCGGCCCTGGGCACACACTTTTTAGTGAAAAGATTTGAGGAAAAATTTACATTTCTGGCAAGTTTTTTTTCCTTTTTTTACGGCGTTCACCAAGCGGGTCCAACAACGTTTCTGATTTATTGTACAGATTGTTATGGATGCAGCGTTTTTTTTTGTTTTGTCATTTTGTGTTTTTTTGCACTTGATTAGATTTTTTGGGGCAATGGTGATGTTTAGGGGACTTTCACTTTATTTAATTATTTACTTTTATTTAAAAAACTTTATTCATTTTTTTTAACTTGTTTTTTTAACTAATTGGCTTGAATAATCTCATATTGAACTAACACATTCATTATACATCACGCAGCCCAGGGGGACTCATCGGACCCTTGGCTGCTATCGGAGGAGCGGACCCCTCGGTAAGTGGCGTGTGGGGGAAGGGGGGCCTGGTTTGGTCCAATCCACATAATTTGTGACTGCTGCATGTAGCAGGTGGGTGCTAGAAATAATAGGGGTTAAAAAAAATCCCAGATTTATTAAAGGGCCAAACCTAGCAGTGATCCAAAGGCAGTCTAGAACTGTCCGAAAGAGCTGGCCTGAGGATAAATAACCTTGTAGACATCACTGTGATCCTGACTGTATAGGATAATTGCGACTATAACACTGCATGTATACAGCATGTATAATCTATATTCACTCCTACATTTTCCGTTGGTGCATTGTGACCTGATGGGTTAAAAAAGAGAGAGAATTGTGTTGCCACATTATAGCAGTTTACCTTTTAGCGGAGGTCACGGAACAGTTGGGAACAGTTTTTTTTCTAAAAGTAAAAATAAAAAAGTTATGGCATTTGGAATGCAAGAAGTATAAAGTAAAACATTTATATATATATATATATATATATATATATATATATATATATATATATATATATATATATATATTTTATATGTTACTGGTATAGGGTAAATGTTACTCTGAATAAGTTTCCTTCTCTTTTCTAGGAGTAGTCATTCTTTAAACCCCCATTTTGGAATCGGATGATGCCTGGAGTCAAAAACTTAAGAAATATTTCATAAGGAAACATATGGGTTTAATTCAGCATCTCCTTTGTCCTTTACTTTGCTGCTGGCAGCTGCTCTGGGATTGGCTGCCTGCTACTGTAAACACAGTATAAGCAGGAGGTGCAAATCGGGGGTAGCAGAGGCTATTCTCATTTCTTTCCTTTGGAAGCAGCAGCCAGCATCACTTCTGTTTACATAACCATTTCCCACTCAGACACTTTAATTGAAAAAAGATTTTTTTTTAACTTATTTGTTACAAATTTTCTTTTCACTACTGGCAATATGACTAGTCACACATAGATGGATGTAATGGACAGTGGACCACTGTGGTTTTTGGTTACTCCCAGTGGTTTTCTCTGGTGGATATCTCAACCTTTATATTATACTAAAGGGGGGATTCTCCTCTTTAATATGAGGCTTGTGTTTCTAGGTGTGAACGTTTGAAGTGCAGCATGTATATACAGGCAGTATTAGCTGAGACCAGAATGCAGAAGGAGATGCAGAAGACACTTTGTAAAATTACATGCACCCTCTGCCTCTGAAAATAGAAAATAGTGATGACTTGACACTGTACATATTTATAAAATACAGGTGACTTACAGATGATCCCTAGTTACAAACGGGCCATTGGATGCTGGGAATTTACTGTATTTTAGCCCTAGGATACAATAATCAGCTATAATAGTTATCACAGGTGTCAGCAATTAAGCTTTATTGTTAATCCTGGTTCTTATGACAACCAACAATTTTTAAATCTAATTGTCACAGAGACCAAAAAAATTTTGTCTGGAGCTACAATAATGAAAAATACAATTCCAACTTACATACAAATTCTACGTAACAACAAACCTATCTTGTACGTGACCTGGGGACTGCAAAATACAACAAAAGAGAATGGGTTAACAAAAAATATTTTATATGTATCTATAGACATATAGGGGGATATTTATAAACTGTGGCAGGGTGGCTGCCACTAGAGAAGCTTTTCGGCATAAAATGTGCATTTTGCCTTATGAAAAGCTGAGTAGAAGACAGACCTGGAAAAGTTGGGTCTGTCTAATTAAGTTGATTAGTTTTCAGCTGGAGGGGCTGCACTAATACATGGGGCAGACTTCACACTGGGCTCCACCCTAGGGAAGAGACAGGCTACGGCAAAGGCCTGTGGAACGGTGGCAGTGAACTGTTACTGTGTTTTTGGGGTGGCTGGCAGTAGGCCAGCACCTGGTGAGGTAGGGAACCTCGATGTTTAGTTAGTGCCGGAGAGGCTTAGGTGTTATTTTTATGTTTTGAGTTTGTGTACTGCCAAATAAAGCTGGCTGAGGCCAGTTTTAACCTTACTCACATTGTGTGAATTCCCTGTGTGTGCTGGTCGTCTGCTTAGGAGACGACGATCCCCGGAGCTAATCCCTTACATATGGTGGCGGTATGCTGTGGCATGGAAATCAGCACACACAGCGAGATTTAAAGGGCCAGTAACCCTCATGTGAGAGACTGTTGTTCCTGCTGCTGGAGGCGCTGTGGTCACGGGAAGATTTGTCTTGGTGTGAGAGATATACAGAGACTGCTTGTTTGCTGTGGGAGTAATCACCATGGGTCCGATGGATGATTTCCAGAGACGCTGGCGGCAGATGATGTGGGAGGACCTTGGAATGCCAGAAGCCATGCGGGTTATGGAGACCCCAACTGCCAAGGTGAGCGGATCCCAGCCGATGGTTCAAGATGTCTGTGATCGGTCTGCAGTTCCTGAGGAGAGGTTGCTATGTGCCGTTGCCGGGGGCAACCGACGGGAGCAGCTTTGCAGATGTCTACGGATGAACCGGTGTGTGGCGGAATGTCCTGCGGCCAAGTGGCCACGTGTTGCAGCGTGTATGCAGCAGCGCAAAGATGTGGTTGCTAGGGGCAACCAACGGCGACAGCATGCGGCTGTGCCATGTGAGGTCAGTGCACCTCATTGTCCTCTGGTCAGGAGACCAGAGAAGTTGCCAGTCAAGACCTGTGAGATGATAGTGGGTGGAATCCCGCTGATGGTGGAACTGGACTGTTCTCAGGATGTCTCCAGAGTTAATCCGGACATCTTATTGTTCCTGAAGTACCAGCCAGGGAAGGGTAAGACTGTCTGGATTGACTTTGAAAGTGATATTGCGATTGTGACACATAAGCTGGAGATTTGTGCAGATCTGGAGGTGGAGTTCATCCTGGGGAAAAACTTCCCTTTTTTCTGGGACTTGTGGGAAAGTATTCCAAGTGGTGGGAATAGCTGCTTTTCCTGGGAGACCCCTCTGACATCGGGTACAGTCCCAATCTCCCCAAAGGACGATCTGGAGAAGTCTCAGCGACCTGAGGTGATGGTGGGTGGAGTCTCAACAGGTTGCAGTCTGAACTGTGACCAAGGGGTCTTGATCCCACAGAAGGAGACTCTGCCACTGAGACTGATAAAGTCTGATGGACTATGTGATGATGATAATATTTGTGATGCCTTAATTTCTGAAGTTAAACCAGAAAAGTGTAATGTTGTGCATAATCTGCCTCTAACCTGTGATTATAGTGTTAACTGTGATTATATGACACTACCTGTAACATGTGACAATTCTGCAATGTCGATAACATCTGATAGCGTTACAATGTCTGTTCAGAATTATGCAGAATGTGAACTAGGTGCAGCCCTAGATACTGAGAGAGTTAGCTCAGAGGTGCCCCTAGAGGTTGTGAGTTGTAATGACACAGGTAGCGAGCCTGAGATGTGTAATGTAGCTAACGGCAGTTCAGATAGGGATACCGCCATAGCAAGGGCAGGTGAAGATAATGAGATCCTGATTGTTAGTGGTTTCCCTTCAGCCCAGAGTTACACAAACAGTGAGTGTGAACAGAGCCCTAGAGAAGCAGCTACTCGCTCAGAACCTGCAGGAGGTGAGGATAGCCGGTGTCAGTCACCTGTGGAGGAGTCTCACATCAGTGTTCAGGAAATGTCAGGGGGAGACCAGACATCTGATACACCTGAGGCTTCTGAGGAGATTGAGGTACTGAGTTCGTGTGTGAACAAGGCCAGAAGAAGCATCAATAAACTGAAGCGTCATGTGAATACTGGTTTACGGAATAACTGGTATAAATGCTACAATTGTCACGTGTCTTATAGAAGAAAAGATGACCTAAAGAGACATATATTACAGAAA
Organism: Engystomops pustulosus; assembly: GCF_040894005.1. NCBI lineage: Eukaryota > Metazoa > Chordata > Amphibia > Anura > Leptodactylidae > Engystomops > Engystomops pustulosus. The sequence goes on from NC_092414.1 coordinate 178,367,467, forward strand.
CACGAGTTGAAGATTGATATCTCGTACTGTCCTTTCTGTGATACAGTGTTTGCAAAGAAAAGTGAATGGGAGGTTCGCATGTGTACGTGTTCGGGGAACAAAAGAAAGTGCCAAAATGGTGATGCCGACCTCCAGGTGTGTTCTGTCGTGATGTGGCACCAGAAGTGTCCTAGGAAGGAGACCAGGCGTAAACCAGACCCCTGTACACCTGCTGATGAACCGCAGAATACGCATGATGGCGTGCTGACTGAAATTGTGTGTGAACAGGGTGGAAGCGCCACTCTTAATCATACACCTACGGATGAGGGGGCCCCAGATCCACAGAAGGTGGTGGAACATGTGATGCACCAGCCCTTTGGTAGTTCTGCCTGCAGTGTGGTGAGTGCAGTCTACAACTCTGTGAGGGAAGGTCGCCCATGCATCCGCAGTGATCGTGATGTTGCTGAGAAGGAGGAGAAGCCCTTGACTGACGTTACAGTGACTGGATCAAGGCCTCTCATAGGCATTCTGGAGCCACCGGTTGCCACAAGTAATGACTTTGCTTGCAAAGGTTTGGGGAAACAGGAGTCCAACCTGGCTTTTCTTCAGCAGCCAACTGGAAAAGCCGTATTGAAGACAAATACAGTGACTGGTGCCCGAGACACTGTTACAGGTGCGATGTCCGGTATATTGGGCTGGGAAGCTGGTGCAGTACAAGGCGGTGTGGCTGTGACTAAGTCTGTAGTCCCAACCGTGATGGCCACCCAAGTGGGATCGCTTATAACCAGTAGCCTGAATACAGTCTTGGGAAAATCCGAAGAATGGGTTGATGGTTACCACCCGAAGACAGGTGAAGAGCTGTCTCAGCCTGCTGAACCTGTGGAGAAGGTTGAAGTGGCGCCAAGTCTACAACAAAGGGACCAGCCGAGTTGCTGTATATGTGTGGAAGCTCTGTCGTCTCGTCTCTGTCATAGTGCATGCCAGCATTCTCTGGGCAAGTGGAGGAATACCCAGATGGGCCCTACAGAGACTCCAGCACAGCTGCACCCAACGGTAGATCTGCCTGATCATCTGAAGAGCGAAAGTGAAGATGGTCTGGATGGTGAGAAGTGCCTTGAAGATATACCGGGTGATGACTGCAGTGGATGTGAGGAGACGGTGTCTGATATAATGTCAGCAGAGCCCTCGAAATTCCTACACAGGAAAGACTCGGTGAAGACTGAGGTGTTAGCCAGCAAGGCGTATGAAGGACTGAACGAGGAAGAGGTCAGCCAGGAACCTAGTGCAAGCCATAAAGAGCTTAAGGCTACCATTGTGGAAAGTCCATGCCAGGACTTGAGTCCGAAGTCCGAAGTGTTAGCTGGAGGTGATGAGGATGATGCTGATGTTGAGATGAGTTTCACCTACACCGAGAGCGGAGGTTGTGACCTCAGAGGTAGCAAGCGCACAGCTTGGCAGACATGTGACCAGAAGCTCACCAATGTGAATCGTGCCCTGGTTCTGAACGGTAATGCCCCCTTCAATGACAAAGAAGGTGCCGAAGCTGAAGACTGGAAAACGGGCAAACCCGTGCGTGTCGTGTGCAATGCTAAGGGGAAGAAGCACAGTGCATATGCCTCAGTGGATGGTAACCGGTGTGACGGCATCCACAAGGTGATGAAGAGATGGGGCCTAACCATGCCAAGCCCTGAGGGGTATGTGGAGTCTCCAGTAAAAGGCAAGAGAAAGAGGAGAAGAAAATCTATCATTGTTAATAGAGACATGATTGAAGATGATCAGTTGTGTGAAGGAAGAGATGCTGGGACTAATTTTGAGCTGTCTGTGTCTCCTGCAGTTAAGGAAAAAAGCTGTCATTTTCCAGGTATAGAAGATGTAGTAGATAGTAGGGTCTCTGCAGTGCTTTTAGGAACCATAGGGATTAGACCCCAATATAGGAGCTTTGACCCCGGAGGGAGAATTAAGCTTATTGATCAGGCCTACGGCCTTGATCACAGGGGGAGGATATGTGGCAGGGTGGCTGCCACTAGAGAAGCTTTTCGGCATAAAATGTGCATTTTGCCTTATGAAAAGCTGAGTAGAAGACAGACCTGGAAAAGTTGGGTCTGTCTAATTAAGTTGATTAGTTTTCAGCTGGAGGGGCTGCACTAATACATGGGGCAGACTTCACACTGGGCTCCACCCTAGGGAAGAGACAGGCTACGGCAAAGGCCTGTGGAACGGTGGCAGTGAACTGTTACTGTGTTTTTGGGGTGGCTGGCAGTAGGCCAGCACCTGGTGAGGTAGGGAACCTCGATGTTTAGTTAGTGCCGGAGAGGCTTAGGTGTTATTTTTATGTTTTGAGTTTGTGTACTGCCAAATAAAGCTGGCTGAGGCCAGTTTTAACCTTACTCACATTGTGTGAATTCCCTGTGTGTGCTGGTCGTCTGCTTAGGAGACGACGATCCCCGGAGCTAATCCCTTACAAAACTTATAAATTTATAAATTCGCAACCCGATACATCAAGAGGCTTCCGCCTCTTGATGTATCGGGCTGCCAGCAGCGCAGCGTTTATCCTACGCCAGGCAGGGCCTGGCGAAGAAAAAAGCTCAGCCGGCGACTTTTCAAGTATGAAAAGTCGCCGGCAGCAGTGAGTGCCGGCCGCCCGCGCCCCCCTTCACGCCCCACTGGCGTGAAGGTGGCGGATTGGGGAAAATAATCGCAAAAGCTAGCAATAAGCTCGCATTTGCGATTATTTCAGGGCCTCTGCGCCACTGGCGGTGCGCAGAGGTCCTGATAAATATGCCCCAAAGTGACTGTCTGTCTGTCAGTGGCAGTCTCTTTCAGTGACTGTCTGTCTGTTGTTGGTAGTCTCTTTCAGTGACTGTCTGTTGTTGGCAGTCTCTTTCAGTGACTGTCTTTCTGTTGCTGGCAGTTTCTTTCAGTGACTGTCTGTCTGGGGCAGTCTCTTTCAGTGACTCTCTCAAGTTTCACTTTTGCACAGCCGTTTATAAAATTACAGCTGATCTCTGATTGGTTTCTATGGGCAACTGAAACAGTTTTACCTCAGACATTTCTGATAATATCCCCATATATCTTTATCCCTATTCATCTTACCTCACACATAAGAGTCTTCTACTCATTGCCTGTAGTAGCCAATCACAGCTCAGAGCCCATATAAATGACCTGTGGCAAAATAGCAACCAATCACGGCTCAGCTTCCAACTGCCTCAGCAGCAGGAGACAATGGCTTCTGTATATGGTGGTTAATAAGTGGATTTTGGAAAGGGGGGGGGGAGTAAAACATTTGTCTCAAAACCTGGTCTATAACATTCTCTATAAAATTTTTGGCAACAACTCTGCAAAATTTGGTGATTGTAAAGGCAACGGTACAGATTCCTTTAGCAGACATACATACATACGTACACACACATACTCAGCTTTATATATTAGATTTTGGTAAATGTTCATACAATTTTAACACTTAATAAAAAAATTTAATTGGAACAATTTAAAAAAAACATATTTTACACTTTTTTATTTATTTGTCTACTAATTCTATAAAAAAAAATGTATTAATGAAACATATCGATAAAATCAAGATAAAGTCTCACATGCAGAGGGGGGAACAACAGCCGAAGCGGCTGCACAGAGGCCGGGGCTGCACAGGGGCTCGGGATGGACTGCGAAATCAAAATTTATTAGTGCTGTTCTCTCAGGCCCATCTCTCCCTGATAACAGAAGAGCAGTAACAGGGGGCCTGCTACCCATAATGTAACGGGGTGCCACCTGCTGTGCTGAACGTAAAGCCGCCCATTTGTGCCGACCACCTAAACTCTGGCCCGCCTGCTGGCACGTTTGCCCACCTTTCCCCCAGCCCAATTACAGCCATTCGAACTCAACCAAACCCCCAACCCCTTTGCCGGCACAGACTACTGAACTCCCTTCACTCTTACCCTGTCATCCCCTTCTCGTTGGCACATACTACCGCCAACCCTGCGACAGCACCGCCAGGATGGGATTAATGTAACATTCATTTAGCATTGTTCCTAAACTATGATATCATGATGTACATTATACCTGTGATGTGGCTTTAATATTATGATAGTAGATTAGCCATGTATTTGCCATTTTTGTGGGGTCGTCATTGATACTTGTGCGGCTTATCTTTTGCACTTTTTGCCTATTTGCCTTTAATAGATTGATAAGAAAGCCCACAGAAGTACTTGTACTTGTACACAATGTGGAGCTTCATGTGGGATATCCGCAAGAAGATATATATATGTAATTGGTAAAGTCCAGAGCAGCACAAGCCGATAGTTGGTACAGTAGCCGATGATCCCTAGGCATGGGTCCCCAATATAGATAGTGAAGAGGCAGCACTCCAAGTTATGTAGAAAAGTGGTGATCCTTTATTGCATCAAACAGTGACGTTTCGGTGCAAATCTACACCTTTTTCAAGCTTGAAAAAGGCGTAGATTTTCTACATTTTCTACATAGCTTGGAGTGCTGCCTCTTCACTATATATATATATATATATATATATATATATATATATATATATATATATATATATACAGGCAGTCCCCGGGTTATGTACAAGATAGGTTCTGTAGGTTTGTTCTCAAGTTGAATTTGTATGTCAGTCGGAAATGTATATTTTACAATTGTAGCTCAAGGCAAATGTTTTTTTGGTCTCTGTGACAATTGGATTTTAAAACTGAAGCACACAGAAAATCTGCATAAGTTGGTTTGGATTTGGATCACTATTTTCAAGGCCAGGGATTGACATGATGAAAATTGGAAAAAAATCAAAGCATGTTGATATTTCTTAAATTTTAATGATTTTAACTTTATTGTATTACTCAGCATAATTTCTTTGTAGACCATATAATAATAGTAATAATCTTTATTTATATAGCGCCATCAAATTCTCTAGTGGTTTATAACACATTACAGAGTAATAACATTGTCACATGAAACAATAGGAGTGAGGGGCTGGGGCGCAAGAGCTTACAGTCTGAATGCATTTAATCTACTGTAGCTAGTTAGCTAATGTTTACTGCATCAGTATATCATTAGCTGATATGTCGGTCTAAAGACACACTGGGGCACATTAACTTACCCGGTCCAGTCACGGATTCACTAAGATCGTGCGCCCGATATCCTGCATGTGTCGCTGCTGCGCCGAGGTTCGCCGGAATTCACCTTCTGTAAGTGCATGATCTTGCTACACAAATAGTTTTTTCAATTCTGCGTTTTTTCCGAATCCGTCGGGTTGTCCGACGACCACGCCCCCAATTTATGTCGCGTGAAAGCCGGCGCCGATGCGCCACAATCCGATTGCGTGCGCCAAAAACCCCGGGGGAATTTGGCGCACAACGGAAATATTTGCAAAACCCGCCGGAATCGCGGTCCCGCTGACCCTTAGTAAATGAGCCCCAATCTGTGCAGTCTCCAGTGGCAAAAGCCTGTAATTTGACAGTCACAATCCAGATCTAATGGTATTTTAGCCATTTTAGTTTCACAGTGAGTCCCACTCCTCCATATTATTAAAGGAAATCTACCATTTGTTTTCATGCATTGTGAACTAAACATATCTTAAGAATGCTGTAGCTGCACTGATGCAGAAACATATCTTGTTTAATCCTTAAATTAAGTGGTTTTTCTAAAAAACAATTATAAGATTATGATAATGAGGCTCTGTGGCTCCTGTGACTGCCCCGACACTGCTCCTCTTGCACTGCTCCAGAGAATGATGTAATCACTGTGTTGTGCCTGACAGGCAGAAGTAATCAATCGCTGCACCATCCTCCAGCTGCTGTGTATGAGTCATCCAGTTCAGGTTGATTAGTAAGGGGGGAAAGTTCAGGAAGCTCAGTGTAATGTATTTATGAACACCAGTTAGCATGCAACCCAGCTTTCCCAAGGTCCTGAATTTTATAATTGTTTTTTGAGCAAAACCATTCTGATCAGGGATAAAACAAGATATGTTTCTGCATCAGTGTCACTACGGCATTCTCAAAATATGTCTGGTGCACAATGCATGAAAAAAAATTGTAGATTTCCTTTAATAACATGGATCTGTGCGACTGACTGTGAAACTAAAAAGGCTAAAATACCATTAGATGTGGATTGTGACTGTCAAATACAGCTTTTGCTACTGGTGACAGCACAGATTGAAGGTATGTTTGGTTCACAATGCATGAAAACAAATGGTAGATTTCCTTTAATACCTATTTTACATCATGTTCTAAGAAATGCCTGTGCAATCATAAAAATAAATTAATTGCTACAATATATGGGCCTGAAAGTAACGACTGAAAACTGTATTTGCAAAGAGGGTAAGAATAGAAAATAATTTTGCTCCTTCAGTGGTTTAAACTACTAAGGTTAGATGTAAATTTTTTGGGCTGGGAATGGTGAGTAAACAGAGTTAGGCTGCATTCAGACAAACGTGTGCCAACTGTACCATAGCATGGAGGGCACATGGCAGCGCCCGGGGGTAGCGGCGCTCACCCCACCCCTCTTTATAGAGAAACTTGGCCCACAGCGCTGTATTCCAGGGAAAGAAAGGACATGTCCTATCATTTCCCCGGGTACGGAATAGTACGGTGCTGAAGGTGTACGGTGCCGTACTGCTCCATACAGCGGTGTGCGCCCATTACCGGCCGATGAGGGACATATATCCGACATATATATACGTTGGCCGTATATACGTCCCCCAACGGCCGTCTGAATGCAGCCTTAAAGTAGATCTTTGTCTTCTCCAGCCTCCAATGATAACACATCATAATACCCTGTAATTGTCACAGTGGGGCAGATTTACTTACCCGGTCCTGTCGCGATCCAGCGGCGCGTTCTCCGTCGAGGGCTCCATCGAGCCTTCACTAAGGTTGTGCGCCCGATGTCCACCAGGTGTCGCGGCTGCGCTGAAGTCCGCCGGAGTTCACTGTCCTATCGTGGGTGCAGGGTTTTTTAAAAAAAGTTCTGCGTTTTTTCCGGATCTGTTGGGTTTTCCGACTGCCATGCCCCCCTGATTTCCGTCGCGTGCATGCTGGCGCCGATGCGCCACAATCTGATTGCGTGTGCCAAAAACCCAGGGCAATTCGACGGAAATCGGTAATTTTTCGGGAAACCCAACGAAAAATAGCGATTCAGGCCCTTAGTAAAGGGGCCCCAGTGTGTCACATCTTAGCGGTGCTGTAAAAGTTTTTCTTGCAGGACATTGGACAAACAATAACTAAACAATAAACTTGTAGTTCAAAGACCAGATAAATTGTCCAAAAACAGACTGCATAGTACAAAAATATTGTTACCATATGAATCCAGTAAGGGGTGGAGAAGAAAAAGCACAAATATTAAACTTAAAGATGTTCCAAATGTATAAAACATCATGGGACATGTGATAAATGTGCCACAAATTATGCCAACACAGAAACCAGTTAAATCCCCCCCCCCCCAATTTCTGACTATTTACTTGCTAAATATATTTTAGATCATGAAGAAATATTTGTGTGATACTTTATTTGCTTTAGAGTTACCTAAATGACATATTTGAAGTGAAAGAAACTATTTTGTTTGCTCTACAAGCAAAACTTCCAAGGTACGTGCCATTTTAATGTGGACCACAAGAGGGCAGTATTTAAAAGATTATACAAGAAATTGTGTGAAAAACCTGGAAAGAAAAAAAAAGTCATCATTTCATCAACTACATAAAAAGTATCTTAATGCTTGAGTGAAATATTTTATAGTTACTAACTCTACTAAGCACTCACAGCCCTAGCACAGTAGGTGAGGGTATACATAGGATGGTTTCAATCTCGTGTACTTTCATTTACCTTGAATGGGGATTTTTTTAGTGGTGTCTCTATGAGGTGTAGAAATCTTTGCTGCCTAGGATAAATGCAATTACGTCATTTCTAAATACATGAATAGCATAATATGATGCACATTGACTCTTTTTCCAAAGAAGAAGATGTGCCTTTTTTGGGTAAGATTACTTGTTTTCCCCTCCTTTTTCCAGAGGAGCATTGCAGAACTTCTAATACTACACACAGTTACATAGCACTCCCTGTAAGGAGAGATGGGACCAGCAATGACCACCATCTGGACACTAGCTCTGTCATCAGCTGCAAAGCAAGAGAGATCCACTTCCAACCACAGGAGTTTCTACATCCCCAAACAAAGCTCAGAAAAAACCCAAAAACATTGTGAAGTGCATTCACACAAATATAATAATAAGGCCCCTTCCACACTAGCATTTTTCACGCTAGTGTGAACACAGTGAACACAGGATCATTTAAGTGAAAAACACAGTGAAAAACACAGTGAAGAATAGATTACAGATGTTCGGCACATCTGCTTACTTGTCGGGAGATACGCGCGGAATGGTGTGAACAAAATAGTATGTGAAGAACAATATGTATGGAAACATCTGCATTGTGTTCCTCACACACATATATAGTTTTAAAAAACGCATTTTAAAAAACGTGCGTGAAAAACGCACCGAAAACGCAATAAAAAAGCAAACAACACGCGTGTGAAAAATGCAAAAACGCTAATGACTCCAAGGAAAAATGGAACAAAAACGCAGCCAAAAACGTCAGTTTTTCACGCATTGCACCCTGACGTGAAATGCAACGCTAGTGTGGAAGGGGCCTAACAATAATTCCTTTATTTATATAGCGCACACAGATTACGCAGCGCTGCACAGAGCTTGCCAAATCAGTCCCTGTCCCCAATGGGGCTCACAATCTAATCAACCTACCAGTATGTTTTGGAGTGTGGGAGGAAACCAGAGAACTCGGAGGAAACCCACACAAACACGGAGAGAACATACAAAATCTTTGCAGATGTTGACCCTGGGACATGAACCCAGGACCCCAGCGCTGCAAGGCTGTAGTGCTAACCACTGAGCCACCGTGCCGCCCGAATGCCATCTATTTTGTATTTTCAAAGCCCCACAATGGATGGTAAAACTGATGCAACTGATGTATGGGAATAGACCCTTAGCAGTAATGAGGTATTAAAGGAAATCTACCATCAAAATCCATCATGACAAACCAGGAGCACTTACTACTAGATCCAGGCCCCATGACTGTGGTAATCTTATTATATTTGTTATACATGTCCTCCTTCCTTTAAAATCAACTTTTAAAATTATTCTTATGAGCCTAAGGGGCTACCCTAGCCCATCTGTGATCTGGATTTACAGGCTGTTACACTGTCTTACTCTCTGCCTTGCTCCTTCAATACTTGAGCAGTGAGCACTTCCTGCTGTAATCTCAGTGCTTAGTGAGCAGGTGGATGGTTGAGACAGTGTAACAGCCTGTAAAGCCAGATCACTAGAATAGGGGCTAGAATCATTTTAAAAGTTTATTTTAGAAGGAAGGAGACCATGGTTAAAAAATATAGGATGATTACCACAGTCACAGTGCCTGGATCTATGAGTAAGTGCTTCTGGTTTATCATGATAGATTTTCGTGGTAGATTTCCTTTAATGTGAAAATCAATGTATGTATCAAAGGTGTCTAAAAGTAGCCACATCTCTCTGGAGTACTTGTCTTTTGGTAAAAAGCAGAAGAATTAGACACTGGCTATAAAAGGCCAATAGTTTTCTATAAAACTGGTAAATTATTAAAATCCTTAGTAACTGATATTATTGATAGGTTTTCAATGCAACTTCATATTCTGCCTTTCCATCTTATACGTCTGTTTATGGTTCTCCTCCTGGTGCAGATTTCTCTATTGCTTACCTATTGATCTTTTGACTGTATATGGTTATAGGTGGACTGTCAATGTATGATTCCCTCACTGCAAGGGCTACATGGATTTGGCCGATCTACTATGAATTTAGAGTGAATTTGTAGATGGTTTGTGGAAGCTTGAGGAGTGGGCAGAGAAATGGTTGATGAGGTTTAATGTAGATAAATGTAAAGTTATGCACTCGGGCCAAAACAAAAAGTACAATGATGTTCTAAACGGTCAATTACTTGGTAAAACTACAGCTGAAAAAGACTTGGGGACATAGGTGGTTGGTAAACTTAATATTAGTGACCAGATCCAGGCAACTTTGGGTTATTCAGTTTAGAAAAAAGACGACTGAGGGGAGACCTCATTACAATGTACAAATACATGAACGGACAGTACAAGGATCTCTCCAAAGATCTTTTTATACCTAGGCCTGTGACCAGGACAAGGGGGCATCCTCTACACCTACAGGAGAGGCGATTCTACCATTGTAAGACCCCAAGGGTACTTCAACCCTTTGGCGCACCGTTATAGATCCTGCCCAATGACAGGTCCTGGAGTCTGATACAGACTCCAGGCTGCCATGGGAACATATTGTTGCATGCTGATTACGACCTGATCCAAAATGACAGCACCCACTTGCTGCCAGCATTAGCTACTGCCAGCACTTAAATGGTTAACACGTGCGATTGGTGCAAGCATAATGCAGCCAACACCCACCATTTATTAAACGAGGCCCAGCCCGTGAACCCTCTTCATACATCCTGCATCATGGCGTACATGTATATCATCATAATATCCAACCTGGATTCTACTACAGCTGTCACTCAGAGCAGTGGGGAGGGGCTAATTAGCACCTTAGTACACGAAGGAGATAGCTATTTAGGATGAAGTGCTGGATTATAGCATTTTCATAGTCCTGCTGCTCTGAACCTGAACTACAGACAACATTATGATTGAAGAACTCTCCAGAGCTCATACCTAGCACTGTCAGCAGCTCTGCAAGATCAAAACTGCTGACTGACTCCAATTAAAAATAAAAGGGAAAGGCCCAGTGGCCAGTCAGCTAGTTCACACTGTACTGTAAACCCTGGAGAATTCTTGTTCCAATTCTATGTAAGTTATTTGTTTAAAATAATAACTAAATAATGATTTGGTTAATTTTTGTACTCACAAATTCTTTTGATTTCCAGTCCTAAAATGCTAGGAAAACATCAATTATCCACGACAAGTAAACTATTTGTAGGCCAATGTGTGGTACTAACGCAGATTAAGCAATTTATTGTCTCTGGACAGCCATAGATGTAAATACTGTACCTTGGAGCCGAGGGGAATAGTGGAGGTAGCTGAATGGTTTCTGGAGGTTACCAACTGCTTCTACTGTGGATGGACAATAGAAGGAAGTGATAGTGCTGCTATCATTATATCATTATTTGTGCATGTCTTATTTTGGTTATTCCCGGTTTTGGACTTGTTTGATTTATCTTACGGGTTGATATATCAGACAGCTGAGTCTGTGTCGCAAACTCTTCTGCAAATAGTTTCTCCTTTGCCTATCAGGACAAGAGTTTATTTGCTGCACTTGATAACCTTGATTTGCGCCAAAATGGTGTAATGTTTTATGTGTACATGTGAATTTTAAAGATATATCAGGAGCAATACTGAAAAATTCTAACTTTGCTAGGTGATTGGAAAAGTCGCAAATTTTGGTGCAAATAGGCAAAAGTGGCAAAAAAGTCACAAATATAAAAGAAAAAAAGAGGAAAGCCTAAGGCTACATTCACACGAACATATGGGGGACGTATATAAGGCCGACGTATATACGGCGTATATACATCCCCCATACACTGCAATGGCCTCACGGTGGTGTACGGGAGTGGTACAGTGCAGCACACTTGCAGCACCATACCATTCCGTAGCCCGTACGTCCTATCTTTCTATGGAATATGGCGCCGGGTCCTATGTTACTCTGTGGAGAGGGGCGGGGGTGAGCAGCACTAATCCCCTGCTCCTCTCCGTGGTGCCGGTAGAGAATACCGTCCCAGCTGAAAAGATGGGTAACTCTAAAAACTATAAAAGCTAACAGGGATGTGCGGTAGTCGTTTTTTAAGTGGCCCTATACGGCCCTAAAACACTTTTGGTGGGAAGGCCTAAGGCCCCTCTGACGCTTGCATTTTTCACGCGTGTGTTCTGTTTGTACTTTTGACATACAGAACTTGCATTGCACTCTGACCCTTTGTAATCAATGGGTTTTTTCAGACTTACACTTTTTTTTTTTCATGTACACGGGTGTTTTTTTTAACGTGCGTTTAAATCTCGACATGCTCTACTTTTAAAAGTCACATGCATGAAAAATGCACCATACAAGTCTATGGAGATGCATCAAAAAGGCATCGCACTCTGAGACACATACAAGTGCAATGCGTTTTTCACTGATAAGTTGCCATAGAAAAGATAAACCTCAGTCCTGAGTCCTTTTCACGCGCATTATCTGCGAGTGAAAAACGCATTGAAATTGCATTGAAAACAACAAAAAAAACATGCGTGAAAAACTGAGACACTGAACAAACTCTGACTGAAAACTAATTGAACTCTAATGAAAAATATCAGTTTTTCACTGACCAAACCCTGATCACACCCTGATCTGACTCTGACATGATCTCTAACGCAAGTGTGAAAGAGGCCTAAGACTTAGACTAGATAGTCTTCTTTTGCTTTACTTGGGGGGTCATTTATCTTTCTCTTTTGGCTAGTTTTCGCCGTTTTTCGGTCTGCTTCCTTGGTAATTTATCAATCTCACTTGTTCTCTGTGTTAAATGTTTTTTTTTTTCAGATCTCTTTTTGAGACGTTTTTGACAAATGTCGCACAAATGTCTCAAGTCATTTCTTTCCATTTTCTAAGTGTTACTTAAGTATGGTTTCATCTGGGGTTTTTTGTGCCAAAAAATTTCGCAAATTTTAGAGAATTTGAAATGATAAATGTCATTTGTGACATTTAGCACATCTGGAATAGAAGATAAATGTGTCTTACTGACAATAAAGAAATGTTTGGCGGACATTTCAAAATGTCCCCAAAAAGGCGCAAAATTAGCAATGCGCCAAAATATGTCTCAAAAAAGACAGAAAAAACAGGAATAAAAATAAAAATAAATGACTCCCCTGATTCCCCCCAAAATTCTACTGCATTAGCAGGTTCTCATTAACACTGCCATGGGCTCTGGGCTGCATGAATATTATAGCCCCTACAAGTCTGGAATGACTTCCTACATATGGTACTAGACTCAGCTTCTTGGGGAATGGAGGATGTGTCCCTTCTGCCCGCTTTCAATTTTAGAACCTTTGGAGGACCTTTCAAGGTCCTAAAATGGCTTTTGAGCACATCCTCGTAGACTGTAAGCTCTATTGAACAGGGTCCTCATTCCTGTTGTTTCATATGACTGTTTGTTCTTTGTAATGTAATATTATATTTGTATATGTCCCCCATGATTTGTAAAGCGCTGCAACATTTGATGGCGCTATATAAATAAAGATTATTATTATTATGTGTATTGAGAGCAAGAACAGATGTATGAGGATTTAATGGGTGAAGGTCCTTCTCAGTATAAAATTTGGTGGGTAGTTTGGGTGACAATGGGCCCCCTAGAAGGCTTGGACCCCAGGCTACCAGCGAAACCGCCTATATTATAATCCACTACTATGCATGAAACCCCTTTAGTAAAACCTGTAATAAAGTTGTCTAAAAGCTGTCTTAAACACTTGATAATTCTTGCACAAGGTGTAAATTACTACAGAATTCTGTTGTAAACAGATTGATAACTCAATGCCCATATATTTATAAAGGAACTGGGTAAATGGAGTATTTTGTGCTGTTCTTCTGTTTTTGCTCTTAGAAATATATTAAATTGACAACTGGTCATTGCCATTTAAAGGTATCTTCTCTCATTGTTCAATATTGTCCATATTGTTCCACCTACTGGTGTCAGAAGGTGTAGGGCAGTGATGGCTAACCTATGGCACTGGTGCCAGAGGTGGCACTCAGAGCCCTTTCTGTGGGCACCCAGGCCATCACCAGAGATGACTCCAGGTATCTTTCTGCAGTCCCAGACAGCCCAGGACTTGCTGTGCATAGAGGTATTTTAAAGTGACAGCTCTACCTGGGACTACTGGAGGAGTGGGAAGGTGTGCACAGATGTGGATTATCATTGTAGCTCCTGCTCCGGCCCTGACAATTCTTCCTGTTTATGGGACCTTGGAGGGAAGCTACAATGATCATCCAAATTTCTTCTATTTTCTGCTTTATTGGTGTCCTCAGGTGCTGGTATCAATGAAAGCTGTAACAGAGAAGGGAATATAAATCACAAATTAAATTTCTATGTTGGCACTTTGAGATAAATAAGTCGGTCTTGATTGTAGTTTGGGCACTCGGTCTCTAAAAGGTTCGCCATCGCTGGTGTAGGGAAACAGTCCCAGCCATAAACCAGTTGGACTTTTAATCTGTACTACATCGAGCAGATGTGCATCACAATGCTCCAGAAATATTGGGGCACATTTACTTACCCATCCGAGTCGCGATCCCTGATCCGGAATGTCCGCCGGAATGCACATCTGCCGCGATACACGTAGATCCTGCGTCCGATATCCTGCATGTGTCACTCCCTGCTCAGGTCCTCCGGAGTTCACCTTCTTCTTCCCAGTGCATGTAAGTGCTTGGCTTGCGACACAAATTTGAATGTTAAATCCCGCGCTTAGTCTGAATCCGTTGGATCGTCTGATGGCCCACCCCCAATCCCCAGTGCGATCCCTGAAAAGTCGGGAAACCCGACAAAAATGCACCTGAGGGACCCTTAGTAAACAAGCCCCATTATATTTTGGGGAGTAAAATTATTTATTAAAACATATTTTCCGTGAGAGGTGACAACTTAAAATTAGTATGTGCATTGACTTATCCATGTATTGTCAGGGTAATCCTGCATGTTCTTGGCCTCCAGCAGTACAGAAGAGCTGTCATCCTGTCATTGTAACCTCTGACCTCTAATAATAATGAGAGAACCAGGCTGACCCATTTCTAAGTGAGCTGCACAGAACAGCGATGTGTCAGCTTAATCTCTGTTCTTGCTGTTTGCCTTTTGAATAGGTCTCTGCGAGAATGATCTTTTCTACGGCATTTGCTTGTCTGAAATAATAATCGAAATATTCCTACTTTTGGTCAATTGTTATCTATTCGCTGTAAAACAGTACATTTCCAAGATCTTCTTTCCATATGTGTTGCAATTCAGTGCAGTGCAGCAATCTCTCAGGCTGCTGAATATCTTGGGAGATTTACCATTCAGGACACTAAGAAGCCTGGAGACAACCCTAGGGAAGACCAAATAGAGGCCATATTTATATTCCTATAGACATAGCTAAAAAGTGGCAGCTGAAAAATGCACAGCACTGACTGCTGCTAATTGTAATGGGACGATCCATTGCAAATGAACTCTTCGAATGAGGGGCACTATTATAAATTCATGGGTTGTCTCTAAAAAGGTTAACATATTTTTGCTAATATTCAATATTGTGGTTGATAAAAGTAAATCTGTTATCAAAATCAAGCAGGATGAACCAGGGACACTTACTCATAGATCCAGGCACTGTGGCTGTGGCAATCTTCTTATATTTGTTATCCATGGCCTCTTTGCTTATAAAAACAATTTTTTAAATTATGCTAATGAACCAGAAGGACTCTACCAGAGCCCCTCTGTGCTCTTTCTTCACAAGCTGTTGTACTTTCTCATAAGCGCCATCCTCCTACTGGTCTGAGGTCAGAGGTTCGAGAAAACGCACACCGTGTGAAATGGCCCGTCACCTCTGCGTGGTGTGCATCTTCCCTGCCATGAATTATTTCCTGTAATAAAGAGAATTTTGTCACTGTTACCGGTGAGTGCCGTCGGCCAATCCTCCTTTTTGGGTTATCCATGGCCTCCTTCCTTCTAAAGTCAACTTTTAAAATTATGCTAAAGAACCAGAATTACTCTTACAGAATCCCTTTGTAGTACAGCTTCACAGGCTGTTACACTAGGCAGGAGACAGAGAGAGAGTGTGTGTGTGTGTCGGGGTGGGGGCAGGGAGTATAGGGGATGATAAGACAGTGTAGGTACAGCACAGAGGAACTTTGGTAACACCCCCATGAGCCCTTCAAACACATTAGCATAATTACAAAGGTTGACTTTAGGTGAAAGTAAGCCTTGGATAACAAATATAAGAAGATACCACAGTCACGGTGCCTGGATCTATGAGTTAGTGTCCCTGGTTTATCATGATGGATTTTGATGGTAGATTTCTTTTAATAACTGAGAAGCTGAATTTATCAATAACAGAAGCGTACATTGAATTTCTCTGAAAGATTCCTATGTCTGCCTAGGTCGCCATGTCCCCGCTGTGAGTGGGCAGTAATGGACAGATGCAATGTACGGAGAGCTGTTACCATGGTAACCGAGTGGCGGGGTCATGTGAATTGCTCCGTGCACACGGTGGGAGAGCGAGATGATAAATAACCCAAATCTGTGGCTGTGTGACACAACGGCCTGGGTCAATGCGTATTTTTAGATGCCAATATGTATGTCATACCGTCATATTAAGCGTCCTAGCATTGATTCTATATTGTAATACCGCCATGTCATGACACTAGGGTGATGCTGCTCTTCATTGTCACAATACAGATGATGGGTGTTGTCGTATTATTTCTAGCAATGACTTCATAATGTAATCCTTTAATTGTTCAATAATAGTAACTCAAGACATAAGACATCTCTTCTCTGCAATGTCTCGCACATTTATAGCTTCCCCCATGATCTCAGCTGGGGAGAGATATAAGTAAGGTAGCGGCAAACCATTCCTTGATAACACGGGTGCAGAGTATCCTAAAATGTATGTATCTTAGCATTTGGATTACCTCCTGCACTACAGCTCTGCTCTCTATACGATGAGGACGTATAGCATTGTTCTCAGCTTCCTGGTTCATGGAGGGAATATCATTACTATTCTGGAGACAAAGGCAAACAGTAGGGAAGAGGAAGCAATAAGGGTAGTAAAGCCCTCATTACGCAACCCGGTTATTGGGGCAATTATTGTGAACCGGATGGTCTGGGTAAATTGCTCCCAATCTAGAAGAAGCTCATGTCGGCTTATTGTATCCTTATAGCAGCATACATGATGCTGAAATTACGGCGGGACATTGCCCTGTATGAACAGAGATGTGCTGCCAGCAAGTAATGATATTGTATGGGGGAGGAATGGCCTCAAATCTGCATGTCATATTTTTCAAAAGAATTCACAGCAAATTTGACAATAGATTTCACCATTTGCGTTGCATTAAAACCGCAACAAAGTTTGTTTTTGCAACATATGAAGTCAAACTCCATCAAAATTCCCTGTATTTTCGGTGGCGTATTTGAATCATTTTTAAATTTAGAAAATTACCGTATATAAATAAAGATTAATATTCTAAAAACTCCTTCTAAATGATGAGGTTTCCATCCACCTTTCCTCAACCTCTTAGTGACGCGGCCTCAGCCTAAAAAGGCTCTAGTGACCAGGCATTTTAAATACATTTTCGTAAGTGCCGGTTTTTTTTTCCCCCGTGCAACCTACACATTTTTTGCTGTGTTTTTTTTTCGGGATATACAAGAGGTCCCCAACTTAAGAACACCCGACAGACGATCCCTAGTTACAAACAGACCTCTGGATGTTGGTAATTTACTGTACTTTAGGCTATAATAAAGAGCTGTAACAGTTATCACAGGTGTCTGCAATTAAGCTTTATTGTTAATCCTGGTTCTTATGACAACCCAACATTTCTAAAATCCAATTGTCAAAGAAAAAAAAAATTTGCCTGGAGTTCCAGTGATAAAATATACAGTTCCGACTTTCATACAAATTCAACTTAAGAACAAATCTACAGAACCTATCTTGTACGTAGCCCAGGGACTGCCTGTAATGAATTCCCTATTTTGTTTCATTCGTTTTATAATATGTATAGTCTCGGAAAACGAGACAACTATGGCGATGTTTTTTGTAGTATAGCAGGGGATTTTTTTTTTATGAATATTTGTTAATTTTTTGTATATGTGTATTTTGACTTTATATGTCCCCATTGAGGTCATAAAAAACCCTGGGGGGACATTTCCATATTTTTTTTTTAATTTTACATTATTCTTTTCTTTTTACAAGTTTTGCCCTGTAACTGAAGCATCTATAAGAACCCCAGTTACAGAGGAAAACAAACACCACTGACTGGGGATTCTGAACAGAGGCTGAATTTCAGCAACGTCTAAAGATGTGCCTGCAGACTCAGGACCTGCGCCTGCTGATGTCTACAGTCAGCGGGTGGTCCAAAACCACCCGTTACCTTCAAAATCCAGCATGATAAACCAGGGAGACTCACTCATAGATCCAGGCACCGTGACTGTGGTAATCTTCTTATATGTGTTATCCATAATTTCTTTCCTTTTAAAATCTACTTATGAAATTATACTACCTGAGCCCCTTTGTGTTCTTTCTTCACAAGCTGTCACACCCTCCAACGTGTGCACAGCTGCCATGAAAATACAGCAGGAAGAGGGAGGGGAAAAGTGCTGAAGGAGCAGGAAGAAGGCGCTTATGAGAAAGTACAACAGCTTGTGAAGAAAGAGCACAGAGGGGCTCCGGTAGTGTCCTTCTGGTTCATTAGCATAATTTTAAAAATAGTTTTTAGAAGCAAAGAGGCCATGGATAACAAATATAAGAAGATTACCACATACACAGTGCCTGGATTTATGAGTAAGTGTCCCGGGTTTATCATAATAGATTTTGATGGTAGATTAAGTTATGCATGCTTGGCTGAATGGAACATGCATATTTATGTTAAAGACAGGAGAAATTATTGTTGATTTAATGAGCATTTTGCAAGAAATTATTTATACATATGGTCACCATTATGTTAAAGAGGTTATTCAGGAAAAAACATTTCTAAAAACAATGCCACAGCTGACCATAATTTGCAGTTAAGCTGTAAAGAAAAGAATAGAGCAAAGTTGTAATTCCAGGCGCTACCCATATTCAGGTGTGGACCTGTTTGTGGAATAAAGGAGCCATGTTTTTCCAAACTCCAGAGAACTCCTTTAAATATTCTGAAATCATAGTCAGGAATTATAATTTCCAAAGTGTCCCATAATCCTGACCTGTATTGACACTCCATGTGAAGGAATTGACATTTACCAGGTCAATGCGCACCTATTATGTAGGTCACTTCGACCCTGTGTAATCTGCACAGATCAACAAAGTGAGAATATTTGACAGTTAAAGGGAATCCATCAGCGTGATAGTGCCTACCTGAACTGACTTCTAATGCTCCCATACATTAGTTTTTATTTTACAGCTGCTCCTTCCATGCCAAAACTTCACTTTAGAAATATGCAAATCAGAATTACATTGTTTGGGGGGGCGTTAGCAAAGCACCTCAGGACCCAGAGGCGTCATAGATGAAGGGGGACGTATAAGACAAGGCTCTGTGTGGTGGAAGTCTAGCAGGGTACGTTGTTATTGCTGTGGAGCTGGAACCCTAAGTTACTCTCCTAAAGCTCCCAAAGTACTTATTTGCATACTTATAAAGTTAACTTTTGCCATGGAATGAGCAGTTGGAAAATAAAAACATAGGGAACAGCAAAAGGGAGCTTTCTCTAGGCTGTGAGCTCAAAGATCCGGCAGGGAATCCTGAGAACAGCCGGCTTTTAAGGAAACTCGGGAGTGCCAGCGCTACCATTTTTAGGACTGTACGGTCTTTTAATAACTTTTTAAATGTTGCAAAATGGCAAAAAAGCTGAATTTTCAGCTTTAGGTGCTATATTCGGTCAAGGGGTTAAACACCAGGAATAACTGTTATTATAATTTGATAGATCACACATTTTGAGACACGGCGATACCTAATGGGGCTCATTTACTAAGGGTTCGTGGAGCACATTTTCTTCGGGTTTCCAGACGATTTCCGTTTTGCGCCGCATTGTGCCGGGGATTGTGTCGCATGGATTTTGCTGCATCGGCGCCGACTTGCACGCGACAGAAATCGGGGGGCGTGCCATCAGACAACCCGACGGATTTGGTAAACGCGCAAGATTTAACATTTAGAATTGTGTCGCAAGCACCGGGAAGAAGAAGGTGAACTCCGGAGGATCTCGGCGGGGAAGCGACGGATGCAGGATCTCGGGCGCACGAGGTTCAAGAATCATGCCGGACTTCATCCTCGTCGGACCGTCCAAATCGGGGATCGCGACTGGACCAGGTAAGCAAATTTGCCCCAATGTGTTTATGATTTTAACTGTTTATTTAGTTTTTATCAGTTCTAGGGAAAGGGGGGGTAATTTAGAATTTTTATCTTTTTATGTTTATTAAATTAATTAATTTATCAATTTGAACTTTTTTTTTACTATTTTTCAGACCCCCTAGGGTACTTTAACCCGAGGTTGTCTGACTGATCCTACCATATATTGTAGTATGGCAGTTTACCGGGATGTTACTGATTATCAGAAGCTATACAGCCTTGCTGTCATAGCAGCAAATCATCGCTTCCAGTTGATGTCACAGGGAGTGTAGATGGAAGCCAAAATGGCGGCGTGTCTGCAGCTTTGTCGGTGGTGATTGCAGGGTTGACACCCATGATGAGTGCTAGCACCCATTGTGAGTGTTACCGGTGAGTGTTTGCTGCAATATGCAATTAATCCCTGCACAATGCCGTACTAGTATGGCGAGGGCCGGGTCCCGGAGCATGGAGAGGGCTCGCTTCCGAAGACCCAGGGCTGTCTTGTTTTAACTCATTCATTACAATGTGCTAAAATACTGTAGTATGGCAGTATATGATAAGATCAATCAGACAATCTAGGGTTAAAGTATCCTAGGGAGTCATAAACACATTAGGTATCGCCGGGTCCGAAAATGCCCAATCTATCAAATTATAATAACGGTTTTTCACTGCGTTCAACCCTGTAACGGAAGATAGCCCCCAAGGACGAAAATGGCACTTTTTTGCCATTTTGAAAAATCTAAAAAAATCAATAAAAAGTGATGATAAGGTCGCACAGTCCTAAATATTCTAGCAATGAAAACGCCATCAGAAGTCGCAAAAAAATAACAACACCCATAGCTCCGTACACCAAAGTATGGAAAAGTTATAGCCAGAAGATTGCAAAATAAAAAAAAATTGTACAGGAGGTTTTAATTTTTGTAAATGTATGAATACATTATAAAACCTATAGAAATTTGGTATCCCCGTAATCGTACCGAGCCAATGAATAAAGTAGACCTGTCATTTGTGGCGCACAGTGAAAGCAGTAAAATCCAAGCCCACAAGAAAAAGTTGCAAATGCGTTTTTTGGAATTTTTTTTCAGCTTCCCAGTATACGGCATGGAATATTAAATACCGTCACTATGAAGTGCAATTTGTTACGCAGAAAATAAGCCTTCATACAGCTCTTTATGTGGAAAAATAAAAAAGTTATAGATTTTTGAAGGTGGCGAGTGAAAAATGGAAGTTAAAAAACTAAAAAGCGCCAGACTATTAAGGGGTTAAAGAAATGTATATATGCATGTATATGGAAGATGAATTAAATTAAATGTCAATGCAGTGCCATATGATAATACAGCTTTAAGCTTGGTTCTAGTACTGCTCTTATTTTTTTTTTTTAACTCCATACTGGTGCTGTATTTATGTACTACACTTTGTTCTGGTGAAGTATACAGGTATATGTAAATCGCTATTATAATAATTCATGACAGGCACAATGTTATAATTTGGAAAACAGTGTACATTTTTATTTAAAGAGGTGCATATGATAGAATTATATTTTGGTGGGGAGCAATGTCTAAGGTAACTTAGTGCTGCATACACTATGATCCATACATAAATGCATGTCTCTAATATTTGTAATCTGGGGGGGGGCTGTTTATGCAAATAATCGGGGGGCAATCTATTTTTTTTTTTTTTTAAGTCACCAACTATAACAAATTACCTAGAAACTGCCCTGTAATCCACTACTGCAAACATAGCACCCATATTTTTGCAACGTTTGCATCAGTCTTTGCACACAAAGGGAATCACTGCCTGGGTTCACCATTTTAGACAAAGACTTTTAGAATCACTTTCATAGGAAGCCAATCAATCTATCAGTGTATTTGGTGAAGTTGAAGTAATTGCAGGAAATCCACACAAACAAAAGGAGAAGATACAAACTCCTTTGTAATGTTGTCCTTGGTTGGATCTTTGATCTGCAAGACAACATCTAAGCCCCCTATAAGCGGGATGTTTCCATATACAGCACATTCCTTATCCACAAGATTTCTTAAAGGGGTCCTCTGATATCTGGACCTTCATTTTTTTTACATCCTGCTGCCACACTACATCTCCAATAATCCATCTCTTCTTCTATGAGGGAGGAACACAGAAGGGAACATTACGTATGCACAACTGCTGGAGGAATCATACAGGTCGTACACAAGGAGAGGTCTATGCAAATAGATGACTTTGATACCTTGAAAATAGTGGTGTAAATTTAATAGCACGTAATTAGTGAATTATTAAAGGGGTTGTTCACTTTAAGCGCATTCCAGCAATGAAAGTTATACAATTTTCCAATATACTTTCTCTATCAATTCGTCTTGGTTTTCTAGATCTCTGCTTGCTGTCATTCAACAGGAGCTACAGTGTTTATTTCCTATGGATAAACACCAGTCCACTGTCACACAGGTACACGACTCATTAGCATCACACAGCTGATTACACTGTGTGTAATAACGAGCCGTACACACATGGAACAGTGTTAATCTACAGGAAGTAGGAAATGAAGCTTCCTGTTGCATGACAGCAAGCAGAGTTTTTTAAAAGAATTGATACAGAAAGTATAATGGAAATTTTTATAACTTTTAATTACACAAACAATATCAATCATTTGCTGGAATGTGCTTAAAGTGGACAACCCCTTTAAATATACAAACACAAAGTATGGCAAAGGCAATCTTTGTCACTGGGCAACCTCTTTATAGATCTTAATGACGAAAAATATGGGGATTAAAGCACACAATAAATTTGCACAAGTTGGTGCGGACTATCTGTGCAGAATACCAGTGGATTAAGGACGTCTTATCTAAACACGTGACCTCTAGTCAATACACACAGTGGTGATGTCAGTGAAATATATACATCATCGCTCTGGCTAGGGAATGGCTGCCACAGTCACGGGTTGAAGCATACATGTCATCACCTCTGAGTTAACAAATACCAATGGGCAAACAATCTTCAAAGAGGCAGGAGCAACTGGGAATAGGGACAACATCTTTTATTATTTAAGCCATGTTGGTTAAAAAGATTTAGACTAAGAAATTCCTAAAGTGTCGATTTACTTTCATACAAAATACACCACAGCCCATCAAAAATGTAACATCATCCAAGATTTGCGTATTCAGAATATATTGTAATAAAAAAGTATTGCAGTATATTGTCTGAGAAATCAGACCCCCAAAGGTACAAACACCCTAAGGGACCAGAAAATGTAGTAAAAATGTATAGATATATATAATATATTATATAAAAATATATATATTTTATTTTTTTAATCAAGAACTACCCTTTTCCTAGAATTCATGATGTCCCAAAATCATATTAGGCCTCTTTAAATCCCAAAATACCTGATCTAAAAATTTAAATGAATGATCCCTGCACCATAATAAAAAAAAGATTTTGCCACCAAGAAAATTTAGAATAAAATGAGACTAAAGGTTTAAACAGTTCTCAAGATTGTAGCAATTAAAATGACAGCTCTTACCACAGAAAACTCACTCCCAGGGCCGGCGCTATGGGTAGGCAAAGTGGGCAAAGTGGGAATCTCTTCTTTCAAATGAATCTTGAATTTTGTTTCTTGGTGCTATGGATCCAGAGATATTCAGGTTTAAAGTGAGAATATCAGGTGTGATTCTTATATATAAAAATCACTCGATGGCAGTTTAACAGTTAATATCTCCGTTTTCCTGACACTGAGAAACACAAGATTCATATAAAAGAGGAGACTCACTTCTTTCTTAGGAAAAAAGAAGTGAGGTTCTATGTGTCACAGAGCCAGAGATACAGCTCTCCGAAGTCTACCCCCCCCCCCCCCCCGAGATTCTTAGCCATCAGGCTACAGGGAGAATTTGCTGCACACAGGCGCTGCTGCACCTCACAGATAATGGAAATATTCACTTTATATGTTACTACATTCTGATAAGGAATGAAATCAACTAATATTCATGTTTTAACCCTTCTCTATGCAGAACTATCTAAGAACACATTTTTTCTCTTATTGCCTTTTATTTCGTGATAGTTTTTTTTTTTTTGCGAAAATTGACTGATTTGGGTTACCATGTAAGGGAACATACAATGATACATCTGTGTGACGCTCAGTGTATGTGTATCAGTGTGAGCCCCGTCCTGGAATGAAGGGGGCGGGCTAGAGTGCAAGGATAAGAGAGAGAGAGAGAAAATCAGCTCCAATGCTTCACTACGAGTGATGGGAATTCTGGCTCTTCTTAGTGAACTGGCTCATTAGGCTCCGCTCACTAAGAAGAGCCGGCTTATCTGGCTCTTAAACGGCTCCCTATTACATGTATAATAGGGAGCCGCAGGCCAGTCAGTCACCCCATTCCACACCACTTTTAACCCAATTGTATCGGGTTAAAGGGGCCGTGGTGAGCTCCCTGCCTACCTCACACAGAAAACCAAGATGGCTTTCCCAACCCTTAGACAAAAGTTACAGGGTCCTAGGGGCAACTGAAATTGAGTACAGGACTGATATAGACAGGTTGGACTTATATATGTGCATTTTTGTTAATAACAGTGAATTAGAGAATGTGTTATTTTGTTATCCTGAGTACATATAAGAAACTTGTCTTCATGGGAATTCCACTTTAATACAAAGACTGAAAAGGGCCTCATTCTTAAAGGACATTTTTACTGATGGTAAATGTGTTCTACTAAGAAGTTAAACCCTCCACGCCCCAGTGTATAGAGCAGGCTATGGTTGAGACTGGGCTATGGTCGTGTGAACGAATATATATATATTTTTTTTACCCCCGTTATTAGCAAAATGGCGAGCACAACGTGTTACATGGGCCAGAGAGCTCTGGGAAGAAGAAAGGAACATGGCGGTAGTGTTCCTCACTGTATGGCGGTAGTGTTCCTCACTGTATGGCCGTAATATTCCTCACTGTATGGCGGTAGTGTTCCTCACTGTATGGGAGTAGTGTTCCTCACTGTATAGCGGTAGTGTTCCTCACTGTATGGGAGTAGTGTTCCTCACTGTATGGCGGTAGTATTCCTCACTGTATGGCGGTAGTATTCCTCACTGTATGGCGGTAGTGTTCCTCACTGTATGGGAGTAGTGTTCCTCACTGTATGGGAGTAGTGTTCCTCACTGTATAGCGGTAGTGTTCCTCACTGTATGGGGGTAGTGTTCCTCACTGTATGGCGGTAGTATTCCTCACTGTATGGCGGTAGTGTTCCTCACTGTATGGGAGTAGTGTTCCTCACTGTATGGCGGTAGTATTCCTCACTGTATGGCGGTAGTATTCCTCACTGTATGGCGGTAGTATTCCTCACTGTATGGCGGTAGTGTTCCTCACTGTATGGGAGTAGTGTTCCTCACTGTATAGCGGTAGTGTTCCTCACTGTATGGGGGTAGTGTTCCTCACTGTATGGGAGTAGTGTTCCTCACTGTATAGCGGTAGTGTTCCTCACTGTATGGGAGTAGTGTTCCTCACTGTATAGCGGTAGTGTTCCTCACTGTATGGGGGTAGTGTTCCTCACTGTATGGCGGTAGTATTCTTCACTGTATGGCGGTAGTATTCCTCACTGTATGGCGGTAGTATTCCTCACTGTATGGCGGTAGTGTTCCTCACTGTATGGCGGTAGTGTTCCTCACTGTATGGCGGTAGTGTACCTCACTGTATGACGGTAGTGTTCCTCACTGTATGACGGTAGTGTTCCTCACCGTATGGGGGTAGTGTTCCTCACTGCATGGGGGTAGTGTTTCTCACTGTATTGAGTTAGTGTTCCTCACTGTATGGCGGTAGTATTCCTCACTGTATGGTGGTAGTATTCCTCACTGTATGGCGGTAGTGTTCCTCACTGTATGGCGGTAGTGTTCCTCACTGTATGGCGGTAGTATTCCTCACTGTATGGCGGTAGTGTTCCTCACTGTATGGCGTTAGTATTCCTCACTGTATGACGGTAATGTTCCTCACTGTATGGAGGTAGTGTTCCTCACTGTATGACGGTAATGTTCCTCACTGTATGGGGGTAGTGTTCCTCACTGTATGGAGGTAGTGTTCCTCACTGTATGGCGGTAGTGTTCCTCACTGTATGGCCGTAATATTCCTCACTGTATGGCGGTAGTGTTCCTCACTGTATGGGAGTAGTGTTCCTCACTGTATAGCGGTAGTGTTCCTCACTGTATGGGAGTAGTGTTCCTCACTGTATGGCGGTAGTATTCCTCACTGTATGGCGGTAGTATTCCTCACTGTATGGCGGTAGTGTTCCTCACTGTATGGCGGTAGTATTCCTCACTGTATGGCGGTAGTGTTCCTCACTGTATGGCGGTAGTATTCCTCACTGTATGGAGGTAGTGTACCTCACTGTATGACGGTAGTGTTCCTCACTGTATGACGGTAATGTTCCTCACTGTATGGAGGTAGTGTTCCTCACCGTATGGGGGTAGTGTTCCTCACTGCATGGGGGTAGTGTTCCTCACTGTATTGAGTTAGTGTTCCTCACTGTATGGCGGTAGTATTCCTCACTGTATGGCGGTAGTATTCCTCACTGTATGGCGGTAGTATTCCTCACTGTATGGCGGTAGTGTTCCTCACTGTATGGCGGTAGTATTCCTCACTGTATGGCGGTAGTGTTCCTCACTGTATGGCGGTAGTATTCCTCACTGTATGGCGGTAGTGTTCCTCACTGTATGGCGGTAGTGTTCCTCACTGTATGGCGGTAGTATTCCTCACTGTATGGCGGTAGTGTTCCTCACTGTATGGCGGTAGTATTCCTCACTGTATGGGGGTAGTGTTCCTCACTGTATGGGGGTAGTGTACCTCACTGTATGACGGTAGTGTTCCTCACTGTATGACGGTAATGTTCCTCACTGTATGGAGGTAGTGTTCCTCACCGTATGGGGGTAGTGTTCCTCACTGCATGGGGGTAGTGTTCCTCACTGCATGGGGGTAGTGTTCCTCACTGTATTGAGTTAGTGTTCCTCACTGTATGGCGGTAGTATTCCTCACTGTATGGCGGTAGTATTCCTCACTGTATGGCGGTAGTATTCCTCACTGTATGGCGGTAGTGTTCCTCACTGTATGGCGGTAGTATTCCTCACTATATGGCGGTAGTATTCCTCACTATATGGCGGTAGTGTTCCTCACTGTATGGCGGTAGTATTCCTCACTGTATGGCGGTAGTGTACCTCACTGTATGACGGTAGTGTTCCTCACTGTATGACGGTAATGTTCCTCACTGTATGGCGGTAGTATTCCTCACTGTATGGCGGTAGTATTCCTCACTGTATGGCGGTAGTGTTCCTCACTTTATGGCGGTAGTATTCCTCACTGTATGGCGGTAGTGTTCCTCACTGTATGGCGGTAGTATTCCTCACTGTATGGCGGTAGTGTACCTCACTGTATGACGGTAGTGTTCCTCACTGTATGACGGTAATGTTCCTCACTGTATGGAGGTAGTGTTCCTCACTGCATGGGGGTAGTGTTCCTCACTGTATGGTAGTAGTGTTCCTTACTGTATGGGGGTAGTGTTCCTCACTGTATGACGGTAATGTTCCTCACTGTATGAGGGTAATGTTCCTCACTGTATGGAGGTAGTGTTCCTCACTGTATGGGGGTAGTGTTCCTCACTGCATGGGGGTAGTGTTCCTCACTGTATGGGGGTAGTGTTCCTCGCTGTATGGGGGTAATATTCCTCACTGTATGGGGGTAGTGTTCCTCACTCTATGGGGCTAGTGTTCCTCACTGTATGACGGTAATGTTCCTCACTGTATGGAGGTAGTGTTCCTCACCGTATGGGGGTAGTGTCCCTCACTGTATGGCGGTAGTGTTCCTCACTGCATGGGGGTAGTGTTCCTCACTGTATGGCGGTAGTGTTCCTCACTGTATGGCGGTAGTGTTCCTCACTGTATAGCGGTAGTGTTCCTCACTGTATGGGGGTAGTGTTCCTCACTGTATGACGGTAATGTTCCTCACTGTATGGAGGTAGTGTTCCTCACTGTATGGGGGTAGTGTTCCTCACTGCATGGGGGTAGTGTTCCTCACTGTATGGGGGTAGTGTTCCTCGCTGTATGGGGGTAATATTCCTCACTGTATGGGGGTAGTGTTCCTCACTGTATGGGGGTAGTGTTCCTCGCTGTATGGGGGTAGGATTCCTCACTGTATAGCGGTAGTGTTCCTCACTGTATGGGGGTAGTGTTCCTCACTGTATGGGGGTAGTGTTCCTCACTGCATGGGGGTAGTGTTCCTCACTGTATGGGGGTGTACGGAGCTGTGGGTGGTGTCATTTTTTGTGACTTTTGATGATGTTTTAATTGCTATCATTTCAAAGACTGTACGAGCTTTTGATCACTTTTTATTGAATTTTTTTTATATTTTTCAAAATGGCAAAAAAGTGCCATTTTTGACTTTGGGCGCTATTTTCCGTTACGGGGTTAAACGCAGTGAAAAACTAATATTATATTTTTGTAGAAAGGGCATTTTTGGACGCGGCGATTCCTAATGTGTTTATGATTTTTACTGTTTATTTATTTTTATATCAGTTCTAGGGAAAGGGGGGTGATTTGAATTTTTAGCTTTTTTATTTTTAGGTTTATTATATATTTTTTTAATTTTTTTATTTTTATTTTGACTTTTTTTCAGACTCCCTAGGGTACTTTAACCCTAGGTTGTCTGGTCGATCCTATCATATACTGCCATACTGCAGTATGGCAGTATATGCGGATTTCCCTCATTCATTACAATGTGCTGATCGCACATTGTAATGAAGGGGTTAAGCCGAGACAGCCTCGGGTCTCTTCGGAAGACCCGAGGTTGTCATGGCGACGGATCAACGATCCTCGGCAAGATGGCGACGCCCACCGCGGGTGTTACCAGTAAGCCTTTGCTGCAATATGCAGCAAAGACTTACAAGCTATGGAGAGGGCTCAGCCATGAGCCCTCTCCATGTACCCGCACCCGGCATGTGACATAATTTACGTCACATGCCGTGATTCGATTCTAATCGGATTTTCTTTGAAAATTCGGCGAACCAGATCAAAGCGAATTTTGACAAATTCGCCCATCTCTACTTGTAACGTAACGGGAGTGAACAACTCTATATCGCTGCAATCGCGTAGTATAGATTTATAATAAAAGAAATCATTATTGGGGCATGTCTACCATTAGTAAAACTGATCATAGATGTCCTTTAAAGGGTTTGTTCATTTCGGCAAATTAATGTTATTGTTTGCATGATGAAAAATTCTACATTTTTACAATATACTTTCTATATCAATTCCTCATGGTTTTCTAGATCTCTGCTTGCTGTCATTCGATGGAAGCTTCTATGTTTACTTTCAGTGGACAGAAATCCTTCCGTGGTCACACAGGTGCACAGCTCGTTAGTATCAGAGAGTAATCAGAGCTGTGTGTTATAACGAGCTGTGCACCTGTGTGACCATGGTCAGATTTCTATCCACTGGAAATAAACATAGAAGATTTCTATAGAAGAACAGCAAGCAGAGATCTAGGAAACCGCAAGGAATCGATACAGAAAGTATATTGGACAATTGTATTACTTTTCATTATACAAACAATATAATTTATTTTGCTGAAATGGGAAACGGACTGTAATTTAAACAGATGTCTGGACAGATACATCAATAGCAAAGTGTCAGTCTTTTTATAACGGATACCTTTAAAAAAATGGATACCTTGCTTTGACTGTCAGAAATTTTGTTATTTATCTCCATTTAAAAAAACGGATTATAAACTGGAATAAATGGAACATTCCTGAAGACATGTGCGTTACTGTCCGTTTTTTAAAATTTATTATGAAAAATCATTGATCTATATTTCATGTCAATCTATTTTTCTATCCTGCCACACACAAGCCAAACTTACATGTAAATTTCTATCTCTGGCATTTATCTATAATCTATCTATATGTATAGAATAACTATCTCAGTCTATCCATATCTATAGTTCTCTCTATCTAGAAAGAATTATTAGACAACTGATAGATAAATGATAGAAAAACACTGGGGCACATTTACTAAGGGTCCTGTGGCCGCGTCGGGTTTCCTGAATATTTCTGATTTGCACCATTTTGCGCTGAATTGCCCCGGGTTCTGGTGCACGCGATCGGATTGTGGGGCATTGGCGCCGTGACAGAAATGGGGGGCGTGGCCGTCGGACAAAACACGGCGGTTTTGGATAAACCGTGGCATTTAAAAAAGAATTGTATCGCAAGATCAAGCAGTTACATGCACCAGAAAAAAGAAAGTGAACTCCGGCGGACCTCGGCGCAGCAGCGACACCTGGTGGATATCGGGCGCACGATCTTAGTGAATCCCGGCAGACCCGAATCCTCGTCGGACAACGCACCGCGGGATCGCGAAAGGATCGGATAAGTAAATGTGCCCCACTGTGTCTATCCATCTCCCATTTACTTCAATGTAAAAAGTATTGCATCCTTTGTGTATTTGTTTATTTCTTCAAACGGAAAAAAGTACTGCAAGACAAAGTAATTTTTTTCTGAAACAAAACGAATTAGTAACGGATAATAGAAAGTTTAAAAAGGGATTTTTAACTGATACGTGCCAGAATGGGTCCCAACTTCCCTGTGTGAACACGATTTAATAAAATCCTCCCAATACAATATATGTCATTGTAGTAATAAATGGGGGTCACAGCCATTTTGTGTAGGTTACCTATAGTTCACACTAAGCAGTTCTGTTGAAGTTTTTGTTTTTTTACAAACATTAAAAATGAAAGTAATATGTTCATGGTAAGAGGAGAAGGCTAATACTATTACTATGTGTAATTATGAGGACATTGGTGATTATATACTATAAAAATTATGTATATATGATTTTACACCTCCACACAGGCCAACCCCACCACGTGACCGTCCTCACATGCTCCCCCGCTATTGGCGCCTTTATTCAAATTCTACGTGGTGACATCACGAGCGCGTCGGAGCCACGTCGCGGCGGGTTCGTTACGCATGCGCGCAGAGCGGCAAGATGGCGGACAGTGCGGAACTGAAGGTAAAGCGCAGCTGGAATTGCGGGACCGGGATCCCGCCCTGTGTCCGACCAGGGGAGTCTTAGGTTCCGGTCGGGGTGGGCCGATGGATCGGTGAGCCAGGAAAGGCGGGGTCCAGAAGCAGAGGGACCTGAGAGCGCGATGTGAGCGCAGGGGGACAGTCGCCGCTGTTATTGTTGCTGCGCTCCGTGCTGCTGGAGGGGAGGGGGTCTGGGGTGAGTGAGGGCAGCACCGGGTGACTGACCCCGAGCCTCAGCCTCTGCATAGTGCGGGATGAATGGGCTGAGGCCATGAGCGGCGCTCCGGAGGTGTGTGCGGCTCCACGGGCTGAGAGGTGAGGTGACACTTGTCTCCATCCCCTGCCTGTCACCATGCCGGGCACCCCACCTGCCCTCCCCCACCAGCTCTCCATTGTCTGTCAGGGCTTCCTGCATGCTTCCCAGGCTCCGTGCACACACAGCGTTATTTGTTGTGCTCTCTAGTTTGTGTGTGTGTCCAGCTGACCTTAGTGTATACTGCCTGTACAGCACATGAATGGAGAGTGTGGACTGTAGAGCCTCCTTGTTGTTACAGTGTGTCAGCGGGTGGATAACCTCATGTCATACATGTGTATAGATCATGCCTGTGGTGTATTAGGTCCAGTAGCTGGTGCTGTTCTGCAGTAGATCTCTTGTGTGTACATGTTTTTTTTAGAGATGTGTGTTTTCATTCCTGCTGTTTAGTTTATAGGGGATCTGTGTGTAGTATACAGTATATACAGTACGTGGAGTCTAGATCCGGCTTCTATCCCCCTGCTGGGGCCTCTTTGGTCCACATGATATAGATACTGTGCATCCTAGTCAGCTCGTAGGACTAGCGGGGTCTGCTGCAACCAGAATACAGTACAATATTGCATTCCCCCTTTAAATATGACCTCTCCTGACAGGTCAGCCTTTACTAAATACTTGTAGTCTACATGAGATAACAGTTCTGTATCGCATATTCTTATAGTTCTGTGCACTGTTTTGCAATGATGGGGGCACAGCATATAAGCTCATAGCTCCCCATTTTTGGTATATTTCCAGGAGTAATAACAAAGGGACACTTTGCCACTTTCTAAAATCAGATTAATCATTATTACATTTTTTAAAAAAAAAACCTTTTGTACAAAACAAATACAGAACGCCCACCCCTTCAGTTCTGACCCTCAATAATGAATTTGTCAACAGTTAAACTTGGTATATTAAAAAAAAGCCATCAAAGGGCCATACAGTTCTGAATAGCATTGATGGAAAAGTCAGCCTATCCTGTGTAAAATGATGTCCTAACATAAATTGACAACTTGGTCGTGCTCTCTACTTTGTTCTTACATAGTTTGACATGGACATGATTTTAAAAATGTTGGGTTGTCATAAGAACCAGGATTAACAATAAAGCTTCATTACAGACACCTGTGATAACTGTTGTAGCTGTTTATTGTAGTCTAAGGCTAAATTACAGTAAGTTGCCAACATCCAGAGGTTTGTCACTAGGGGTCGGGTGTTCTTAAGTAGGGGACCACACTAAACATCCATGGCTTCCACTGAGTCTCGGTGGAAGCCACGGTTGTTTATTGTGGACCTTTATATGGACTATTGCATATCTAGCCGAAGTTTGGCGATGTATTTATGCTACTTTTGTCGTTTTGATTTGACTATATAAAAGAGTTTTGGTAATACGATTGGTCTGAATGTTGCTTAAGAATCGCGATGGATAAAACGGGGAGTGAGAGCCCCTGGAATTAGAGCAGTGTACACACTAAGTTAAAAAACGGAGTTTGTTTATTGTATTTGCCTTAAGTAGGGGACCGTCGGTATACAATAACATATATTGGAGGTTTCTATTACAAATTATGCAAATTGTATTCGTGATAACCTAGGGTCACACAACGAATGGATATTGTACCCTGATCTATATATGTCCAGTGTAGTCGGCAGTGATGCTAGGATGCGAGATATCATGCTGCTTATTAACGCTTTTCCATGTGTAACGTGCAATGAAACCTCCAATTCCAGGAAATGTAGTTAATGTAATAGATGTCATTTTCAACGTCAGACTATTAATAGATCCTGGTGTCTGATAGTGGACTGTAACGTTTTTTTTTTTTCACTTTTTGATTGACAAAGCACTGGCTCAGGATTTTCCGGCTCCCGTATTCCTCTTTGGCTAATTATACCCCGCCAGCCCCTGATCCCTCCTGAGCTGCTCCTCTGTGTTTTACAAGTAATTATTTTTTATAAATAGTTCTGTCACTTTAATTGCTGTATCACTTGCCGTTGTACGTCCTGCGTATATTGGCACGCCGCCCAATGTTGTAGTTAGTGCCGCGGCTTTGATGAACTTCATGTCATTATTTTGTGGGTAAATATGCGGTTATCGGAAGCTGTTGTTCAGCTTTGGTGTAGGGTTATTTTCGGAGAGCGGTACCAAATGTTTGCCTTTTCCAGGAATGATGAGGTTGACAGCTGTATGGAGGCACATCCACTTCTCTGATCTGTGCAGAGAGCAAGATGGTGTGATTTTTTTTTTTTTTTTTGAATATCAGATACTCTTGTGGTTTTGGATTAAGATTGCAACCTAACAAGATGGTGAGCAGAGCCACAGATTTTGGGACAGAGTGCTTCTGGATAAGTCTATCTATATGGTTTTATCATTAATTTCTATACAAATAATTACTTTGTCAGTGTGTTTTCGTTTTACATTTTTTAAATGAAGTTGGATGTTTGAAGTTGTTACATGGTCTTGTTTCTTACAAGGGGGTTAGGGGGCACTGAATATGTTGTTGTGAGACTATGGTATTCCTTTATATGGTTTGAAAAAAGGAGCAATTGAATTCAAGTCTAATGGCATTGGGGTAACTTCATCATATTTGATTATTAGTTTATCTTTTTATTTTAGTTTTATCTATTGTTCTTCTTCCTAGACAGATGCTTTACAGTGTGTATTGAAAGCAACCCTGTCACCAGGAATGTCCCTTTTTGCTGGTGTCTGGTTCCAAAATCAGATTGACAATGCGATGCATGCAATGCCTTGGGCTGATACAGGGCCGAATCCCTACCATAATAATTCATGCACAATCTAGGAACACTTGGTCATAGATGCAGGCACCACAACTGTGGTAATCCTTCTTGTATTTATCCATGACCTTCACTCAAAAATCAACTTTTAAAATTAATGCTAATGAGTCAGAAGGGCTGTGGGGCATTACCAGAGCCCTTATGTGCTGCCGCTTCCCAGGCTGTTACTGTCACCCTCTGCTTCCTCCCACTATTATTTTGTATCGCCCTACAATCGAACAGCACCGAGGGGCTCTGATAATGCCCCCAGAGCCCTTCTGACTCATTAGCATAGAGGGAAGGAGGACGTGGATAATAAATAAAATAATATTACCATAGTCACAGTACCTGGATTATATGAGAAAGTGACCCTGGTTTATATTTTGATGGCAGATTTACTTACTCACAGTTTAGGAGTAAAATGGTTGTAAGTTGCAAAAGGGTTTGCAAAGCTATTGATAAATGTTCCCAATTTAACACTTCTACTGTTATTTGTTCCAGTCACATGACCCCTATAAGGAAGAACCTACGACTTATAGGTAGCCATTCCCTCTGTAAAATGTTTTTTGTCTTGTGGGGTTGAAATGAGGGGGGAACTGTGATAAAACTGCACCACAAAGCATAGGGCCTACCTGGATTTTTGGCTGCACTGCCTGTCCCTACATGAACACATGTCTGACAGTGTGCAGTAGTGTGCTGTACTGAGAAAATGTTAAGCGAGTCAGGCTGGTATTTGTAGTGGCAAGTTTTAACTTTAATAAAAGGTGGTCCCCCACTTTCTATCCTATTCATGTGGACCGTATGATAGAAGCCAGCAGTCCCACATACTCGTACATGAAATCTCTGTGCATATGATGTGGTCGGTGTTGAGGATTTCCTGCCTGTGCAGAAGTGTTGCCCTATTATTACTGGTTTCAGGTATTGAAGTTTGGAAAGTTTTATTGTCAGCACTAGATGTAGATCTGTAGAGCTAAGACTACACAGTACACAGAGAGCTTCATCATCTTCTGCTGCAAATCATGTGAATTTTAAATAATTGTCAACTTTGCTTAAACCAATAGTACAAGCAAACAGAAGAAACATGTACATGCTGCTTATATCTCTCTATGATCCTTGTCTACAGGATAGAGCATTACTCGCTGATAAGTGAGGATTTGTCAGCTGCTGGGACCCCCACAGATCATGAGAACAGGGGTCTCACTAATGGGTGTAGTGGCAGGATGAGCTCTCCGTTCAGTGGTAAGGGAGTGTCTGAAAACGCTGAGCACAGCAATTGCAAAGTCAGTAAATGGTAGTGCTGGACAGCCCTGAGAATTGTGCTTGGATTGCTGGGGGTCCTGTTTTAGTGACTGGTGGTTGCTGCAGTTGGACTCTCCACAATCAGCTTGTTTATCTCCCATCCTATTAGAGGAGAAAGAATGGGCACAAAGATAAACTGGAGCTAAGTAGTAAGTTTTTTTTTTTTTATCTTGCCCCAACTGCTTTGTTTATACCAGTAATGGTCTGTACTTCTTTATACTGTCCCATGTGATAGATAAGCAGAACCCCTTCATCTTCCTCTATATTGGAGACATCCTAGTGTCTCATCTTCTAGCTCTGAGGGCTATTGCATATTTAGTTATACATATTTGGCGTATGGGCCAAGTTTTCAGTTCGGCTTTAACCAGTTTGGGCGGAAAACTACTAAAAATCCAGACTATAAGTGGCATGCATTGGACTATTGATTTTTTCAAAGTTTCTTGAATACAGTCATCCTTGTACATTGTTACCCAAAAATGATGCAGTTGCAGGTACATGTGCTCTCCAACTGTTCACTACATTTGCTGTTGCAGCTGTTGAGCCATACAATGTAATGTGTGTAGCTTCAGCCTGTCATGGTCCTGTTTGTTCAGTATGACAGACATGAGTGATTTTATCTGCTGCACATATAGACTGGTGTTATGTCACAGTAGTTACTACAAAATCTGTCATTGATGCTAAGTTGGGATTGGTGTCAAACTTTGCAATGCAAATTTCTATAAGATTTTCCTGCAGAGTGTGATTGTTAGGGTTGTCATACTAGCATACACACATGGCATACATCACTAGCATTGCGTTCTCCACATGCACATGATCCCATCACATGTAAAGATATATTCTCATAATATTGGGAATGGCTGCTCTTTTGTCTATTGAACCCAAAGTATCAAGGTTGAGCACTCAAGACATTGTGATTTCTGGGATTGAGATGACAGATGAGTCAATTTTTCCTGATGGGATCTGTCTGGATCGTTCTGTGTTGATGGTCAGTTTTGCTAGTATTACTGTAAGGATGGTGTTAAATGTAACATTAATGGTTTGTGTTGTCCTTCCTATGTACTTTAGCAATATTACACACAGAGCAGAGAATATGTAGCCATTACGGGCGCACATCCTGAATATCCCTGAAATTGTCACGGTGTGAATGTAACAGGGAAATCTACCATACAGGGGTTTTCCACTTTTATGTCAGTGAAACTCAGTGTCATTTTGTTATAAAAAGTTCTGCAACCTTCTAGTATACTTTCATTTTCTCTTTATTATTGTCATAGTCATGGTTGTGTGCGTTGTTTTTTTTTTTTTCTTTCTTTTTCTATATTTGCTGTCAATGTATACAGTTTCACCATCTGGGTGTAAATCAAGCTGTTTATATTAAAAGGGTTTTCCCAGGAAACAAGTTATGCTCTATCTACAGGATAGGGTCTGACTTGCTGATCTGTGGGGGTTTCAGTGATCCCTCAAAGATCACGAGAACGGGGGGGTCCGATCTACCCTCATTGCTCCCTGGGATGAGTGGGGCAGGCGGCTGCACATGTCCGTTCTGCTCCATTCTTCTCTATGGAGCTGATGGAGATTGCCGAGTGCCGCGCTCCACCGATCAGCTAGTTTGGGGATAAAAAAAATCCCCATTAAGCTGTTGGTCACTTTTACTCAACTTTTACAGGGTAAGGCCCCCTTTCACACTTTTTTTTTTCCCCTGTGTCTGCAAACTTTGCCTTGTAGGTTCCTAGCTTTGCACTTTGTTTCCACCCGTTTTTAGGCCTTTTGCACATGAATGAGCACGGGCCCATGTGCAAGAAAGAGGAGGGGTAGAAAGCCGAGCGGTTATGGTTGTAAAACGGCAAAATATGACATTTCCCATATTTGCACATCGATCGCCTGGCTTGGTCACTGTGTGTTCACCGCACTGTGACCGTGTGCCATAGACCTCTATGGGGGACTGTGAACTGGCTGCAAATTTTGTGTTGCCTTTTTTTCATCTTCTTGTCCACAAAACCTTTCCCCTCCCCCATGTTATCTGTATATTGTCCGATTTAAAGGAGCTGCAAAAAAGAGGGACTTGTTCATGTTATGATTTTGCAATCCAAAAAACGTGGACCCTCTTAGACTTCAATGGGAAGTTACTAGACACAAAGACAGCTAAAAATAGGCTAAGGACCTGAGATTGCAGCCATGCAAACACAGCAACAAATATCGGTGAGGATGATTCCAATACAGACGGTCCCCTACTTAAGAACACTCGACTTACATACGACCCCTAGTTACAAACGGACCACTGGATATTAGTAATTTGCTGTACTTTAGTCCAGGGCTACAATAAAGAGCTGTAACAGTTATCACAGGTGTCTGTAATGAAGGTTTATTATTAATCCTGGTTCTAATGACAACCCAACATTTTTAAAATCCAATTGTCACAGAGACCAAAAAAGTTCTGCCTGGGATTACAATGATAAAATATACAGTTCCGACTTACATACAAATTCAACTTAAGAACAAACCTACAGACCCTATCTTGTATGTAACCCGGGGACTGCCTGTACACAGAGATCTAAGTTACCTGCAACTTGGGTATGAGAAAATGTTAAAATGTTTGAGCTGTCCAAAGTATAAGGCTCCAATATGGGTGACCCTATTAATGTCTTATACTTGCCCTGTTGAAGTGGTCAAGACATTTATGTCTTTTGTAATATCTTTGGGTATCAGCGTGGCCCATACTCGCTATAATTTATGATTTTGAGATCTTATCTGACCACCATATACTCGGACAGTATGGGATGTGCCCTGATCCACAATGTTATACGTGGACCAGTGCAGTACACAAGGAATTGTTTGTGCCCCGTACAGTAGTGTTATGTCCTCTATTACATGTGCTGTTTGAGGGGTTCTGCTATTCATTTCAGTGTAAAGAAGATAAGCAAAATTTTAGTCTTGGAGGGAAAAAAAATAGTCCAGCAGTTTTATCTTCTCCTGAATGAAAGGTTCTTAATGGAGACTGATAATTGATATCAAATCAGATCCTCTAGGGCAGTGGTGGCGAACCTATGGCACTGGTGCCAGAGGCGGCACTCCGAGCCCTTTCTGTGGGCACTCGGGCCATCGCCCCAGCACACGAGACAGAACTCAAGGAATCTTCCTGCAGTTCCAAGCAACTTAAAAGATGCTGCTTTCAGTCATATTTTGATACTTGCTTTGCTACTTGGGACTGTAGGAAGAGGTAGAATGAGTAGACAGGGCCGAATTATCTTTGGAGGACCTCCTGCTGGCCCCACGGTTTTCTCTGTGTACAGAGGGAAACTGGAAAGAAGCTAAAATGAAGAAAAATTTCCATCCTTCTACTGTGTTGCTGTTCTCAGGAGGCCAATATGATTGAAAGTTGTTGAACAAGGAGCAATAAGTTACTGCTTTAATTTTTGGTTGGCACCCCGCGATAAAGGGGGGTTTTGGGTTGCAGTTTGGGCACTCGGCCGCTAAAAGGTTCGCCATCACTGCTCTAGGGCCACTTTCACACACAGCATTTGTTACATTTTGTAACGCAATACAAAGGCAGCGAGGAAGGGGCTCGTCTGATCACTGATGCGCTTTTATTGAAACGCTTGCGATCCGTAACAAGCGCCACGTGTTTTGCAATGCATGCAAACGCATCTGTGATTGGGACAAGTCCCTCACAGCCGTTTCGTTTCAAACATTGCTGCGTGTGAACATGGCTCAACAGAGTACAACGCAGACATGAACTTGCATTGCTGCAGAACATGACTCGTTATAAAATGACCCATCTTTGCCTAAAATATCTCCGTTATTTTTTCCCCAGAGGGGGCATTCCAGTGCTTTTTCATTGCATTTTGAAACGCATTGCAGTTGAGGAGAGGGGATTTGCCTAATACTGTTTAACATTTGTTAACTCAATGTTAACATGTGCGTTAATAAAAACACTTCTTTACAAAACCAAATGTAAATGTGATGTTAAAACAAATGTTAACTGTAATGTAATTGGCCAAATCACCGCTGCTCAGCTTTTGTAATGTGTCTCAAAGCGCCATGAAAATGCAACCGAAACACAACGTGTGAATGCGGCCAGAGGATACAGAGATTTGGAAATAGATGAGCAGAGGCAAAAAGGCACAAGTGTTTTCCTGATTCCTTGTTGCCCCTTTTGTTTTAGTGATGGGTGAGGAGATGATGCCAAACTTGGACCTTGTTATTAGGGGTGTAGGTTTTGGTTTGGGCTGTGTTCACATGTGACATTTACAATGGATTTTGACACCATGCAGAGGCTGTTTTGAGGAGATCTGCCTTATTTTGTTGTGTCTACGTTACATGATTGCGTCTACTTAAATGCAATGTTGATACAATTGGGCTAATCTCTTGTAAACAGCCTCTGCATTTTGTTTCGGTACCCCACACAAATGGTAGGTGTGAACACAGCCTCTAGATGTTTTACCCCAGTGGTGTATCGCCTAGCTGTAAGTGTGAGTGGTTATTGTGCTATGAATGTATGTGAGCGTCTGCTTGCAGGGCTGGGACTCTGTGTCCTGATGGTATTGGATGGGTGTGGCGGCAGTGGGGGAAGGGATTGATCTAATTGAGTCAGTGTCAAGATCTATGGAAGTATGAAAGTGACAGGGAGCACGAAACTGTGTCACACAGAGAACTGCGCTCTTATATGTGCACCCAGCAATGGTCTCCTCACGTTTATAATGGATATCTTACAATCGATGCTACAATTATATATAACGAGAGTATTGTGGAGATCTTGGCCTTCTGTTACTATGGTGTTTGCATAAGTTTGGGCAGAAATAGTTGAACCGGTAGCATAAATGTTGAAAATGCTATGTATCGTATCAGATCGGGATACAAGGTTTTGTTATGGACTTGTCTGTGTGATTTGGAGCGACGTTATCCACTGTGATGCGACTATACGAAGTGGACCGGGCCCAAGCGGACACAATATTATTGTAAATGAAACCTCTGTGTACTTCTGTATGGGGGTGCGTTCACACAGTCAGTTCTTTTACATGAAGTTCTCGAAGCCAAAAGCAGGTGTGGATGAGAATGGGTGAGGGCATATCATTGAGAGAAGCTGTGAAATTTGCCTGTGAACTAGAGGGTTTTTTGAGCGGACGGCACGCGGCTCAGTACCCAGAGATGTTATTGTAACGGTCCGTGTGGCAGAGGTCCTAGTCTGATCCATTTTTCATTCATAACTCATAGGGGTTAATTTATCAGAACGTGTACGCCAGTTTTTTTGTTTTTGGTGTAAAAGGCCTGAAATAATGGCATTCACAAGTGGGCACGGATGGTGGCTGAGTGGACTGGCTATATAACCTGTAAACATTCAGGCCTGAAAGTCCCCCGACAATGGCACAATTCTATGCCAGGCCAGACCTGACCATTGTTTGCCGACACAGCCGCCCACCAGATGTCAGATGGCTCCATCACATAATGTATCCGAAAGGGCAGGACTTTATCGTACACTGACACAGGAACACCATAGTTCATGAGAATCTTTGAAAAGTGGACGGATGTTATACATTGTTTATTTCTGCATCGTACATGTGCAGCCTTAGGGTGAAGACACACATGGCGTTTTTAGGCCGTTTTTAGTTAGTGCGTTTTCAGATCGTTAAAAACGCATGCAATTTATGAAAACGCATGCGTTTTTGACCAGTTTGAATTAAGATAATTGCTCAAACCTGTAAAAAACGCATGCGTTTTTTACCGATCTGAAAACGCACCAACCAAAAACGGCCTAAAAACACCATGTGTGTCTTCACCCTTAGGCCTTAACCCGTTTTTGGGCCGTTTTTAAGCAGTCCGTAAAAAAAAAAAAAAAAAAAAAAAAAAAAAAGCATTAACATAATTGGTAAAACCTTTTAAAAACGGATGC
The DNA here is from genome assembly GCF_040894005.1 of Engystomops pustulosus. Lineage (NCBI taxonomy): Eukaryota > Metazoa > Chordata > Amphibia > Anura > Leptodactylidae > Engystomops > Engystomops pustulosus. The sequence goes on from NC_092414.1 coordinate 178,408,765, forward strand.
ATTTTTTAAACTGCCTGCTTAAAAACGGGTTCAAAACGTGTTGTTGTCGGCTTTAGGTTTGCGTCTTGATACGCAATTCAAAGGCAGTGGGGAGGAGCTTGAAGCGCAGTGTGTATACATGTATATATGTATGTGTTATGGGTTCCTCCTGGTAATGACATTGGAGGGACGTGGTATAATGACGGATAATAGCCGCACGCTGGGCTCCTCTTGATCACTTGCGCTGTATATTAATATTAAACACTTTTTGTTCATTCATTTCTGCTCTAACAGCGTCAGATCAGGAGGAATAAGGATCCTCTCTTATCTTTCTCTGCTTTTGGGATTTTAGTCTGGAGCCCTCTTTAACATGTTGTGGTTAACCCTTGCAGCGCTGTGTGGCTGAGCATCTGATATTCATTAATTGCCTGCGGCCAGTTTGGAGGCTTCCCCCTCAGTTCTGTGTGTACGATTTATTCATTTATTTTTACCAGGCCACACGGATTTTCTCTGGGGAAACCCAAAGTGTTCCTTCCCTCTTCTGTTGGGTGATATCAAGTATCCTCAACATATTTATTGTACACATAGTTTCTCTTTTTCCCTCTACCACCCCCCTTCCCCTCTTCTTTCGCTTCCTCTTTCCCCTCCCCCCTTATTCTCCTTCCCCTCCCCCCTTATCTTTCTCTCCCTTCCCCCTCTCTGCTCTCTGTTTTCCTCCCCCCTCTTTCCCTCCCTCTCTGTTTTATACTTAGGTTGGAAGTAATTACTTAGGAAATTCTGGCTTTGGTAAAGGACGTAGCTATAAGATTTGTCTCCGTGTGGCTAGCAATATTCAGATATGAGTATATTGTATGCGAAAACTGAAAGTTTTAGCTGAGACGACGTCTACAAATTCTCCGAGTAGAAGATGTGCAGTGTTTATATCATCACTCCTGGCAGTGGAAGAGTTAAGCCGTAGTTTATACAAGTTAGACTGGTTACAGATGCTGTGTGTATGGATTTAGATGCCGGTGCGTGGAATATATATATACATTTATATATATTTATTTACTCTGCTCTACAAGAAGCAGAAGAAGCAATACTAAAATGCAGAATATCATGTGAAAAGACAATTGGGATTATATTTACTGAGGATTATAAGTCCAAATACTTGTCATGAGTGCGACTGATAAGGAAGATTCGGGTAGATTAAAATTCCTCTTTTGTCTTCCTTATTTATCAAATTCGAACTTGACAAAAAGTTTTAAGTGAGGATAGAGGAGATGACATTATAAAGGGTTGGGGAGGGGGGTGGGGGGTTGTCTCCGTCATTCATCAGAAGCTGCACCATATCAGATACTTTTTAGTAACCACCAAACCATTTTCTTAATAGAAATCTAGTACATGCATTACATGTCAGAATGGAAGTAATTAGGCATTTGATGAGGGAGGGTGTAGCCCTCATAAGAAACAAACAAACTGAAATCCAAGACTCAGACCTGTAGAGAAGTTCTGTCCTGTATCCGTGTTATTGTTATTGCGGGTTTATGTCTTGCATCTCAAAATCTGCACCAAAAATCTAATCTGCTTGCTATTGTTTTCAGTGGGAAGCAGAGCTGGGGGCTTTATTTGCCCCATGGTGATGACGGAAAAGACCTGCCCAGTTTTACCATAGTTTCCTGCAGCTGTGTAAATCCTATTAACCCTTTTCACAGACAGATACCTACATTTTTGGTTCTTGTACTGAAAGGTCCAATGTATCCGCACAAGATCTATCCATCCCATCTGCAGCGTTTTCTCTATTCATATTTGCGAGAGGGATAATATTTTACCAACAAAGTGTTTTTGATTTTAACAAATGGAATTTATATCGGTCATCAACTCTGCATATTCTTTATTTAGGTCTGTGGTAACCTCACTCACATGCTGCATGGGGGAAAATGATTTATTGCTGTTTTTTTTTTTCACTTTTCTTTTTTGCAATTAATAGGTGGGTGGATCATGCCCTTATTTTGTTGCAGATTTTTGTATCAAGCTTTTCTGCATGTTAATATGTGGTAGGTTTTGTGACAAATATTAATGTGGCTAAATATCTGTTCCGTTTTCCGAATGAAATCTATGACGGATACCAGATTGGAACTGCTTTTCAGTCACAGAAGTGTTTGCAACAAATTTGGCATCCTTAGGAACAGAATCAAAGCACACGGGGGCGTGCTATGCGATTGCACCCTATGCGATGTAACCAGCACCCAGTGTCTTGTATTGTCTAAATGCAAGAAAGCAGGTGCTAGTTATCGGCTGGGGTGCTTCACGCCCTTGTGCACTTTGATTCAGTTTCTAAATGGAGTCAAAGCACTAGGTGTGAACAGCACCCCCTGGAATCCCTCGCCCCATACCATATGTGTGCATTCTCACATGGCGTTCTGCATTTTAGAAGCATACCCCAGAATGCCACGTGTGAAAGCACCTGACATGCGGGTTTGCTTCCTTGTAGCATAAAAAGGGCTTCTCTAGGGGTTAAAACAAAAAAAGCCTGTGTTCACCCCAAAACAGTGCCACCTGATCATGGTTTCTGCTGGAGAGAGAGTTGCTGTTGGATGGAAGAAGCCATGTTTTTAAACCTCTCTATGGGTTCAAAGATCCTGTTTGGGTTTTTGGGCCGTGTAATTTAGCACCCTGGCTGGTGTTTTGTGCACGCCTGCTTTACATGGTGGTAACTTGATTTGTTCTGTCTCCCTGTTCCAGCAAATGGTTATGAGCCTTCGTGTCTCTGAGCTGCAAGTACTTCTAGGATACGCAGGACGCAACAAGCACGGTCGCAAACACGAACTCTTGACCAAAGCTCTGCACTTGTTAAAGGCCGGCTGCAGTCCAGCTGTACAAATGAAGATCAAGGAGCTGTACCGACGGAGATTTCCACTAAAAATCCTCACACCTGCGGACTTTTCTTTACCAAGCGTGCACTCCAGCACCATGCCAGCCAACATGTCTCCATCCTCCATTCCTCAGCTTTCATATGACAGTCACCCTGCTTCCTCCCCACTACTTCCAGTCTCCCTTCTTGGGCCCAAACATGAACTGGATCTCCCACACCTCACATCCAGCCTCCACCCTGTCCACCCAGACATCAAACTGCAGAAGCTGCCCTTCTACGACCTGCTGGATGAACTCATAAAACCCACAAGTTTAGGTGAGTACGAGGTTGAGCCGATGAATCTTGCTGCTTGTTATACCATTAACATCCTATTTTCATGAGTTGGGTGCATTATTAACAAGGAGATTATCTGGATTGGTGTTTTGTCCTTATTGGTAAATTTAGACGTTAGTAAGGGGTCTGTTCACATGTTCGCTTTTTCAGATGCAGTGTTTGATGTCATCCTGGAGTGGCGTTATAAAAAGGAGGAAGAGTAACACTTCTCAATGATACTTTTGTACATATTATGATCTATACCTGCTTTTGGCTTAAAACGGCATCTGAAAAAGTGAACACGTGACTGCACTCTGAGAGCCAAAATAGTCAGCTGACGTGTATGACAGCTGTTTCTTCTGATCAACCAAAAATGTGAATTCTCAGTTCAGTAGAGCATCTACTGTTAAAATGGTCTGTTTGGGGTCTGGAAGGGAAGGCCGAACTCCCATACACTAAATCAGTCACCTTGCCTTAAAGGAAATCTACCATCATAAGTGACACTTACTCATAGATCCGGGCACTGTGACTGTGGTAATCCTCTTATATTTGTTATCCATGGCCTCCTTCCTTATAATATTGACTTTAAAAATTATGCTAATGAGACAGAAGGGTCTTGGGATTTATTACTAGATCTCTTCTTGCTATAACTTCACAGGCTGTTAAACTGTGCAGGAGCACTCCCCACTCCCACTGTGTACTGAAACTTTATCTTCTGCTCTGAGATTACACTCAGGGAGTGCTGAGTGCCCTTCAGGCATAATTATAATTATTCTTTGATTCATAATCATTAGTATAATTGTAAAAGTAGATTTTAGAAGGAAAGAGGAGGCCATGGATCACCAATTTAAGATTACTAGATTTTCATGGATTGTGATAGATTTCTAGTTATTTGGTTGCCTTTTCTCTTAAAGGGAGTGTGCTCCACAGGTTTAAACTTAGTTGATTAACTTTCCAGAAGTTTCCAAATTAGCTTTCATTTAATTAACCAAGTTTACTTCTCTGTGCACATGGGGAGGGGCTTTGTCTGTCTGATGTCCCTTTTATATACTGAAAGTTCCTCAACGCCTCTTTTCTATAAGAGGTGAAGAAAACAGATGCATGGCCACTCTCCCAGTTCAGTAAGAGCCTCATTGAAATAAATGTGTTTTTTTTTCCCCAGGTTTGTTGAAAAATTGTAAATGTGTTTCTTGAATACAATACAATTTTCCTTTACTTGAGGGGGTGATCTGGGAGCTGGTAGGCGCCCTGTCAGTGGCTCTTGGTCCTGCAGCATTGCTTTACTTGTGTTTTCTTTTATGGTGTGTGGTTACCATTGTGTTCCTTTTTGTAGTCTCTTCAGACAGTTGTAGGCTTCTTTGTAGTGTTGTGTGCTCTCTCGTATCATGGTTCAATCTGTATACCGTTCATATAGATGGATGGATATTTGGTTGCAGAATATGTGATAGATTTTCTGCTGTGAACATATCTTTAAAGGGGTTTTCCCATGAAAAAAAAAATGTAGGCCCTATCCATTAATCTCTATGGAGCTGGCGGAAACTGCTGAGCGTGGCGCTCCCCAGATCTCCAACGCCATAGAGTTGAATGGTGCAGAACGGTCATGTGCGGCAGTCTGCTCCATTAGTCTGACTGAGCGACGAAGGGTGAGACGGAGGGACAGAGGACTCCATCGGACCCCTTTTTTTCATAATCTGCAAGTTAGGCCCTAACTTTTTTGTTAAGAAGAAAACCCCTTTAAGCCTGTTGCTCACAAGTGAATTCGGGCTGACAAACTTGCTCTGTGCACTATCAGGATTTACCAGACTGAACCTAGAGTCGCTGAACTGAACTCGGCATGTCCGTTCATTGATTCTAGAATGTGAAAGCTAAATCTCGCCAGTGACAAAGGAGAAAGATGACCGGTGCGCAAACACCTTTTAATTCAATGTCAAGGCAGACAGCCGCTGTGTGGACACTTAGCCGTCTGCAGATACGTCTCCATAGACGCTCATGCCGTGCAGATGTGTTATCTCTATCTACGGCCATGAGAACGCCTGTGCGGCGCTATTTCCTATGGAGAGCGGAGGTGTGGGCAGCGCTCCTCCCTCCTCCTCTCCAGCGCTCCGATGTGTGCTCGCCTGGGCTACGGCACACATTAGTGTGATATTTCCTAAGATGGTTCCCTCTCACCACACGCCAAGAATAGAAAATTAGATTATGGGTCTGTTCACACTGTGTCTTCTGACAGAAACCTCCTCAATCCTGTGTGCTGGATAACCAGACTCCTCTGTCTCATCTGGCTTGAGTCATCACCTTGGGTTTTGGTGAAGTCAGAATAAATAATAGTGCAGACTATACAAGCCAAATAAGTTAAGTAATTTATTGAACACTTCTTCTTCTGCCAGTTTTTTGGATCTCACTTGCTCGTGGGCAATGGACTTGGGCCCTACAGACTATTGTGCTTTTACTGAATCCAGCTTGGATTATAATGGGATCCTGTGGTGATCTTATACTTGGTTTTGGGAGGTCCAAAAATGGGGAAAGTGTCTGTAGTAAGGAAAGTTATTAGTTATGCTAGGCAGATTTACCATTCGGAAGATCCTTGATATGACCTTGAGCTTGGATAACCTGGGGATGTACATGATTGGAGATGCATGGCTGCTGTCATTTGCAAGAACAACTTGTGTGTGTCACAGCATCTCCACCTCGGTTTCTCTTGACACGTCTGTTTAGTAAGGACATTTTCTTGGAAAGATCGCAGCTGTTATTCCCCTTTTTAAAAATGTAGGACAGATGGTTGTTTTGGTTCCCTACACTTACTACTCTTCCTTCTGCTGTTATTCCCCAGGAAACATTAATGGACATTGGCAATTAATTGAACTCCGAACTCTTCAGAAACTCAAAGTGCAAAATTTAATTACTGTATATACTCGAGTATATGTGCTGAAATACCCCTAACTCGGCTTATACTAGAGTCAAGAAAAAACAGTGTACTCTGGGGGAGGGGGTGACGGGCTGTTCACTACAGGGACTGTGACCAATGCATTTCCCACCCTCGACTTATAGGCAGGTCAATTGGTTTTTCCATATTTTTTTTTTGTGTGTGTTAGAATTAGGGGTCTCTGCTTATACTGGAGTGTACACCGTTAGTTTTAGGGGAGTAATGTAACTATGCAATGATGATCATCTCTTAAAGAGAACCCGTCATGCAAAATAACCCCCCTAAACTAAATATATTTTCATAAACTGCCATTAGAGAGCATTGCCTCTATCCCTTCATTGTCCCTCTACATGCCTGTAAACCTAAGCAATGAGGTCCTAAAGCTGTATGCAAATGAGCTGTGAAATGTCCAATGAAGCATTAGCATATTCAAGCTGTCCACTCTATTCATGAGTGGGAGGCACAGCCACACCCCCAGTGCAGGACTGACAGCCTGTATAATGATGTGAGGCTGTATAATGATGTGCTTCCTGGTGCTGGCGCCCCCTGCAGCCTGTGTGTGTGTGTGTGTGTGTGTGTGTATAGGAGAGATACAGCAGCTCCAGGCAGCCATGTTACAGCAGAACATGTCAGATTCATGTGTAGCTGATGTCTGTGTCTCTCACCTGTATATTAGGAGGATGCAGCATGTCAGCAGATGCAGCACACACACTAGCAATGCTTTACTATACATTACACACAGACATGAGCAGGGGGAGGAGAGGGGAGGGGTAACAGGGGTGACATCACTGCCTCTGACCATGTGACCAGCCTCATTTACATGATTAAAAATAGATGATTTTACAATGAATAATGTATGAAATAACTAGATAAAGGCTGGGATGGGATCCATGTGAGCTGCTCCAACAGGTGGAGGTGACAAGACTAGTGACACAGACCTGATGACAGGTGTCCTTTAATGTTATTAGTGGGGATGTGATGCCCCATGAAGATCTGATGCCAATAATCAATGCTCTGTCCTGTGACCACTGACCCCTTTGGCTTTGGGAGCAGGGTAGGCTCAGTTTTGATGTTCCCTATTAATGACAATGTATGGAAGACGCTCCTGTTATTGATTGCCCGATAAAAAGATGAAATGATGGGGCTGTGCTGTTTTCTCCCATTATTTTTAACAGCAGAAAGTGGAACCTTTCTGAATGTAGTTATGGATTTAGCCCAAGTTTCCAACTTGTAAAATAATTAAAAAAGTTGGCCTACATTTCACATACCTGCGTATTCTTTATATTAATACTTGCACTAAATTGAGGCTAAATATAAAAAGCTGCCTAAGGCACGAGCAGGGGCTCTGCAGCGAGTGCATCCCATTGTCTGTATAACTTGTGGGCTCGCTATCACAGCATTGGGGATGGCAGGTTACAGATCTGTGACTGTGGTGAGGACAGAACATTCCTGCACTGATGATAACATGACAGCTGAGGATATCCAGGGCTACCGCTGCGTGTGGGGGAGGAGGAGCGCTCTGTATCCAAGACAACAGCTTACACCAATCGGCACGCTCTGACCCCGTAAGATCCTCTGTGGTCCTGTGTGCGCGCGGCTCTGCTGATCCTTATTACTCGCCATGGGCTGGACGTCTGCTGAATAACCAGGATTGATCACTTACTTCACTGCTCTCTGCATCTGGGAGGGGATGTTTCTATGAAAAAAAACCCTCTATACTGATGCAGAGTTATACATATGTATATATAACCTGTTATTTATAGCAGCCATATATTACACCGCATCTTATAGTCCCCCTGATTCATACATCTCCAACATCTGCATAAAACGCTTCTACCAGAATTTGTGCTATATCCATCTAAGCTTCATTCTACTGAAGGGAACTGAGCTGTAACCCATGGATGTGTGGGGCACTCATCTTGGAAGAAATGTTTGGTAATTTGGTCTGGTTGCCCATGAGCGAGTCTAGTCCAAAATAAGGATTACCCGTATTAAACCTTGTATCTGTGGACTGAACCAACATTCCTAGTTTGGTCGGGGAAATCCCTAAAGCGTGTGTTACACCTTTTATTATTTTTCCCATCAAAAATTCTTCATGAAAAACCAAAAAAAAAAAAATTTCCAAGTTAGCTGACTTTACTGACTGCACTTAATGGACAAGTGCAGTAAAGTCTAACAAAACTGTAGGTAAAGTAGGTTGCTTGTTTCGGAATTGTTTAGTCGGCATCCTTAAAGGGGTTGTTCACTTTCAGGAAATGATTTCATGTCTGCAATCAAGTCATACAATTTTCCAATATGTATCTTTTTTTTCTAGATCTCTGCTTGCTGTCACTTTTTACTGCCATCGGCTAGAAACCAGTCTTTGGTCATGTGATGTCACATAGGTGCGCAGCTCTTTTCAGAAATCAGAGCTGTGTGATCTAACGAGGCGTGCACCTGTGTGACATCACATGACCAGGGACAGGGGATAAAGGGTGAAGCTTCCTTTAGAATGACAGGAAGCCGAGATCTAGAAGACACAGAAGAATTGATACTGAAAGTATATTGGAAAATTGCATAATTATTTTTCATTATGCAAACAATATTTAATTTGGGAAGTGTCTGTAGTATACATTTTATAATGGGTAAGCTGTCCATACATGGTGGCCGACTGTGCAAAGATATGGGGCCTGGGGGGGGGGGGGGGGCGGGGGGGGGGAGAAGCGGTCAGCTCTCTAGTATCCTGTGCATGGCTATCCTGATGAAAGTCCTCCTTCACTTTATCTGTTGTGTGTATGTGGTGTTTTTTATTACTGTGTGAAATGTATAGGACTTTGCAGGACTGTTGTTTTAGCAGTAAAAACCTCTCGTAGTTCTCTCCAGTGCTCTCCCTTTTTAGTTGGCAGCATTAATGAACATGAATATTTCATGTACGGAGCCTACAGTATATCCTGTAATGGTTCCTGTGTTTATAACGGTATCGGGGGGGGAGGGGGGGGGGGGAATCTTGGTTACTCTTCTTCTTAGGGAAGTTCTTTGTGACCGATGTAAATCCTGGTAGTGGGATCCCCCATCCGGGACGTTTCTGATCAATCAGTGAGTGACCTCGGGAGGGTCCTGGGAGGAGGATATATGATGTATAAACTTTATCTCCAAGTCCTGGTATTTATAGCTCAGTCCGGGGATTGATGGGTTTCTGTTGGGCAGAAGTGTCTCTTGGTGGTCACTTATCACATAGTCACAAAATGAAAGTTTAAGAGCCCCCCCCCCCCTCCCTCTCAGTATAAGCACATTCAGGTTTAACCGATTCAGGCCCACGGTGATTTGTGTCTTCTGGACCAGGCAAAAAAAAAAGTTGTTTCTTTTCTTCCCTTTTTTTTTGTATATGATCTTTTCAAGTATCTTACTTACTGTTTGGGCTTTTTTTTTTTTTTTGGGGGGGGGGGGGGGGGAGTTTTTTTTTTTATGAACATTGTTTTATTTTGGAGAGACATTTATATATGAGCTAAATAGATGATCTAAAAAATGTTTGTTTTTTTTCCTGGCTGTAATATAGTGTTTACCCTACTTGCTGCAAATTTTGATACATCACATGTCTGTTTTGGGGTAACCGGTTTACAACGACGATTTATAGGGTGCATACATTGGGTTGGGTAATATTTTAATTAAGATATATTTTGCTTCAAAGGGCGGAAAAGGGCTTTGGGAACTAAATTTAACATCCCCCCCCACCCCCCCCCCCCCCCCCCAACTCTCCCTACTTTTCCACTATACCTGGGGTGGCTCTGTTACTGGGGAATGTATTGTAAAGTGTTTTACCATAAAATATAATTGAGAAAGAGAACTTTACAATTGGTATGAGTAGTGTTAAGCCAATTCTACTGCCTTGTATGGAGTTATTAGATCCGCATGCGCTTGCTTACTGGAATTACCTTTGTATTGGATATTACTTTTATTACTTTTCTTCCTCATGGTATAAAACTGAGACGATTTTACTGATTAGCAAAATGTTTTGCTGTTAATTCCTGTAAATATGTTGGGCAGGGAGATTATTGCAAAATACATGAGGTCTTTTTTTATGCAAAAATTACCCCACTGTGTGTCATTGGCCCAGAAAGTCAAAGCCAGGGGCTTCTCAGAATACTCGGTACTAAAGATTACATAACCCTGGTACAGGCGGTCCCCTACTTAAGGACACCTGACTTACAGACGACCCCTTAAGACGGACCCCTCTCCCCACTGTGAACTCTGGTGAAGCTCTCTGGATGCTTTACTATAGTCCCAGACTGCAATGACTAGCTGTAAGGCGTCTGTAATGAAGCTTTATGAATAATCCTTGTTCTCATTACAGCATGACTGCCTGTATTGTACTGTTTTGAGCCTTTTAAAGGACGCCTGTCATCAGGTCTCTGTCACTATTTCTGTCACTACTACCTGTTGGAGCAGCACCCATGATCCATCCCAGCCTTTATCTAGTCAATTCATACATTAATCATTATAAAATCATCTATTCTTTATTATGTAAATGAGGCTGGTCACATGGTCAGAGGCAGTGATGTCACCCGTTACCCCCCCTCTCCTCCCCCCTGCTCATGTCTGTGTGTAATGTATAGTAAAGCATTGCTAGTGTCTGTGCTTTATCTGCTGACATGCTGCATCCTCCTAATACAGATCTGTGAGACACAGACATGAGCTACACAAGTACCTGACATGTTCTACTATAACATGGCTGCCTGGAGCTGTTGTATCTCTCCTATACACACACACAGGCTGCAGGGGGCATGGCCGTCAGCACCAGGAAGGACATGGAGGAGCCATTACACCATTATACCTCAGATCATTATACAGGCAGGCAGTCAGTCATGTGTATAGGAGTATCTCATACACACACAGGCTGCAGGGGGCACCAGCGCCAGGAAGCACATGGAGGAGCCATTACACCATTATACATCACATCATTATACAGGCTGTCAGTCAAGCACTGGGGGTGTGGCTGTACCTCCCACTATTGAATAAGCTGGACAGCTTGAATATGCTAATGATGTATACCGCTCCCGTAGGGTGCCGTGCGCCCATAGAAGTGTATGGGGGACGTATATCGGCCGTATATACGTCGGCCGTATATACGTCCCCCATACGTTCGTGTGAATATAGCTTAAAGGGGAACATCCGAAACTATCTTAGGAATGGGTCTATTTTCTTCTCTTTCCAAATGTGACTTTCTCTCTGCAATTTCTCTCCACTCAGTATTCAGCTGTGTGGAGAGGGGAGAAATGATCAGATATGTAGGGGGCCGAAGAGCACGTAGAATGAAATACAAAGTGTATTTTTTTTGTTTTCTAATACATTTTCTTGTTTGTTTAATCATTTGTAACTTATTCATACTTAAGTTTTGTCTCCAAGTGTTTTTATTCTCCTCCGGTCAGTTGTTTCTGTAATGACCATTTTTGTGATATTCCTTGTCAATCATGTGCCCCATAGAGCACACAGCAGCCACTGCAAATGCTGCTACAGGGGGGAAACTGCCAAATATAAGACCTATATATTGCATTGTATACCAGATACCTTGCTGTTCGGTATGTGCACATGCTCCATCTTTTGTTCTGTTGTATCTAGAAATATGCTTTTGATATCATGATAAAAAGCTCGTCTTTCATATAACCAGCGAGCACTATTGCGCATGTTTTTTTTTCTCCCCTTTTGTTGTTTAGATGTATGTCTGCATTTTTTCTGTATATACGTTTCCGTAGATCACAGAACCACAAGCCTGATGTGATCTAAAAGATGAGATTCTTATTTTTAAAATGACACCAGTAACCTTGTTCTTTTTTTACTATAAAACCGAATATAGTGTCATCTGAATGACCCCCCCCCCCCTGCAGTCTCTAAACTTAAAGGGGTTGTCCACTTTCAGAAAAGAAGTGATATGGTTTGTGTAAGGAAAAGTTATACAATTTCCCAATATACTATACAGTTCTCTAGAGCTCTGCTTGCTGTCCTTCTATAGAAAGCTTCCATGTTTACTTCCAGTGGATAGAAATCTGTCAATGGTCACACAGGTGCACGGCTAGTTAGTATAACAGAGTAATCAGAGCTGCGTGATATAACGAGTGTGACCATGGACAGATTTCTATCCACTGGAAGTAAACATGGAAGCTTTCTATAGAAGGACAGCAAGCAGAGCTCTAGAGAACTGTATAGTATATTGGGGAATTGTATAACTTTTCCTTACACAAACCATATCAATTCTTTTCTGAAAGTGGGCAACCCCTTGAAATCCTCTCCCCTTGATGGAAGAGGGAATTCTAAAAAGGCCATTTCATACCCTACCTCAGGCCCTTTTTACCTCCTTGATGCTCAGCCCACATAAATTAAAGGTTATGGAGAGTACTAGATGGTACTTGACTAGTCACATATAAAGCTAGTGACTGGTTCCTTTAGAGCCCTATTAACTGACACTTTTTTTTTTTAAAATAGTTTCCCTTACATCCACATAAATCAACTTTGTTATATTCCCTGGCATCGGAGAAGGCTTCCCATCTACTCCTCCCCATGTCCCATGCCTCTTCTCAGCATCAGGGTGACATCATTACAGGTCCTTGAGCCGCTTAACAATAGCAATAGCAACTTTCTTGGTCAATTTATAAACAGACTGAAAATGCATGCGTTTCCATATGTTTACCATGCGTTTGACGCGTTTTCACAGCTGCCTAGAAATGAAGCGAAACGGGTTCAAAGCAACGAGGCGCACGCGTAACCTCCGAGGCGTACGCGTTATCAGTCCACGAACTAACTGTGATAGCACCTTTAGGGTGCTGTTACATGGTGCATTCCTGGTGCGTCTTTTGCATGTTTAACATGCGTTTGGCTGGTTTGAATCCGTTTTTCTTCATTTGTGGAACTTGTGAAAATGTTAATACAGTTTTCAAACTGGTAAACAAGTTTAAAAATGCACCAAAAATGGTCCAATAAACAGCACCCTGAATGGTTCCTTTCCATGGCTGCAAATTCTTTTTATCATAGTTTTTAATGAAGCCTTTATTTTGGGTGGGTTAATTTGCATGACAGGTTCTCTTTAATTTGTATATAAACTTCTCAGGGCCCTATCTTATGACCAGTTGGGCAGATTAATAATACTAAACCTCATTCATCGTGTACATTGTGACAGACGGGGCCGTGGAGTCTGGGACCATTTTGGAGGAGTCGTGATAAAATGGACCAATTCCAAGAAGATATAATTAATTGTTACAGACTGTACCGATGCAGTATGTGCTGAATATGCATTGGAATTTAGGAAAATTGTGAAATGTTCTTTTCGATCAGTTCTAGTCATGATCTTTAGGATTTAGTGAAGAACGAAGTGGCAGGAAAGGACCTGGGAGCAGTACAGTAGAGCTGACAAGTACATGCGGTCCCCTACTTAAGAACACCTTACATACGACCCCTAGTTACAAACGGACCTCTGGATTTTGGTAATTTTCTGTACTTTAGCCCTAGGCTACAATAATCAGCTATAACAGTTATCAAAGGTGTCTGTAATTAAGCTTTTTATTAATCCTGGTTCTTATGACAACCCAACATTTTTAAAATCCAATTGTCACAGAGACCAAAAACATTTTGACTGGGGTTACAATAATAAAGTATACGGTTCCGACTTGCATACAAACCCAACTTAAGAACAAACCTACAGAACCTATCTTGTATGTAACCCGGGGACCGCCTGTACTTGCCACTACCCTGGTGCATACAGCCAGAGTCAGGACACAGAGCAGAGTGGCAGGAGAGGACCCGGGAGCGGTGAGGATTTTCTTTTATTGACGCCTACAGCATTAGTAGGGTTCTAGCAATTATTAAGGCTGATATCAACCATAAGGGTTACAGAATTTAGTACTTTTTATTTAAATATGTTATGAATTTTATTTTTAATTCCGTAAATTAAATGGACTAACCAAATGCCATTTGCACAGTGTTGGCCCTCTCTTTGGATATTACTATTACTTGCTGCTCCGGGTGTCACATGCAGCATAGCTATAAATTAAACATAAAATATGGGTAAATCCAGCAAAAGTGAATAAGTGATTATACAAAGACTGAGGGCCAAAACTGAGCAAATGGCATTTGGTTGGTCACCATGGAAATGACAAATTTTTGGCTGGTGCCCATCTTCGGCAGGATGCCCGAGGCTCAGATTCCTGTGTAATACCTAGGAGTAGAGCGCATGATCATTCTGCAGTATTGGGGTTTTTCTATACACCTCATCTCTCTGGTTTTTAAACCTCTCCCTTTGTTGCTGCTATACAAGTTCTAGACCTATTCAGCATGACACAAAGATAATGGCACCTCCTTATCCTTACTAGGGTTCACAGCCTTCACTTGCCTTATTCTGACATCGCCATAAGTGGTAATTACCTTGTCACTATGATTGTGATATCTGGGTGGAATCTGTATTACTCAGAAGAAAGTCACGTCCGTCCTGGAGAAGGTACAACTTGTGACCACAGCAGCGCAGGTCCTACACACTGATCCCATGTCCCCAGCAGAATTATAGCAGCTTAAAGTTTCTTCATTGACTCTACACATCAAGTGATGAAAGGGGGTCCCTAGTGGTTACATCCCTCTACGGTAACTTGTATAAACCAGTTCACCACTAAAACATGATACCCGTTTTAAGCAGTATTTAAATGTAGCAGCACTCCCTTAGTAGTAACCAGTACCCCCCCCCCCCCCATTCCCTTCTCTACCTATTTGGGGGTTTTCATGGGTAGCCTATGCAGAGAAGGACCCAGGGTACAGGACTAGTGGCACCCAGGACATGCCCCGATTGGCTGTTCTAAATGGCCAGAAGCCGTAAAAGTGATGGCACAAAAAAAAAGCCTCCTTCAGCTGTATAATGGCCATGCTTAGGTACTGCAGCTTATTCTATACAAGTGAAAGAGCCTCCGTCCTCTCTCCTGTGTAGTGCCCAAAGCTACTGTGTTACCCCCATTACTCTGATAATTATGGCCTGGGGATGTTGCATCACTCCTCCTCCCCACAGCCCACACACTTCCAAGCCTAGAAAACGCCTATAAGTTAATATTAAAGGAAATCTACCATCAAAATCAAGCTGATAAACCAGGGGCAGTTACCCATAGATCCAGGCACCATGACTGTGGTATCTTCTTATATTTGTTATGCATGGCCTCCTCACTTCTAAAATCTACTTTTATAATTATGCTAATGATCCTGACTGGCTCAGATGGGCATTTCCAAAGACTCCGTAGTAGTGTATCTTCACATGCTGCTACAATGAGCGGAGCAGGTCTCCCTCCTTCCTGCACTTCCTCCTGCTGCTAGATTACACAGGCAGAGGGAGGAGGGAGAGACATGTTATCCTCATTGTAACAGCCTGGGAGCACATGAGAAGTTCCCCTGCAATACAACCTGTTAGCGGGTGTGGATGAAGCCATGTACAGCTTCTTAAAGTGCTGCACACTATTCTCCCACCACGGAAACAAAGTCTGTGTTATCTAGAGGGAAATAATAGAGAAATCAATGAGGGCGGCCACTACCTGATGTGCAGGGATGGGTTGTGTGGTTAGTTGTGCCACCTGGTTATGTGTGCTATGCCATGTATTTATACTCATTGCTGATTAATGACCATGATCTTATGGGAGCATCTGTCCCAAAAATCTCTGCTTACATTTTAGTGTTTTAAGTTTTGCTGGTCACCTAATGTGTGTTAGTGATGCCTTGCCTAACTCAACTAAGCAGAATATCCTTAGAAACCTTCATGTCTCTCCGTAGCCTGAAAGTGTCTTTCCAGAGCGGCACATAAAGGGTTATTGCATGTGTATGATCCAGAAAACGTTGCATTGTTGAAATTCCTATAAAGTGAGCTGCTAGATCAGGACCCGCATGTCCCCTTTAAGAGGTAACCGTTGCGGTAATGAACGGCCGCCCCCACTATCTTCTGTACACTTTTTGTGATAATATTTTGACTCTCCGAGGGGGGGGAGAGGTATGAGAGTCAGATTATATTGGAATGTAATGTAATAAAATCGTCCTGTTCTTGTGTCTCCGCAGCCTCTGATAACAGCCAGAGATTTCAAGAAACATGCTTCGCATTTGCATTAACACCACAACAAGTCCAGCAAATCAGCAGCTCCATGTAAGTCGCCCCCACCCCCCTCCTTTCTGTTACCCCCCCTCCCCTATTCTCTTGCAGCCACGTCTCCCCTCCCCCCCTCCTCACGCCTCTCACTTGGCAACTGTGCTCGGGCCTATTGAAATCATTGTGCGTGATGGGGGCTAGAGTTACATCTGTGGCTGGTGGGGAATTCAGTCTTGTATTGGCACAGTTTGGAGTGAGTGATACCAGGCTGCCTGCACGGGCGCCATATCCACCCCCAGATGGTTAACTATTTGGTGGCCCACCTTCTGTATAAAAGAGAAGAAAACTTTCCAAATAAAAGTTGTGCCAACATCTATACTGCACGGCCTATAAGCCATCGGCAGAAAGGCTGCGAGACGCTGAGCTCTCATAACTTCTCTTTGATGTGATCTTTTGTCTGTATACAATGGCCCTAATGGCTTCCTGTCACAAACCTTGCACCTCCAGTGCACTCACTTCAAGGGACACTCAAGTGCCTCTCAGGAACTGGATAGAAAGACTATAATGGGATGTAAAAGACAAGATGAGTGTTATGTTACCAAATCATTTATGGATGAACTTATTAGTATTCAACTACTAGGGTCCTGACTCTCATTACACTATGATAAGCAAGTTAAGGGCCCACAGTTCCCCAGTGAGCACCAGGGCCTCTTCATTACCAGCCACAGGCTATAGAGCCTTTTACTACATGTGTATATGTGTTATGGCTAGGACCTACAGGAAGCAGCACTGCACCACACCACCACTGTAATGTGTGTGGCACTGTGCCTGGTACACTCCGCCAAGCCTGCATCGGTCTAAGTGTTCCCCAAGCGGCCTCTTATCACATTTTCAAGGATGTATTAGGCATTGTAAGATTATTATTATTATTTTTATTATTATTATTTTTTTTAATAAATTCCCTATTTATCAGAATAAAAAGCTCTATTTGTCACACACTCACAAACCGTTTTAGGTTCTTTCAACTACCACGTCTGTAAAATTGTCAAAGTATCTGGTCGCTAAGTGGTTAGCTATTCAGCAGATGGCCACTCCAGTTGCCTGGGATATAGATCTTATCGATGTAAGATGGTGGGCTATAGCTTGGCGGGCATATGGCGCCGCAATGGAGAGAAGGGGTGACCCCTCCCCTCTCCATAGAGATACACGGCGCCGTAACACAGGGGAAAAATGGGATATGTCCTATCTTTTCCCTGGGTGCGGTGCTGTACGTGTGCTGCACCGTACCGCTTCATGCGCCCATTACCGGCCTATGGGGGGGACTTGTATGTCCAAGTGTACAGTCCTCTGCTACGATGGTGCTTGATCCAGTGATGATAGAGATGAGTCCTGGACTCCCCTTCATCCCTCCCCCAGTTTTGTATATTTAGGAAAGTTCTCACTGTACTGTTTTCTACTTGCAGGGACATCTCTGGAACAAAATGTGACTTCACAGTTCAAGTGCAGCTCAGGTAAATGGTCGATTACGTCTTGTCTAAAGCTTAAAACATTGAAATGTATTTTGTTCATGAAGCTTGGACCTTGTGGTTTCCATACAAGGATCTGGATCCCAACAATGTACTCGGAACATTCATAATTTGGTGATGATCCTTGGGGCAGTAGTGGACTCTTGGTCTCCACCACACTGGGGTTTACAGACCAAACATCTTTGTGGATTTGTAGCCTCAGGCTGTGTTCATCACATCAGGTGGTTTTTTTTTTTTTTTTTTTTAGTACGTGCACTTGTATAACTGGAAAGCCTTACTATTATTATCATTGTTGTTGATGATAATCATTAACAATAATTATAATAATATATAAATATATCAATAATATAATCTAAATAAGATAATGATAATTAAAGCTTCAATATGTTTATAGCGTTTCAGATAGAGAACAAAAACCCAAATAATCTTTGCCGTGATGTGAACAGAGCCATCCACTGTCCACCACTACTCTTGTATCCTTCTCCTTACAGGTTCTGTCTATCAGAGACTAGCTGTCCTCAAGAAGACCATTTCCCACCAAACCTGTGTGTAAAAGTCAATGGCAAACCCTGTAATCTGCCAGTAAGTGGAGTTAATGCTTATGTTTGTGTGAATAGACGGTAAACCACTACACTGTAGGAATACAGCACCACCCGTGTTCCCAGGCTGAATATGGTATTGCAGCTCCCTTTCATCTGCTTCAGTGGAGCGTAGTTTCTATTCTAAAAAGAAGGCCTAGGCTGGTGTGGTTTCCATTGGATTGCAGCTGTTTTATTAAGCCTGTGCTGTGTAAAGTCTTCAGTTCACTTTTAAAAATATAATTCTTTATTTCAACTCCCCTCACAGGGTTATCTTCCGCCAACCAAAAATGGGGTAGAACCAAAGCGACCAAGCCGACCAATCAACATTACCTCACTTGTGCGTCTGTCTACAACCGTTCCTAACACCATTGTGGTCTCATGGACAGCTGAAATTGGACGGGTACGTTTTGCAGTTAAAAATGTTTTCTTTTTTTTTTTTTTCTTTGTGAATGACTTCCATCTGCATCAGTTGACGCTTGTTTAACAACCATTTTAATAAATTTGATATCTGTAGCTACTTGGTGAAATAGAACAATTATAAAATGAGTGTGACTTGCATAACTCCGCATATTGTAAAGCTTTGGTTTAAGAAATCCTATCACTTGATCTGTTTTGCAGAATTTTTCACTGGCTGTATACCTGGTCAAGCAGTTGTCTTCAGCCATCTTATTACAAAGACTGCGAGCGAAAGGGATCCGCAATCCAGACCATTCCAGAGCACTCAGTAAGTTCTTTATACATGCGATTATAGGATGGTCTCCTCACCATCTACTTGCTGAGATGTAGAAGGTGCTGATCATACAGATCAGATCCATGTGCAAACCATCGGCATTTCCATCATCCGTTATCATTCTCTTTCTTTCTAGTCAAAGAGAAACTCACGGCTGATCCAGACAGTGAAATTGCAACAACAAGTTTACGGGTTTCGCTACTCTGTCCGGTAAGGTTTCATACAGGTCAATAGATTTTATATTTATTTACTGATTTACCCTTTTACAGTATGTTGTGTAGATGTGTTCCACATTGTATATAACATTTTACAAAGAGAAGACAGATGTAATTTGCAAAATAAATATAAATTTTATTCAAGTTGAACTTGAATAAAATTTATATTTATTTTGCAAATTACATTTGTCTTCTCTTTGTAAAATGTAGTTACTAAAACCACAGATGTAGCACAAAATACTTTTGCTCTACACCCCACATTCTTAGTATATCCACATTGTATATAAATGACTCCCTTGAAAATGAGTGTCTTTCTGTTCAGAGCAGAATGCTGTCTGTCCGGGGCCTGCTGTGGCAGCGTTCTCCATTCTGCCAAGATACATGCACACCATGTCACCCCTCCTCACTTACCTCTGTCCTGTTATTTTGAGGCTGGTTAATGTGCTGGCTCAGGTCATCTTTAGAAATTACATATGCACAGTAAGCATCCTATATGTGCTATACATAGCGCAGGGCCTGAGCACCAAAATGTAAGGTGGAGCATGGCCATGGTGCCAAATTCCACGTTACCAACTCATTTCAACAAATGTTAAAAATACTAACATTTTCATACTACAAAAAAAAAATAAAAAAAACATGGGAGACACCAAATAGGACATGAAAGAACGTGACTGGTGATTCATGACCTCAAAAAAAAAAAAAAAAGGAGCAGTTTAACATTTTTTTTTTTTTCTGTTTCAATTTCAGCTGGGAAAGATGCGCTTGACCATCCCCTGCCGATCGCTTACCTGCTCCCACCTGCAATGTTTTGACGCCACGTTGTATATACAGATGAACGAAAAGAAGCCCACATGGGTGTGTCCTGTGTGTGACAAGAAGGCCCCATATGAGCATCTAATCATTGATGGGTGAGTGTTTCCACACAGTACATATGTGATCCACAGGATAATGCTTCATACATGAAAACTTGTACATGTGCTATCTGTAGGTTCAGTGCAAACCACGTTTAAAAGGTTTTTCTAGGGACACACCCCACACACCGTTTTTGTGTCCATAAAGAGACCACATGTCTGGTAACACATACATTTGTGTGCTGGTGACTCCCCAAATAATGGGAGTGAAGATGTGACTTGTGTATAATAGCTTGTCGCCTTATTATCAGAGAAGTCCAGTGGTTGGTTGAGGGTTATTTTCTGCGTTTACTGCAGCAGTGTTTGGCTGAGAAAGAATATGGACCCCTCATAGATAAGACGAGGAGCTTGATTTTAAATGGTGACCATAAAGTGCCGGACGGTTTAGTTTGATCACCAAAGATTTTTTATATACTTATAGCCGGACGTTGTTATACCAAGGATTCAACATCTCTTCTAATTCAGGTCCCTTCTGAAAGTTGTATCTTGTCTCTCCTGCATATCCGCAAGTCTCAGAATCACTGACATGTAGTGCATGTGTAATCGAACACCGCACCATCTGAAATCTAATAGTACTTGAAAGCGGGCCAGATGTAACACTACACCCCTCCACCTTTCACAGGGCACTTGGAGTAACTCTACACCAAATCTTATGTAACCCGCATTCTGCTCCGTAACATGACACTCTATTAATGTAGGGAAGTTATTTCATTCTGGAGAGGTGCGTTATAACTTTTTGTGGATGACTTGCACAGCCTGGAATTTCTCTGGTATTAATTACTAAGTATAAAATATACTACAATATTTCAGAAACTTTTAACTCCACTTAGATGAGAATACAGGTTTTGGGTTTTATTGTCGTCCGTTTTGCTCATGGTACAAATACAGGCAGTCCCCTACTTAAGAACACTCAACTTACATACGACCCCTAGTTACAAACGGACCTCTGGATATTGGTAATTTATTTTACTTTAGTCCTAAGCTACAATAAACAGCTATACCAGTTATCAAATGTGTCTGTAATGAAGCTTTAGTGTTAATATTGATTCTTATGACAACCCAACATTTTTAAAATCCAATTGTCACAGAGACCAAAAATGTTCTGGCTGGGTTTACAATGATAAAATATACAGTTCCGACTTACATACAAACTCAACTTAAGAACAAACCTACAGACCCTATCTTGTATGTAACCCGGGGACTGCCTGTAAGAGGACCTGCCTCGGTCACTGGTGTGAATGTTAAAAAGAAGCACCTTTCTCTCCAATGCAGGGCCTGATATTGGATTGTCCGGTATCATATGATATATTGTCATATACAGTATATACCTCTGATATTATACAAAATGAAAGCTAAAACAAATCTATACACATGACAAGGTAGATCAGATGCTTCCAACTCTATCCTCTTTGGATGCACAATATACCACATGTGCCTGAACAATTGCCTGCCAGCATCTTGTGAAAAAATAGAATTCATTTATTGGAGCCTTTATCCATATGCCATGTGATGTGGTTTTTGCATAAGAATCTAATAAATCCAATTTTTGTATGATATATTTGTGCAGGACTTCTATTCTTTTCATCTATATTTATGTAAAGTTACTGTATTTTGGCCTTTTGATACACAAGTGATTGTTTGCCTTTTAAGGGCATAAAATCATCTTTTGCCTACCGTATTCTGAGTGGTCGTGACACTGCAGCACCACATGCAATGCCTTCAATGGATTGGTACTCACAGCTGTGTGACCCCGCTGTTAAACAGTAGACCAAGTCATAGACAATAGTTTGAGGATCTCTGAACAACAGATGTCAGACTAATACAAGTCGACTGCGGGGAAAACTGAATATCTGTAAATTCTGGACAACAGTGTCCAGGATACTATATGTGATGAAAATTTAGATTTTTATTTTTTCTCCTCTAGCCTGTTCATGGAAATCCTAAAATGTTGCACAGATTGTGATGAGATCCAATTCAAAGAAGATGGCTCCTGGTCACCCATGCGGTCAAAGAAAGAAGTGCAGGAAGTCACCACTTCGCTGAATGGAGTAGATAGTGAGTTCCGACAATTTACAATTAGTTGTCATCTATAGATGTTTCCAAACCCAAATCATGATAATTTCCCATTGCTTATGATGAAACGTATCCCTAGAAAATATAAGATATTCTCCTTTATGGGCAGTTTATGAAATCCTGACAGTGATTTATAAAGGACAATACTAGCGCCCACGCAAGTGCTCTCTAAGCCTCAGCAGTTCTCTTCACTGGGATTGTAAGAAGTGCCACTGGCTGTATGATCTTTATTATTGAACATCCAATCCTAAAATCCCCTTCTGATGTGTTAGTAATCATGGCTTCCATTTCATCCCAAGTTAGCAGCTGAGCAGGAGTGCCGGGAGCTGAGGCATTTATACAGAAGAGATTGCACTTTGCATCTGCACCAGGGGACCCCATCAATTTAGAGAATGGGGATCCAATTCACCCTTGTTATGGAGTGACAGGTTGAACATGCATCTTCTCATTTTGAGATGAACGCCAAACACTGTGTCCACTACTTTAACATCCAGCACATGTCTATGAATCTTGAGTTTATGTGAGAAGACAGTGTGCTCCTCTATGTTCTTTGTTAGTAAGAATGTGATATTGCAGGTGGATGTATCAGCAGTACAGTAGAGCACCAGGTCTCCCCCAGCCAGCCTTCCAATAAAAGCAAGAAGGTGGAGGTGATAGACCTGACGATAGACAGCTCTTCAGATGAGGAGGAGGAAGAACCATGTGCTAAGAGAAGCTGCCCCTCCATTACTCCTGCTTCACCATTAAGTAACAAGGGGTGAGTAAAATATAAGAAAGTTCCATGTCATATAGAAAGTCATTTTGCCTTCTTCATTAATTGGTTGATAAATATATATACATTTGATATTGTCTTTGCAGTATGATGAGCCTGCCACACCAGGCATCTCCTATATCTCGAACACCTAGTCTGCCAGCTGTAGACTCTACATATATCAATACTCCCCTAATTCAGGACTACAGGCATCCTTTCCATATGACACCAATGCCATATGACTTGCAAGGTAGGAGTTATTAACACCGTGTTCCTTGAGTTTTGCAGATTCTGGTCTCATATGCTCGTACATACATTGTGGCTTAGGTTACAGCGAGTTAACCTCTTGTTAGCAGGGTGTTGCTTGGTTTCATAGACCGCTTACCCGTGATGTATTTTTTCTTAACAGGATTGGATTTCTTTCCCTTCCTTTCCGGAGATAATCAAGTAAGTAGTTGAACTTTTTTTCACTAGTATATGCCATAATCATCTGTGATGTAACCACTGAGAATCCCAATTCCTCAAGTTCAGTTCTGTTTCTTTTTACTGCTTTTTAAAGGGGGGTATCCCAAGCATTTAAAATAACTAGCTGATTGATAGGAGTCCCAGCAGTCAGACTCTTAAGATTACAGGAAAGGAACAAGCACATTCTGGAGACTGGCGATTCCATTCTCACTTCTAGGTGGAGAAGCAGGACGCATACTTGTATATGGGAATGACCCAAATGGCCACGCACAGCGCTCGGCGATCTCTGACTGCTCCACTAGTCAGTGAGTGGAGCGACTGGGAGCATGCTAGTCTTGCAACTCAACACTTAGTGATGGTGGGATCCCCATTCTTCCATTTGCGGGGGACCTGTCCGTGGATACTTGGGGCAGCTCCCTTGGGGATGCGGGGGTCCCGTCCTGTGTATACTAGGGACATCCCCTGAGTGTTGCTCCAGTTTGCCAGTTTGGGGTTGGCTGCACATTTGCCTGCATAGCTGGAGCATAGAGTGGCAAGGATATTGCTTTGATCGCCTGATCATTTTTTCTCTCTCGTATACTTCCCCTACCTAACTGTTCATCCTCTCCACCCTTATTGTTCACTCAGTCAACCATTGTTGTTATACCCCCATGATCTTTTGTGACCCTAAACACCTTTTTTTTTTTTTCCTTCATCAACCCCTTTTAGCATTACAACACCTCCCTCTTGGCGGCGGCTGCAGCTGCTGCGTCTGAGGAACCTGACCTTCTTCATTCGTCACGTTTTTTCCCGTACGCCACCTCCCAACTCTTCTTGGACCAGCTCAGTGCCGGGGCGAGCGCCTCCCTCCCCGCAACCAATGGAAGCAACAGCGGCAGTAACAGCAGTTTGGTCTCATCGAACAGCCTGCGCGAGAGCCACAGTGCGGCCAGCAGGGGACCAGCAGACAGCTCTTCTCTCTACGGCATAATCCCAGATGTTATCTCCTTGGACTGATCCACAGATGAGCACACTCGGGGGCGGATGTAACCCGACTCCCCTCCGTTTGTCGCCCAATTCCTTTATTTTATTTTTTCTTTTTTTTAAAGGAAAGGTTTAACAAAACACAAAAAATAGACATGTACAGAGAACAGAACTATATTTTCAGTTTTACTTTTGTATATAAACCGAAAACTTATTCCCCCTCCACCCTAACAGAGACTGAGTTATGGACCCACCTTTTCCCTTGCACTTGCTTCTTTTTCTATTTTCTCCAATTTTTTTTTTGTGTTTTCCAACTGGATGCTGGAGACTGACTCTTGTTCTGGAGCCCTCCTCCTCCGTGTTGCTTTATCCTTGTATTATCTGGCTACACCACATAACCCATTTTCGACCCATATAAATCAGACGGCGTATTGGTTGGATTGTCCGTGTACGAGGCCGGCGCTCATCCAATTCTGGATCTCCATTTCTGCAGTGATCACTTGTTTAAGTTTCTTTTTTTTCCCCCCGCACATGTATCTTGTATTTATTGGATCTTGTCAAAGTCTTTAGCAGTACAAATGAGAATCCTTAACATGGCCTTTCTTCCAGGCAAGGACTCGGGAGTGGAGGGAAAAGTCATCTTATTGGTGTTTGCTGCCAAATGAACACTGCAAAACAAAGCACTTCTGTTCCCAGAGGCATCGGAAGGCTCTAAGTTACACTTCTCTAAATTTTAAGCTATCCATCTAAAGAGAGAGGGAGGGGGGGGGGGAAATCAAAGTCTATTTCTTGGTATGAGCAGCTGGCATTTGATCACTAAACCTGAACATTGATGACGTTGCTTGTCCCGCTACCATTGTTGCATTAGTCTCTTAGCAGGTCCAGCATTGCAGGCGGTGCTCACATAAAACGCGCTTTGGATTATATGTTAAATGGATGGAAAGAGATGAGAGTCCCTGCTCCAGAAGAATGGTGGCGTGCATCTGTATGCTATGCTCCCGGCGGGCACTAAGGATACAGGCGCACACTACTCGGAGCACCTATGTTCAGAGACTACTCTTATTTCTACTGTTTTTAGTTATGTCAGCGATTTATGTCTATTACCTGAATAGAATGACATCTCCCTGTACGGTCGGGGCTCACAGGGTGCTGCAGTTGTGCGATGTGAATCCAGACAAATGAGCGTCTGCCGATTATGATTCCTAATGACAAAAATGGGCCGTGTCTGATGTTGCATTTGAAACCCTTTGAGGTAAATGGGACTCGGCTGCAATACCAGACTTGTACCCTCTGCAAAGGAGAGGAAGAGCAGACCTTTTTCTCTAATCGCATACCACTAAAGTAAAGTGGGCAGATTTCCTTCAGCTTGGGGCAAGTCCTGGTTTGTATTGATCGGACAATTCATTTGTTCACCAGTTATAATATCTACGAAATTAACATTTTACAGGCCGAGTTATAGTCCGGAGCTGAACTCTCAATTCTGCTTGTTGCCATTTGGAATTGGTTGACAGGCTGGTTTTGGTTGCAGTGACAGCCTAAAGCTTATAGGAACTCCCATGGGGCAGTTTCTATAATTATTTCAAAATTATGTAGTGACTGCATTAAAAACTAGACTTCAGATCTGGTACGGAGCCAGCGAAGAATCCTGAGAGTTCTCCTCTGGTCTATATAATACAGGCTGTCACTTGAATCCTGGCGAGACCATTTTTGCCTTGTTAAACACTTATTTTTCTTCGGCCTGAGCTGATGTAATGCCCCGTTGTAAGATCAGTGTAGCTGTAAAGGGAACCTTCTTTCTGGATTCTCCCCTTCCTCTTTGGGGTCTTGTCGGGAGGTTGCTGGTCGGCAGAGGTGCTGGTGGGTGGTGATGTACTGCAGCAGAGCACGGCTCGCCAAATTCTCCTCCTTCATGACTTTGCAAAACATATTTGCATATCCCTACAATATAGCAATAAAAAGGGACAGTATCCAGTGCTTTTTCTTTTCTTGTTTTACCTCTACGGGTATGAAAACTGCCCTGAAAACCACTGCAAAACAATGCCCCCGTACTGGTGGCAAATAGAAGCAGGACTAGGGGGGTACTTCCTAAACTGCTCATTTGTAAGAAAGGATTTTTAGTTTTAGCATATATTTTGCTATAAATCTATCATTTCTGCTCCCAAGGTGCCCGTGCAGCGTATCGGAGGGGGTTGTAGTTATACTGACTGTTCTGTGTTTGTTTTGGGTTTCGTTACCCAATCTGGAGGTTCTGAGGCCATGCAACTTTATTTTTATGTTAAAAAAGGGTATGGTCAGCTGTTATCTGTGAGTGAGGAGATAGAAGTCTCTGGTCACTCATGGGGTTTGTGTTATGCTTGTAATAATGCAGAATGCTGATGGTTTATTTTCTACCCCCCCCCCCCCCCCCAACTAATGGCTTATCTGTGCATAGAAGACTATATGCATTTCTAACATGGAAGGTTCTTGACAAAATTTGTGAATCCCTTTAAGACGGGATTACATTTTCTGCTTTGTTTGTCTTTTGGGGATTTGGTGGCCCTGGGAGCAGTGGTTTAGTTTAGCCTTTTATCTGCGTGTGACATCCTCATCCGCCACGACTGCCGAGTCTTTTATTTTTTTGCACTTCCCTAAATCTTTCCAATCACTCCAGAATAATAAATGATCATGTGGACAATTGGCAGCCAATATGTATCCTGGACTGTACTCCCATCATCATATAGGACAATGATGATGGGAGTCTCTGCCGCTATGGTGAGGCAGTCTTGAGGAATGGCAGGGGTCACTAATATAAGTTAAAGGGAAAGGGTTCATTCCATGAAATTGAGCCTTCATATACCTGTGTGAATAGGACCTAAGGGCCAGTTCAGGCGGAGGTGTCCGGTCCTAGTATCGTGTTGCGTAGTTCATTGATGAAATTGATGTCTGAATTGTCCCTAATGCAGAATAACCTGTGGAACATCTATGAATCATGACACAATGTAGCGGATGTTTGATTTGTTCTGTTGCATATATGCCAGAGTAACAGTATTACATGGAGGAGAATAGAGGGATAGGCCGGGCCCAAGGATCACACTGGATACACACCTAAAAGTAAGGATTGAGAATGTCATGCTAGCACTTCTCATGAAGCCCCATACACTAAGTCCAGCAAACTTGCCATAAAAGTCTCAGATTGCCCCCTATAGGAGTTATATAGAATTACAAATGTTACCCCTAGACCTGAGTGTATCACATGGGTGGAGGAGTGGTGGCAGGGCGGCTGTCATTTCAGTCACGAGACAACGGTGGTAGAGACTGTGAAGGAGACGTAGGATCAGAGAGACTATCAGTATAATGCTCACTGGCTCCCTCTAGTGGTAGAGTGAAGATGCTGCAGGTTGAGCAACTGGCAAAAAAAAAACAGACCTTTTTGTTTCTGTTCCACTTTGTAAAGTCTGTATTAGTGATTTCTCATGTGA
The DNA here is from genome assembly GCF_040894005.1 of Engystomops pustulosus. Lineage (NCBI taxonomy): Eukaryota > Metazoa > Chordata > Amphibia > Anura > Leptodactylidae > Engystomops > Engystomops pustulosus. The sequence goes on from NC_092414.1 coordinate 178,436,575, forward strand.
CGGGGTTCCTAGCCATCCCGGAGGTCATGAATGGCGCTGTGCAGCGGATCTACAAGGAGATGTGCTCTGTTTTTCATTTTTTTTTTTTTCTTTTTTTAAATTTTCTTTTTAATGTTTTTCCCAGCTTTTGTTATCATAGGGGGAGGGGGTGGATGTGGTCCTGCCGCTCACCTGTAGGCGGCAGAATGGGCAGGAGCTGATGTACAGAACACCAGAACTTTGTCACTGGTTTCCACCATCCAATTCCTGTAACTCATTGCCTTAAAATTGTGTTGCTATGGCATGCCAGACCAGCTGAAAGGCTTTTAACCATGTATAATAGGCCAATGTCAGTTTGTATAAAGTACCAAGTGAAGATATTTATTACTTGCATTGGAAAATTGTTTACCTATTGAATGTTATCTGTTTCTGTAGAAGTCTTTAGATGTAATAAAAGCATTCTGATGTCTTCTTGTGACACGCGCCTGTTCACCTCATTGTGTACACATAAATCGACCCATGGAAGTTTTTTCCTTTTTTTTTTTTTATTTTTTTTTTATTTTTCAATTTACAATAAATAATCTACCATCTAAATCATCATGATAAACCAGGGACACTTACTCATAGATCCAGGCACTGTGACTGTGGTAATCTTTTATGTGTTATCCATGGCCTCCTTCCTTCTAAAAAAATCAACTTTTTAAATTATGTTAATGAGACATTACCAGGACAGATTTACACTGTGCAGGATACCGCCTTCCTCCCCCACTGTATGATGTTATAATCAGGAGAAGTGCTGAGAGGGAGACAGTATAACAGTCCGTGAAGCTGCAGCATAGACGGCTTCTGGTAATGAGCCCCCTCACCAGAGCCAATTAAGCTAATTAGCTTGAATGAAAGTTGATTTTAGAAGGAAGGAGGGCATGGATAACAGATATAAGATTTCCACAGTCTCGGTGCCTGGATCTATGGGTAAGTGTCCCTGGTTTATCATGATGGGTTTTTGATGGTAGATTTCCAGTAAAGCGTAAAAGAAAGCAAAGAACATTATTATAGAGCAAAAAAAAATAAAAAATCACACCTACAAAATGCAAACCCAAAGGTAAAAGATTTGCCTATTGAACCGGTGATTGAGACTTTCAAATCCGCTTTCGGGAGAATAGACAAAAACTTCACCATAGACTAAAGGAAGGCAACGGGAGGGGCAGAGCTGATGGGACCAAATGGGTAAGTCTCCTCTCATCTTAAAGCCTGACAACCCCTTTTAGGAGAAACTCCAAGGCGCCATGTTTTTGGCTGTGTGCTAACTTTCTATGGCAGTGGCCTCATATACTCTCAGTGGTTTTCAGGGCCCCCCATGTGTAAGCCAAGTGCATGAGCCACAATGTACAAATCAAGTCCTTTTTTACAGTCTTGGTTATTTTTTTTTTTCAAATTTTACGTGTAGGGGGAACACATCTGCATGACTTTTTCCAGATTTATTCACCTTGATGCTAATGTATTATGCTGCTAATTTTCTTCAACAGACCAAGGCATAACTACAACCGTCGCGACCAGTGCCACTATGGGGCCCTTGGGAGCTGAGGGGCCCACTGTCCAGCACAGAACAGCCTGACACTAGTTAGCGGCAGGACCCAGTCTTCTGTGGTGATGTAGCTGCTGTCTGAAAGCTCCAGTGCAAAAAATGATCTCCCCCTCTGTTTTGTAGGAGAGATCATTATTTTGTCCAGCATCGTTGGGATGCTACTTCCTGCTGAGTCAGCTACTACATGGTAGTGATCGGAAGTCCAGCTCCCAATTAAAGGTCTAATAGTGAGCCTCAGTCCAGCTAGTCATCCAGTTCTAAACCACTTTTAACTCGATTTTATCGGGTTAAACCCACCACGAATTGGCTCACCTCATCCCCTTTTAAAAGAGGCGGCTCTTGTCATTCATGTGAAAGAAGCGGCTCATTCGCTACTACATGGATGGAAGGGACCAGGAAGGAGGAGGGAAAACGTGTGCCTAAAAAACAGAGTAACTCCACATCAGGTTAGTGGCTGTACAGTATGTTGGAAGGGGGCTGCCAACCTGCACATCATGTTTACTCAGCACATAGCCCCTGCCACCAGCATCACCCACTTCTATGCCACTTCCTGTATTCCCTTATCACTATGCACCCACTGTGTCCGCTTCCGTCTGCTCTGCCCCTCTTATCCCTAAAAGTCTATTCTAACTGCACCCCTGGCAACAAAATGTGTGAAATTGGCAACGTGGCCATTGTATGAGACGGAGGGAATTGGGTGCATGTTATAGTTACATTGCTCACAAATTATAATGTGAAATCATCTAAACTTTTGAATGTTTTTTTTTTTTTTATTTACAAATTAAAACAATCCTTTAAATATACACATTTTTAGTATCTAAACTGCATGAGATCATGGAACGCTGTACAGTTCAATCACTGAATATCTAACTGTGATTCAAGTGGTGAACATCTCTCTTTGCATGGAAAATTGAAAGTATTTACAAAAAATTCTGGAATATGTTAAAATTTTAAGTTCCTGTTGTTCCACCTAGAAATGTATGTATTAACTGACAGCTAGGAGGTACCATTCCCCTCAGTCAAATCTGAGTGGCCATTGGAGGGGCCTATCCACAACTCAAACACCCAGTAGTCATTTCCAAAATCCCTGTCAGGAATAGGAAGAAATTGGAAAGTAGAATGATTCTTCAAAAATGTCCATAGCAGATCCCTATCAGCTGCTAGTTTGGGTCATTAGTCCTGGGATTACGTTGGAATTGATGGGTAAGGCCCAGTACACACCTGTGTTCGGACAACTGCTGTTAGATTCCTTCAGAAGAATAACTGATACATTAAAGGGAACCTGTCATCAGAAATTGGCCTAACAAACCACTGGCAGTATGTTGTCAAGCAGCCTCTAGATGTTTCTTTCATGCACTGGTGTGGTGGCATCATCCAGAAAAATCAACTTTGAATTGAGATGTAAATTGGTTGTATGAAGTCAAGGAGGTGGAGGGTTTAACACAAGTCAAGCTCTCCCTGCCTTAAAATGCCCCCTTTCAATGTAATAGATGGTCCTGTGTCCAGAGACGACATTGATCAGATCTCCTGAAGTCCAGTGCACAATGTCAATCACATGCGAGGAGGCATTCAGAGGCAGGGAGAGCTTGACTTCAGTGTTAAACTCTCCGCCTCCCTGACTTTATACATCTAACTTACATCTCACTTCAAAGTTGATTTTTTGGATGATGCCACCACACTGGGTCATGAAAGAAAGATGTTTAACTACTTGACAACATGCTGGTAGTGGTTTAGTAGGCCAATTTCTGATGGTGGGTTTCCTTTAATCTCCATTGATGTTCAATTTGAGCAGAAAATGCAGAACTAATTTTTTTTTCCCCACCTGCAATAAAGCAATTAAAAGTCTATCGTTAAGTCCCTGGAGATTTAAACGTATCTTATTATTGTTTCAGTGCTGCAAGTCATTTAGCCTTTGAGGTCTTCATGTGTTCGACTTTAGTAGTCAGGGGGTGGGACTGTGATCTTCCTTACAAAGTCCTCATACTTTACCATCCCATCTGGTCCAACCTCAGCATCTCGGAAGAGATCATCCACTGAAAGCAAAAAAAAAGAGGTGAAACTAGCAAGAATATACCACGCTGCCACCACAGACTTGTGAATATGGGTTTCCAAAATCACAAGGTGGACATACGGATGTATCACACGACATGGATCTGTGTGTACACTCCTCTTACCTTCCTCGGGCGTTAACTTTTCTCCCATTCTAGTCAGTTTGGCCTTGAGCTCGGCCAGAGGGACCTTTCCCTTCTTCTGCCGGTCGGTCATCAGCATGGCTACCAGGATCTCATTCTCAGGGTCTTCCTGCTTCTGCTGACGATACATAATAGTCAAGAAGGTTGAAAAATCCACTTCTCCATCTTTACCTGCAAGAGAAACGGGAATTTAATAGCAGCCTCTTATTTCAGATTTTATAACATATTATGGAACTACAGTAAATGTATTGTGCAAAAATAGCTGCTCACTTTTATTTTTTGGACCAATTCCATTAACATATCAACGTTTTGGTAAGAATAGAATTCCAAGGGGACGGCTCATTCCTGGAAGTCACAGAATGTACGGACATTCTCTGTGGTGGGGGATGGGGGGAAGAGTTATGCCACCTTGTGGCCACAGCAAAGTCATTGTCAGTCCTAAACTTTTACTTTTTCTCATACACATATATACACATGCATATGCATATACACAGGCGGTCCCCTACTTAAGAACACCCGACTTACAGATGACCCCTAGTTACAAACAGACCATTGGATTTTGAGAATTTACTGTACTTTAGCCTTAGGCTACAATGATCAGCTGTAACAGTTATCACAGGCGTCTGTAATGAAGATTTATTGGTAATCCTGGTTCTTATGACAACCAACAATTTTTAAATCCAATTGTCACAGAGACCAAAAAAATTTGTCTGGAGTTACAATAATACAGTATACAGTTCCGACTTACATACAAATTCAACTTAAGAACAAACCTACAGAGCCTATCTTGTATGTAACCCGGGGACTGCCTGTATATATAAATACACACGGATCATCTAGCACCCTCGCCGAACTTGCAATAGGTGCACCACAGTCTTACATAGCACTAAAATTGACAAATCTGACAAACACAACAGTCATATAATGTAGTTATGGGTTATAGATCACCAGTTCATACCAATTTTATGCACCTGCAGGTGTCGGTTGACTTCAATAGGTGTCGGACAAGCCCCCAAGCATCGCATAACAGTCAGAAGGTCTTGAGCAGGAATCTTGCCTTTCCCCTTTTTGTCATATAGGTTAAAACATTCCTTAAACTCTATGAGAAAGTGAGATGTGACCGTAATCAGTACACCTTGACACTAAAAGGTTACATTTACATGACACAGTTTATCCAACATACTCATACTGATTCAATATGGGGTCCAGTGTAGCACCTGTGCTATGACCCTCTCTATCCACCAATCAATATCCAGAGGATACATGGGGTCATTATATGCTAGAGCAGTGATGGCGAACCTTTTAGCGACCGAGTGCCCAAACTGCAACCAAAATCCACTTATTTACCATGAAGTGCCAACATGGCATCATGGCATTTCAAGCAGTAACTTATTGCTACCTGTTCTTCAACATCATTCAATTGTATTGGATCTCCTAAGGCCACCAATAGTTGAAAGAAGGTGGGAAAATAAGTTCAGACGATCATTGTAGCTTCTCTCCAGGAAGAATGGTGGGTCCAGCAGGAGGACCTCCAAAGACAATGCAGTTCTGTCAACACCTTCTCACTTTTCCCGCAGTTTCAAACAGCCAATGAATTGTCGCTTTAAAATAGCACTGAGAGCAGCATCCCTTAAGTTGCTTGGGACTGCAGGAAGATTTGGTGGATTTTGTCCTGTTTGGTGAAATTGGGGCAATGGCCTGAGTGCCCACAGAAAGGGCTCTGAGTGCCACCTCTGGCACCCGTGCCATAGGTTCGCCACCACTGTGCTAGAGTGTCTTTCAAGGGGCTTTAAAATATTAAAATCGGTCTTTGTTTTATTTTTTGGACACAGAGCTACAAATTCCCTGTTTGTAATAGATACATGATTATCACTAGAGGGAGCTCATGAGCTCACTGCATACTGTGCTTTTGATTAATTCTATGAATATGCAATCCGTTTAAATGCTCCCCCTAGTGGTGGCTGAAACCAGAATAAATTGTATAATTTAAAAGGGGTCTTGTCTACTTTTTCCTATAGAAAATTGATGCCAATGCCCTGATTTTCCATTGCTGAGGGTGATGTCATACGTGCCGTTATGTCTGCGTTTGCAAACGCAAACAAAGCCGCACCCACCGGGGCGCACCGCAGACAAAACGGCACGTGTGCCACCAGCCTTACTGTGACTACTGTGACTAATAATCATGTCCCAGCCCAGTCTCCGATGGAAGATCTGTTTCATTATGCCTATTGTTTCCATATGACTATGTTTTTACTATATGTGTTTGTATATGTACCCCATGATCAGTAAAGCACTACGGAATATGATGGCGCTATATAAATAGAGATTTATTATAATTATCAAGAAGAAGATTCCCACAGTCACGGTGCCTGGATCTATGAGTAAGTGTCCCTGGTTTATCATGACGGATTTTGGTGGTAGGTTTCCTTTAGGGTGATGTCACACGTTCAGTTTTTCAGATGCCGTTTTTGATGCCCAAACCAGGAATGGAGTGAAAATAGAGGAGGAGGAGGAGTAGCAGTTCTTTATGATAAGTCCTCACCTATCATGATCCACACCTGCTTTTGGCTTCAAAAACTGCATCTGAAAAACTGAAGGTGTGGCTTCACCCTCAGGTTGCGGTCACATGTCGCATTTAACGCATGCGCACGCAACAGCTGAAGAGAGATTTGCTTAATTCAACAGCTGTTTACACTTGCGTTTACAAAACGCTAATGTTAACTCTTGCGTTAACGCATGTGCTAACATTGTGCTAACAAACGCATGCACAAATGCAATGTTAACACATACGTTAACATTGTATTAACTGTTTCATTTTGTAAATGCAAGTGTTGACAGCTGTTTAATTAGGCAAATCTCTCTTCAGCTGTTGCAATGCGTTTTTAAAAGCAACGTGTGACCACACCCTCAAGGATTTGTATTATTGATCTATAGTACAGGTGTTCTATATCAGATGAATGGGGTTCAACACTAGACCCCCTCTCCAATCAATTGCTTGAAGAGATTGGACAAGCACTGCAGCCTATCTGGTCCTCATCAAGCACAGTGCTATATATTGCATAGTGGCAATGTTTGGTATTGCAGCTCAGTGCAATCCACTTTAATAGATCTGAGCTGTAAACAGGTCATGTGACCAACTGATTAGATGCCAACACAGCAGAGCCTTATTATTGCCTAAAATAGCTGCTTATGGTTGAACACTCGCCGATCTAATATTGATCACCCATCCTAAGGATAAATAATCAGTAATAAAACATTGTGAAACCTTAACATTTGAGTTAGAATCCAAGTAGAATCTACAAATTTCTTATTGCAAATCTATACATCAGTTGCAAATAGGATGTGGGGTCAAAATTATAGAGGGGGCAGGCCCATTGCTTTCTTATTGATCGCAGTAGTGTGATCAGCCTAAACCCTGGTGCTAAGGAGAGCTACATCTTCTCTCATCACTGTCCATTCATATACTATACCGGACGTAACTGCTATGAATATCAATCGTCCCAGGATCCCCAACACTTACTTTGTATGTCATCCTGAGACAGGAACTTGGTCTGCAGAGAACACAATATCAGTCACCTAACAGCAAGCGATGCATAAAACATATAGACTAGAGGAATAATGTGAAAAGATGGCAGAGGTTGGGTATATATGCCATGCTGTGCCATCTGTGACCTACCATGTCTGCTCCCCGTGCTGTTCCTGCTGTGCGAGATGTTAAAGTCCATACAGGAAGAAGAACATCCTGTAATGTTATCCTGTTGTCATGGAGATCAGAGGTCAGATTCCGGCATTTTCCACCAGGTAACAGGTCCTATTACCTTCATAAAGCAGCTGTCACACAAGACTCCTGTCGCAATGAAGTATTTATGAAGTGTACACGGAATACAACCCACTCCGAATATTCCTTGGCTTTCAGGCATGACACTACTTTGCCTCACTAGTGTGCAGAGTGCACCGGGTTAATGAAGACCGGCGCACAATTATTTTTGTCATAAATGTGGCGGCTAAAGTGAATCCGCACCAGAACGTCCCTATAGGCGCTCAGTATTGTGTCTCGCCGTGCATATTGCAGCCTTAATAGGTAAATCCGTGTTGGTAGGTTTCCTTTAAACAATGGGACATTTACTAAGAATGTGGGAAACTGCACATAAATTGCTCTGCCCGTGTAAAATGTTGGGTGCACAAGATTCATTAAGAACGTGCACCAGAAATCATGAATCTGTCACTTCCCTGCACTGGCCCGACAGAGTTCTCCAACTTTTTTTGTGGTGCACCTTTAACATAGGGCGTGTGACAGACTTTGCATGTTAAATCTGGCACACAGTCCAACTGAGTGCCGGAACGCCCCCTAATTTGTGTCACATCTAGACTAGTGCAGCTGCGTCACAAAAGAGCCGCTTGCGACACAATAGTGGCGAAGATACTTCTTTAATACCTGTGCAAGCAGTTTATACCTTTAAAAAAAAAACCCTTAGTAAATGTGCCCCAATGCGTCTCAGGTTACGCCAGTCTCTAGCTGGAAAACAATAGTCTTTTGCTAGGCCAGATTTAGCACTGTGAAATTTCTTCGCACAGTAGATTTGCCTTTTCTCATGAGGCCATGCCCATGTCCCCAAAGACCACGCCCCCTTAGTCGGACAAGTCGGAGAAGTGCCAAAAAAAAAGATCTAAGTCTTTAGAAATGTATCAATGGCAGTGGTAATGTCAGCTCACCTGGATCGTTGATTGTGAACCCACGTGGACCAGTATAGCACGGACTTGATTCCGCCTCCTCCGGATTACAAGTAACTTGAAAACGCCATGTCCAGCTCATGAATACAGATCCACTTGCGTTTTTTGGAAAAAGCAAATATTCTTTATTGTTCACATGAAGACAATGTAAAATCACATGGAGTCATCACTTGAATGCATGAAAAAATCGCCTACGCGTTTCGGGTAGGTGCTCTACCCTTAGGCCCCTTCCACACTAGCGAGTGTGATGCGATGAACTCGCATCACACTCGCAACGCAAGCTGCCGGGAACGCACGGCCCGAACGCTGCACCGCGGGAGTGAACTGACATGCTAAGTTCACTCCCGCGGTGCAGCGTTCAGGCCGTGCGTTCCCGGCAGCTTGCGTTGCGAGTGTGATGCGAGTTCATCGCATCACACTCGCAAGTGGGGAACGGGCCTTATTCATGGCTGGTTTGAGATGTGCTACCGACGGCTTTAAATAGTAGCATATGCTATCACGTGATAGAACCCTGGACGGAAACAACAAGTTCAGTCCCAGGTGAGACTCACGGATAATTAATGTGCGTTCCGTCTGAACACATCTCAATCTACATGTACAAAAAATCAAATATTAAAAACTGTATTGACAATTAAAAGAGGAAAAGTTGAGGAACAGTGGGAGCAGGACTATTATTCATAAACAAGTTGACCCTATATTTTAACATAACACATTTTCAGTATTGACAAATCACATCAAGTCTTTTGTTTAACCCCTTTGGTACCCGGGTCTCCAACGAGAAAATCCAAAACGTTTCTCGGTTGAGGAGTTTTCTTTTATGATCGCCCCCACGTACAGGTTTAAGAACTTTCTCTATGCCCATGCAACTGAAGGCACTGCAGTCGCCGCCATGTACGTTTTGAAAATGTCTTGAGGCCATAGAGACATTTACCGCATCTTTATTCTTGGCATCAGACAAATGACAGCGAATACGAACCTTCAGTGGCCCACTCGTACAGCCCACATACTGGATACGACAAGTATTGCAAGTGATGGTATAAATAACAAATGCAGTATTACAATTAATAAAATGCGATATTTTAAATTGTTTACCGGTACTAACAGCAAAAAATTCTTTTGATGGTGCTGAATGGGTACAGCAAATACATTTGGTATGGCCACACTTATAAAACCCAGTTGTTGACAACCAGGTATTTTTCTTACTCTCTGTTGAACTAAAGAGACTGGGCGACAATATGCTGGCTAAAGTGGGCGTCTTCCTAGACACAAACCTCACGTTACCATCAATAAATTTGGCAATCGAATTATCCGTCGCTAGCAATGGTAAGTATTTTTTAATAATGTTAACCATCTCTGTGTACTGGGAACTATACGCTGTAGAGAAAGTAATGGAGGATTTTTTAGATCGATCAAGGGGTTTGTTTCGGGTCCTGTTCTCACTAATAAGTTGGGTTCTGGGGATTTTATTGACAATGTTAGTTGCTCTATTGAGCATCCAAGGTGCATATTTTCTATTAGTCAATCCCTGGCATATTCTCTGATTTTCCACTACATAGTCAGTATGCTGTGAACAATTTCTTTTTAATCTTATTAGTTCACCTACTGGTATGTTTTTAATGATATGCGGGGCATGGCATGAAGTAGCTTCCAAAATTGAGTTAACTGCTGTTGGTTTAACATAGGGAGTAATGGCAACATGGGTTCCACTATTGAGGGTGACATCCAAAAAATCTATACTCTCCAAATTGATATTTGAAGTGAATTTTAAATTCATATGGTTTTCATTTATGTAATTATGGAAGTCGGTGGCCTGTAGTTCCGTCCCCTCCCATATCAGGAGCAGGTCGTCGATGTAACGGCCATACCACCTGATATGGGAGAGGAAAGGATTGTCGGGTGAGAACAAGAACGTCTCTTCCCACATGGCCATGTAGATATTGGCCAGGGAGGGAGAACACCTCCCCCCCATGGCCGCTCCACATTGCTGTACAAAAAATTTACTGTCAAATGTAAAGTAATTCTTCGACAAAAGAAAATCAACTGCCAGAATGATGAATTCCCTGACACAAGGTGTATAATGACTATAATTCGTCAAAAAGTATGATAACGATTTTAACGCAACATTGTGTGTGAGGGAAGGGTACAGCGAGACCACGTCACATGTTAACCATCGATATGTGTCTTTCCACGGTAAGCCGTCCAATAATGATACAACATGTTTAGTATCACGGAGATACCCTGGTAGGGCTTTCACTATGGGTTGGAGATGGTGGTCCACCCATTCACTGAGTCTCTCCGATAATGACCCTATTCCCGAGACTATAGGTCTAAGTGGGGGAGGAAAGATATTTTTATGTGTCTTAGGAAGAGAATGGAAAATCGGGACGATGGGATCCTTGACCATCAAATATTCAGCAATTTTTTGGTCAAAGGCTCCCATTCTCACACCCTCCTCAACTAAGTTTTTCAAACATGATTGAAATATTTTAGTAGGATCATTACTTAATTCCCTATATGTAACTTCATCTGACAAAATGAGAAAATTTAATTTCCTATAAAGACCAGCATCTAGCAAAACCACTGCACCACCTTTATCAGCCTGACGTATAATCAGGTCTTTGTTATTTCTTAGTTTTTTTAAAACTACAGGCCACCGACTTCCATAATTACATAAAACCATATGAATTTAAAATTCACTTCAAATATCAATTTGGAGAGTATAGATTTTTTGGATGTCACCCTCAATAGTGGAACCCATGTTACCATTACTCCCTATGTTAAACCAACAGCAGTTAACTCAATTTTGGAAGCTACTTCATGCCATGCCCCGCATATCATTAAAAACATACCAGTAGGTGAACTAATAAGATTAAAAAGAAATTGTTCACAGCATACTGACTATGTAGTGGAAAATCAGAGAATATGCCAGGGATTGACTAATAGAAAATATGCACCTTGGATGCTCAATAGAGCAACTAACATTGTCAATAAAATCCCCAGAACCCAACTTATTAGTGAGAACAGGACCCGAAACAAACCCCTTGATCGATCTAAAAAATCCTCCATTACTTTCTCTACAGCGTATAGTTCCCAGTACACAGAGGTGGTTAACATTATTAAAAAATACTTACCATTGCTAGCGACGGATAATTCGATTGCCAAATTTATTGATGGTAACGTGAGGTTTGTGTCTAGGAAGGCGCCCACTTTAGCCAGCATATTGTCGCCCAGTCTCTTTAGTTCAACAGAGAGTAAGAAAAATACCTGGTTGTCAACAACTGGGTTTTATAAGTGTGGCCATACCAAATGTATTTGCTGTACCCATTCAGCACCATCAAAAGAATTTTTTTCTGTTAGTACCGGTAAACAATTTAAAATATCGCATTTTATTAATTGTAATACTGCATTTGTTATTTATACCATCACTTGCAATACTTGTCGTATCCAGTATGTGGGCTGTACGAGTGGGCCACTGAAGGTTCGTATTCGCTGTCATTTGTCTGATGCCAAGAATAAAGATGCGGTAAATGTCTCTATGGCCTCAAGACATTTTCAAAACGTACATGGCGGCGACTGCAGTGCCTTCAGTTGCATGGGCATAGAGAAAGTTCTTAAACCTGTACGTGGGGGCGATCATAAAAGAAAACTCCTCAACCGAGAAACGTTTTGGATTTTCTCGTTGGAGACCCGGGTACCAAAGGGGTTAAACAAAAGACTTGATGTGATTTGTCAATACTGAAAATGTGTTATGTTAAAATATAGGGTCAACTTGTTTATGAATAATAGTCCTGCTCCCACTGTTCCTCAACTTTTCCTCTTTTAATTGTCAATACAGTTTTTAATATTTGATCTTTAGAAATGTGGTACAAGGCATTTTAGACATTTTGTTTTTTTTGGCGCAAAAATACCAGAATTGTGACCCAGGTTTGTTAAATTCCCCCCCCCCCCCAGCAAAAAAAAAAATGTACTAAGCTCCGCAGTCCCCCCAGGCATCTTGTGCCGTGGTCTCTCCAGTGCTGTACCCCTGTTTGTTTACAGGGGCAGGGAAGCTGTGCTCTCGCCGCTTCTGCGTCTACCTGACCCCATTACCAGCAGGAGGGACATGGTTACGCGTGGGCCTGTCTGACTGTCCGGAAGATGCATGAGAAGAGCTTCCTTGTCCCTGGCATGGAGAAACCGGGGGGCCGGATAGTGGGAGGGACCAAGGAGGTAAGTACATGTTTATTTCTTTATGAAGTGCCCCCAGCCTCATCGCTAATTTTTGGTAATCTCGGAACAACCCCTTTGACTGCTTAAAACTCCATGACCTAAGAAGGCTCACGAATTGAGCCCATTTCATACAGACATGCCGATTGCGGGTGTTAACCTTTTAATAGCTGCCAGAAAAGCCAGTGGCACATTGTAATAGATGATGTGGAAAATCCACATACACTACCTACTGTAGTTTATGATGATCAATCAGACAACAAAAAACAAAAAAGTTAAAATAATTTAAAGAATTATACTCGTGTATAAGCCGAGTTTTTCAGCACAAAAAATGTGCTGAAAAACGTCCCCTCGGCTTATACACGAGTCATATAGTCATAAAAAAATCTTTAAAAAATAATAAACTTATATACTCACCCTCCGGTGGCCCTGACCTGCAGCGCTGCTCCCCCGATGTCCGCGCGGGTCCTCTTCTTGCTTCGGCGCCAATCTTCTGTCTTCACTAACTTTGTGCCGGGCGCTGCCATGTTTTTCCTCCAGGCGGGGCCTTGTATGACGTCAGCAGCGGCGCGTCATACTAGGCGCCGTCCAGGGGAGAACAATGGCGGCGCCCGGCACGAAGTTAGTGAAGACAAAAGATTGGCGCCGAAGTCAGAAGAGGACCCGCGCGGACATCGGGGGAGCAGCACTGCAGGTCGGGGCCACCGGAGGGTGAGTATATAAGTTTTATAAGTTTATTATTTTCTTTTAATGCTGGTCTGGCTGTATACTACTGGGGGCAGTGCTGTATACTACTGAGGGCAGTGCTGTATACTACTGGGGGCAGGCTGTATACTACTGGGGACTGGCTGTATACTACTGGGGGCAAGCTGTATACTACTGGGGGCAGTGCTGTATACTACTGAGGGCAGTGCTGTATACTACTGGGGGCAGGCTGTATACTACTGGGGGCAGGCTGTATACTACTGGGGGCAGTGCTGTATACTACTGGGGACTGGCTGTATACTACTGGGGGCAAGCTGTATACTACTGGGGGCAGTTCTGTATACTACTGGGGACAGGCTGTATACTACTGGGGGCAGTGCTGTATACTACTGAGGGCAGTGCTGTATACTACTGGGGGCAAGCTGTATACTACTGGGGACTGGCTGTATACTACTGGGGACTGGCTGTATACTACTGGGGACTGGCTGTATACTACTGGGGGCAGGCTGTATACTACTGGGGGCAGGCTGTATACTACTGGGGACAGTGCTGTATACTACTGGGGGCAAGCTGTATACTACTGGGGGCAGTTCTGTATACTACTGGGGACAGGCTGTATACTACTGGAGGCAGGCTGTATACTAAAGGGGGCAGTGCAGTATACTACTGGGGGGAGTGCTGTATACTACTGAGGGCAGTGCTGTATACTACTGAGGGCAGTGCTGTATACTACTGGGGGCAGTGCTGTATACTACTGGGGACTGGCTGTATACTACTGGGGCAGGCTGTATACTACTGGGGGCAGTGCTGTATACTACTGGGGGCAGTGCTGTATACTACTGGGGACTGGCTGTATACTACTGGGGGCAGGCTGTATACATACTGTGGGGGTCTGTGACTAATGCATTTCCCACCCTCGGCTTATACTCGAGTCAATAGGTTTTCCCAGTTTTTGATGGTAAAATTAGGGGTCTCGGCTTATACTCGAGTATATACGGTAATACCTAAAATAAATAAAAGAGTCATTTTACATATATCAGGCCAACAATGGACCATAAAAAGCGGCCACATAAATTCATCCGTATCCTGATATTACCCCCCCCCCCCCCATCATCCTATCCTCAGATCACCTATGCTGGCTCAGAGATCTTAAGTGCAAGCACTATGTGTAATTTCTTCTGGTTTCCCAAGGGATAGAGGCCCATTAGGAGAGTTAGGGAAAGCAACAGGACACTTTCATCCTCCATTATAAATGTGACCATAGACTTATGCTGACTTTTAATAGAAGTGCATAAACATTAGGCTCATGTATACAATCATGCCTTACTAGTGTCATTCATTGCAGGTCCTGGTTATACAGTTAAAGGAACGCTCCAGTCACAGCAGATTCAGTGAATTATGCAGCAAACATACCTTGAGAATGCTGTAGCTACACTGATGCAGGACCATGTCTTGGTTAATCAATGAGCTGAGTGGTTTTGCTGAAAAAAAAAACAGTTATAACTTTCAGGACCTTGGGAAAGCTGGGGGAGGCTGCCTGCCTACATAAACACATTACACATGGAGCTTAGTCAAGACATGACTAATCAACCTTAGCAGAATGGCTCATACACAGCAGCTGGGGGATGGTGCAGCAATTGATTATTCTGCCTTCAGGCACTACCCAGGCATTACATCATCCTGTAAAGCAGTGAAAACTAATGTACGAATGTGTGAATAATATCATTGTTTTATCAGCAAAATCACTCAGCTCAGGTATTAAACAAGATATGATCCTGCAGCAGTGTAGCTACAGCATTCGTAAGGTATGTTTGCTTCATAATGCATCACATCAAATGGTAGGTTTCCTTTAAGGTCGGTTATGCACTGAGCAGAATATCCCTACTTCCATATAGCAGAGTAAGGAGGGTATAAAGCAGGGGTTTATTGATCCATAAATATTTGTATTTTTTATGTATTTACCCATCTTTCATATGAATGAGAACTTCCCATAGACATTTTTGTGGGTCCAGGATGCTGCTTTGGTGTACCAGCACAGCTTTATTCCAGGACTGGTTTGCATTTGCATCCCATGATGCATTACTTCTTCTTTGTGCTAATAGCCAAGGAGAGCAGCAGGAAAGCCTGCTATGTAGAGGAGTTGTACAGATTTCTTTTTCATTGAAGACCATTTAGAATATCCTAGGATGTTCTTCATATATAACTGCCTGATACTTGTGATTGTACTGTGTTACCTCCCTGAGGTGGATGTTGTTTTAGTATGTTGTTACATTTTTGAAAATCTTTTAAATTAAGAAAAAAAAATTGTTTAACTTTGCATCTAGAGGGCAACGAAATAAAAAAAATTTAGTTCAAAATGAGTCAATGGGATTTGAAGGGGAGAATCTATGGCAGATGTAACTGTCAAAGGAGTACAAAGTTATCACATGGATCCCACTTTTTGCAGAATTTTTAATTGCACAGAATTAGTAAAAAAAAAAAAAAATGTCCATAATCCAACAAAATAACAAAAAAGTAGTAAAGAGGCGTAAAAAACAGAAGGTAAAGGAGAACAAGGGAGGGGTAAGGGAGAACAATGTCTGCCCATTCTGCCACATCTGGTCCCACCACAAACAGCATCTTACTTGTACATACTTTTTGATGTGGGGCAGAATCTGAGTAAATATCTCCCATGTGTCAAAGTACCTTTTAACTTTAAAGTTTAAAGGACATTTACCACCAGGATGAAGGATTGTAAACCAAGCACAATGACACACTGCTGTGTGCACCCTCTGGCAGGATCTGCTCTTCTTTTAGCTTTTTATGCCCTTGTTTTTCGAAGAAAAGGGTACTAAGGGGCACTAAGCTCCATTAACACCTATGGAACCTGGAGCCCCTCAGGCTCATTTGCAGCCTTTTTTTTTTTTGAAAAACCAGGGCATCTAAAATCTAAAAGAAGAGCAGATCCTGTCAGAGGGGGTGCACACCAGCATGTCAGTATGCTTGGTTTACAATCCTTCATCCTGGTGGTAGATGGCCTTTAAAATTGAAGTTTCTTCACAGTGCATTTCAAAGAAGATTTGGATAGAAAGTGAGCATGTGATGGGGCAATCCACTCCTAGAAGATAGGTTTTAGCTGATACAATATGCAGCAACTTATTTGAGCCTTTACTACAGGGAAATAATGCCACTTCAATCCAGCCAGACAACCCCTAGTGGGCATTGCATAGTACATAGTTATTTGTGTATGCAAATTGAACTCGTGAACGCATTTTCAAAAAGAATGGATCACCCGGGAATCCCATAGCCAGTTTGTAAGGTCTGCATCAGCTATTCCGCAGGAATGTCTAGGTCAGTGGTGGCGAACCTATGGCACTGGTGCCAGAGAACCTATGGTACTGGTGCCAGGCTCCCAGGCACAGAGTTTGCCAGACATGGCACCTTCCTGCAGTCTCAGGTAGTCCAAGTAGTGCCCTGATATTGTAAAGTGACCCATCCTGTGCTGCTTGGTCCTGTCCAAAGAGTGAAAAGGTGTGGGATTGGAGCTCAAAGATTCTGATAGCAATACGTTTGTTACTGCCTAAATTGCCGTGTTGGCACTTTGGGAAAAGCTAGTGGTTTTTGAGTCTCACTTTGGGCACTCTAAAAGGTTCTCCATCACTGGTCTAGGTTATAACCCCAGTTAGGCAAAATATAAGTATTCTTAAAATTCAATGCACAATTTTCAATGACAATGTACCTCGCAGAAGGTATTCATGAATTTTGAGAAGGGTTCTGGGAGGAAAGGTCTGGGCGGTTATTGGACCATGACTCCCTCCTGGTTTGTGTAGTGCTGTAGTACTGTAAGGGCATACATAATAAGTGGAGATAAGAGATGGGGATATTAAAAAGATTTGAGAGAGGACCCTATTTTTCAGAATTAGGCACTTTCCCACAGAATAGGTGATAAATTGGGACTTCTTTTCTACACATTTGATGATTGGTGGGTTTGCCCTTAAAATAGGTGATGAATCTCAGATCTGCTGGGGTTTCACAATATTCCTCATATGCCTATATGACCAAGCTCAGATAACTAGACTGTACAGTGACCACAGCCTATGGACAAACGCTGCCCATATCCAATAATAAATAATAATTAAAAAAATCTGTATTATCTCAAACTAAACCAAGTGATTTTTAACACTTTACAAACTTTTACCATAAAGTTTAATAAAAATAATCATCCACAATGAAAAAAAAAAGAAAATATAGATTTTATTCTGAAATAACCATTCATAGGTAATTGCAGACATATCAGAGTTCTCTTATTGCACAATTGCCATCACGTATGATGGGTAACAATTCCTGGAAGATGCATTATCAAAATTGATTGTCTAAACGTACAGTATCCTTCTAAATCCAGCGGGCGGACTAGTTACACACCCAGTCTAACATATAAACCCTATAAACCTCTATTGCCAACAAGTCTGATAATGTAACAGAGAACACATAAAGTGAGCGCCATATACTAAAATAGAATTATTCTGCATTAAAAACTGCCAGGTCTGCTACAGCAAGAAGAAAATAGGCTCTGGTCTTGTCAATCCTCTCTATACAGGTAAAATAATGGAAGTCTATGGTGAGGGCCGCTCCGACCAGGTGACTACAGAGGGGAGAGCGGCTCTCAGTGCAGGCTGTTGATATGCAGCGTATAGAAGGCCCAGGGCTCGGGAATGTATATGACTCCAGGGTATTTCTTCCGCAAAATTTTGTCATTCCATAACCACACAATCCAGACGGCAATGAGGAACAAAGTGACAGAAAATGAGAGTAGTAAGAAGAGGCCATTGCTGTCCAGGCGCAGCCCTTTGCGCTTCTGGTGCAGGATGAGGGCGAGCATGGCAAAGAAGGTGAATATGAAGATGATGAAGATTTGCCCCTCAGTCACCAGGTACCTGGAAGAAAGCAGAACGTAGACATTGGATGTTCAGCTTATGCTTTATTTCATTGGAAGAAATCCAATTAAAAAATTGGGGCAGATTTATCAAGCTCTCTGAAAGTCAGAATATTCGTCAATTTTTCATTTCTTTATTTATATAGCACATACAGATTACACAGCGCTGCACAGAACTTTCCAAATCAGTCCCTGTCCCCAATGGGGCTCACAATCTAATCAACCTACCAGTATGTTTTGGAGTGTGGGAGGAAACCGGAGGACCCGGAGAAAACCCAAGCAAACACGGAGAGAACATACAAACTCTTCGCAGATGTTGACATGGGACTTGAACCCAGGACCCCAGCACTGCAATGCTGTAGTGCTAACCGCTGAGCCCCTGTGCTGCCCATCAATCTCCTATAATATTCTCCCATATTACAGATTGTTTTACCATACTAAAAGGCAGCCTCTTACTGACTGTGACTGGTCATAAAATAGTTTTATTTTGGGGACCCACTTTTAGTTTTGCCCCACTTTGTCTAAAACCGGCCCTGAGTGGCCCATAAGTTTGTAAATGTTTTATTCTTAGTTGCCCATGGCAACCAATGAAAGCTCCCCTTTAAAATATTCATGAGCACTGGTTAAATGAAAGCGGAGCTGAATATTCTGACTTTTAGACAGCTTGATAAATCTTCCCCATTGTGTTAAACACAAAGGGGACCTGTCACCAGTTGTTTCCCCACTGAACTAATTCTGGGTAGGAAATATCCTTTCTAGCACTTCCCAGGTTACCTATTAAAAAAGCCTCTCCAAAGTCAATAGCAAAAAGTGACTCTTCTAAGCTCATTTTCACAAGTTGAGTCGTGCTGTGAGGCTGCAATGGGAAACGTCACTTCAGATGCCCATATTCTGGCCGGTGTAAGGCCATAATTAATGAATTTTTTTTTCATGGATTTTTATGGATGCGTTTTTTTTCGGGACTCATAGGGCTAGTCAAAAAGTAATAAGAATTTAAAATAGTTGTTTTCATTTTTAGTTTTATTTGGGGTTAAAAGTGTAATTTATAGTGTTTTTTACTTTTCGAATTAACTCAAAATGAACATTATTTTTATTTTGTTTTGGTCGTTTTGATATAGAATATGTATAGTCTTGTGGCAAACGGGGCGACTACGGCAATGTCTTTTGTAGTGTAGCAGGGAATTTTTTTTTTCATTATATTGGGAAATGTCAATGTATTTGTATGAATATTTATTAATATTTTGTGTTTATACTTTATATCTCCCCTATGGAGGTCATAAAAGACCCCTGAGGGACATTTTCCCTTTTTTTAATTTGCATTTTTTCCCCTCCTGTAACTGGGGCATCTAAAAGAGCTCCGATTACCCCCTAAAGACCTGGCAGTCATGTGACCACAGGGTCTACCAGTGAGATCCAGTGAGGAACGGAGAAAGCAGAAGGGGTAATATTCCTCTCCTGCCTTCTCCCTAGGGTCTCCGACACCGGGAGGCTCATTCCTGCTCCGGCAACTGGCGCAGGAGCAGAAGGAAACTGCAGTGGTGCCTAAAGTCTGCGGGGGGGGGGGGGGGGGGCCGAAAGGAATTACAGATAATAATCTTAACCACAAGCCTGATGATCTTTGAAGGTTGTGTGAGCTACTG
Source organism: Engystomops pustulosus (assembly GCF_040894005.1). NCBI lineage: Eukaryota > Metazoa > Chordata > Amphibia > Anura > Leptodactylidae > Engystomops > Engystomops pustulosus. The sequence goes on from NC_092414.1 coordinate 178,456,525, forward strand.
GTTCTATGAGCTTCTGTATAAAACGTGACTCATACAAGGCAAAAACTGACTCTTCTCAGCTCTTTTGTATGTGGCATCGGATGAGATGTTTTATAGGAGAACAGGTGAGTTTTCACATAAAAAGAGGGAATTCAAGAAAAATCATTTTATACCCTATCTGAGGGGGCTGGTAGTTCATAGACCTGCACATTTATTTGTCTGCAAAGCAATATTACCCAATACTACCATGTATATTGGATCTGCTGCCCATCCATTACATTATTTGGTGCAGAACTTCTCAATGTTCAGCCACCACAAAACACGACTGATAACTGTATATTATTATATCTGCCTCCTGTCGGGCTGTGGAAACCTGCAGGTCACAACATGACAATATTCACTCTCATTAGATGCAATGTAAAGATACTTGCCAGTAATACAGACTGCTAGGGAGTAGCAGTGACCAGGCAGATAGAGGCATCTCACTTTCCCGCTTCACAGTTGTGAAACAACCAGAGAAGTATATGAACAGGATCAGAAAAAATGGAATGTACCTGAGAGAAGGAAAAAATATTTATTTCAAATTTAAGTTTAAATTGCCACTGAATCTCTGTATACGTGAGGTTGCAAAAGGTCTTCTTTATAGCATCATAAATAGACATGTGGTCATAAATGCAAAATATCACTTATATACTGGCCATGCACTACAGGGGGGGGCAGCGGGGCTGGCCATGCACTACAGGGGGGGGCAGCCGGGCTGGCGATGCACTACAGGGGGGGGGGGGGGAGCAGCCGGGCTGGCCATGCACTACAGGGGGGGGGGGGGCAGCCGGGCTGGCCATGCACTACAGGGGGGGGGGGGGCAGCCGGGCTGGCCATGCACTACAGGGGGGGGGGGCAGCCGGGCTGGCCATGCACTACAGGGGGGGGGGGGGGGGGCAGCCGGGCTGGCCATGCACTACAGGGGGGGGGGGGGCAGCCGGGCTGGCCATGCACTACAGGGGGGGGCAGCCGGGCTGGCCATGCACTACAGGGGGGGGGGGGGCAGCCGGGCTGGCCATGCACTACAGGGGGGGGCAGCCGGGCTATACACTACAGGGGGGGCAGCCGGGCTATACACTACAGGGGGGGCAGCCGGGCTATACACTACAGGGGGGCTGGATGGCTATACACTACAGGGGGGGCTGGATGGCTACTGGGAGGCTGTGACCAATGCATTTCCAACCCTTGGCTCATACTCAAGTCAATAGATTTTCCATGTTTTTTGTGTTAGGTACCTCGCTTATACTCGAGTATATACGGTACATCAAGTCTCAAGCAGAAGCAGTAGACTTTTCTTCACCATCAAGTGAGCAGTACTGTGGCCTTTTTTGTTTCTATATGACCCTGTTGATATTCCTTAGAGTGAGGTGACTGATTGTTATGGAGCAGACTACTTTAGGTTAAATGGGATTTAAGGGTCAAAATACAAAAAGAAGACATTTTTACCCAGCTATGGCTTCCTGGTACCATGGTATGACCATGTAGTCCCCTTTAGGACAGACTTAAAAGACCAGGGAATTCTGACTTGGATCCATACCCAATGCCCTATTTATCAAATCCACCAAAACTTAGAAAATGGTTACCAAACATATTACCTTTGGGCTAGTAAATCAGGGGGCCACTCATAGAAAAGTTGGCATAGATAATCCCAGGCCTGGATGGTAAGTGCAGATCATGTGGTTAGAAAACATGAAAGACCTGAAGTGATCGTCCACACGGGGCTGCCTAAATATGGTGGTCATCCAAACATATGGATAAAAAGGACTGAATGCAGTTTCCATTAGTTGAAGGGCATGGAGGAAGACAGTGCTATAAGGGTATGGGTTGTGAAGGTGGAACCATTTTGATGCCAGTAGAGCAATTTTAGGAAGGAAGTTTGCTGGGAATGAGTGAATGGTATAAAGAGGATTTAGAAGATATTGGTAATGTTGTACTGTACAATGCTAGGTGGCTCTTACCACATGGAATGGCCCAAGTACTCATCATAGTAGTACAGCAACTCAAAGGAGTCCACCTGCAATGTAAGGACAGAGAGTATTAGGCAAAATGCAGTAAATGATGACAGGATAATACACAATTTGGTCAACAACCCTGATTTTATCCCCATGCACAGCACCGTATGGGGGCCAGTCATACGACTGCACAAATTGCAGCCATATCATACCCCCATAAGGGTCTATGGTACCTGGTCAAAGTGGGATGAGCACAGAGTCTTACCACACCGTGACCTAGCCTGGCGCTGCACCATAGGGTATAGACTATGGTTCCATATTTACAATCACTCACCCTCCCTTCTCCACTGGCCTGGTGCTATGCCGGGTGAACATACAGCCTTGTGTTTACTGTGGGATTTAGAATCTGCATCGTGTGAATTATTGTGAGTCCCTGCCAGTAACTCCCCTCTTACAATAAGTGGGGCCAAGCTAGTCATTAGTATATAATAAAGCCACGTTACTGTGGCACCTGACACGGCTGCCACTGAACGGTTTCTTCACCTCCCAAATGTCCACAGCAGAACCCCCTACCCACAGCTCCCCTCCGTCTTCTCACCAGGGTGGGGGGCTGTAGATTCTGCATAATTGGATTGTCCCGCACAGAAAGGTGAAGTTGGTATCCACTGAAGATTAATCTGTGATTGACAGAATCTCCCACCAGGTGAATACTCGCCCCCATGACGAACGTCATAATGCTGATGTAGATCACAGAGTTGGGGAGGGTCTTTGGAGATCTTTCGATCAACTGAAAAATAAAAAAATGGGAAAATTTTATTTATTACAATTGCTATACAATAAAATACTAAGAGATTATGTTATGATAGAAGAGGAATACCAAAATCTAATTTCACAGGCAAAGAGTCGGTCCCCTACTTAAGGACACCGGACTTACAGACAATCCCTAGTTACCGGCAGACCTCTCTGGCCACTGTGACGTCTAGTGAAGCTCTCTGGATGTTACTACAGTCCCAGGCTGCAATAATCAGCTGTAAGGCGTCTATAATGAAGCTTTATGGATAATCCTTGGCCCCATTACAGCAAAAAATTTTAAACTCCAATTGTCACTGGGGTAAAAAAAATCTACAATTATAAAGTATACAGTTTCAACTTACATATAAATTCAACTTAAGAACAAACCATCTGAACCCATCTTGTATGTAACCCATCTTGTATGAACCCATCTTGTATGTCTTAAAGTCAGACAATGGTGTTGAATAAGAGGTTCATCACCAAGGAGTTTTTCCAATTCACAGAAAGCCCCTTTAATGCCAGTGGAAGTCTGAATCTCCATATTTTACTCCAGTAAACTACCAGCCCCCTCAGATAGGCGATGAAACGTTCTTTCTAGAATTCTCACTTATGTGAAATTTCACCTGTTTACCTACGGAAAAAAAGTCTCCTCCAAAGTAATATGCAAGCGAGCAGAGAAGAATCATATTTTACTGAAAAAATTTATAGATGCACTTGTAGATGCCTCTTGTATAGCACCTAGAAATATGCTCTTGGTATCATGTTAAAGATAAGAATCTTATCTTACAATGATTTGTATTGTTCATTTGTACGGATTTTGATACATGCTATATATTACTGTAAGTTTTATGTGGCAGTAAGGATGAAGCTTCTCCCTGTAGCAGCCTCTGTTTCTGAGTACTAATAATCCCACTTCACCTTCAGCAGCAGCAGTGGAGTTATAATGTTATAAGCCATATGGAAGTAGTCGCCTGCGCTGGGTTTATTCAATGGGAACCAATCCAGGGGAAGGATTATCTGCAGAGAGAACAGAAAACATGACTTCACTAATAAATCACTTGATCTCTGGTGGCAAAGGAAAGATACATCTGGAGGAAATACACAGTAACACATTATTGCAGTTGGAGTCTGATATGTGGAATTTAGAACGTTTTTTTTTTTTAGAATTTTAAACACTCGGCTTAAGGTATGTAAAGCTAAAGCAAGTGTGAAGTTACAAAAACAAACAAAGAGTTAAAGAGGGTTTCTGGGATTTTGATAACTTCTGCATAATATAGGTCATAAATATAATTACAAATGGAAGAGACTTCCGGCACCCGCCCATCAGCCGATGTTGGGAGCCACAGCATTGGCACTAGCATAGTGTAAAGAGGTGGAAGCAGACGGCGCCATGTGTACAATCAATAGGGGTTCACATACATTACATTATGACAAAAACAGGTGCAAGTACAAAATACAAAACTACAGTGATCAGGAGACAAGTAGGAGGAGGACCCTGCACGTGAGAGCTGACAATCTATATGGGGGGGGGGGGGGCAGAGCAGTTAATGTGTGTTGTAGGCGAAATGGAACAGGTGGGTTTTCAGGTTATGTTTGAAGGTTTGGAAAGTGGGGGACAGTCTGACACATTTGGGTACAGAGAATGGGAGATGCACGGGAGACGTCCTGGATGCAGTTGTGAAAAGAGCGGCTGGATATAGAGTGAAGATGAAGGCTCTGTGAGGAACTGAGATTACGTTCGGGGCGGTATTGGGTGATAAGTATTTGCAAGGAGATTACAGAATTTACTTTTTTTGGGATTATTAATCTTTGTAATGAGATTTGTAAAATATACTATTAGAAACCCCGAATATCACTCCCCATATATCACTTTCAAATTTGCACCCCTCAAATCAAAAACAGCTTTTATTAAGATTGTTAACCCTTTGAGATTTTCATAGTAATTAAAATAAAATGTAAGAAAAGTTAAAGGACATCTACCACCAAGATGAAAGACTGTATCCAAATGAGCCTGAAGGGCTCCAGGTTCCATTAACAACTATAGCACCTATGGACCTCTTAGGCTCATTTGCATACAACCCTTCACCCTGGTGGTAGATGCCCTTTAAAATAGTCTGTTTTTGTCAGTACAGTCGGTCCCCGGGTTACGTACAAGATAGAGTCCATATGTTTGTTCTTAAGTTGAATTTGTATGTAAGTGACTGTATATTTTATAATTGTAGTTCTAGACAAAAAAATTTTTTTTCCCAGTGACAACTGGAGTTTCAAAATGTTTTGCTGTAATGGGACCAAGGATTGTCAATAAAGCTTCATTACAGACACCTTACAGCTGATCATTGCAGCCTGGCACTAAAGTAAAGCTTCACCAGAGGTCACAGGGGGCAGAGGAGTCCGTCTAACTATGGGTCATCTGCAAGTAGGGGACCGCCTGTAATATGTTCATTTAGCCCTAAAATTTACACATTCTCAAAACTATAAGAACCCCCCCCCCCCTCTTAAAATTTGTTATGCATTTTCTCCTGTGTACGTAGACATGTGGATGCTAATTGTTGTAAAGGTGCACATGTACAACAAGTATGGGTTGCAAGTTGTAGGGTGCACATTTGCTATGGACTGCCATGGGGGCTTAAATCAGATACCATGGTTGTCATAGCCCCAATCGGCGACCCCCGAAAATGGGGGGGGAGGGGATTGCCGATTGAACAGGGAATTTCCCTGCACGCATTTAAATCCTGCGGTTGTGTTGACTGCAGCATTTAAAGGGTTAACACCCGCGATCAGTGCATGCTCCGACCGCGGATGTTACCTTGGGCAGGTGGTTCAGTTTCAGTGTAGAGCTGAACCTTCATTGGGTCTACAATGTACTATTACTGCATGGAGTGTGATGTGACGAGCTACATGCAGTAATAGTACATCAAGGAGCTGCAAGAGTTTAACAGATCTTTCTAAAACAACCTAAATATAGTATATTTATAAAACAAAGTAATCACCGAAATACCATAGAAAGTTGCTAGATATTGCAACAGATGGTTTAATTACTTTTGTTTTTCTTTTTAACTTATGACAGTACCATAACTAAAGCCAATACATATCTTCACAAGCTTTGTGCAGCGCTGCGTAATCTGTGTGCGCTATATAAATAAAGAGTTATTATTTATTTGATTTATTATCTTCTCCTTTACAACAAATCCTTCATTGAATATATTTGTCTCTTTATGTTTAACGGAGGACCCGGATGAAACCCAGGCAAACACGGAGAGAACATACAAACTCTTTGCAGATGTTCACCTAGATGGGACTTGTACCCAGGACCTCAGCGCTGCAAGGCTGTAGTGCTAACCACTGAGCTAGCGTGCTGGCACTACAAATTTACTACATTTCAGCCTTCTGGGGTGCACGGTTAATGTCTTAGTTGTATTTTCATTGAAAGCACCTAGAATCAGAAAAAAAATCTAATAAACCTAATTGTTTATAATATAATAAGGTGGACAACTAGAACTCTCTTCGCCCTGGGGCAGTTGCATTATGACGGTCATAGAAATCTTATCCTATCACTATAGAAGTTTTATTGTCTGATATTCTTCTTGCCAACTCAACAACTCTGATGAGTTGTGTCCAATTTTGGACACAAAGTTAGGACAATACACAGATAGGAGAATACTTTCCTAGCTATTTCAGTATCCCTGGCTAAGAGCAGGCAGGTAGTCAGGTATCTCATGGTCTGATCAGTTAATGGAAGTACAGTCCATCCATCATCCGCTAATAGGAATGCTTGTCACCTTTCCTCTCCTCCTTTAGGAAGCCATGTCTTACACAGCATCTGGTGGATGACAGGTGTGGGGCACTTTAAATTAATCAACACCATCGAGGTAACATGCACCAATTGACCTCACACCCAGAGCCTCATGTTACCACAGGATAATGTGACATGGCAGCTTCCTAGTGCATTTGTAAAGGTTAACTTATTGTTCCAACACAGGCATCAGCTTATAGTGAACGTCTTCTACTACTGTAACTTCTTATACCAACCCTTTGTCTCCAGCTTTTACCCCACTAAACTACAAGCCTCCTTTAGGTAGGGCAAGAAATGTCCTTTCTTAAATTCCCTATCTGCTTTCCCTTCTCCTTTGGGTCCCAGACCCAATGTTTGTATCTTTGACCCTATGTTGGGGTCTTGTTTTCCTATAAAATTGGAAAAACTCAAAAAAAAAAAAATCACTTCCTGATGTTAAATCTCGCCCAGTTAGGCTTTGTTCACACGTCTGGTTGGATTGCACTTAGAAACGCAATCCAGACGGAACAGGGAGGGACTTGGCCTGATCACATATGCGTTTTTAACTGAGCAATATTTTAGATATGTTGGTCTCTATAATAACTAGAACCAGGCTTCTGGTGTCGTGATGAAGATAATCTTAAAAATCGGACACTTAAAAGATACAGCCAGGAACTGAACCTTTAAGAGATGTTGCATTTTTCAAACGCATTACTACAGAAGAGGAGAAGTGTTTTGCCCAATTACATTGCTGTTAACATTTGTGTTTACAAAATGCTATGTAAACACAATGTTAATGCATACATATGTTAACATCGTGCTTACATTGCATTTTATAATTGCAAATGTTAACAGTAATGTAATTCGGCAAATCAACTCTCCTCAGCTGTAGTAATGCGTTTCAAAACGCAACGTGTGACTGCGCAATATCTATAACTCAGTTAACCTAACTGTAACCAAGTAGGTCACGGAGCGGATGCCTGTACAGCTCATCACCGGAGCTGAACTGTCATCCTAGTTTTCAGCTGACATCCCAGCGCAACACCCGCTTCCATCGCTAATGTTAACCCACTAAATTCGCAATGGCAATGTGACCCCAGCTTTTACCTGTAGGGAAATTCCCTGCCTGATCGGCACCCCCTTCTCACAGCATTTTCAGGGGGGGTCACAAACAGGACCTTACAGACAAACAGTGAGCCAGCCTATAGTAATACGAATTCTTTATTTATATAGCACACTCATTTGCATGATTTTTTAAGCCTCTTCTTTCTTAAAATCAAGGACATAGGAAGCTTAAACAAGAGCAGATCCTGCCAGAGGGTGCACACACCCGTATGTCAGTGTGCTTGGTTTATAATCCTGCTTCCAGGTGGTAGATGTCCTTAAAGTTAAAAAATGGCTCCGTCCTTAAGGGGATAAATGCAATACACCATGTGCAGGTTACTGATCGCATGTGTTTCCCAACACTGTGGGGTCCAGAATAAGGGAAAATGAAGTGACATTGCACCTCAAGAAGTGACTGCATTTGAGGATTTTTTTTTTTTTTTAGTGTTCTGGTTTTAGAAGGTTAGTCAAAGCTAGAATAATATGGTTTCTCGATCAGGAGGACCGGATGATGAAATCCTTGTAATGCTTCATGTCTCCTGCTGTGGTGCTGCAGGGAAAACGGACACAATGGAAAAGCAATTGTCCAAAGCAGGCAAATCCTTTTGAGGGGAAAATTTTGTGAAACTATTGCAAGTAGCTTAAAAGAATCAGATTCTATGTCTAATCTTCATAGTTTTCAAAATAATACTGGTCACCCATTACTTCTCTATTATCCCTTGCACCAACTTCCTGAATTTCCTGTATTAGTTGGTATTGTACACCAGGCCTTTATTTTCATTTTTGTATTTAGACACAATGGTCAAATCCTCTGCAGTTTTTTTTATAGTCTATTCATACTTCATAATGACCTACAAAAACTTTAGAGAATTATTAATAGTTAAAAAAAACACAAAACAGCCAATGTTCCATGGATGAATTTGTCACCCAAAATTGCATCTCACATTTTCTTTATGCACTTACCATGACAATCGGGCGTCCAAAGTCCAGAAGCCAGTTCTGTAAGGTGAAGTAGAACCACAGATCCAAGTGGAAACGGTTATTTCTTGATTCATCATTGGGCTGAATCACACCAAATCTGAGGAACCATCAAAAATACTGCTCAATAACATCATCAGATACAACTAGACAATGACAACATTTTGGGTCATTTACTACGCACTTAGCTGGTTTGAATCTGTTTTTCTTCATTTCTGGAAGTGTAAGCAGCTGAGAAATGTTACCACAGCTGCTGCCTACACTTCCAGAAATGAAGAAAAACTGATTCAAACCAGACAGACGTGTGGTAAACATGCAAAAACACATGAGTTTTTAATGCACCAAGAAAACTGTGTGACTGCACCCATAGAAGAGATTTATTTGAAGGGTGTGTTCCCATACGGCGTTATTGCATGTGTTTTCAAACGAATCACTACAGCTGAGAATAGATTTGCCTAACTAGATTGCTGTCAGTATTGCATTTACAATACGCATGCATTATTACAATGTTAACATGTGTGTTAACACAATGTTAACAAACGCATATGGTAACATGATGTTGACAGGTGCGTTAATAAATGCGTTCTGTAAACTCAGCTGTTGTGATGCATTTGTAAACGCACGCGTTAATACGATGTGGAGGGTGCATTCCCGCGTGGCCTTTTTGATGCTACGAAACGTGTTTGTCAGGGTGCATGCGTCAGAATGCATGCGTTTTTATATATTACAATGGGTCTGGTTACTCTGGAAGCATTTTTCTTCATTGCTGGTAGTGTAGGCATGTAAACAGGTGAACTCGGCCTTAAGTTTTTCCATGCAGATTTTAAAGCCAAAACCAGGTGAGAAAGTATAAGTGTGACGTCACATGTACCTATTTGATTTTGTTTAGAAAATTTATGAAAACACACAAGCGCGAGCCACGGTCCGATTGCATATGTGTTTCTATGGAAATGCAGGAGATCAGTAACCCATACCCATTTTCTAAATGGGATCAAAGCGGAAAGGAAGGAAGATATTACTTCACTCTTTTTTGGTTCTGACTTGGGTATCAAAATGGTTGCTCCAAATGAGCAAGATCCAAATCTCTAATTCTGCAGTCACACCAAGAACACAATTCTTCACCTAAACCACTGACACACCTTTTCTCCTGCCCTGTGTAAATTATGACCTGCACATCAATGTATACAAGATACACAGTACAGGCAGTCCCCTACTTAAGGACACCCGACTTACAGGTGACTAGTTAACCCCTTAACGACTTGGCCTTTTTTAGTTTTTTCACTCACCAACTTCAAAAAACTATAACTTTTTTATTTTTCCACATAAAGAGCTGTGTGATGGCTTATTTTCTGCGTAACAAATTGCACTTCAAAGTGACGGTATTTAACATTCCATGGCATGTACTGGGAAGCGGGAAAAAAATTCCAAATGCAGTGAAAATGGTGAAAAACCACATTTGCGACGTTTTCTTGTGGGCTTGGATTTTACAGCTTTCACTCTGCGTCCCAAATGACATGTCTACTTTATTCTTTGGGTCGGTACGATCACGTGGATACCAAATTTGTATAGGTTTTATAATGTTTTCATACATTTAAAAAAATTAAAACCTCCTGTACAAAATTTTTTTTTTTTTATTTTGACATCTTCTGGCGCCAATAACGTTTTCATACTTTGGTGTACGGAGCTGTGGGTAGTGTCATTTTTTGCGAATTTTGATGACGTTTTCATTGCTATAATTTTTGGGACTGTGCGACCTTTTGATCACTTTTTATGAATTTTTTTATATTTTTCAAAATGGCAAAAAAATGCCATTTTCGACTTTGGACACTATTTTCCTTTACAGGGGTTAAACGCAGTGAAAAAACATTATCATATTTTGATAGATCGGGCATTTTCGGACGCGGCGATAACTAATGTGTTTATGATTTTTACTGTTTATTTATATCAGTTCTAGGGAAAGGGGGGTGATTTGAATTTTTAGTTTTTTTTATTATAATTTTTTTTTTAAACTTTTTTTTATTTTTACTTTTACTATTTTTCAGACTCCCTAGGGTACTCTAACCCTAGGTAGTCTGATTCATCCTATCATATACTGCCATACTACTGTATTGCCGGCGGCAATCGAGGTGAAAACACCCGCAATCGGTGCTAGCACCGTTTGCGGGTGTTACCGGTAAGCCTTTGCTGCAATATGCAGCAAAGACTTACCGGCTATGGAGAGGGCTCGGCCCGCCCCGGGACGGCGCGCGTCGGGAAAGGGTTAAAAGACAGATCCATCTGTCCACTGTGACCTCTGGTGAAGCTCTCTGGATACATTACTTTACTCCCAGACTTCAATGATCAGCTGTAAAGTGTCTGTAATGAAGTTATATTGATAATTCTTGCTCCCATTACAGCAAAAAAAGTTTGAAATTCCTCCAATTGTCACTGGGACAAAACATTTTTTGTCTGTATCTACAATTATAAAATATACAGTTTCGACTTACATAAAAATTCAACTTAAGAACAGACCTATGGAACCTATCTTGTACAAACATTTTAGAAAAGTATCTAAAAAAAAATAGGTTGCGCATGCGTCGTGCCGCTTCATTCAATTCTTCAGGAGTAGTGGAAATTGATGACCACAGCGCTCGACAACTTCCAGCACTCCCATAGACATTTAGGCAGGATGGACGCTCTACCTGCGGATAGGCGCTGGGTGAGGGGAGGTTGTGGAAGACAGTTTTAAGCTCCAGCTTATACACTATGGCAACACTCAGCAAGACACAAGGTAGATAAACTGTATCAGCAGGATCTCTCACGTTACAAAGCAGATTGGGGATTTCAAAATGTGCTGTTCATGTTGTTCAAACACATAAAAACAGGAAACTTTTGTGGACCGCAGCCACAGTGATCAGGTCAGCCGAGGGAAGTTACTGCTGCAGGTGAAAGGCACATCACATCCTCAGATATCATAAGATGTCCAGCTGTGCCATCAGCTCAGAACAGGACCATCAATGGTACCCAGGGAAACCCAGCTTTTTTTTGGACAATCGTCATTAAAGGGGTTCTAAAAACAAGAGTACTCACCTCCTACGGTGCTCCAGATACACATTGAAAGTCCTGATCTAATTTTTTTTTAAAGTGTGGAGAATCTATTTAAATGAAATCTACCATCGAAATCAAGTATGATAAACCTGGGAAGGCATTGCCAGGGGCAGATTCACAGTTCAAAGGTGATATAAGAAGGAAGGAGACCATGGATAACACAAATAAGAAGATTACCACAGTCACAGTGCCCGGATCTATGCAAGTGTCCCTGGTACTTCATGTTTGATTTTGATCAAAGATTTTCTTTAAAGGGGTTTTCCCACCAAATAAGTTGGATAGGGCCTAACTTGCTGATCGGTGGGGGTCTCAGTGATGAGACCCTCACAGATCACGAAAAAGGGGAGTCCAAGTTAACTCTGTCTGACCCCTCGTCGCTCTTGGAGGTGGATGGTTGCGCATGTCCATTCTGCTACATTTAGATCTACGGAGCTGACGGAGAGGTTTAGAACAAAGAAAGAGTTGGGACAGCCCAAACACACAGAGGTTTTGCACAATGTTGGACTGGGGTTCCTAAAATCATTCTAGGGGTCCACCATTCCTCATACCTGGAGAATAGATGCTCCACATTAGGTTGTCTTCTGCAGAACCTCTGGAACCCAATTTGGGTCCCCTGTCGGCATGGCTGTAGAGGTGCTCTACCACCATATAGCCAATGTCACCAAGCAGTATAGCTTGGCATGGTACCAGGGCTGGTAGACTGATGAATGCAGTGCCACACAAAGTTCTGGAAAATTTACTACAGAAGATCATGAAAAATCTGCAGTTCTGCAAAAGTTGTGGAATGAAGAAGAGGGATTGGTGTGACTGATGGCACCTATAGGGCACATCGTGGCACCAACACCACGGGGCACACCGTGGCACCAACACCACGGGGCACACCGCGGCACCAACACCACGGGGCACACCGTGGCACCAACACCACAGGGCACACCGTGGCACCAACACCACAGGGCACACCGTGGCACCAACACCACATAGGGCACAGCATGGCACCAACACCACAGGCACACCATGGCATCACACTACAGGGCACATCATACTACCCACACCCGAGGGCACAGCATGCCACTCACACCATGTCGTCCACACCGCAGTGCAGCCATGCATGCCACTAATCCCTGGGTCCGGTTGCAGCCGGTACCTGGCCGGGGATGCCGGTGGCTGGAGCTGTCTCCTCCGTACAGCGCTCTGCATCCTGCCGCTGTGTGTGCGGGTTTCCCGTGTGATCTGGTAGAGACAGGACCCCGAGTCAGCAGCCAATCAGCGTCAACGTAAGGGCGTGGCCTACGGGAAGGGGCGGGATCATAGCGTAAACTACGGTCATGTGACACGAGGACTGGTTCCCGAGCGGCTCAGTTAGTTACGGTCACGCAAGAGCATGGGCCCCGGGGCGGGAGTGATGTGGCCCCTGTGCCCGCCCCGCCGCGCACACTCACTCCCCCTCAGGTGTCACTGTTTGTACCCGGAACTGGAGTGACGTCCGCGCGTGTTGTGTGCGGGGCAGAGCGGAAGTGAGCACTGGCGGACTTCCTGCTGCGGCTGTTGCTGGCCCGGGATGGCCCTGGAGGGGCTGTCAGTGTATGTGTATAAGGCGGCGGCTGAGGGCCGGGTGCTGACCCTGGCGGCGCTGCTGCTGAACCGCACAGAATCGGAGATCCGCAGCCTCCTGAGCGCCGTCACCCAGCACGGAGGGCAGCGCTCCACCCCCCTCATCATCGCCGCCCGCAATGGCCACAGCAAGGTGGTGCGCCTGCTGCTCGAGCACTACGGGGTGGACACCCAGCAGACCGGCACCGTGCGCTTTGATGGGTGAGTGTGACAGCAGTGTACAGCATGGAGGAGCACAGACCTGCCCCACTCAGCTATCATCACAATCCAGCATGACGAGCCAGGGACACTTACTCAGAGCCCGGCACTGTGACTGTGGTAATCTTCTCATGTGTTATCCAGGGCTTCCTTCCTTTTAAAATGATGCCCAATGCCCCTGAATAGCTCCTGCTAGTGGTACCAGAGCCACTCCGTGCTGTACCTTCACAGGCAATTACACTCTCACCCTCCCTCTGATTCCTCAGCACTTCTCCCTCTCTTTTCCCTCTCTTTCCCTATATAATCTCACACTGTGGCAGGGGGGGGGAGTGCTCATTTCACAGTAGTGTAACCTTCTGTGAAGATACAGCTCTGTTAACACCCCCATAAGCCCTTGTTCCTCTCGTCCTACAGGCAGCACTGATGGGTAAGAGTCTGGAGTCCTAATTATGACAGAAGAACACAATAACAATGTTAATTAACAATAAATCAATTAACCGACTGCCCTATAAGTATCCTAGGAGTCAAGGAAGAGGCGTGTTTTTTTCTTCTGTCCTAATTAGGTTTACTGCCAGTATCCTCTTGCTCCCCTGAGGCCTGGGCTGTGGTGCACGTCCAGCAGGGTAGAAGCAAATGTCTTACCAGTGGCAATCTTGGTGAAACTACATTCTGAGGCTGTCCTTCCCCCCGTGGTGGCGGAAGTCCAGTATTTTCGGAGTTTCTGGATAAACTCCCCTCCTACTGCGTCTCCCATTGGAAGCGGGAACCGCTGTATTCTCAGGTACGGCTTTTGAATAAGCAGAGAAGTGGAGGTCAGATTTGTGTTGCACTCAATACTTTGGGGTATAGCTGCTGTTTGCCGCATCTCCCCCTTCCTGAAGCCACCATCTACAATGTACCGTAAGGTGGTTTCTATATTGTTGTGAACAAAGCTCTTGCTAACCTTAGGGCTCAGCGCGTCCCCTGCATCCTTTTCTTATGTTAGAAGGATTTGGTTGTTAGCCCGGGTGTCGCCTCTGACCAGGTGCATTGCATTTCCTGTTGGGAATGTTTTAAGGCTGTACTGTTCAGGTATGCTCTCTGCACCTGCCAGGCAGCAGAGTCAGTCTGAGCTTAAGGTTTGTTCCTTTCATGAGTGCCCATGTTCCTTCATTTGGCATGTCCTAACACTTGTTGTTTGTGTTACAGATGTCCAGCCTTGGTAAAAGGAAGAGAAAGTCTCATCATAGAGACTGTATTAGCTGTGAGCAGCCTATACCGGATGATTGCCCTGATGATGTTTGTGCCCCTTGTGCAGCTCCTGCTCAGACTTCAGGAGGAGACGTATTTTTTCAGTGGATGAAGGAAAAAATGTCTGCTGTATTTGATGAGATGAGTTCAAAGAAAAAGAAGTCTAAAAGACATCATAAACATAGAAAACATCATAGGCAATCATCTTCTATATCTTTGCCTTCTAGTAGCTGCTCAGAAGCCCAGATAATTTCTGGGGATAGCCCTGAATCGGAAGGTTCTGGGCCAGATGTATCTGAGGATTTTTTTCTGTTTCACAAAGATAAAACCTCTAAATTGATCAAGGCGGTTAAAAGTGTAATGGAGACAGATGAGTCTCATAATGACTCTGTTAACCAAGATGCACTTTTTTATTTTCCCAGAAAAAAAGCCAAAGTATTGCCTAGTCATCCTGATCTTAAAGTCCTCTTTGAACAGGGTTGGTCTAAGCCTGAAAAAAGATTTGATTTGGGGTCTCGTTTTCGAGCAGTATACAAAATCGACCCTAAAGAATCTGAAGAATGGGAATTGCCTCCCAAGATTGATATCCCAGTGGCTAAACTATCTAAAAAATCTATTTTTCCTGCAGATGAATCTTCTTTACTTAGAGACCCTCTTGACAGGAAAGCTGACGCTATGCTCCGCAGAAGCTATCAACTCTCAGCAGCCATGGCTAAGGCATCTCTTGCTACTGTGCCTGTTGCACGAGCCTTAAGATTATGGCTAAGCCAGATTGGTCGGGACATTTTGGATGGAGTCCCTAGAGAAGAAATTTATGAGAATTTGTCTTCTGTTAAACTTGCAGGCGATTTTCTGTGTGATTTTTCTCTTGACTCTTTAAAACTTGCATCTAAGAACATGCTAACGGCTAACTCTGCACGTCGTGCCCTGTGGATAAAACCCTGGACAGGGGATGTAGCCTCCAAACATCACTTCTGTTCACTTCCCTTCCACCCATCTTCCTTGTTTGGGAAAGACCTGAAGGAGGTGTTGAAGAATCTTAGTGAAGATAAGGGGAACTCTTTTCCACAAGTAGCCAGTACCTCCAAAAAACCGAGCTTTCCACCTAGAAAAGCAAGACCAGAAAGACCTTTTCGTGCATTTCGTAACCGACGTAGAGGAGTTCAGAAGTCTAAAGACAGAACTGTATTCCACAGTAAAAAAAACGAGAAGCCTGACTTCTGACGCCATGCCAGGTCTGTCTCCAGTAGGTGCAAGGGTGGCAGACTTCGCTCACTTATGGACAGACATCACATCCGATGCTTGGGTACTGTCCACAGTAAAAAACGGTTACGCTTTGGAATTCGACAAGATTCCGCCAGAAAGATTTTTGAGTACAAAAATCGAAAAATCTCAGATCCTTCCCTTGTTGCACGAATTTATCCAAAAAAGAGCTCTAGAAGAAGTCCCTTTGTCAGAAAGAGGAAAAGGAGTGTACTCCGCCATATTTGCTGTACCAAAGCCAAACAACAGGTGGAGATTAATTATAGACCTCCGCTATCTAAACAAATTCTTGACCAAAATTGCATTCAAGATGGACTCCATAAAATCGGCCACCGCCATTCTACAGCAAAGCAACTACATGGCCAAAATAGACCTGGCCGATGCTTATCTCCACATTCCCATCAGGAGAGGTCACAGAAAATATCTGAGAATAGCAATTGTGACCAATTCAAGAACTCTTCACTACCAGTTCACCTGTCTGCCATTCGGCATTACATCAGCCCCTCGCGTCTTCACCAAGACCACCATAGTTCTGGCGGCTGCACTGAGACTTCGGGGGATACAGATCGTGCCCTATTTGGACGACTGGCTGATCATAGCAGAGAATCAATCTCTCTTGAAACTTCATCTTCAGATGACAATCGATCTTCTACAACAACTGGGTTTCCTAATCAATTGGGAAAAATCCCTTCTTATTCCAACAACCAGAATTCAGTTCCTGGGGTATATTCTCGACTCGTGCAGTATGACTATTCATCTTCCTCAGGAGAGAATCTTGAAAATCAAGCAGTCCGTGCACTACCTTATCAAGACAAGATGCACAACGGTCAGAACAGCCATGAGGGTCCTGGGTCTGATGACTTCAATAATAGAAGCAGTTCCTTGGGCAAAGGCACATTTCAGACAGCTACAACTCAACATTCTGGCTGTTTGGAACAAATCTCCAGCAGGATTCGACAAACCGATTGTACTAACTCCTCAGACCAGAGTCAGCCTCGGTTGGTGGTTGAGGAAGAATTTGGCGTCCGGCAGATCTTTACGTTTTGTTCAACCCCAGATCCTGACAACCGATGCCTCAGCCTCAGGTTGGGGGGCCCACCTCGGCAATCTCTGGGTTCAGGACAAATGGAATTCCACAGACAGGACTCTGTCCTCAAATCAAAGAGAATTGAAAGCCATTTATTTAGCCCTGAAATTCTTTCAGACCCATCTGAAAAAACAGGATGTGAAGGTACAGACCGACAATCTGTCATGTGTTTATTACATAAACAAGCAAGGGGGTACCAGGAGCACACCCCTCATCAAACTGTGTCAAAAGATTATCTCCTGGGCCGAGGAAAACCTTCAGAGTCTGTCAGCAGTCCACATTCGAGGGTCTCTGAACACTCGGGCAGACATTTTAAGCCGCTCTCAACTAAGACCAGGGGAATGGTCCCTGAACAGTGTTATCTTCCAACAGATTGTCAGTCGGTTCGGTTGTCCATGAATAGACATGATGGCGACCAAACAGAACTCGAAGTTGCCAATGTTTTGCTCTCTTTACAGGTCAGACCAACCCTATGCAGTGGATGCCCTGTCTCTTCCCTGGACCAACCTGTTCATTTACATATTTCCTCCGATACCGCTCATTCAGAGGATACTTTACAAAATCAAAGAAGAGAAACCGAATGCAATTCTGATCCTACCATTTTGGCCACGCAGAGTATGGTTTCCTCTTGTAATGAGGTTGTCCAAGGGCGAATATTGGAAACTTCCTGCAGTTCCACATCTCTTGGAACAGATGGGGTTTTTCCATCCATCACCACAGAAGCTACAGCTTACGGCCTGGAGATTGAGAAGAAGACCCTAACAGGTCTAGGTCTTTCATCCAGAGTTATAAAGACATTGTTGTCAGCTAGAAGACCAGCGACCATTAAGTCCTATGGTAGAGTTTGGAAAGTCTTCACATCCTGGTGTTCAGATAATTCTGTATCTGAACCTTCAGTCTCAGATATTCTTACTTTTCTACAGGATGGCCTTGATAAAGGTTTAAAACCTGCTACCTTGAAGCTTCAGTTTGCTGCAATCAATGCTTTAAATAACAATAGATTCTCATCTAATCATTTAGTACGGAGATTCTTCAAGGCTTTAAGGAACATCAAACCTCCTATTAGGCCACCATGTCCACAGTGGGATCTTGCCTTGGTCCTACATCATCTCACAGAACCTCCCTTTGAGCCTATACAGGAAGCTTCTCTCAAATGTTTATCGTGGAAGACCTTCTTTTTAGTTGCCGTTTCCACTGCTAGAAGAATTTCAGAGCTGCAAGCCTTATCCTGCAAAGAGCCATACTTACAGATAAGACCAGACTGCATCATACTAAGAACAGTTCCATCGTTTATTCCTAAAGTGGCCTCAGTTTCTAATTTAAATCAGGAATATTATCTTCCAGCTTTGTGTCCAACTCCTGCTAATGCTCATCAGCAAGTTCTGCATCTTCTGGATGTTAGAAGATCCGTCTTGACTTATCTAGAGAAGACAAAATCTTTTAGAAAATGTGAATCTCTGTTTCTCCAATTTCAAGGTCCAAGAAAAGGGATGAAGGCCTCTGCAGCCTCTCTCTCTCGATGGATAAAGCAGAGTATTTCTATGGCTTACAGAGCCTTGGGACAACCTTCACCTTTACAGATTAGGGCTCATTCTACAAGATCTACTGCTACTTCCTGGGCAGAGTATGCAATGCTCTCTATAGATCAGATCTGTCACGCAGCTTCTTGGACTTCTTCTAATACTTTTGCTAAACATTACAGGCTGGATGTCTCCTCAGCTGGCTCAGCCTTTGGCGTATCGGTGCTATCTACAGTGGCTTCGAAAATTTGTCCCCCCCTTTGATTTGCTACCTAAATCCCATCAGTGCTGCCTGTAGGACGAGAGGAAGATCTAAATTTTGCTTACCTGAAAATTTCTTTTCCTCGAAGTCCAAAGGCAGCACTATTATATTCCCTCCCAATAAAATAATTTTTTTGCTGCATAAAACACGCCTCTTCCTTGACTCCTAGGATACTTATAGGGCAGTCGGTTAATTGATTTATTGTTAATTAACATTGTTATTGTGTTCTTCTGTCATAATTAGGACTCCAGACTCTTACCCATCAGTGCTGCCTTTGGACTTCGAGGAAAAGAAATTTTCAGGTAAGCAAAATTTAGATCTTGCTCATTTGCATCATTTTAATAGTGGATTTTAGAAGGGAAAATGGGCATGAATAATAAATATGAGTTGATTACCAGAGTCACGGTGCCTGGATGTATAAGTAACTGTTCCTGGTTTACCATGCTGGATTTTGTTTGTAGATTTCCTTTAAAGGGAATAAAATAAAATCTATCTGCCTTTCTAGGCTTCTCCAATTCCCTCCCTTCTGTTTACAGATCCAAGGTCCTGTCCATGTCAGATGATTGCGGCAGCCAATCACAGGCCATGATGATGACCTTGGAACTTGTGGCATATCTCAGTCACGTGTAGCTCTTGTGCCCAGGTTATAGCTGAAAATGCAGCAGCGATCACCTGAAATAAATCGGATGTCGGTACTGACCTCATCCTGGAGCTGTAACTGAATGACTGAGGCCCTGTGCACATATTTCTTAGGTCTTCAGTTATTGTGAGACAAAATCAGTAGTGATGGATCACACAGAATCGGCGCAAGTCTTTCCATTACACCGACCTCCTGTTCTGTGTGTTCCACCTCTCCTGGTTTTGGCTCAAAATAACTGAAGACCTAACGGAGATAAGAACTGGGCCTGAGAGGATTATCAGGAAATGTAAGTGCACTCTTCATTCCCTTGCTCTTCAAAATTGAATAGTTTAACACTATTCTACACAAAGATTATTATTATGAAAGCAAAATGAATGCGTTAAGTCTCCTCTTAGCAACACTCCATGGCGTATGTGTGCAGTGGAAGACTGCTTGTACATTTGTTCTAACTTACTCCGTACACGCATGGGTTTTACCAGCCCGAACATAGAACTGTGTGTCAGTCCAGTTTAGCAGTATCCCGTTTAGGACTGTGGGTTTATTGGGACAAACTTGCTGGTGTACAACCAGTTTAAGGTTCTGATCCTGTATCTCACCTCCCAGCCTACTGTAGAAAGTTCTGTAGTGAATTATATGGTTGTTCTGTCCTCTTCTACAGGATCCAGGACAACTCCTCCCTTCCCCTCTGGCTCATCTTTCACTAACACTTCTCTTCATTCTATTGTCCTGCCTTCTTTCTCCTTCACTGAGGAGTACAATACATTATATATCTTAGTCCTTTGGGGCAACGGACTGGGTGCTTTTATCTATAACTAAACATGGTCCTTGCTTAGCCCCTGTCTTTCTGTTCCTACTTTTTGGCATTGTATCATTGTATATAGAGCAAGATATACATACGTAAGGGGCATTTCGAATTGATGGTCTAAAAGTTTAATCTATTCATTGATCAGTTCTGGCATATCTTTAGCAATTCCTGTTCTACCCCTTCACAGCCATGTGATGACCTGGGTGGACATGATACTGATTTCTCTTATTTCCTATCTGTCCTTTAGATATGTTATCGATGGAGCGACTGCCCTTTGGTGTGCCGCAGGTGCCGGACATTATGAAGTAGTGAAGCTGCTAGTCGGTCACGGAGCCAATGTGAATCATACAACTGTAACCAATTCCACTCCTCTAAGGGCTGCCTGCTTTGATGGGAGACTCGACATTGTCCGATTCCTGGTGGAGAATAATGCAAACATTGGAATTGCCAACAAGTATGACAACACGTGCCTCATGATTGCTGCTTACAAGGGCCATACTGACGTAGTCCGTTACCTCCTGGAGCAGCGTGCCGATCCTAATGCCAGGGCTCATTGTGGAGCCACAGCTTTGCACTTTGCGGCTGAAGCCGGACACTTAGATATTGTGCGGGAACTGGTTAAGTGGAAAGCTGCGATGGTTGTCAATGGTCACGGGATGACGCCATTAAAAGTAGCAGCTGAGAGTTGTAAAGCCGAGGTGGTGGAACTGCTCCTCGCGCACTCTGACGTCGATATCCATAGCAGGGTAGAAGCGCTAGAGCTTTTAGGTGCTTCTTTTGCCAATGATCGGGAAAATTACAATATTACCAAGACTTATCAATACTTGTACCTGGCAATGCTGGAACGTTTTAGAGATCCTGACAACATCCTTCACAAGGAGGTTCTACCCCCTATTTCTGCTTATGGTATGAGAACGGAATGTCGCACCCCACGTGAGTTGGATGCTATTCGCCATGACACGGATGCTTTGCACATGGAGGGCTTGATTGTACGGGAACGGATTCTCGGATCTGATAATATTGATGTGTCACATCCGATAATATACCGAGGCGCGGTGTACGCAGATAACATGGAGTTCGAACAGTGCATTAAGCTTTGGTTACATGCACTGCAGCTACGGCAGAAGGGAAACCGAAACACACATAAAGACCTGTTGAGGTTTGCTCAGGTATTCTCACAGATGATTCATCTGAACGAGCCTGTGAAGTCACACGACGTGGAGAATGTGTTGAGATGTAGTGTCTTAGAGATAGAACGTGGTATTACTCGAATTCAGAATCCACAAGAGCCCGACGCTCATTCTGCACTGGAAAACCATGAATGCAATCTGTACACTTTCCTCTACCTCGTCTGCATCTCTACCAAGACTCGGTGCTCTGAAGAGGAGCAGTCTCGTATCAATAAGCAGATCTATCGCTTGGTGCACCTAGACCCCCGCACACGGGAAGGGGGTAGCCTCCTACACTTAGCGGTTGACTCTAGCACGCCGGTAGATGACTTCCACACTAATGACGTTTGCAGCTTCCCCAGTGCCCCTGTAGCCAAACTGCTTATAGATTGTGGAGCAAATGTCAACGCAACCGACCATGTAGGCAACACCCCGCTCCACCTGATTGTCCAGTATAACCGTCCCATAAGTGACTTTCTCACGTTGCACTCTATCATTATAAGCTTAGTAGAGGCCGGTGCTCACACAGACATGACTAACAAAGAGAAGAAGACGCCGCTGGATCGGAGCACTACAGGCGTGTCGGAGATTCTTCTAAAAACTCAGATGAAGCTGAGCCTAAAGTGCCTGGCAGCTCGGGCCGTGCGTCTGCACAACATAAAATACCGGAACCAGATCCCACGAACACTTGAGGAGTTTGTAGAATTTCACTGAATGCCTGCATCACCTAAGCCCACTTAAAGTGCATGTCAATAACTCCAGGGAGGGGTGGACCATGAGTAAGGGGCTGATCCAACGCCATGTCCCTCATTTCAAGTATGCGTTGGTCTTCCAGCTTTGTACAGAACTAGAACATTAAAAAAAAATAATAATAATTTTGACCAGACATGCCATACGACCGGGGCCTGCTGTCCCCATTATTGAATAGGGATCAGAGAGACCCAAGACATGGTGCTGAATCATGAGTGGAGATCCTGTCGGGACAGGACATCTCATGGGGAACCAGATCCCCACTGTCTTTTTTTTTTTTTTTAATTCCATGTTATGAAGCTTTGCACATTTTTACGTTGAATGAATAGAGTAGTCTGAATAGTTTCATGAACCAAGCCGCAGCTTTTTATTTTTTGCTTTCATAGACGTTATTGCCTTATGGGGGGTAAAATGTGGCTCCGTGTCTCCTTGGCTCTTCACATCTTTGGTGACAGATTATGTGAGGCTTTTGAGAAATGTAACGTCATTGAATGTGTGCCATTTACCAGTACTGGACGTATTCCAGGTAGCCATATGTTGAATATGTTTCTGCTGGCTTTTTATATGGTCGATGTCTGGATTCTCACCTTTTCTGTCTCAAATAAAATCTCAGGCTGGCTCCTAAATGCTTCTGTCTGATATTAATGTGGAATCCCTCAATCCCAGTCCTCCTCCTGACTTAATTTGTGTCTATGCCCTATCTTTTCACGGGGTATGGAGCGGTACGGTGCCCCATTTGCCGTGCACTCATTGCCCTCTATGGGGGATGTATATAGGCTGTATATATACGTCCCCCATACAGCAGTGTGAATGCAGCCTAACTTGAATGGAAGCTTAAAGGTACACTCCAGTTAAAGCTAATTCGTTGAATAATGCTTAGTGCAGGGCCTGAAGGGAGGAACATGACACCTTCTCATTGTATTCCTAAAACCTAGAGTCCCACTCCTCCCTTCAGGCCCTGCACAAGGTATAATTCACTGAATCGGCTGTGACTTGAGCTTTCTTTTAAATGCAGTTACTGGCACCAGCCACTACAGAAGGAGCAGCGTTTGAGTTATAGCTCCATTTACGGTACTGTTGTTTTGGTGCCAGAGGTTCTCCACAGTCAAAAGTGGGCAGACTTGTCCTACTAAGAAGTTACTTTTATTAGAACTGTATGCTCTACGATTATAGCAATATAGAATTATACAAATTAAAATTTGAACCCCCCCCCCCCCCGCTCCATAGCGATATATGGTGCACGGCGCCGTCTTACGGGGAAAGATAGGACATGTCCTATCTTTCTCCCAGGTACAGAACGGTACAGTGCTGCACCGTACCACTCCATACGGTGCTGTTGCCCATGGCTGGCCTATGGGGAACATATATCTGACGTATATACGTCCCCCAACGGCAGTCTGAATGCAGCCTTAGCAGGACACGTCTACCATTAGTAAAATTGATAGTAGCTGTCCTTTAACAAGCCTGACATAAATTGGGAAACAGAGGCCCACATTTATCAAAAAAGTGCAATCTATACTAGGTGCAGTTTGCCTATGTAGTGTGCATAAGGGGGCCTGATTCATGTATTGTGTCACAAGTTCATCTGTACTGCTCCGACAGAGGGCTCCAATTTCTTATTTATTTTGTCGGACATGTGATACAATTAAGTAGGACACTAGAATATAAATGTGGTACACAGTTTATTGCGCACCAGAACGCCCCTTTCAGTGCAAATTTTGTGTTGACACTTTTATTAAGCAGTTTGCACTAAAAGGAACATTCAAAATCAGACACATAACACTGGTGCAGTGCCTTTACTAAATGTAGGCCAAAGTCTGCTATTTACAGTACCAGTACAGGGGTTTTAAAATTTAAGGTTTGTCTGAACCCAGCAAACCAGAATTTTAATGGGTCTGCTCATCACTATTTATAAGTTTTCTTCTGCTGGTTACAAAATATCTAGGAATTTAACTCCTTAGCGCTCTGTGTCCGATATGTCGGGCGCTGAATGCAGGGACTTATCACTCAGCATCCAATATTTTGGATGCAAGCACTTCCTGTTCTCTGAGGTCACCCTGTCTCACGACAGGGTGACTAGCCAGTTTCAGCGATGGACATTGCAGGACCAGTCAACTTGGTCCTGTGACGTCTTGCAATCCCCACCGGCCCCTAAACCTTGTCACCCTGTCGTGAGACAAGGTTTAGGGGCCGGTGGGGATTGCAAGACGTCACAGGACCAATTTGACTGGTCCTGCAATGTCCATCGCTGAAACTGGCTAGTCAGTGCAGACTAGCCAGTTGTAGTGATCTCAGTCATGACATATTGTAAGTCAGGACAGATCCTGTCCTGTAGGTACTGTTGCACAATCACTATTACACCCCCTATCGGACGTTTTTCCTTGCGTTATGCCCCCCCCCCCAGCTGCACATAATAATAATAATAATAATAATTCTTTATTTATATAGCGCACACAGATAGCGCACAACCTAACAGTATGTTTTGAAGTGTGGGAGGAAACCGGAGTACCCGGAGGAAACCCACGCAAACACAGAGAGAACATACAAACTCTTTGCAGATGTGGACCTGGGTGGGATTCGAACCCAGGACCCCAGTGCTGCAAGGCAGAAGTGCTACTCACTCAGCCACTGTTCTGCCCTACACTATAAGTGATAGGAGTAGTGGTGTGCTGTGTATGTAGTAGTGCATGTCTTGTGTGGAGGTGGTAGTGGTGCACGCAATTTGAGAACTTGCTACTAAAACTATAAACCTTCCAAAATTCGTATAAGCAAACATAAAAAGAATTATGGAAATGGAAAGAACACAAATGGCAAAAGTTTTTTCTACAAAGAAAAAATTGTGGTATGACTTTTTGTCAAAAAGACTAGAAAACTTTTTCACATTTTACCCAAAAAGTAGAATTTTTACGCCAAGTAAAATTTTACTATAGACATCAAAAACATCTCAAAATCAGTTTGATAAGTTAGTGTTAAAAAGTTATAACGACTTGAAGAAACACTGGTCAGATTTAAAAATGTGCAAACTAGCTGCGTCCTTAAGGGGTTAAAGGGAACACCTATAGATGAATATGGAAATACTTCAAGTAAAAAAAAAATAGAGGCTGTGAGTTCAGAAAGTTCATTCCAGGATTGCTGTGGGAAATGTAAAACTGTTTGCAACAAAAAAATAAGTTTCTGACGGTCTTTAAAATAATGAAAGCCAAAAATAAGAAAACTTGACTGAGAATATAACTACAGAAGACAGCAGGAGGCTTGGATATGTGCTAGCGCCAGATGATATAAAGTGAGGTCTTTCATCGGATATTTACTACTTATCTGCGTCCATGGAAATGACACCCAGCAGCACCAAACTGCGATCCTCCATATGGCACTGCTGTTCTTTGTGGGGCTTCAGATATCACTATAATATATCACTGGGAGTCCTGTTCCCGATACTGGGGTCGATTTGTGAAATCCATCCAGGAGAGGTCTATTATTCATGGACTAAAAACTGTCCCTGAATAGCAGAAAGCTGAGTGGTGTGCTCAGCGCACTATGACCGGGTGCCATAGATCTCTATGAGGGCCATGATCTGGCCGCAAATTATTTCTCCAGATCAAGGCCCCACTACGGTCATGTGTGCATGAGGCCTTAGCTTGATATCTGCTGTTTGTGAGATATTGGAAGGTGTTCTTAGAGCTAAGGCAGTGCAGAGCCGGCAATGGCACATGACATAGGTCAAGTGATGGCTGACCTGTGACAAGGGGCAGGGCCCCTCTCCTGAGAGTGCAGTGCCCTTCCCTGACAGAGGTAAGATGGGCACTGTTCACGCCGGGACTCTTGGCAGGAAAGTTGCTCTGTCTCCAGATGCTGTCTGCTTGCTGCACCGGCTTCACTTTCAGTCAGCGTCGGCATCCAGAGGCGGGGAAACTCCTGCTGAAAGTGTGGCGGCCGTCTTACCTCTATTAATGAAGGCAGACTGCTGGACCAAGGTCCAATCCAGTGACTACAGGGGGTCAGAGTCATCTCGGGCAATACGGGGGGAAAGAACCATTTGTAATTAGGAATACAAATATCACAAAATTTATGGATTTTTCTAAAAGTGACTCAGCACCCGAATTATGTTCATGTGTTTTTTTTTTTTAATTTTGACACATAGGGGCAGATTTACTTACCCGGTCCAGTTGCGATCCAGCGGCGCGTTCTCCGACGCTGATTCGGGTTCTGCTGGGATTCACTAAGGTCGTGTGCCCGATGTCCACTAGGTGTCGCTGCTGCACTGAAGTCCACCGGAGTTCACCTCCTGCGTCTCGGTGTATGTGAGTGCTATTTTTGCGACACAATTTTTTAAAAAAATTCTGCGGCTTTTCCAAATCCGTAGGGTTTTCCAGCAGCCACGCCCCGTGATTTCTGTCGCGTGAAAGCCGGCGCCGATGCGCCACAATCCGATCGCGTGCGTCAAAATCCCGGGGCAATTCAGCGCAAATTGGAAAAATTCGGGTAACCCGATGAAAATGCGCGATTTGGACCCTTAGTAAATGAGCCCCATAGGCTGTGTAAATCCAACATGACTATTGTCCAAATGGAGCTAAGTTCAGATCTAGATGCCAAATAAATACATTTTGCCAAAGTTTTAGATACCGTGCCACTCGAGCATCTAGTTTATGGTTACAGATTCAAGGACTATTGAATAATATATGGGTAATAGAAAACTGAAACATGGTAAGTTTTTCTTTTTACGCAGCAGATTTTTGTTTTGTGTGTCAGTTTTTCATCTGCATCTTTCATCAGTCTTTAATGTGTTTTATTTTATTAAAAAAAATTTGGGTCAATGGGTTTTTATGTGTCCTCATAGACATGAACAGAGGTAAAACTTCTAGTTGCCCATGGAAACCAACCAGAGCTCAGCTTCAAAATAATAAACAGCTGTGGGAAAATGAAAGCTGAGCTCTGATTGGTTGTTTTTGTCAACTAGAACAGTTCTGCTCTCAGACACTTCTGATAAATCTCACTCAGTGACTATAATGGGTCAGTACGAGTCCTGTCCTTCGTAAAAGGCTTGTGTGAGAGGGATGTAAGGATTATATACATATACTATAGTCTAACAACACATCTTGGTTTATTATCTTCATTATTTCAGGTAAAATTGGTCAGCCAAAAAACTTCTCAATGCATGAATGACCTAACCCTAAGGCTACATTCACACGGACGTATGATTTCTCCAGTCCCGTATATACAGGCCGTATATACGTGACGTTTTTCATCCGTATGCAGCACGTATGTAACCCATATTTTATACGTCCCCATAGACTTCTAGGGCATACGGAACTGAAATACAGGAGAAAATAGGACATGCTCTATATTTTTATACGGCCAGTATGAGGTACAGTACGGAACGGAGTTAAACGAAACCTACCACTTGAAGTGGCAGGTATAAGAAGGAACTACCGAGCACCAGCTCAGGGTGAGCTGGTGCCGGAGCTTATTTTTGTTAGTGTTTTAAATCGCTGTATTGCGGTTTATAACACTTTTTAAACAATTATGGCCGAAACTGCTTTGGCGCAGGGAGGTACGCACTCGGCGCTTACCATGCGTGCAGCTCTCCTTCACTTCCTATGTGGTCGCCCGCATGGTAAGCCCCGAGCGCGTACCTCCCTGCGCCGAAGCAGTTTCGGCCATAAAGTTTAAATTGTTTTAAACCGCGATACAGCGATTTAAAACACTAACAACAATAAGCTCCGGCACCAGTTCCTTCTTATACCTGCCACTTCAAGTGGTAGGTTTCCTTTAACAACGGCAATATAAATGGTCAGATGTATTGTCCATTGAAATGAATGTGGGCGTATGTAATATGTAAAAAAACGGTACGGTACGGATACAGCCGTTTTCATACGTCTGTGTGAATGTAGCCTAAGGCTGCATTCACACTGCCGTTACCCACCATAGCGGGCAGCGGCAGCGCACGGAGAGAGGAGGAGGAAGTGAGCGCAACTCATCCCCGCCCCTCCCCTCTCCATAGAAAGTTATGGAGTACGGCGCCGTACTACGGAGACATGTCCTATCTTTTTCCAGTGTCGTGTGCCCATTGCCCTCTATGGGGGACGTATATCGGCCGTATATACGCCCCCCATACGGCAGTGTGAATGTAGCCTAAGGGTGAACCCGTTTTTGATCCGGTTTTAAGCAGTCCGTCCAAAAACGCATGCGTTAAAAAACGCATCCGTTTTTGACCAGTTTTAATTAAGATAATTGGTAAAACCTGTCAAAAATGGATGTGTTTTCAAAAAAACGCATGCATTTTTCAACGGTCTGCTTAAAAACGGACCAAAAACGGGTTCATAACACCATGTGTGTTTTCACCCTTACATTCACACAAACATAGCCTGACATTTTCTTACCTGTCCGAGCTAACGTTGTAGCAGAGGATCCGGGGTGCCTCCTCCCCTCTCCATAAAAGATTGCCGGTTATACATCCCCACAACATTCGTGTGAATGTAGCTTAACAGCCCAGATTGCTATGTTTTTGCTTCACCTATTTAAAAATGTATATTTTCACACAACGGGTCGTGTGTTGCTGGAGGCCCGTCTGACACGGGAGGCCCGCTGCACCGATGTCATAGAAAGTAATCGCAAAGACGGGCAGGAACAGGACCTACTCTATATTTTGTGGTTCGGGGAGTTTGCACGTTCACAGTGTGATGACCGAGCCCAATAGAAAACAGTAGGGACGTTCACGTGAGGCCTTACCCATTTTAGGCTGAGAGGTTTTTTTAGCTTCATCTTCCAGTCAGCCACTAAATCTCCAGAGATTAACCCTTTACAGAAGCCTGTGCTATTTTACTGTACTTTATGTGATTAATCTCA
Source organism: Engystomops pustulosus (assembly GCF_040894005.1). Taxonomy (NCBI): domain Eukaryota; kingdom Metazoa; phylum Chordata; class Amphibia; order Anura; family Leptodactylidae; genus Engystomops; species Engystomops pustulosus. The sequence goes on from NC_092414.1 coordinate 178,485,609, forward strand.
AGAGACTAATCCTCTGCGCCCTCTCTCCTCCTAAAAAGAGAGCGTGTCCTCTGCTTCAACTAGGATTTACTGGAGGGAATGACCTCAATTAGTGATTGGAGTAACCCTGAGTGACCTCGCCAGGAGTTCACTAGATAATGGAAGGGTAAGGCTTATTGAAAGGTGTTGCTGGCCTTGTGGAGATTTAGATGCAGACTGTGAAATGCAGCTTTGGATGTAACCGGAGAAGATTGTTACTTCATAGCAAAGTGACACAAACATGCAATACATAGTGTAATAGAGAATGAAGGCATCCACATATTTTGGTATTTTAAATAGTATTTAATTTTCTTTTTTTAAATAGCACAAAATACAAAAGAACAAGTGTTGTACCACATTCTGCATCACCAGAACAAGTAAGTAGCAGTCATAGAAAGAGAGGCCTGGTCATCCTACACCATGGCACAACACGGGCATCAGAGATGCCAGCCCTATATTCTGTCCCACTTATTCCTCTTGTTTGTTGGCAGCATTTGTCATTATGTATGAGAAAGGTTGCAATCATTTACCATATTTTTTGGACTATAAGGCGCACAAAAAATCCTTTGATTTTCTCTGAAATCCTTTGGTTTTCTCCGCCTTATAATCCAGTGCGCCTTATATATAAACTGTACTTACAGACAACAGCTGCCTTGAACTGTGCACAGGTCTGCCACCTGCTGGTCATTCATCCTTATAATCAGGTGCGCCTTATAATCCGGTGCGCCTTATATATGAACCTAGATGTTTTAGCAGGCATTTATTGATGATGCGCCTCATAATCCAGTGCGCATTATAGTCCGAAAAATACTGTAGCCATCTAGGAGGGCTTTTCCTGGGATGAGTAAAGACATGCTATGGGGGCAAATATGACAAACATTTCCTATATTGGAAAGGATTTTACCCCTTCATGGGAATCTTTATATTTCTGTCTCATTCTTAGTTCTAATCCTTAGTTCTAGCTTTTTTATCTAACAATCCATTTACTAATCAAAATAGACAAATGAACAGATCTGTAGGATGATCGAAGCATAAAATCAAACTTAGCTGATATGTTGCTAACGTTTTCTGTGATTTGGTTATGCATTGCTGTAAATGGGATTTGCAGAAATCACATACAGGTATTTGTAAATTCTTGCAAATTTGTTAATTCACCCTAATATTTCCAATAAGAAAGCTAGTGGGTACAAAACATGTTGACTATAAAGTCTTTTAGTGGTACTTAAAGGGGTTGTCCGACATTAATGAAAACTTTACTGGGGGGAAAGGGGGCTGTAGATCCAACACTAGGGGCTCTGTAACTCCTTAGCATATTTTGATTTTAGAAGAAAGGAGGCCATGGATAACAAATATAAGAAGGTTACCACAGTCAGGGCCCTGGATCTGAGTAAGTGTCCCTGCTCGATTTTGATGGTATATTTTCTTTAAAGGAATTGTCCGAAATTAATAAAAACTTTACTGTTGGGCTGGGGATGGCTGTTAAAAAAAAATAAACCTATACTTACATCCATCGGTGCTCCCGGTGTCTCATGCCCCTGTCCGTTATTGGGCACAGCACCACCCCTCAGACAACTTTCGGCGGCCTGGCACATTCACCCATCTCCTGTCCCAGCGGCATAGGGGCAGTTGGGCATGCAGCACGGGACACCGAGAGTCCCGAGGGAGGTAAGTATAGGTTTATTTTTTATTAGCATATTTTTAATAGTTCATTTTAGAAGGAGGCCATGGATAACAAATATATGAATACGGTACCACAGTCACGGTGCCGACATCTGACTAAGTGTCCCTGGTTTATCATGCTTGACTTTGATGGTAGATTTTCTTTAAATGTGCGATACTTCAAAAATAAAGCCTTATGCAAACTAATTTCCATTTCCATTCTAGGAGCTGGAAAATGAACTATATAGGGCCATATTGTATACCTTTCATTAAATATAGAATACAACATTGTGGCAAGCTCCATCTGAAGCTATAAGAGAAATCCATGTTCCCAGGAAATAGTGGAGACAGCAAACAGTGGCACATGTAGTACCTCTGGCTTCACAGTACAGAGTCGATTGAAGCACTGAAAAGTCAGGGGTGTAGGATTCATTCATAGGCTTAGTTCGATAGGGCAACTGGGGCATGTGACCCAGGTGCTCCTGGTCAGGAAACGCTAAAAAGCTACTATTATAAAGTATGATAAAAAGTATGGGTAGTGAACTGCACTTATGCCCTGGAGCTACAAACTCTGGTTGCCCATGAGCGAGTTCTGTCCAATAAAAAAAACATGCGCTGGATGGATTCCTGGACCGAACCTTGTATCGCTGGACTAAACTCAGCATGTCTTTTCAGTCCTAGAGCGTTTTTCTCTGCCTAAACACACTCGTGGGCAGCCAGCCTTAAGATGTTCATTTAGAATTTAGGAATGATTCCATAGTGGATACAGTGGTGCCCATATATAGGTGCCCTAACATCAAAGGACCTAAAATCTTTTTTAGGTTGAAAATTCCAATTTTTTTAACATGCTGTATCAACTAAGTACTAAGTAAAATGCAATGTTTTGGGCAAAAGGGTCAATGCACCTATTCATTTGGAATAATCATTTAAAGCGTACCTGTCACCAGGAATGTCATTTTTGGCTGGTAAAAGATTCCAATAACCTATGCTGTGCTGATTTTGCCTTTGTCAGCATTCTGAATCATTTCAGTAGTTTATAAGTTTAATTCACATTACTTGCTTCCTTGCCAATGATGTGTGATGAGTCCTGGAAGGGGGGCAGCTCCAGCCTGTGTGAGTCTCCTCCACAGCTATCCAGCTCCTTCCCCACTCCTCACTTCCTGTCATGTGAATTAAGCAGGCAGGGAAGGGAGGGGGATGGTGTATACGAGACAGACATACAGGCACCACAGGCTGCAGCTGCTCCAACCCTGGGACTCACCACATGCTGCCGGCAGGGAGCCAGGTAATGTGAATAAAACTTATTAAACTACTGACAAAGGCATTTCAATTCAGTATAGCACAGACTAATGGAAACCTGTAATACGCTAAAAATGACATTTTTGGTGACCGGTTGACACAAATAATGAAATGGCAGAACTCCATGTTTCTTGTCTGTATTTGTACTGGAAGAATTAAACCTGTGGTTGGAATGTTTTTTTTTTGTGGGCAATTTCTATAGATCCAACATGTCTAATGTCTATAATCTGTATTTATGTTGAAGTATAAGTTTTGAGACATTGTCTTGATGATTTGTACAAATCAGTTTATTATTGTTGTCAAAGGTGATCAGTGCATGACTGTAACGTATAGCTGATTTGTGATGTATAATCGCACTTTTATAACACCTGCAAATCCTGCCCTGTGTGCATGTCTTAGGACCTGAATGCTTACAATGCAATCTGCTGGTATAATTAAAGGGGCGTTCCCATCTTATCCTTAGGATAGACTCAGGTTTCACCTCCTGGATCTACATCTATCCTGCAAGTGAATAGGAAATTGTAGCACATGTATAAGTCTCTCTGGTCACTTATACATGAATCCAAAAAAATAGCGGAGCAGACTAGTATATTATATAGGTGGTTTGGACGGTAGCCACCTAATCCATCCACCAAGTTTTATACTGAAAAGGACCTTCACCCATGAAATCCTTATCTCCTGCTCTCAATACACATGTACTCAAGTGCCATTTCAGGACCTTTGAAGGTCTTCCAAAAGTCCTTATACCGCAGATTGAAAGCAGACAGAAGGGACACATCCTCCATTCCCCAAGAAGCTGATTCTAGTACCATGTGTAGGAAGTGACTCCAGACTTGTAGGGGCTATAATATCCATACAGCCCAGGGCCCATGGCCACTTCTGGAACAGACGACCTCTCTCCCATTTCTTGCGGCTGTGACTAGATGAGGGTCACGGAGGTAAAACCCTACAGGAATTTATGGCATACTCTCTGGATATTGTTACAATCATATAGATGTTCCCCTTTAGGCCAGAGTCAGGCTGGGATGTGCAACTATAACAAAGCTACAAAATGCATCTATATTTTGCTCATCTGAAAACATGCTTAGGCTCTTTTTCTTGACAACTTTTATCCCACGTGTGGCACATTTGGTGCATACAATTCTGAAAAATCTCAGCCCGGTTTGCACACATTTGCAAAAATTCTGCCAAGTGTGAATATATCCCAATATTCTCATCCTGTGTTCCCTGGTCCCTTGTTACAGTGGTCTTTTATAGCAATAAAAAAATAGATGACGGGAATAATACTAAGTATTCCAGACATAGGGTATGATGGGAGACTTCCAGGGAAACAGGCAGTGGTCTCCACCTTTTGGTAGTGACTGATAGGTTTATCCCTGAGCAGAACCTGTCAGAGTTCAGTCTTTGGCTGTACGTTCCTTGAATTTCAGGTCAGTAAAGAAATAAATAGAGGCCAAAGAGGAAGCAGGAGCTCAATCTCCCTACTCCCTGAGGCAGCGTTTGGTGGTAATATTCAAGTTACCATCTCGTCTTCAGCCCTGTGCAAGTCGGCCTTTGTAAGACAATTTGTTTTCAGTCCTCAGAGTTGCAGCCAGCTTCTCCCTCTGGCCCCTGTGGGTTGGTATATACATACATATATATATATGTATTGGCACAGTTAGCGGGCCAAGAGTTCCAGTCCGCTGTTGCAGCCTCACTCCAAAACTTTACCTTCTTCCTCTCTTTCATGGTGACTACGCTTAAAGAATCCCAGCTGGAGGGAGAGAAAGGAACAAGAAAGATAAACATGATACAAGATACAAGATATACATGATACAAGATAAACATGATACAAGATATACATGATACAAGATAAACATGATACAAGATAAACATGATACAAGATAAACATGATACAAGATATACATGATACAAGATATACATGGTCAATGTGCCATCTTATCCAATTTATTCAAGAGAAATTAGTTAGGTTAGGACCATTGAACTGACAGAAAACCATTATGCAGCTTGGGTTTAGAGTCTCAAACCTATGACACTTACCACTTCTGGTTGCTGAAGATAAGAGAAAGTTGTCAGTGGTCCACTCACCTGATCCCCTTAAGCCCTTGCAGCATGATGAAGCCGGGGCCAGTACACGGGGCATGCTCCCATTGTCCAGAGTATGTATGGGGGGGGGGGGGATGCTGGGGCTACCAATCTATATACTGCAGACTGGGTATGTGTGCTAGGGCTACCTATCCATATACTGGGGACATGTGCTGGGGCTAACTATATACTTGGGACGTGTGCTGGGGCTAACTTTATACTTGGGACTTGTGCTGGGGCTAACTATATACTTGGGACGTGTGCTGGGGCTAACTATATACCGGGACGTGTGCTGGGGCTAACCATATACCGGGACGTGTGCTGGAGCTACCTATCTATAAACGGGGGATATGTGCTGGAGTTACCTATACATATACTGGGGACATGTGCTGGGGCTAACTATATACTTGGGACGTGTGCTGGGGCTAACTATATACTTGGGACGTGTGCTGGGGCTAACTATATACTTGGGACGTGTGCTGGGGCTAACTATATACTGGGGACGTGTGCTGGGGCTAACTATCTATACACGGGGGATGCGTGCTGGGGCTGCTTATCTATATTCTGGGGATGTGTGCTGGGGCTACCAATGTATATACTGGGGACGTGTGCTGGAGATACCTATCTATATACTGGGGATATGTTCTGGGACTATCTATATACTGGGGACATGTGCTGGGGCTAACTATATATGGAGGATATGTGCTGGGGCCAGGGGTGTCGCTAGGTCAAAAGATCCAAGGCTTGTGTCCCGGATCTTTTGGCTTGAGCCCCGGGTCAGCAGGACATCTGCCCAGGTATCCTCCCCTCTCTCCTCACGGATCTTTTGGGTGGAGCCCTGAATCTCCCCGGGTCAGCAGGACATCTGCCCCGCTGCCTGGGCATCCTCCCCCCTCTCCTCACAGTCTGTGTCCACAGATCGTGATGAGAACATGTACTCACTGCTTTCCCCAGCGTGAGCTGCAGCCTCTGGGAGAATAAGACTCCTGGAGGCTGAAGGACCTGTGATGATGTCATGGTCACATGCCCTGCCGGGAAAGCAGTGCACAGAGCTGCATCTGTGCAGCTGCATCTGTGAGGTGAGGGGGGCATGATATAAGGGAAGGGAAGGGGGAGAACATGGGGGGCTGTGTGTGGGACATTACTGGGGGGCTGTGTGCGACATTACTGGGGGGCTGTGTGAGGCACAATACTTAATGGGGGGCTATGTGAGGACATTACTTACTGGGGGGGTTGTGTGGGCACATTACTTACTGGGGGGATGTGTGTGGGCACATTACTTACTGGGGGGATGTGTGTGGGCACATTACTTACTGGGGGGATGTGTGTGGGCACATTACTTACTGGGGGGATGTGTGTGGGCACATTACTTACTGGGGGGGATGTGTGTGGGCACATTACTTACTGGGGGGCTGTGTGAGGACATAACTTACTGGGGGGACTGTGTGGGCACATTACTTACTGGGGGGCTGTGTGAGGACATTACTTACTGGGGGGCAGTGTGGGCACACTACTTACTGGGGGGATGTGTGGGGGACATTACTTACTGGGGGGCTGTGTGGGGGACATTACTAGGGGGTTTTGAGAGGACATTACTTACGGGGGGGGGCTGAGTGAGGATATTACTTACTGGGGGGCAGTGTGGGCATATTACTTACTGGGGGGCTGTGTCAGGACATTACTTACTGGGGGTCAGTGTGGGCACATCACTTACTGGGGGGCTGTGTGGACACAGTACTTACTGGGGGGCTGTGTGGACACAGTATTTACTCGGGGGCTGTGTGTGAGGACATTACTTACTGGGGGGCTGTGTGAGGACATTACTTACTGGGGGGGTGGTGTGGGCACATTACTTACTGGGGGATGTGTGTGGGCACATTACTTACTGGGGGGCTGTGTGGACACAGTACTTACTGGGGGGGGATGTGTGAGGACATTACTTACTGGGGGGGGGGCTGTGTGGGCACATTACTCACTGGGGGGGGCTGTGTGGGCACATTACTCACTGGTGGGGGGGGCTGTGTGAGGACATTACTTACTGGGGAGATGTGTGTGGGCACATTACTTACTGGGGTGCTGTGTGGGCACATTACTTACTGGGGGGGGCTGTGTGGGCACATTACTTACTGGGGGGGAAAGTATTTAATAGAGGGGCACGGTATTTATCTATAGTGGGACTGCATGTATTCATTCATTATGGGGGTATTGTATACATGTAATTTAGAAGGTTCTATACATGTGTAGAATCATTTGGTATATATGTATATAGGGACCGGGGATTGGTCCTGGTGTTGTGTTTCTGTATGAAGATCGGTTATAATACTGGACTTATGTATTGGACTCCATACTGGTGCTGTATTTGTGTAGTAAGCTTTGTTCTGGTGAAGTATATATACCAGTATAATCGTTATTATAATAATTCATGATAATTAATAATTTTTAATTAAAGGGGGGGGGGGGACACTGCATATATTAGAATTAATTTTTAGGTGAGCCACGTGTAAGCTAACTTAGTGGGATAGTGCTGCATACACTATAATCCATACATAAATGTGTCCCTAATATTTTTCATTTGGTAGGGGGGCTGTTTATGCTAAAAATCTGGCAGTTGGAAATATTTTATGAAGAGTAAGAGGGGACATTTTTTTAGAATGGCCCTGGAACAACAAAGTATCTAGAAACTGCCCTGCATAGAGAGATAACAGTTCTTACAGGGACTGAGCTGCTGTTTTGCCGTCAGATAGGGATTCCCTGCATCGTATTTCTGTATGATGCAAGGACTCCCGTGGGATAGAACCAGTATACTGGACACGTTTGAAAATGACCTGAGAAGAGTCATCTTTTCCCTGAGTTGAGTCAAGTTTGAGACTCCAGGGGGAGCATCAGTTCAGACTCTGAAGACGTCCTTAGGTGTTTGTAATTTGTCTGGTCACAGAGGATCATGGCTTTTAGATGGTAACAGCCAGGGATGTATACCCAGCACCCTGCTACTGATCCTCTTTTCTTAAATTCAATTAGATTTTTTACCTTAGAAGTATACAGGCACCGCTAATCTTATTATATGGGATGTGGGCAATATCATAAGGTTACTGCAACATCAATGGCTTTTTTTTTGCTGGAGTCTGGCTGAAAAAAGATTAGGTGATGTCCGGAAGTGAACATTGAATATTTTATACCCTGTATTCTGGAGAATGGAGAGCACCTAAAGGAAATTCAGCACAAGGCAACATCCAACCTAAGGCCATGGATGTGTTAAAAAAAATGTAATTACAGGCAGTCCCCGGGTTACATACAAGATAGGGTCTGGAGGTTTGTTCTTAAGTTGAATTTGTATGTAAGTCGAAACTGTATATTTTATAATGGAAGTTCTAGACAATTTTTTTTCTTTTGCCCCAGTGACAATTGGAGTTTCAAAATTTTTGATGTAATTGGACCAAGAATTATCAATAAAGCCTCATTACAGACACCTTACAGCTGATCATTGCAGTCTGGGACTATAGTAAAGCATCCAGAGAGCTTCACCAGAGGTCACAGTGGGCAGAGGGGTCCGTCTGTAACTATGGGTTGTCTGTAAGTCGGGTGTCCTTAAGTAGGGGACCGCCTGTAGTTGTATTTCCTCCCTTAATGGCGACTGGAGTCTTAATGTACACGAATAAGCATTAACAAATTAGGTCTTGGCTACGACATCATAGAGAATAACCAGATGTTTTCCATACCAGGCTCACTTACCTTCCACAAAGCCAGGACCAGGAGTGCCAGTAGCAGAAGCCCACCTATTGTACTGCTGATAATAACCCATATAGGAACCTCCCATTCCTCCTGCTTGGAAATCTCAAAAGCGATCTAAAAAAAAAAGAGAAATACACTGAAGACAATGTTACATAATAAACTGTACAGGCAGTCCCTAATTTAAGGACACCTGACTTACAGATGACCCCTAGTTAGAGACGAACCCCTCTACCCACTGTGACCTCTGGTGAAGCTCTCTGGATGCTTTACTATAGTCCCAGATTGTAATAATCAGCTGTAATATGCCTGTAATGAAGCTTTATTGATGATCCTTGGTCCCATTACAGCAAAAACAATTGAAAATCCAATTGTTACTGGGGCAAAAAATTTTTTGTGTGGATCGACAATTATAAAATATACCTGTTCTGACTTACATTTAATATCAACTTAAGAACAAACCTAAAGAACGGATCATCTATAACCGGGGGACTGCCTGTACAGCAAAAAAACCCAAAACATTAACAATTTACTGTACTTTACGGTAGGAGGCAGCACAACCCTAGATTTTGGAGTCTCTTTCCAACCAGTTTCCAACCAGTTTATATTTTTCACAATAACTGGTATAGCTTCAGAAAATTTGGAAACACTGAACAATACGGACCATTTTGCTGAATAGTACAGGGATTCACAGACAGTTGGCAATGCTGGTATATATATATATAGTGTTCAGTGCTAATATGTTGCAGTCAGGTTCTCATTACAGTGTAAGAAATGCAAAAAATAAAATGTTGAACCCTTACCTGGCGACTAGGTTCGTCCTCTCGAAAAATAAAAGGACTCTGAAATTTTCGCTGTAAGGACGCAAAACTAACCAGACTGACGTGACGGAAATTCATCTGCATAAGGAGGTAAAGTAACATTCGGCGTTTGTTTCTCTATATATTGTCTATGATCCTATTGTATCACCCCTGCCCCTCGAGCAGTGGGATCTTACCACTTGGAAAGATCTTCTCCAGAGATATCCGTGAAGAGTGAGCGTCCCCTCCTGATTGGAGGCAAGACTCATGGCGCACTCAATGGACACCACGTCGGTGTTTGAGTGATTCTGGAAGAGACACAAATTCGGTGATTAGATGATGTTGAGATCTTGACCTGCAATTAATGGCTCTGACATATGACAATGTACAAGTGTAAGTATACAATGGTATACATCACACCATATATATACTTTGGGATATTCATTTTTCTTACTGCAGTGACTCACTCTAGAGAGAAAGTATAGAAAACTAATAGAAAACTGTGATTTATGGATATGCTAGATGTATTTTCTATATGCACAGGGCCGGATTAAGGTTGGTGGGGGCCCCTGGGTGTAAAATCTGGAGGGGGCCACCATTGAATGTGGTCCAGACAGGGAACAGCAATCGCTATATGCTACTCCCCTTTAATCACTATATACAGCGCCCAGTATTCACTATATACAGCCACAAGTAATCACTATATACAGCTGCCCCCGCCAATCACTGTATACAGACTCCACTAATCAATATATACAGCCCACAGTAATCACTATATACAGCCCCTACCAATAACTATATACAGCTCCCAGCAATAACTGTATACAGCCTCCCTATAATCACTATATACAGCCCCCAGCAATAACTATATACAGGCCCCTATAATAACTATATACAGCCCCCCTATAATAACTATATACAGCCCCCCTATAATAACTATATACAGCCCCCAGCAATAACTATATACAGCCACCTATAATAACTATATACAGCCTCCTATAATAACTATATACAGCCCCCCTATAATAACTGTATACAGTTCCCTTTAATAACTATATACACCCCCTATAATAACTATACAAAGCCCCATATTATAACTATATACATCCTCCCTAGTAACTATATGCAGTCCCTCTATAATAACTAACTATATACAGACTCATATTATAACTATATGCAATCCCCCTATAATGACTATATACAGTCCTAGGTTAAATAATAAAATTGTACTCACCTTCCATCAGTCCCACGATGCGCTCCAACCTCCTTCCCTTCCCTCACGGTGTCAGGAGAGTGGATATTGAAGGTGTACCAAGATGGTCGGCGCCATTTTTGTATACATCCGAACGTCAATGCAGAGCAGGGAATTTATTGTTCCTTCGCTCTGCCATAGACCGAATACTCTGTGGGCAATTTGGGTGGTCACAATTGCCCACATTTGGTGGAGGCCCCTTTAAGGGCAAAGTGGTGGGAGTCCCAGGGCGCGTACCCCGGACACCCCCCTATAATACAGCCATGTATATGCAGAAAGTAGAACAAAGTGTGAAGTACTGGTCCAGATATTACCAGCTGGGGAATGTGAGTGAGGTCCTCTTCAGAAGGCTTCCTTCTGTAATCTGTGCTGTTACCCCAGACATCACAGTTTTCATTCCCCTATAGCAGAAAACATGGCAGTATATTATGTACAGATACATGGATGTGTTCTCTAATGGATCTTCTTATATTAAGAAGCATTACTGTACCTGGTCGTTCACTAGTTCTTGTAGGAGAAGCAAACGGTTTCCACCACGTGTAGCAACTGGGATTGTGATCTTAATGCTGACATCCTCTGGAAAGAAGCCAAGGTTTTGGATCTATAAGACATAAACCATGGGTTTAGAATAGTGATTTCTGGGAAAAGAATCAGTATAACTTATATTTTATTCATTTATATCTATACTTTCTGGGCTCATGACTACTTAGGCGTTCAATGGGCAGGGGTGCTCAGATATAGACAAGTGTTTATAAAGGGATAGAAGATTAGGACTGCCCACAGCAGTGTCAAGAGACTTCCATTCATTTAAGTCTAGCTACAATCCTGGAATAGCGATGCATTATTTCCCATTCCTACTGTTCTCAACATTGCTCCTCTAGGAGCAATACATAACACTTTTTGCCGCTTTGTATGGTCAAAATGGCTGGTAGGCTCTCCTTATAGAAGTATCTTTTAATTTCTGCATCCTTCTCCAATGCAGATACATTAAGTGCAGGGTGTAAGAGACACATACTGTCCTCCATTACAGCTAATTACTTTCTCTGATCAGACACCACCTTGACTGTTCTCTTACTCTGTTCTCTGCTAGCAACACTATGATGCCTCAGTGCGGCATCACATGGGCAGCTAGAGACAGTAGCATCTCAGTCTGTAGGACAGACAGGGCAATTAACCTTCACTCTAAATATAATAACTAAATACAATAATACCAAAATGTACACAACCTATGCAGATTTTATCTTTTACCTTAAAGGTGCTGTTGAATGGAGGTCCAATTGCATTGTATCTGTCGGCTGAGCCTCGGGAGGTAATCTCATACTGGTCCATGCTGGAATATCTGAGGGAGAAATTTGAGAAAAGTTGTAAGGGTGCGTCACTTACCCATAAAAAAGGGAATCATAACAGAAGGTCTTAAAAGGAACCTATAACTAGCTCCCCCGCTAGATTACTAACTCCCTCTAGTAGGGTACAAAATACCATTTCTACAATTCATGTGAAAACTTACCTTTTTACCCATAAAAAAACTCCTCCAAAGTCATGTGAAAATGAGCAAAGAACAGGCTGAGAGGCTGGAAGTGGAGTGACATTTTACACACCTATATTGTGGGTCCGATAGAATTTCGGGGGTTATTTATCAGGGCTTCTGGACCAGAACAATGGAGTAGAAACCCTGAAAGCCCTAAAGTTCCTTTTGGAGCACTTGCTGTCTAATCCTCTTGATGTATCAGGCTGGGCTATATCCGACGCCCAATAAATAACCCCCCTCATCTTTAACCCCTTAGTGATCAAACTGCCATATGTCACTAAAATTATCCCATCACAACACTAACTACGACAGGTTTAAATGGCAGCACCTGATCTAGTAAAGGGATCAGAAAGCAAATGGGATTGTTGCCATCATTCTGTTTTTTATTATAAACATGTGTCCCAATAAAAGGGTCCTTCCTATACATCAAGTTTCTGCACACTGGATTCTGTGTGACTGTAATCTGACTAGGAGCTCTCCAGTTTCCCCCCACACATGTGCCAGTCTGAATTGTGTGCAGGCAGTAAAAGAGAATGTCCTAATGTGACAAGTGTGTGACACAGACAGACACGTCACCCCTATTGGCACAGGAGTACAGCAACTAGCATTTCTGCGCACAGCATGTGCCAAGTGTATTTGGGGGTCGCCCAAAGATTTTGGAATTTCTATTTCTCTACATAATAATGGCAAACTTATGTAACAATCAAACTGTATAAGGACCACTTTACCAGGAGGTATGTCAACACCCTATTCATAGCTCCCAACTGTCCCAGACTTGGCGGGACAGTCCCGGTTTTCTAAGGCAGTGTCCCGATGTCTCGGGCAGTTGGGAGAATATCCTAGTGTGTCCCATAATGTCCCGCCTCCTGGTCACCACCCCAACACAATAGAGTGCAGAGCCGAGACTAGGAGGCAGGATAAGCTCCTGCTTCTCTGTACATCCCCCTCTGCTCTATAGCAGAGATAGATGTGCGGATGTAGCTCCTAACCTGGCTGGCCCCACCCCTCCTCTGTCATCTTAGAGCCTGGTGAGCAAGGAAGCAGGACTGCAGGGGAACAAGGCAAAGGTCACAGTATGAGGGGACACAGTGTGAGGGGAGGGGGCCACAGTATAAGAGAGGACAGGGGGCCACAGTATGAGGGTAGGGAGCCACAATATGAGGTAGGGGGCCACAGTATGAGAAAGGACAGGGGGCCACAGTATGAGGGTAGGGAGCCACAATATGAGGTAGGGGGCCACAGTATGAGAAAGGACAGGGAGCCACAGTATGAAAGTAGGGAAGGAATCTTGGGCATTATAAGTTTGGGGGGGATAAATAAAAGCGGGGGGACAAGTAAAGGGAGAATAAATTTAAAGAGAGAGGTTTATATGGTGCTGAGTTGCATTAGGAGGTATTATATGGTCCATAGGGGTATGTATGACTGAATATAAAAAGTACCTGGTAAATAGGAGATCAGATTCATACTTCAAGTTGAAGTCCAATAGAACTTCATTATCAGAAATTGTGCCTTCTAGTTCTTCACTGTCACTAAAAGGACACAATAATGTAATAATGTAATATAACGGTGGGCTCTGTATAAATGATAAAAAACTCATACAATATACATATGTACAGTATAAAGTGCACAAATCACAAATAATCCACATGCAATATTAACATTACTGAACAATAAACAGATCATTTCTGAAAATACAATTTACAGAATATTGAATTATAAAAAATATAAAAACTGAATTAGATGATCCTAGGGATAGATCTTACAGGATAATAATAATAATAACTTATTTTATAGTGATAAATGTCCTTTTAAAAAAAAATCTTGCATTAATGACACCTGCTAAATGCCTAATTATTAAATATTCTTATTATCATAACTGAGTCTCCTTCAGACCACGTCTTCTCTGTGCATATTTTAATGCCGGACTTGTTTGTCATCCTCCCCCCAGTATAGTTCCTCAATGTTCTGCAGTTATCTTTTTGCTCTACTATACTAATATATATGAGAAATACAGCCCAATCTTTGCAAATATGTTTTCCAGGATAGGACACGGCTGCAAGGAGCCTTTAATTGGCAACATCTCCGTAACGCTTAGTCGCTGACCCTAGTCAAAAGCTTCTCACTCCGAACCAGTTACTTACACTGTACTGAAGAGACGCAACAACATTGAAACAGGACTGTCTACAGTTGGGAATCTGTTCCTTCTGGAATAGATATACTGGTTTGGCTTTTATCCTGCATCATATCATTGAGCTTCCGGAAAGTCATGCTTGATGGTAAGGTAGCTGCTGTACAAGGCAGCCAAAAATGAGGCATGGTATCCTTGCCCCATTCTTTGTGTGTTACTATACTATACTAATATATATATATATATATATATATATATATATATATATATATATATATATATATATATATATATATATATGAGAAATACAGCCCAAAGACAACTGCAGAATATCGAGGAACCATACTGGAAGCATCAATTGCTTGTGGAGCATATCCTGTGAGCCATCAATGGCTATAATTATCCACATGACTACAAGGCGGCCTTAATTCGCAACTTCTCCGTAAGGAGAACTCTTACTTCTTGACCCCTATCAAAAATATTCCTGAGTTATTATCTATTTTGAAAGAAGTTGGAATTACAAAATGAATTCCTCTTCTACTTACAGACATATAACTTACCTGCTTGCTAGGAGATGTATTTGCAGAGATGGCAGAAAAACATATTTGCTGAATTCAAAGTCAAGTCGGAACGCCACCTATTAGAAATGTATACAATGGCATCAGACAGATTGGCAGCCAGCCTGACACATTCTGTACACCTCCTGAGCCAGGGCTTAGTTCTTGTCAAAATTCCATTTTTTTTATTTTCCCATCTGGGCATAAAGGTTTTTGGAGGACAGTTTTCCAGCCTTAGTTGCCGTTAAAGGTAGAGTTTAGGACAAAAGTTATAGTGGTATATCACAAAGAGGAGAGGGCAGAGTTCTCTTTACTAATGGAGACAGCCAAGTCCTTTTACACTACAAGAACCCTGTGTATCGAGTGTCTTGTACCTCTTATTTTATAGGCATGAAGAAGCACTATTATATGTTTGGGCTTTGAATTAAAAGATGGCACTAATCCAAAGAAAGTGAAAGTCAATAGCATTTCTGAAAAATATTGGGAGATATTTAGTGCCATGGTTATTTATAATGTAATGAGATTATGAACTCAAGAGCTATTCCATCTTGTCTACATACATGAATCTACATATTGGGGCACATTTACTTACCCCGTCCCCGAGGTGGGTTGTCCGACGTGGATGAAGTCTGCTGCTATTCAACAAGATTGTGCGCCTGAGATCCTACATGTGTTGCTTTCCCACTCAGGTCCGCCGAAGTTCACCTTCTTCTTCCTGGTGTATGTGAGTGCATGTCTTGCGACACAATTGGAATTTTAAATCCCGCGCTGTCCGATGGCCACACCCCCTGATTTGTGTCGCATGAAAGTTGACGCGATTGCGCCAAAATCTGATGTGTGTGCCAAAAATGCGGTGCAAAACGGAAATAGTTGGGAAACCTGGCGGAAATGCGGTCCGCGGACCCTTAGTAAATGTGCCCCATTATCTAAAAATCCAGTCAGGGGTGAACCCAAACTATGTGCTGCCTGTGATGAGCTATAGAATGCCCCTCTGCCCCATCAAGTAGCAATATATCAGGCTATTTTTTGAGTAAGTGGGTTCTCCAAGAAGTGTCTCACTTCCATGCTGATATAATTTGTGAAGAGACACTATTTTTAAGTGACAGGTCCTGCTTTGTAGCAGATAACTGCCAGAGGTAAGAGGCTCAACCCGCCTCCCTGCTGGTGCACCCCTGAATCCAGTCTTACCAGCTCACTCTAATAAATGTGACTGTAGTACAGAAGTTACCAGCTTGGGTTAATTGAAATTGTACATGGAAAACAAAGTCTTATTCTTCCTTCTACTACAAGAAAGTATTTTATTGTAGGAAGAGTCAGACCCATGTCGAGGTCAGTAAATACTGTTTGCCGGACATATCAGCTTACAATCTTCTTATACTTTTACCTACCTTTGCTTTGGCTCTGAAAAATGGGAAGCTGACATTGCAGATCTTGCTGTGAGGCATACGTTCATCATTTTTGCATTCAATCTTAATGTCTGTGTCTTCCTGTGGGATAAACATATGCAGTTCCCTGGATCAGAGGAGCATTGGACATTGGACATTTGTGAACATTTGAATATTTCCCCGATGTGAACTCAGTACTTGCATTAATCTATAGTTTTTTTTTGTTATATACATTCTTTTTATTATTACTGCATCGGTATAGACCTGTAGAAACTGTTACTGAACACTGAGAGACATTTCTGACTGTGTATCTCTAACTAAAGAGTAGACAGTCTTTTTCCAGCTTTAGTAGAGGTTGTTTTGCAGAAGTAAAACAGACTTGTTTGGCAGACAAATAAACCGTCTGACCTTCAGAATGACAGGTGCTGTCTGGAAAGTTGTTTACACTTTAGAACCTTTGCCATAGAATATTATGGGAACTCAATGTAAGTCTATGGGAGAATGGTTTGTCATTGTTTTTGAGCTGGAATACAACCACTCCTCCCCTGGTAGAAGGTATGTATGAGGAGGACAGTCCCAGTCCCTGGTGTCTTACAGTCAGGGAACATAGCATTGTGGAGAAGGCTGCCAGTCTACCTGAGCAACCACAAGAAGAAACTGAGACAGGGATACTTTGCCATAGACCATTCACTGCAGACCCTGACTCTCTAGCCTTATTTACCATTGGTTTGACCAAGCCTTACCACCCCTTCTGGAGAACAGTAAAATGTGGTGGCACCTCGAAGGTGCCTAGAGGACCCAGCATAGCATTGGGGCCACTACTATCCCCAGCACTGCAGATACAATGATTTTCCTTTCCATTGTACATATGTGTAAGAGAAATATGTTAAAGGTTTATGTTTATTGGAAGGCTATGACAAATATTGTACACTAGCAACTGTCCTTTATAGAGCTTATAAAAAATATAGCACATGATGTAGGGTTTTTAGCAGTGGTTCCTTTATAGAATAGTGTATACAAAAAAAAGACAGATACCCCATCATATAATGCTAATGATACCATCTGTTTTCACCCGTTTGATCAAACATTGTATTAATACCCATACCATATAGTAAGCTGCTACATTAAAGCCATAAATAGTCTAACAAATAATATGCTACACAGTGGTTAGTTAGCAGTACTACACAATGTTGAATACTATTATAGAGTGCTCAAATAATAATAAAATACAGTGAAGAAATAACAGCTGTATATGTAAAGTAGTCAAGTACTGTGTAATAATATAATACTGATAATAATTTAAGATAATTGTTGGGTCACCCACTTGTTTCATCCTCTGTGATCAAACACCCTTAGGCTCTAAGCACACAACCACATAGAGGGCCATGATCTGACCACACAAATTGCAGATAGAACATGGACCTCATAGAGGTTTACGACAACCAGTCACAGTACGCTGAGCACATGGTGTCTCACCACACTGTGACAGAAGCGGACGGTCCTTCCCCACCGGCCGTGTGCTTTGGCAAACGGTCATGTGAATAAAAGGGGTATTTTCATCTGATCATTCACACTTAATTAAATTCATCTGCCATTTAAATACATTTCTTCAATTGGATGTAATTTAAAAAATTGTCCCTGCGTGAAGATGATTTCCCATAAATGTAGGTATCTAGTCCCTTAGAAACAAATGTCCTTGGGTATGACCACTGCTGCTGTAGGGATTGCACAAAGAAATAAATAGTTTTTACATATGAAATGGCCAGAAGTTACTACATGCCCTGCAGCCGTCCTGTGGTAATGAACGCTGAATTTAGGTGGTCAGGCAGGGCTCAATAGACAAATAGACAAATGTCAAACCACTGCTGCCAGGGTTCAGGGGTGGCCGTATCCAAGGACAGTTGTAGTGTTTCTAAGGGACAAGTCTAAAAGACATACTGGTAGGTTGATTAGATTGTGAGCCCCATTGGGGACAGGGACTGATTTGACATGCTCTGTGCAGCGCTGCAGAATCTGTGTGCGCTATATAAATAAAGGAATTAATTATTAACATGGATACATTTATGGGAAATTATTTTCACACAGGAACTTTTAAAGTAACATGCAATTAAAGAAATGTTTATATATGGTAGATGAATGCAATTTAATATTAATGCCCAGATGAGAATACCTCTTTAAGCCTTAAGCTGGATTCCAGTCAAGACAGACAGCTCTCCATAGGAAGCAACTGTGTCACAGTACGGTGAGAAACTGTTTGACTGAGTGTCAGAGACCACTATGGGGGCCATGGTCTGGCCTCAATTTCTGTGGCCAAAGCACAGCCCTCAGTATGGTTGTGTGCATGGAGCTTAATGGTTGTGTGCATGGAGCTTGAAAGGGACCCTGTTCTTGTGATTGATGGGGATACAACTGGTCGACCTTTCGTTATAAGCAAGTTATTGCCTATGCTTTAGATAAACGCTTAGATCTAAACGCTTCTATAAAATGGCATCAGGATTTTACAAGGAAGTATGCAAATTAGTAGCTACCTCAAAAACAATGTACAACCAATTTTAAAGCCGTGACACAACTAGGAATATTAGTCACGTCAGAATGTCTTCCAAAAGGAAGAGACACAATTGATAGTTGTTTTGGGGTTTGGTTGGCTGTTGGAGAAGCCTTCGAGTTTTTGGGAGCTTACCGGGTAGTCAGCCATAGCGGCACTAGAGAGAACATTCTCTTCCATCTGGAGAAGAGATAGTTTTCATGGAAGCACAATCTGCAAGACTCCATACACCAGCTTATACATAAGCCTCCAAAATTCTGGTTGCTCACCTTGGTAATAAGACTGGCAAACTGCAGGTTTTGGGAGTAGGTAATGTTGAGGACAGTGCTGTATGCGTTCTCGCCACGATTCTCTAATGTGACTTCCAGGGCCACCCGTCTTCTGTTTCCTTCAATGATGAAGACGGAGTTGTCGAAAGAACGAGTAAAGGTGGCACAATCTGAAGGCGATCTTCTAAGAGAGCGCTGGCAGAACTCCCTGAACATGAGAACAACAACATGTCACAAATACGACAACTCAATAAACCCCTGATAGAGCAGTCCTTGGACCGAGCACCCAGATTAGCATGACCTAATGTGTCCTAATGTGTGCGACTTCATTACTGCAACACTCAGTCTGCTCTCCATTCATGTCTTAATGTTTGTTTTCTGCATTTAAGGAGAACAGAATGTGCCCTATTTCCAATTTCCAGGCTCTTAATATTTGGAAAATACCATTCTTGGAAGAGAACACGTGGCCTGAGTTATGATGCTATTGGAAGCTGAGTATTTGTAAAAAGTCTAGAATAGGATCACATTTAGGTAAATTAGAATTTATGGACTAAGAACTGTCTACTATCAATTACGTCCTAAGTGCCTCAGAATATGGATGACAATTCAGGCAACTGACCTGGAATCTGTAGACGCGGAGCAAAGCACACAAACTTTATTTCATAATCTTTCAGCATGCCCTGAAGCCCCGTGAAGTAGATGTATTTAGTAGTCTACACTTCGAAAGCCAAATTTATCAGCTTTGAGCAAGTTTTATCTCTGCGCTATAATTTGTACCAGCTTTTAGGGTAAATTATACCACATTTTCTGGATCACAGCTAGTCCTACCCCTCAATAAACCCTGTCCAGGAAGTCACAGAAGTGCCAAAAGTTTTGTGCAAATATGACTATTTGCAACTTTTTTTCGTGCCAGTAAATATTTATAAATCGTGATAAATAACAATCACTCTAATAAATGGAAAAAACTTGGATCCTTATAAGCAGCCCACTTTTATCATTGCTATGAATCCTACTCTATTAACAGCAGAGACCAAGAGAGTATATACTTTATAATCACCCCTAAAGTTATAGTTACCCCTTTAATGGATGAGATGCTTCATATACTGTATATACATTTGGCCCTTTTATTATTAAAGCCTGTTTAGTCATCATTGAGCCCTCTTGCGAGTTAATGTGAGGACTGCAGACCCAGACAGAGGACTCACATTACAGTATAATGTACCGTAGTCAGTGGATCGTGTGCTACTGTGTCTTTTTGTTAGCGTGACCAAGAACTGATGGAAAAGTTTACATTAGAGAAACATGTGTTCTCAATAAATCCCCACCTCATTATGTGAATAACTCAAACAATCTGGATTAGTTGATCCAATGAAGAAAGTAGAAAACTGTATTTTATAATTCAAAACAAAATGTATCTATGTAATAAAACAGCAATAGGGCGCAATAACTAACTAACTGTATAAGTTATGGATGCACCATCTAAAAGAAGAGGCAAAAATAAGTTCCCTTAACCTCCATATGCCATATGTCTCCTTTCCCTAGTAGTTGATCATCTAATTCTAGCGTCAGATCCTATACTGAAATAATGTGATTACAGATTACAGGGGTCATGTCTGACCTCAGGTATATATGATGCATTTAGTGTATGTACCATTTGTCTGGTTTTAAAGGGTGATTTAGCCTTATAACTTTTTTCCCAAAATATATTTCTGTCAGCTGCTTATCTTATGAGTAGATAAAGATTGGGTGTGGAAATCCAAATATCCAATTATTATCTTACTTACATCTACAGACAATTGATAGATGGGAAAACCCCATACATATTATATAGTTGTTTAAATTCAGTAAAATTTTGTATGCACCAATCCCCTCCTTTGCCAAGAGTACCCTGATGCCCTGATACAATTTGTTTTCCAGGCTCCAGTGATGGCATAATATATTGAAAAATGACCACTTCAGCCAATTGGGAGATGGGTCAATACTGGGGGCAGCACCGAACCTACTGGGGGCAGTACTGTGGCTATTGTGGCCAGCCCTATGACTATTGTAGGCAGCCCTATAACTACTAAGAGGAAGCACAGGCTACTAGGGCATGGGGGCAATACCGACTACTGGGGGCAGCATTGTAGCTACCAAGGACATCACAGTGACTACTTGACGCAGCACTGGCAACTTAGGGCAGCACTGATGCTACTGAGGGCAGTACTGTGACTATTGGGGATAGCTCTGTGACTACTAGGGGGAAGCACCGGATACTGGGGCATTAGGGCAGAACTAACTAAAAAGGCAGCATTGTGACTGGGAGCAGCACTATGACTACTTGGGTAAGCACTTTGACTACTGAGGGCAGTACTGTGACTACTGAGGGTACAGTACTGTGACTACTGAGGGTAGCACTGTGACTACCAGGGGGAATCACTAGTTAGTGAGGGCAGAAGTGACTACTGGGGAATGAGGGCAGCAATGACTACTGGGGTCAGCACTGTGACTACTGGCTGAGCACTGGCTACTGTGTGCAGCACTGTGACTATTGGGGGCAGCCCTATGACTACTGGGGGGAAGAGGCATTAACTTGACAGGTAATGAGCAGAGGCGTTCATTTGAGGCCCAAGCAACGAGAGTGTTTAGGGCATCATCAACACTAAATATGTACCTGGGAATTGGAGGGGCAGATAAAAAATTTAGAAAAAAGTAATAATAAAAATATTAACAACAAATATATTAACTAAAGTGTAAAAAAGAACTAGTTATTTATCAATATGATGTACAGTATTTTTTCTCCGTTCTGTACTTGTTTCCTATACATTTATCATAACCATGTGGTATAACACTTACCCCAGCTATAAGAAAATAAAAAAGGTTAGAACGATGAACAGCAGAACATATATACAAATGTTATACATATTATACATCATCAAGTAGGCAGATGTAGCTATCATGGCCTTGATATAAATATATATAAAAGATTTATTCTTTCCATGTGCATTGGAAACACAATAAGCTATCATTATATCATACATTGTGGTAAGTCTGACAAAGCTAAGCATTCTTATGCATGATCTCTGATTGCTATAGATATGGCTGCTGATGATTCATAGACCTTGCGTGCAGACTGGTCCGGGAATTACACCACTTACAGACCCAAAGTAGTCACATTCATCAATGGCAGACGCTCAGGATGGGGTAGGTCTGTGGAAACTATTTTCATCCAGTTAAATATTTTTTTTCGTGAAATAATTCTACATGTTCAATGGTATGTGAGATGCAATGTGGGGCATCTTAGTGTCAGGTGGGTGGGGTCAATGTTGCAGTGGGTTGCAGAATTACTTAAGCTGGAATACATTATTTATAGTTGTATATGTTTACAGATTAGCAAATACTCAAAGTAATCAAAACGTATTATACATAATGGGTAGTAAAGAAGGTTACTCCATACTTCATGTACTTACAGTGCCGTAGGGATATCGTGTTTCACATCCAAGAAGAGATCAGGTACGCAGCGCTCGTCCTGGTTACATCCATTCCAGAAAGGAACCTGAACAGTAGAGAAGTAATTGTCATATAAGGAGAGTCTACAAAACATGAGGACCCCATACACTGACCATATAACTGATCTCCTGCACTTACTGGGACAGTCAACAATTATTATTGGTATAATCAATATTTTCATTTATAATACTCCTTAAGGCCACATTCACACGACCACATGGGGAACGTATAGACAATGGGCGCACGGAGAGATAAGGTGCCACACACTTCTTCATACACAGAGCAAAGATAGGACATGTCCTATCTTTTCCCGTGTGCACTGCCCGTACGCCATGCAACTCTATGGAGAGGGGAAGGGTCACCCCTCCTCCTCTCCATCATGCTGGACGTATGCCCACCCAGCTATGGCCCGACGGGCATACGTTGTGTGAATCTGAATAGTTTAACATGTATAGTTCCCACCTCAGCTTTTCCTAAGCAATGTCCCCTACTACAGAAACTGCTGCAAAGACACATCAAATTCATTAAATGTCCATTGATGTTTGATCCCGGACACCAATGTTACCCCTGGAAGTGCCACTTGCCTCTTGACAATTGTTATGTTATATTATAGTGGGGATCTCTAAGTTAAAAAGTTTAAAGGAGAAGCCACAAATGGAAATTCCCCTTAATGTTGGAATGCCGCTATAATCTCTATTCAGATGTATGGGACATTGCAGACATTTCTGCATCAAATCATCTACCGTCTGGTTGTCATTAAAATCAATGTCTCTACTATTAGTGGGCATCCTTCCCGTATACACCCAGCACCATACATTGTTTTCTATCACTGTCACAGCCCCCCCAAGTGCGGAACGAGCCACATTAACCAGAATTAGGCAATAGCCTCATGACTAGGGGGAACACTGGATTTGGAAAGTGAAATGTAATAAGTTGCAGAAGTTGAGGTTTGTATTGAATGGATTTTCACATAATGTAAGTAATATGCGCGGATCAGGGGGTGTGATATTCAGTTATATATAAAGATTCCCCCTCAAGGGCTTTACATGGGGGCTTTGTTTTCTAAACAAGTTATTACTTCCCATGAATTTTCAGCACAAACATCTGTATTGAAGTTGTGAATCTCAAGGTTTAGAAGACTTATTTGGTAAAATAGTATAAAAGAGAACTAGTCCTTGTAGCCTCTTCTTAACCATCATCTATCAGCACCAGATGATTAAACCCCTGAGCAGGGCTGGTTTTAGACAAAATGGGGCTCTGGGTAAAACAAAAAGTGAGGCCCCAAAATAAAACTATTTTATGAACAGTCACAGTCAGTAAGAGGCTCCTTTATCCCTGCACAATAATAACACTTTGTAGCTACAAGCAGTAGTAGGTAAGTATCTGTAATATGGAACTGTAGGAGAATGTTATAGGAGAGAGACAGATGATAGGGAGATGGATGGTAGAAGAGAAATATGAAAGATGATTTATATTTATAGATAGATGATAGATTTATAGATACAGAAATATAAAGTAGATTATATACAGATAGATGATAGATGGGTATGAGAGATATAGATAGATACAGTAGAAGAGAGATAGAAGATCGATTGATATATGGGTAGAGAATAGATAGGAGATAGATATGATAGAGAATAGATAGGAGATAGATATGATAGAGAAGAGATAGGAGATAGATAGATAACAAATAGATAGGCATATACAAGATATATAGATAAATAATTAGACAATATAAATAGAAAATAGACAAATTATAGGAGATAGATAACTAGACAGATGGATGATAGATATATAGACTAGAGATAGAGGATAAGCATCTTCATCCGAGCATTCAACCAAGTCCACATGCAGGGGGCCCCTTCAGGACAGGGGCCCTGGGCAACTTGCAAATGCCCATTTTGCCCCCCCCCCAACGCCGGCCCTGCCACTGTATGAACGGCCATAAACTTTCTATAGAGACAATTAACAATGACCCCTCATCATCTGGAAAATCTTGGGCAGTGCTTTTTTAGAAGATTGTACTTTGAATACAAAACCACCTTGACACGGTTTCCGCAGCTGCACATTTATTGCAGCGTTAGTGTTTATTTGCCGGATTTATCAAAGTGGAAAATATGACCTGATGCCCAAATATACCTATGCCAAATATTCTTTCAATTTATGTTTCATTTTTTCCACTGCGTTTTAGGTTTTTTTCCCCCCAACTCTTTATATATGTATTTTTTTCTAACATACCGACACTTTGAGAGATGTTGGCCAGCCCTCGTCTAGTACCGGTCCCTCCTCTGGAAATGCCAGCTCATATTCCATGGAAAAGGTAATAGGTTTTACATAGTCTGCAGTATCCTATAGAGAAAGGGTCAGACAGCAAAATTAATATATTGAATATTTTAGTGAAAGCTAGTAGAAAGATCTGTAAGATGAAAAGCTATGCATAGAAGACAGTCTGGCTCTTATGGATGACCTGCACTGCTCATTTGTCCCAACAGCCTCCAGACAACCCCTTTAATTTATAATCATATGACATATGAACTAAGAGTTGTCTCCATTGGGATTTATTGCCACACTTCTCAGAGCCAGTTTAAAGGGAGTCTACCATTAGTCTACAAAGCTGCAGACAGTGTTCTGTGTTAGATACTATCCATGAGGGTTTATATAACCATACTTTTGTGTGTGTTGTTAATAGTAGCAGGTCTGTGAAATATGCCTTTATATTCCAGGATTGTAGCTGGCTGTGTACAGCGAAGAGATTTCACATGCCGCTGCACTAAGTCCAGCTACAATCCTAAAATATAAATGCATATTGTACAGTCCTGCTACTATTAAGCACACACATAAGAATGCTGTATTCTCTTTCACACCATTATTTCCATAGACCTCTTCCTAGGATTGGTGACAGATTTCTTAACACTCTCTATATAGATGTAGTCATATATAAAGATACATCAGTCATGTAAACTCCAGACAAAAATGAGTCTGGTGCACAATGTTTTATTGTTCTTAATTTCTTGGGGTAGATGCCCCCTTCCTATCACTCAACTTCCCATTAGGACATATAGCACCATTTAGTGTCGTGGCCAGAACTCAAAATTATGCCAATGCTACAACAAATGCAGGAGTTCACACTCACCAGGACATGGAAATTGAGCTGCTGGCACTGGTTCTGCCCGCTCGTGGCTCTGATGGTTTTAATAAAGTGCTTGTCCCCTCCAATGTCATCAATCACAGCACGAGGGGTATATCTCCTCTCATCAATCGTCACATTGTATTTAATGGCTGCGAGTACATATAGAACATTAGTCATATACCTCATTTTTGCACTCATACAAACACATTTCACATCACAAAATTATCATGACAACAATAATAAACACGATAAGAACGAGCCTGTGCCTGGGAACCTTATTGGGTTTTTAAAGGGGTATTCACATCAAGGAAAGTTAGGCCCTATCTACAGGATATAGCCTAACTTGCTGATCAGTTTGGGTCTCCCACAAATCACGAAAACTAGGGGTCCGTCGGACCCCTCCTCGCTCCATCAGATTAATGGAGCAGACGGCCGCGCATGACCGTTCTGCTCCATTAATCTCAATGGAGCTGACACAAATTGCCGAGCGCGGTGCTCACGATCTCCGTTAGCTCCATAGAGATTAATGGAGCAGAACGTTAATGCACGGCTGTCCGACGGACCCCTTGTTTTCACAATCAGCACTGAGACCCCCATTGATCAGTTAGTTAGGCCCTATTGTGTGGATAGGGCCTAACTTTCCTTCATGGGAAAACCCCTTTAAGGGGTTATATACGGATTACGTACAGGATAGGTTGTTTAGGTTTGTTCTTAAAGAGGACCTGTCACCCATAATTTCTGCACTTGTGCTTAAACAAACGCCACAGTGTTAGAATGATAGTGTTACGGGAAACCTCTGGTAACACTATCTAACACTGCGGCAGAGTACAATGTAAGCCAGACTTCCAGCAAAGCTGTCCGACGTATTCATGAGGGGGCGGTCCGAGGCGCTGCCTCTTCCCTGGACGGCCCCGCTCGCTCCATAGGCCGGCTGTGACTACCGCCCCTAAACCCTCCCACAATCCCACCCGCTCTACGAGCAGTCCGGCATTTACATTGTACTCCTCCGCAGATTTCCGGTAACGCTATCACTCTAACACTGCGGAGTTTGTTTAAGCACTAAAGTAAGCAGCTCCTAGTGCCGAAATTATGGGTGACAGGTCCTCTTTAAGTTGAATTTGGATGCAAGTGGAGCTAGTATATTTTCGGTACCACCAGATTTTCAAAATTTTTTGCTGTTATGGGAACAAGGATTATCAATAAAACTTCATTACAGACACTTTACAGCTGATCATTGCAGCCTGGGATCTTCACTAAAGGTCACAGTGGGCAGAGAGGTCCTTCTGTAACTAGAGGTCGTCTGTAAGTCAGGTGTCCTTACGTCGGGGACTGACTGTATGTATATAAATAGCTGAGAACTATAAACTATAAATTATAGTTGGAGTGGATGGTACAGATTTTGCATTGGGGCCCAACAGCATCAAGTTACACCTTGAAGTGTGATTTTAGACCAAACTAATAGCTACATGAATCATGATCTTACTGATCTTTGTAGACATAGGAGATCTCCCTGTAATATAAAGGCAACACAGTTTACTTACCAACGCTCTGTCCCTGAAACTGTGGGGCTTTGAACACTGGAGCAAAGCATACAAATGCTGACATACATGTAGCCTCCCGTCCATTTCTGCGACATTCTTTGCTAAAAATATTGATTTTAGGTGGCTCAAATCTGAGGGTTGCGTTGATCTGAATAACGCTACGAGTCCTAAGCGTCACAAAGAAAATAGAAATTACAGAGCGCAATGGCTCATATTTTCCATAAGAATCTGTATAAACAGTAAATTTAACAATAATATATACAAACACACATATATGCATCCTAAGCTACATCTGTAAGGTACAGCTGAGGATGCGCTGATAAATGTCAGTATGTTTCATGTCTTTGCTAGTCTGAACACCGGCATATAACCTTTCCTAGCAGTCTTGATTGATTTTGTGAACTCTGCTCTGGGTCATCAAAAGCTCATCTACTGTTAATGACAGAAATCCTCCCTATTCTGACTGCTGTCACATCCATTCAGTCCAGGATTTTGTTGTCAAATATAAGGTTTTCTGGAGTTCTCTTTTCCTGCTATAGACTTGTACTTGGCTAGCTGTGTTATTCTGTCATCTGATTTCTGGTATATATGATCCTTTTGCCTGTATTTCTGACTATCCATATGCCTAGTGATTTTGTTCTGCATAGTCCTACTGGTTCTGACTCATACTTGGTGACTATCCCTCTCTGTTTTGTTTTATCTTGTTTTTGTCTCTGTATTTTGCACTTTGGCAAAGGAAGGGAACATCAACCAGTTGTCTCATTCCCCTGCGGGATTGTTTGGGCAGGGAGAGCTGGGAAGGGGGTTTAGTGTCAAGCCCACTGTCTATGTCCATTCACAGACAATGCATAACATATATACAGTAAAGGCTTTGTTTAAAAATGATATTGAAAGTGCTAGCTGGTATTCACAACTTCTGTAAGGCTCAGATTATTAAATCACTGATGCCATTGGGAGCTGAATTAATCTGTTTACAGTCATCTACTCCTAGTGGCTGCAGAAAACCACAATACTTGATTTTGTTGTATAAAGTGGTGAAGGGAGGCGTCTCCTGACCCCACCAGACACTTAGCATTGGTGTAGTCTGTCTCTAAGGCATACAGTATACACATACGAGGGGGGTTCAATAAGTACTCGTGTTTGACGACAGAGGGCGTTCCTGAGGGAAGTTGGTGTTATCATCGTGTGCTGCCATCTATCAAACGACGGCAAAACAAATTGCAGACTCATTGATTGGTTAGTTTGGATTTGGCAGCCATTGGGAAAAAATGGGAGGAGATATTTAAACGTGGGCGAACATCCGTCTTTGATGAGGAGCGACCAGGACGCCCGGCAGACGTGGTTACTGAGGAAATCATTCAAAAAAGTCCACGACATGATACTCGCTGATCGATGAACAAAAGTACGCGAAGTACCAGAGGCCGTAGGTGTGTCGACCACAACGGCAATTAATATTTTACATGATAAGTTGGCGTTGAAAAAATTGTCGGCCCGATGGGTGCCGCGATTGCTCACGGTGGACAACAAGCGGATGCGGCTGTTAACTTCGAAGCAGTGTTTGGAGCAATTTAATTGTGATACGAAGGACTTTTTGCATCGAGTTGTCACCGTTGAAGAAACCTGAATTCATCATTACACATCAGAAACTAAGCAACAGTCAAAACAATGGATTTCTCCTGGTAATTCAGCTCCAAAGAAGGCAAATACGGTCCCATCGCCCCTTAAAGGTCATGGCGACGTTTTTTTTGGGATGTGAACGGCGTCATCCTCATGGA
The DNA here is from genome assembly GCF_040894005.1 of Engystomops pustulosus. Classification (NCBI taxonomy): domain Eukaryota; kingdom Metazoa; phylum Chordata; class Amphibia; order Anura; family Leptodactylidae; genus Engystomops; species Engystomops pustulosus. The sequence continues at coordinate 178,514,795 of NC_092414.1, forward strand.
TTTTTTAGAAAAAGGAAGAACGATCACTGGACAATACTACAGTGAGTTATTGGCCCTCTTTGACAAAAAATTTAAGGAGACACCGCCGCATTTGGCAAAAAAAGGTGCTGTTTCACCATGACAACGCACCAGCATATTCATCTGGAGTTGTCGCCGCCAAACTACATGAATTGCGTTATGAATTGCTGCCGTATTCTCCCAATCTGGCTCCCTGCAACTTTTTCTTGTTCATGAAGAAATGCCTCGTAGGAAAAAATGTAGCTCAAACGAGGAAGTAATCTCCGAGACAGAGGCGTATTTTGGAGAGTGTGACAAATCCTATTTTTTGGAGGGGTTAAAAAATGTCAGGAATGTTGGGAGAAGTGTATCTTTCTAAAAGGGGACCATGTTGAAAAATAAAAAAAAATTTGGGAAAAAATGGTATCTTCATTTCTGAAATGGGTTCTTATTGACCTGCCCTCGTATAACAACATATCTATGATTGATTATCTAGAGCATAATTACTCACCATAGCAGAACTGCATTTCCCATAGAACCCACTGCCAGGTCCACTAGTCCATCCTCATTCATATCCATCTCACAATGAATATTACAGCCAAAATATTCAAGTTTGGAAGACAGGTCTGCTGCAGCAATACGCTGGGTTGAAGGAACATAGCAAATGTGTGAAAAAACAATGGACAACTATCAAACCCAAAAATACCCAATAATTAATTTGGAACACATATGATCACATTATCTCATAGCCGTTTACTGGACTTCTACCTGTGCACCTTACTACATCCTTCACCATAAAAAACTGCAACTTAATATTCATTTAATATTACAAGAGAGTTTGTTTATATTTGTAATCTTTACCTGTTTATATTTTTTCAAAATATTCCTCTTAAAACCATGGAATATGTAGATTGCACCTTTGTGATCATCTTCAAGAGGAGCTCCGACCACCACATCATTGAAAGAGTCTTGGTTGAGGTCTGGAACAGCTGTTATGGCATATCCAAAACGGGAATTCTTTGACGTGTCAAAGTCTCGAAGGCTGCCATCTGGAACAAAGCGCTTCTGTAACAACATAGAATAAAAACATTGGAATAGGCAAGCATGTGTAATGTCATGAAGCTACACCAGATAAACCACGAACCTCACGTGTGTCCTATGTATTCCATACATACATAAAGGTGTGGTATGGCAGTCTTTAGGTTGTACATTATTTAATGACCTAAATATAATCCACTTAGAAGTATCATATCTAAACATTCTAAAGTGAAAATGATCCGCTGCAGCAGCTTTGACAAACACTTGTTCTGTGGTCCCTGTTAGTCTCATTTCTGTCTGTCTCAGCAATGGCACACCACGACGATATGTGCCTCCATCATCTAATAAATGGCTAATAAGTCACTGTTTTGACCAGTTATTGAATGTAGTGGACATGACATGAAGGATGGTAACTTGCTGTTGCTGGAGCAGGAAGAAAGACTTGTATCAGGGAAACACCAGCTCTGGCTAAAACATTTCTTAAGAGTTGGATGATCCTTTAAATAAACATATCAGCATCTCCTGTGCCTAGTCACAGCCTGGGGTATGTAGCTCCCTCGAGAAGACACATGCAGAAGATAACTACAAGTATCACAAACAGATTGATCTCTATCTGTCTATGAACAATTGCCCTGCCAGGACCTTAATCTTATATTCATGTCATGAATACTATCATAAGATCACATGACCCTCCATCTGCGGCCATTTTATGGTCAGTTATCTCAGGGGACTCACTTTACATATAAAGAAAGCAGAGCAGAACTATTAATAGATGTATATTGGTAAATGACCTAATATCCTGCCCCCCATATGTACACACACATTACAAAAAAAGGTAAAGTGGACAACCCCTTTAAGGATCCTCTAGTATCCTAGTGGGCCACTGCAACAAAAATGTCAAAAATGAAATTAAAATAGAGGACGCAGATAGAGATGTTGGGCACCCATGACCTGAGACCAAAGCTCCATTCCCCAGCTAAAATATACATTTACTTCCTTACACTAGTAAAGGGAACACTTTTAGTATAATTAATATAATATGAATGCACTTTGAAGTCAGATGACATCACACAGGGCTTATAAAAAATGTCACTATAGTTAGTCTCTTTCTACTGAGGATCATGAGAAAAATGTACATGGAAGGGGTCCAGGAAGTGGGGGACATAAGTTCTGTCTGGTGGAGTCCAGACCTGTCAACTAGTTATGCAAATCATATGTGTAAGAACAGATTTAAAAATAAGCAGTGCTATATGTAAGTATCAAGATTTCTGTAGAATAATCATTAATGGTGTTATTGTGGAGGTCACATCACAGCGCCAAAGAAATTGTAGGTTTTTTTTTACTGATCTTGGAAAACCCCTTTAGACCAGATTTATGCAGCTGTGTTAGTTCTGTGAAATACTGATCTTATGCTGCCTCTATTTCCCCGACTAAAGACTATATGAGGACTCCCAACATCATGGATCATCATCCATTTTTTTATAGTAAAGAAAATTATGGGGTGGATGAGTTGAGGGGTGCTGACAAAAAGAGATGTGTTCCAATTTACCCCTTCATTATGCTGTAGCAGAGAATTACAAAGTGGATTACACGATTTGGAATACTCAATGACAATTATACTAATGAGTATAGAAGTCATTGGCAATACCTAAAAATACTGTGGAGGAAGCTGGTCATAACTCATTGGTATGAGTATTATAAATACGACTTGAGATGAATGTTTCTATATAAAAATATGCAGGAATTGAAAAAAAAAAGGTCCTGGAGTGTCCAGTATTAGTACTCTGCTCTGGGGTCTCCAGTACTATTAGTCTACTCAGGGGTCTCTCATTAGTAGTCTGCTGTAGGGTCTCCAATATTATTGGTTTGCTTTGGGTACTTCAATATAAGTAGTCTGGCTTGTGGTCTCCAGTATAAGTAGTACAAATCTGGGGTCATTATTATTAGTCTGCTCTTAAGATCTCCGGTATTATTATTTCCGGTGCCGGGGGTCTCTTCATTATTATTGTCTTCCCTAGGGGTCTCCATTTTTATTGTCTGCTCTGGGAATTACTATTGTTAATAGCTCTTGGGGTGTCTTATATAATAATAATGCCCTGGGATCTCCAGTATTTGTCTGCTCTGAGGTCTCCTTTGTCTGATTTGGGTGCTGTATTTACTGTCTGGTTTGGGGTGTGTATTAGTAATCGTCTGAATGCAGTATTTGGTTTCTGGGGTTGTATTTAGTGATTTCCTCTCCTGTATTGTTTTTGGTGGTACATCATGGGTGTTGGTTACTAGTGCGGCCCCTTGAAGTTGAAGGGTTTGATAATGTGGCCCTCGATCCAATGAAGGATAAAAACCCCTGCCGTATATCAACTTTCTCCATGGCTGCTATTAAACAAATAAACACTTACATATACCTAGACATGAGTCAAATAAGGTGCTGCCAGCAACTGCAAGTTGCTTCAATAAAGCTGGCTTTGTACAACCCTGGTGAAGCCAAGGTGTGTTACGTTACGTCGGCACAGTGTAAAAACCATTATATTTTTAACTGTGGCCCCGGAGAGAACGGTATATGGACCATTTGAGGCACTGAGCCACTGGACCATAAAGTTTAGTGTCCTAAATTGTCCTGACAGGTCCCCTTAAATGGTTTTCTGAACCCTGATTTTTCCTATTTGAATTGATGGTCTATTCACAGTGTATTCTTCAGCCTCCTTTTCCACCTCACTACAGTCCTGCAGAGTGAAGGCATCAAGAACACACAGGGGCACATTTACTTAGAAAGTTGGAAAATTCACTTAAAGTGCTATTTAGTGTATAATGCTGCGTGCGACGATTCACTAAGATTGTGCGCCAGAAATTATTGATCTGGCACTTTCCCGCAATTCACCTTTTTTGTGGTGCACCTTTAACATAGGGCGTGCGACACAATTAGCACGTTAAATACGGCGCTCGGTCCGAATCAGTCAGATCGACGGCACACCCCCTAATTTGTGTCACATGGAGGGTAGCGTTGCGGCGCCACAAAAGGGTTGTGTACGACACTGTGCAAGCTGTTTTAGCCTAGAAGAACTTGCACAGTCTGACAGAAGTGCAGCGCGACGCTAAGTAAATGTGCCCCATAGTGCCACTCCATTCAACATCTATGGGACAAAGAGAACTATCACAGTACAGCAAGGGGACCCTTTGGGGGGTATTTCTAAAGCTTCATGTTCCCCACATGCCTCACTCTGACCCAGACAAACCAAGAGGTTCCTGTCTCTTAGTATATCCTGCACCTGACCATGTGTAGTATATCAAGCAAAAGGATATAGAATTGTGCTATATCCTGTGCCATAGCTAAAGCGCTGGCGCAGGATGAAACTACACTAACCCAGCCAACTTCCCACCTGACATAAGGGAGAGAATAGTTGCAATTCTTGGCTAATGGGACTGAAATTGGGGCTTGTATGCCAGCACAAATGTCAAATTGGCCAAATAGGTAACCAAGGGCAAATATTTAATATAATGTCATGTCATACCTTTAAGAGCAAGAGTTGCGCTCTTAAATAGTCTCTTAGGCTACATTCACACGGACGTATGAAAACGGCCGTATACGTACCGTTTTTTTACGGGTTACATACAGCCACATTCATTTCAATGGACAATATGTCCAACCATTTATATTGCCGTTTTTGACACTGGAGTGTACGTACCGTATACTGGCCGTATAAAAATATAGAGCATGTCCTATTTTCTCCCGTATTTCAGTTCTGTATGCCCTAAAAGTCTATGGGCATGTATAAAATACGGGTTAAATACGTGCTGCATACGGATGAAAAACGTCACGTATATACGGGCTCATACGGCCTGTAAATACGGGACTGGAGAAATCATACGGTCGTGTGAATGTAGCCTTAGATAGTAGTCTAGAGTACAGGAGCCCTGTCTATATACTTACGTCTCTCATGACATATACAGACACACGACCACGCTCCCGCCCATCACTGAAGAACATAGGTGCTCCAACCAGTAGGACATCAGTAACTCCATCACCATCCACGTCTACCGAGCAGATTTCACTGCCAAAATATGATCCAATCTACCAGGGACAGAGAAAAATCATCAATATCATCAATGTTGTACTGAACTAGTTTATACTATGGAATGAAAGAAAGATTCCTCCATTACCGGACTATTGCTTCTTGGAGACTATTATCCCGACTGTATTGTTATGTGATTACCTGATCCCCTATAAGAGACTGGTGAATGACAAGGTTCTCCATTCCCTGTATGCTAAAGATGATCACTTTTCCGGTGTGGTTGAATCGTGGTGCTCCAGAAACATACAATCTGACACGTTGGGCTGTCATAACAGACGTCACAGTGTAACCTACCAAAGACATAGGGGGTTAGTTATCATTAGACCAGCTACTTGGGAAAGTTCTATGTCTAATTTTGGGGTTCTGCTGCCCATCAGATTCATTAAAGTGGCTTTGGTCCTTTAAAAATGCTCTTATGGTCTATTTTCTGTCTATTTTTTTCAAAAAGTCCCAAAAAAGTCTCAAAATGCATAAAAAGTCTCAGCACAAAGATCAGCAGGGGACTGGAGTGACTGAGACTTTTTATGAGACTTTTTGCAAAAGTCTTAAGTCATGAATCTGGCTGCACAATGTTGTACTAGTAGCAGTTCTATGTTTAGGCCAGATTAATGAAGAGGTGTATATAGTCCTGTGAGACTTATTAGCAGTGAAAAGTCTCAAAAGCCCTCAATACGACTACTTTGAGACTTTTTTACGCCAAAAAAGCACAGGAAAACCAATGATACATAACCACCACAGAGAGATGTGACCTTATGAGTCATATCACAAAAGAATGACAGAGTGACACAACCTAAGAACTTAGTTCCTGATTCTAAATAACAGTTCACACATCTAAAATTGTATGTTATATGATATTGATTATAATCCTGGGGAATGTAAAGAGTTTCTTATTCTTTAAAACATAAAAAAGCAAAGATTTAAAATTTTTTAAAATGTACTTAAAAAAATTTGAGCCAAAATCAGTGGTATATAATTAACATGTTTACTGCTAACCATATACTTGCACATAAAGTTTGCTCCATATTTGCTTAGAATGTTCGATGTGTCCACTTGTATACAATAAAACTATCCAAATGAATATTATAATGCGCTTATTTTGTGCATGCACGTGACAGAAGAGGGACTTTCTATACAGAAATACATTTCTTAAAGGAAATCTACCATTAAAATCAAGCATGATAAACTAGGGACACTTACTCATAGATGGTGCCACCGTGACCATTTGTTATCCATGGCCTCCTTCCTCCTTAAAAACAACTTTTAAAATTATGATAATGAGCCAGATTCACAGGCTGTTACAATGAGCAGAACATGTCTCTCCCAACCCCCAGCTCTCTGCCTCCTCCCTCTGCCTGTGTAATGTAGCAGCAGCAAGTGCAGGGAGAGAAGAGACCTGTTCTGCTCATTGTAACCACCTGTGAATCTGCAGCACTGAGGGGCTCTGGTAACACCCACCAGAGCCCTTCAAGCTCATTGGCATAATTATAAAAGTTGAATTTAGAAGGAAGGAGACCATGGATAACAAATAAAAGCAGATTACCACAGTCACAGTGCCCGGATCTATGAGTAAGTGTCCCGGGTTTATCATGATGGATTTTGATAGTAGATTTCCTTTAAATGATAATGTCAATGGCAAATCTTAAACAGATCTGCTCTCCCTTTGCCGCCTTATTGCGTGTCGTGATAATCACATTTTCAAGATATTACTTGAAGAAATACAAGAAATATTATTTGTGCAACTAAGGGAGTTAGTTAGAATATTACAATATTGCACTAATATTTTTTCACAAGGAATTAAAGTCTTGAACCAAATTCCAATTTTATCCAAGTCAACAAACAGTTGCAACCCTTAAAGGTAACTCTATGTATCCAGACAGTAAGCTGGGCATATGTGTAGCACAGATCTATGAGATCTTGGCATTAAGTATAAGTTTTTGCAAAAATTAAATTTCTAAATGATATAAAATGTACTTTTTATTACATGGATTCTGCTGAGTCAAAACCACTGTTATGGAGAAGAGTGGATGTGATAAGTAAGGAATACTTGGAAAAGTCTGAGCGTGCTGAGGATTTTCATACATACTGCTGGCGCGCTGCCTTCCATAACATTATTGTACAAGCCTGAAGTATGGGGAAGGGGGGACAATACTAATGCAGGAGCATCGCTCACACATTCCCCCTGCAGCAAATGTGGTGGTGTGGTGAGCAACTCCAGGCACCGGGCCAGACGTCTTCTACCCAAAGCAATAAGATCCATCCTGGACATTGCGGATATAAAACACTTATTTTCCCCCCTCAATTTTCCGAGCGATGTTCCAAGACATAGATCAAAATCCAGATCTGGGCATTAACCCCTAAGGCCCATAATCCTCCGGTTTGGACCTGGGGTAATTTACTGTTAGGGTAAATTACGTCATAAAAGGATGTATTTCAAGTAAATCCAATGTGCCTAATGTCATTAGGAAGAATCTAGATCTCCTGGAGACATCTTAGTGTGTCTAAAATAATTTAGAATAATGGTAAAGACTGGACGCATGTGATGTGATTTAAGGGACAGCTAATAAATCAGGGGAAAAGTTGGGAAAAAGTCTATTAAGAGCCAATAAAGGTTTTACAGGGAGACAGGATCTGGGCAAGAAAAGCTGGAGATTAATTTTGTATATTAGTGGAAATTGCTTTGAGGTATTTAAGTTTGTAAACTACATAAGGTGTAAGAATGACTTGACACGATTGAATGAATCGTAGATTATAAGCCTCATTGGTTTCTAATAGTATAAACAGACAGGTTGGAGAAGGCATTTATGTTGCCAGGGGACATTTTTGGCTGGAGTACATACGTTTTCAGATCCAAAATGAAAAATCATTAGTGAGTAGAAGACCTGCTGTGAGAAGGCCAAACTTCATAACCTCATAGTGATAGCCTCATGTAGGTAAATATAGTCCTCTCTTTAGTTCTATTGTGTAGATGAGTGGTCTCCAATCTAAGGTTCACCAAGAAATTCTATGATGACCCCTAAAGTCCTACAGTGTTATAGAACACCTCTTAGGCAAAGATCCCTCCAGTAAGATCTATCTTCATCAGACGGAAATGATCTTACCCAGCTGTACAATATTATAAACAACTCAAAATGCATCCCCGATTACCGAGATAAGCTGCATGGTTCTTCAACTCATCAGGAAACTCCTTGAGGTAAGATTCTCTCCGAGGTATCACCTTCCCACTACTAGTCTCTTTTAGAACAGCCCCATTCCAGTCATAGGCACCAACAGCTCCAAGCAAAATCCCATCCTAGAAGAAAAGAGCATACAACTATTTTATTACTGCTACAAAGCTGTGGAATACTAACAGTGTTGAACAATGGCATGATGGGCCCACCAGAAAAAATGTTTATGGGGTCCCACATTTCATTAATTTCTGGCCTTCTCTAAATTGTGTTCTTCCTTACCCCTAGTGCTTTTTCTTCACTTAGAGCCTGAGTTCATGGAAATCTGCAAATATGTTTTTCAAGATGGGACAAGGAAAACTTTGTCTCTTAACTACCTTGTAAGGCAGCTCCCTTAACATCAAACATGACTTTCAGGATGCCTAATGACATGATGCAGAATTAAAGCCATACCAGTATATATATTCCAAAAGAAACAGGTTCATAAATAGACAGTGCTCTTTCCCTGGGGCACATTTACTTAGCCGTCCTATGGAGTTCACCGACATCCCAGCGCAGACACCTGTTAAATACTTGTCCGAGCCGTGCAATCCCCGAAAAAGGCGCAGTCTGACAAAAGTGAGTAGCGCAACCCTTAGTAAATGAGCCCCAATGTCTTTGCATCTCAGCAGTTCAGCGATCAGAAAGTAAGAAGACTCTTTAGGGAGACTCTGCTATTTAAGTCCACCTTCCAGGCAAATGTAAATGCAGTGCTGTCTACAAATGAGAATCTGTTCCTATTAGAATTGTCTTTAATTCTACATCATATGACAAGGCTTTCTGATAAAGTTATTCTTAATGTTAACGGGGCTGCTTTACAATGTAGCTAAGAGGCAATGGGGGTCATTTACTAAGGGCCCGATTCGCGTTTTCCCGATGTGTTACCCGAATATTTCCGATTTGCTCTGATTTTGTGGCGCATCGGCGCTGGCATGCACGTGACGGAAATCGGGGGCGTGGCCGAACGGTAACCCGACGAATTCGGAAAAACCGCCGCATTTAAAAAAAAAAATTGGTCGCATGGGCCATACTCACATGCACCATGATGAAGACGATGAACTCAGGGGCACCTCGGCGGACATTGGGCGCAGGACCTTCTGGTGGACATCGGGCGCAGGACCTTCATGAATCGCCGGAAGACCCGAACGCTCGTCAGAGAAGCCGCCGCTGGAACGCGAATGGACCGGGTAAGTAAATGTGCCCAATTGTTTCCTCCTTCTGTCTAATATCTGTCAAACACCAGATTCTAGGGGGCGCACAGCAGTATGTCAGTGTGCTTGGTTTACAATCCTTAATCCTCGTGGTAGATTTCCTTTAAAATAATTTCACTTCCTTTTATAGTAGTTTAGTCCTGTACATATAATTTATACTATAGCTCATTTTCCAAACCACAAAGATTTAGGGAAGAGGAACATATAATCCATCCACTTTATGAAATGGATGGTAGAAAGCTGAATCCGCTAAAGGATTTGTGGCTTTTAGGCTTGGACCTGACATTCAGGTTATTACAGGGTCAATTTGTAAGGCCCACATATCTAGCATGTATAGGAATATATTTAAAAAAAATGAGCTTTTAGTAGTCAAAGTCAGCAGTCAATGTTACTTACCTCCTGATGAACCCATGGCCCGTGGCCACCCATACAGGTTCCTACATCGGTCATTTAGGGCCCTTGGGCTAGCCCAAGTTCTGCACCGGGAATGAGCAGTGACCCAGCTGTGCCCCAGCTCTAACACTCCGGATCCCATGGTTAATGCTGTAACCACGGGATCTACGTACCCGTTGAGGTAAGGAGCTCCCTCCCTCCTCCTCTCAGCACCCCATCCTCTCTGCTGGACCGAGCAGTCTGCTTGTCAGCCTATTCAAGTACATAGGTTGACACTTCTAATACACTGCAATACATGGTTACTAGTATGAACTAGTGATTACATTGCATGCCCTATTTTAAAGGTGCATCCAAATATTGTTGGTGTATTCTGTAAGGGCAGTTTGCACTGTTTTAAGTAAATGATTGCCATTGTGTTAATATGAAATAATAGGTGGTCGTTAAGTCTTTGGAAGCGCTTGCTATGCTAACTGTTTTACTGTGTGAATATGGCTTAATGGATGATAGCAAGCAGAGATCAGAACAACATGAATATCAGAGAATGATGTCACTTTTAATAATAAAATACCAATCTGGGATTGCTATGCCATGATATCTGAATTCTTGCCTCCAAACATATTTGACAATATATACATATGTTGTCAATGCTTTATCCCAAACACATCAGGGCAGATTTATTAAATCGTTTATTTTTTATTATTATTTTTTTTTTAATTAAACTCATTTAGCAATTTACGCTTAAAAGTGTATTATATACCTTGTGCCACATTTGTCAAAGGTCTAAGACAGAGGTAGGGAACCTATGGCTCGGGAGCCAGATATGGCTCTTCTGCTGGCTGCATCTGGCTCACAGACAGATCTTTAATAAATAGTGATGGCTGCTGTGTGTCTCTTAGACTGATCACTGGACACAGGCAGTGATTTCACCGCTGCCTGCTTCCTTTGTACGACCCAGGCGCCATCTTCTAAGCCTGGGTCAAAGAGAAGGGAGCGCTAGTAAGTGAATATTCTTTTTTTTTTGCTGTGACTACCTATCTACTAGGGGGCATGTGCTGTGGCTACCTATCTACTAGGGGAATGTGCCGTGGCTACCTATCAACCTGGAGTATATGCTGGGGTTACTTACCTACTGGGAGTATGTGCTGTGGCTACCTTTCTACTGGGAGTATGTGCTGTGGCTACCTATCTAACGGGAGTATGTGCTGCGGATACCTATATACTGGGGGGTATGTGCTGTGGCTACATATATACTGGAGGGCATGGGCTGTGGCTACCTATCTACTGGGGGAATGTGCTGTGGCTACCTATCAACCTGGAGTATGTGCTAGGGCTACCTTTCTACTGGGAGTATGTGCTGTGGCTACCTTTCTACTCGGAGCATGTGCTGTGGCTACCTATCTAACGGGAGTATGTGCTGCGGATACCTATATACTGGGGGCATGTGCTGTGGCTACCTGTCTACTTGAGGCATGTGCTGTTGCTCCCTATATACTGTGGACATGTGCTATGGCTACCTATCTGCACACACGCTGGTCACCGGGACGGGAGACAGCAAGTGGTGAGTTGAGTGAGCTCGGAAAGGGGCACCGCCACAGAGTGGGGCACAGGTGTGCCTGGGATCCAAGACCTAGATTGCAGGGGCACCTGTGACACTGGGACTACCTATCTACTGGGGGGCATGTGCACATGGTACGGCTCTTCCGGAATAACATTTTAAAATATGAGGCGTTCATGGCCCTCTCGGCCAAAAAGGTTCCTGACCCCTGGTCTAAGACATTTTACGGCCTTTTAGACACTTTTACGACTAGAAAAATAAAGGGGTTGTGGCTGTGCTGGAAAAGGACCATGCACCAAAAATTATGCAAACGATGTAAATGTAATTTTCTGCTGTAAACTAAGCCAACTAATAGATGGTGCAAAGTACAACTAGACCGTCTTATACTACACCAGGTTTATCATCCAGCATCAGATACAGGCGGTCCCCTACTTAAGGACACCCGACTTACAGACAACCCATAGTTACAGACGGACCCCCCTGCCCACTGTGACCTCTGGTGAAGCTCTCTGGATGCTGTACTATAGTCCCAGACTGCAATGATCAGCTGTAAGATGTCTGTAATGAAGCTTTATTGATAATTCTCGGTCCAATTACACCAAAAATTTTGAAACTCCAATTGTCACTGGGGCAAAAGAAAAAAAATTGTCTAGAACTTCCATTATAAAATATACAGTTTCGACTTACATACAAATTCAACTTAAGAACAAACCTCCAGACCCTATCTTGTATGTAACCCGGGGACTGCCTGTACTTGAATCTGGTATGGTAGACTGTCTAGTCTACAGTAACTTTGCATATAATTTCCATAAACTTTCTATACAGGGGCGTAACTTTAGGGGGTGCAGAGTTTGCGATCGCACCTGGGCCCAAGAGGTTTAGGGGGCCCTTATGGTGTCACTTTCCCATATGAGAAGACTATTACTATAAACCATACATTATAGTCGGGGGCCTGGCACAGACTTTGCACTGGGGCCCATCAGCTTCTAGTCACGCCACTGCTTCTATATACTCACCTCCACTACATGTGATGAGAATCCAGCTTGAGACATTTCAAGTCCAAAAGAAGTCTCGTTCTTATTGGTTCCTGCAATATAAAAGCATAACTTGACTAACCTTGAACTTTCAGTAAATTCGTGTAAATTGACAACTGGCAGAACCTACTGAGGATACAGGTTATAAATATAACTCAAAGCAAATTAGTTAAAGACATTGAAACTGATATGATTAGAAAAACATATAAAAGACAAAGTAGAACAATACAGGCAGTCAGACTTAAAAAACATTAAAGCGAATTTTCGAAATCTTTAACCCAATGGTCCTTACATGACTTCAGCACCACAATGCGCTCAGCTATCACATAATCGTTTCTCTTTATCTTGGCAGGGCATTCTCCATCATCCGCTTCCTACATTCCAACCTCACCACAGGCAGAACAATCCGTCTTCTCACTTCATCTCCAAGATACTAATCTACATGGTCAAGCTCCACGGAGCACAAAGCTCTGAAGGTCTACATCAAACTCTACTATTGACCCACAAATAATTTGTTCTAACTGCCCTACACATAGAGATGGCCAATTATTTTACACAAATGTCCCATTTTAGTTCAGTATATTTCTCACAACCCTGTATACAATGTGGTAGGTGCCATGCATGTATCACCCTCAACTCTATGGACTGTTACGATTGGTTTCCTAGAGATACATCATGGATAGATACAACTAGTCGTATAGTGTGTAATGCAGCTATGTTGTGCAGAAAGACCACAGTTATATACCTCCTTCTAGATTGAATATTCTTTCTCCAAGAGCATCCACAATGTCCTTCAAGGCAGCTTCATCTGTCACATTGAAGAAGTGTTTGTCATCGGGATCACTGGCAATGTACTTGATCTCATTGAGAAAAGCTTCAGGATTAATCTTTCTCCTATTATAATATCCCAAGACCTGAGGATAAATAATAGTATATCATATGTCATCCAATTTATTGGTATTGTAGATTAGTCTCATTCCAGTTGTAGGTGTCATACTGTTTCATACGCCCCCTGAAATACATTCATCGAGAATTTTATATGTGCAGAAACAAGCACTTACTGCCACTGCATATCGCGTGATGTTGTCTCTTTCACTCCTCTCTATCACTCTCTTCAGATCTGGGCTGTCATGAGACTCTCCATCTGTTATAACGATCATCACTTTCTTGGCTCCCTTTCGTCCACCATGCTGGAATGCTTCAGTGCTATGAAAGATATACGTATGATGTATGTTCAGAAGACAAATTTAGAGTAAAATGCTGACTAACTTTTCATCAATTAAGGCCGCCGTGTAGGCGTGTGGAGTCTTATAGCCATGGATGCTCCACTAGGAGGATTCTAGGAAAATATGCAAAGTTTTCCAGGATGGGATAAGGATTGGCAGTCTCCATTAGGAGAACTCTTATTTCCTGAACCTAGTCACAAGCCTCTCACCCAGCCAAACCAGTTCCCTACGCTGTACTGAGGAGACCCAACCAGGTGGAAACAGTGCTACAGTTGGGAGTCTGTTCCTTCTGCAATATATATACTTGTCTGGTTTTTATCCCGCAGCATGTCATAAGGCTTCCTGAAAGTCATGCTTGATGGTAAGGGAGAACCTTACAAGGTAGAGGTGTTGTTTTACTTCTCCCATCCTCAAAAACTTTGCATATTTTCCCACTAACTTTTCAAAAAAATGTATATACATTATTATTATTTATTTATTTATTTGTTTATGGAGCAGATTTATTCCATTGTGATGTATGTTCAATAAGGGGTTCACATACATTACATTAAAATGAGGGCATGTACAATTTTGCAAAAACTACATTGATCTGCAACAAGTGGAAGGAGGATCCTGAGGACTCACAATCTACATGGGAGGGTAGATGTAGAAATGGGGTGAAGAAGAATAGCAGTGGGGTTTTTGTATGTTGTAGGTGATCCTAAACTGGTGGGTTTTCAGGTCACGTAAGAAGGTTTGGAAGGTAGGGACAGTCTTAAGTGTTTCGGTAGAGAGTTCTGGAATATGGGGGTGGGGTAAAGGAGTCCTGGAGACGATTCTGAGAACCATAATACAGGTAAACACATTGTAATATACATATTTTTATATATATATATATATATATATATATATATATATATATATATACATACACACACATACATATATATATTCATGCATTCATTCATTCTCCACTTACTTTCCTTCCTTCCTCCACTCTTTCCTTCCTAATCTGCTTTTTGGACAGAATTTTGCACAAAGCACATTGCAGATAAAACAAATTTAACATGTCACTTAAAGAGGTATTCTCACCTGGACATTGGCCTTTAATTGAATTCATCTCCCATATACATACATTCCTTCAATTGGATGTTATTAAAATAATGTACCTGTGTGAAGATAATTTCCCATAAGTGTAGTCATATGGTCCCTTAGAAACAAGATTGTCGTCCTTGGATACGACCACAGCTGCTGGAGAGAACGCACAAAGAAACAGATAGTTTTTGCATATGAAATGTTCAGGAGATGCTTCATGTCCCACAGCCATCTGTGGTAATGAACGCTGAATTGAGTTGGTTAGGCAGGACTCAATAGCGCATGTATGGCCATTGCTGCCATGGTGCTGGGGTGGTCGTATCCAAGGACAACAATCTCATTTCTATGACTACATTTATGAGAAATTATCTTCACACAGGTACATTTTAATAACATGCAATTAAAGAAATGTTTACATATGGCAGATGAATTAAATTAATTCCCAGATTGAAATACCCCCTTAATGCCCTTAAACAATGTCAGTTCTCATGTATACATACTGAAGTAAAAATTTTATGCAAAGTTTGTTGAGAGGTGAAGTATATTTCAACATATCCTTACACAGCTTTCTCAATTCCCAGTGCAGTTCTGGTCTCTTCTCCTCCTCTCTGCTCAATACTTTTTGCAGCCTCCACCACCTCAGTCACTGAGCGATAGTCTTTTAAGTAAAATTCATGAACCACCTTTTCCCCATACTGCAGCACTCCCACCTATAACAAACATGAGCGAATATTAGTCCAAATGTAGGTCTGCTGCACCGGTGCAGGTCCCTGTTACCATTCATACCTGTATCTGCCCAGGAGCGATGTAAAATTTCTGTAGGATGCTGATGAGAAAGCCTTGAACTTCTTCCCAAGGGTAGATGCTGTTGGATCCATCCAGAACAATGACAATGTCCATGAACGTTGGACATCCTGAAGAAAGAGAACAAGCTTGTAATTTGCTTAGCTCCATGATATAATTGTAGTTTTTCATAAGCTGGAGTATAAAGAAATAGTCCCACATAGAATATTTCTCATGTATCCAATGGACTGCTGGGGGCCCAAGGATTTCTAGAATTGGGCTACCAAGGTCCTCACTGCGCAAATTCAGTGAAAGTAGCAAATATCAAGCTGATTCCATTCCATGATTTTCAGATAAATTCCATTTGAACTGCTTTGAAACAAACTTACTGTCTTTAGTGAGATAATATTTATATTAGATATTGATGTAATCATTTGGTGACCATTTAATAATGGATTGATATAGTAGTAATGGTGTGTATTGTGTTTACTATATGAAGTATTAATAGAGTAATTAAATAATAATGACATCATGATATAATAATGAACTGATGATGTATAAATGGAGCGGTGATGAAATAATAGATTGATGATGATTTATAGAAATGATGTAATAAGGGATATAGTACTGATATAGTAAGGGTGCAATTATATAATAATAATTGATTATGAATTGACGATTAAAAAATTAAGTGATGATGTTATGATAGCTTGTTTACGTAATAATAGATTGTTACTGTAATAACAGATATGTGGTAACACCACCGTGAGCCCTTCTGGCTTATTAGCGTAATTTTAAAAGGTGATTTTAGGAGGAAAGAGGCCATGGGTAACACATATAAGAAGATTACCGCAGTCATGGTGCCTGGATCTATCAGTAAGTGTCTATCATGTTTGATTTGACGGTATATTTGTTTAAATGGTGTAATAATAGAGTGATGATTTTAATATCTATTTATGATCTAATAATGGATTACGCAGCAGATACCAAAAACATGATGTGAACCCCGCCTTTCAATGACATTGTAATATATGAATGTAATACCGGAGAGATCATGTAATAAAGGAATGATAATGTTATATGGCTGTGATGGAGCGATGATGGAATGATGCTGTAATTATGGAATGGATTAGATGCTGGAAGGTAATTACAGGTAGTCCCCGGGTTAAGTACAAGATAGGTTCTGTAGGTTTGGAATTTGTATCTAAGTCGGAACTGTATATTTTATAATTGTAACCCCAGTCAAAAATGTTTTGGTCAGTGAAAATTAAATTTTTAAAATATTGGATTGTCATAAGAACCAGGATTAACAATAAAGCTTCATTGCAGACACCTGTGATAACAGTTATAGCTGATTATTGTAGCCTGTGACTAAAGTACAGTAAATTATCAACATCCAGAGGTCCGTTTGTAACTAGGGGTCGTCTGTAAGTCGGGTGTTCTTAAGTTGGGGACCTCCAGTATTTAGATATTAGTTGGATAGAGTTTCAGCTTACTTTGAAGAGCAGGAGCAACAATCCTGGAGAAGCGGAAATTGGCATTGACTCTTGAGCACATCCCGGTAGTGTAATAAGAACTTCCACATTCATGGGACCATAGTGGGCTGCAAGCCTGCAACATAAAACATACCAGCAATATTGTATTTAAAATATATAGCACAATATAATGCAAGGCTATAGGACAGTGATGGCGAACCTTTTAGAGACAGAGTGCCCGAACTACAACCAAAATCCACTTATGGCACTGTTAAGTGCCAACATGGCATTTTAAGCAGTAACTTACTGCTACCTGTTCTTCCACTTCTTTCAATTGTATCGGCCGCCTGAGGCCACCAATATAGTTGAAAGAAGGTGGGCAAATTCAGACTTTCATTATAGCTTCTCTCCAAGTTGCATGGGACAGCAGGAAGATTTGATGGGTTTGGTCCTGTTTGGTGAACTCTGTCCTGGGGTAATGGCCTGAGTGCCCACAGAAAGGGCTCTGAGTGCCACCTCTGGCACCCGTGCCATAGGTTCGCCACCACTGCTATAGGAGATGCAGAAAGAAAAAATGGAAACCAGCTCTGGCAAAGTCATCACATGCAAGGATGTTTGGAGGGGAAAGCATGGAAGTGAGCCACAGACATGGCATGCATCAACGAATTATGTAAGTCTGGAACTAAAAGCATTAGTACAGAGCAGACAATATATAACTGAACTTGACATTACCACAAAGCTATTATCCTTGGGATTTGTGACTAGGCTCATTCCCAAGCGCATGTTATCCTTTCGCTCCGAGACGTTGGACAGCGTCACCCTGCCTGAGAGACCTCCAGTTACCACAGACACAGACTTCTGAGACCTCCACAGAGACCTGAGAAACCTCTGAGTTACCACAGAGACCTTAGAGACAACCAAACTACCACAAAGACCACAATTTTATCCTTTGTTTCCAAAAAAGACAGCATTCAATGTGACAATGGATCATGTGGATGAGAGTACATTCACTGTATTGTGGTGCTCTAAATAATCAAATTAGTGTGAGGTGTCAATAAAGAGAACGTGGAGAAGCCAGATTCACCATCAGATCTTTGATATAGCTTTCTATATACATTACATTAAAATGTCTATTTTGTGTCTTTAGCTCCTTTTCAAACCTATGGGGCTAAATTACTTAGGGTCCACAGACCCTTTCTGTTTTGCGCCGAATTGCCCTGGGATTTTGGCGCATCGGCGCCAGCTGGCACGTGACAGAAATCGGGGGGCGTGGACGTTGGACAACCCGAAGGATTCGGACAACGCGCACAATTTAACATTCAGAATTGTGTCGCAAGACATGCACTTACAAGCACCGGGAAGAAGAAGGTGCACTCCGGTGGAGCTTTGCGGGGAAGCGATGGATGCAGGAACTCGCGCCAGACTTCATCCTTGTCAGACCGTCCGAATCGGGGATTGTGACAGGACCAGGTAGGTAAATTTGCCCCTATATGTCTCTTGTAGTAACAGACTACAAACAAGTTCCCTAACCATAGGACACAGAAGCCCACCTTGGAGTGCGCCTTTTAATGGAAATTAGCATGATTTTTTAACATCTTTGAAGTGTCTCAATAAGATGTAGGTGGTAGTCAGAAAGGAGAGAATGCCTATAGCAGCGGTTCTCAACCTGAGGATCGTGACCCCAGCAGGGGTCGAACGACCAAAACACGGGGTCGCCTAAAGCCATTGAAGCCACGATTTTATTGTGTTTTTACCTTAAATTGCATGAGTTGCAGGGTCACAGCATTACAAAGGTTGAGAACCACAGGCCTATAGAATCTGACCACATAGAATTTGTTTGCAGTCTGCAACCAAGGAGACATATTTATCTGCATATAACTATTTATTTTTTTTTACTTAAGACCAAATATCATTGATTCTAAATACCACTAGTTCCAAGAAATAATTAAACAGACATGTTATGAGGAATGTCTTTTTTCCTGGTGACAGGTTCCAATAGCTATGCTATTTTGGTATGCTGATTTTGAAAATGCCTTTGTCAGCATTCTGAATAGTGCCACTACTTTATAACCTTTATTTCACATTACCTGGCTACATTATTGGTTTTTATAACTTCATTACAAGGTATAAAATAGTGCTGAGAACACCCAACATAGCGTATTTTTATATCACTCCCCGACTTTGCATTGTCCTATATCCATGTATAGGTGGAAGGAAGGGTGGAAAGTCAAGAAATATAGAGGCACATGGATGCATGATGTCTTACAAATCAAGGCATTAACCCGGTTTTCTGTATGTGTAGGATATTATATAAGCATGGTCATGTCATCACTTTTGGCTATAGACATTGCATTATTCAATGGCTGAATATAGTGTATGTAGGCTATTTGTTTCATTGTTGAGATATGGGTTCTATAGATGCAATCACACTATGGAGATTACAGGTGTTTTTTTTAATTTTCTCGTAAGAAAATAAATTAGATTAAAATTTATGTAACTGCCTATTATATGTCTGCAACTTGTGAACCTGGGGCTAAAGAGGTCCATGGTGATATGTCACCTACCGATTCCAAGCTTGCTGCAGTCAGAGGAGGTCTCATTGGTGACGGAACATTTGTAGATGTCTCCTGTTCTCTGAGCCCCATTCTGGTCAAAGGGAGCGCCAACCACCAACCTACACGATACAATGGGAAAAGTAAAAATGTAACCCCAATAATATAAGAAATAACATGGGGTGTCACTTTAAAAAGTACGTTCACTGTTTAACACCAGTTTCCATATAATGAACAAAACCCAACATTTTTTGTATTTTTAGAGCTAAATTCATGATACCGCAACCACTTATTTTTATTTTTTTGTACTTGACATTGAAGCTGCTTCTCCCATATTCCCTTAATAGATTTTGTTTTTCATGTGCCAAATATATCTGTAAGTAGCTGATGTGCTGGAAGAACAGACAAGAGAAAACGACGTTATGGAAAATATATGTTCATTCTCAGACTGTAAAGGCAGAGAAGGACATCAGATAAAGAAAACCTAAAGACATTTTACCAAGAGATTTGTAAGATCCGGGAGGTTGGATCAAAACCGCAAGTGACAGGCAGAAGCAGCTTGTGGGTAATACAGAAGTTTGAGGTTAGAAATCTCCGCTTAGACCCAACGTGTATCAGATTTCTAGATGCAATGATTTACAATGTATGACTAATGTTGACATCAGTAACTTTAAGTGTTGTTTGGAGAACGTTATTTCACATTTAAAGCATGAAGGATGGAAAAGGACCATTGTCATGTGTGTATGGTTCATACATATTAGATGCTAGTCGGCTAAACCCATTGTTTTCTGGGGGACCAACTGAGCGATGTCTATCACCCCTGGACAAGTCCTAATTGGATAATGATGAGGACATCTAAGGAGTAACCAAGTTCTCGGTGTTCCTACTCGACTTTCATCAGCTACTAGAAGGTAGGATAGGAATCAAAAAAGCATTGGTGACCTAGTGGGACTGACAACTAGGGCCAGCGCCAGCACTGGGCATACCCAAGGGGGCCCACAGCTGTTGGGGGCCCACATAAGGCTACGTTCACACGACGTGTGCCCGTCGGATCGTAGCATGGCGGGCACACGTTGGCACCCGGGAGAGAAGGCTCACCCGCCCCTCTCCATAGCTCCGTATGGCGCACCGCCCCTTATTATGGGGAAAGATAGGTTCCGGCTACGGAACGGTACAGCGCCACACATGTGCTGCACAGTACCGCTCCTGTACGGCACTGTGAGCCCATTGCCATCTATGGGGGACGTATATGTGGCATATCTACAGCTTAAGGCTGTACAAAAGGAATCCATAGGGGTGAGGGGGGCTGCATCTAATGAATCCATAGGGGGTGAGGGGGGCTGTAATAAAATAAACATGCAGGGGATGTTTGGGATGATAACCTAGGGAATATTTTAGGGCACTTTAGTTTCTGAATTTTTAATGCCACCATGTGAGTTCACTGCAAAGGGGCCCACTGAGGCTCTGTTGCCCAGGGGTCTACTGAAACCTGGAGCCGACCTTGCTGACCATATGCTGACCAATGCTACCATATAGTCAATTTCCAATGATATGCCATTTAGCACAGCTCAATACTGCAGTCTAGCAATGGTCTCGCTCACTGACTCTTCACATTGAAGCAGCTGGGGGAGTGGACCCCCCCCCCCCCCTTTAGTGTAAACTTATAGTCTACAGGTGCAAAAGCTATTTACTATATATATATATCACTATAGCTAAAGAGTATAAAGAAACTTTCTATACTATTCCCTTATGTGTGGGGGTAAGACTTACACATAAATCTCCATAGAGTAAGCTGCCAGTCTTATTATATTAACTTGGCTGCCACCAATGGAAACTTCTTTCCTCTCTACCTCTCTCTGCCATATGAGGTAACCTGAAACCTCAGAGCGGTGGTTCTTAGTATTACAGACCGTATGATATATCCAGATCAGACTGTCAGTAAATAAATCATAGTCTAGTAAAGATCAGAGTGGCGTGACCTTATCTGCTGCTTCTTGTCATTGATCATCTCTTTGATTTGTTATGTAATACTTTTTACTGCTTTTTTATCCTTCCACTTCCATGACCAGTGTGAGGTGAAGGACTCCTTCCTACACACTGACAGCAGAATTTTGGATGGAAAAACAGACGATTGGCGGTGAGAATGTTGGGCTGTAGGAGCCCTGTGATTTAATGTCATTTAATACATTGGCAGTCCTGGTGTGTAGTTCAAATGGTCAGGAGGGACATGGAGAAAAAAGAGTCAGTCCCTTTAACTTAAAGGCAAATATATAGAGAGGAATTCAATAATCTAGGTGACCAATCTACTATCTATTATTTTTTTTATTTTTATTTATAGAGCAGCATTAATTCCATGGTGCTGTACAACGATAAGGGTTTCACATACATTACATTATGACAAGAACAAATGCAAGTACAAAACACAAAACTACAGTGATCAGGAGACAAGTGGGAGGAGGATGCTGCCTGTGAGGGCTCACAATCCATTAATTGATGCAAAAATAAATTATATACAGAAACGTGTTGTTCATATCTATGTACTGTTCATCCTTAAAAGAGCCTTATCTGCTGTTATATGTGGTTCTCTGTTTCACACGGAAATGTTGCCGGTACAAAAAGCTCTATAATATGGCACTCTCTCAGTACACTAATAAAACACATCTCCGATGGTGACAGCACAGTCGTGTACCAAGGGATAAAGATGCAACTATTTATAGAGAGTGGATGGAGCAGCTGTGAATAAAGACAAACAGAGACATCTCAGGCCTAGATTTACTTCTAAACTGCTGTATAATGTCCTCCATGCTGCTTCTACTGCTTTTGAGGTTTAGTCTCCCCTTTCGTTATTGTCTTGTCTATGGGAGACATAATAGTAACTAGTCAACCATATAACTAATGGTGCCTACAAAATGGATTCTGATGGAAAATGGAATATACAAGTCATATATAAGTCAGATATAGGGGCTCATTTACTAAGGGTCACGTGCGCACTTTAATCGGGCTGTTGACGTTCTTCATGGCTCACACAGGTATTTAAGTAGTGTGTGTGCTGGGATTGTGTTGCACGTGATGGTTTTTTGGCGCAGCTGCGCTGGCTACCATGCGACACAGTTAAGGGGGCGTGCCGTTGGACGTT
The DNA here is from genome assembly GCF_040894005.1 of Engystomops pustulosus. Taxonomy (NCBI): domain Eukaryota; kingdom Metazoa; phylum Chordata; class Amphibia; order Anura; family Leptodactylidae; genus Engystomops; species Engystomops pustulosus. The sequence goes on from NC_092414.1 coordinate 178,537,539, forward strand.
CCTAATGATTCGGACTGAGAGCGGAATTTAACTTTCAAATTGTGTTGCACGCCCTATGTTTAAAATGCACCACAAAAAAGATGGTGAACTCTGTTGGACCTGTGCGGGGGAGCGACACATTCATGATTTCTGGAGCACACAGCATTATAGACGGACAATGCACTTTCAGTGAACAACGGTGACCCCATAAGTAAATGTTCCCTATAGTGTCATTCACAAGTACATACACGATGGACTATTGAATTGCAAGTAGATATATGTGATATCTTACATTTTTCCGTATTACTTTTAGTTTTACGGAAAGAGACAGTAAACAGATGCATTGGCCCATCTCTGTACACCTCCGTCCAGGACCAAATGGATTTTAGATTTAGTAACTAGAGAGTCTACCAGTTTTTGACAAAGGAAATCTGTATTTGTTGTAGGGTTGTCTGGGTTATAAACCCTATTTGCAGTCTCCATGGTTTGTGAACACATGAATACCATATGAAGCCTGGCTCATAATCACATAAATACCAGATGAAGTCCGGCTAATTAATGGAAGAAAACCAGATGACACAGGTTTTATAATATGTGAACGGTGACACAAACTATCTCACAGTACATGAACACATGAAATTTAACATTTTTATAACTAAGTTTTTTCAATATAGCTAAAACACTTATGAGTATATATTACATATCCGTAGGTAATCCCTTGAAGCAGGGGTGCACAAACCGTGGTTGCAAAGCCTCATTTTGCAGTCCACACCCTGCTGCCCGGCAGAGACCAGTAAGCACTTTCATCATGGATGGCAGTGCTCATTATTGCAGAAGTCCATGTAACGGATTGTACACGAGTACTTTTCAGATGTTCGTTACTCATCTCTCCCTGGTCCTCTAATGGCCTGGGTGCTGCTCCGCAGTGGGTCGTAATGCAGATGCATACATCCATCTTCAATATAAGCAGTCTGCTCTGTAGCCAGATGGGTCTGGTACCTCCAGTATAAGTTGTTTGGCCAGGGCTATAAAGAAATTGGTTTGGGGTCTCCAGTATTACTAATCTGTGGTTTCCAGTAGTATTAGTAGGCCCTTTGCAATGAACTCATGTGGCAGCATAAAAAATTCATAAACTAACTAAAATATTAGTATCATTCCCAAACAGCCCTGTCATGGATCTATTATATACAGTCCCCTATGGATTCATTATATGCAGCCCCCTCACCTCTCACCAGGCACTGCTAGAGGACTGAGATTCTGCTGTGTGGGCGCCCCCCAGCAGCTTTGGGCCCCATGCACTTGCCGAGCAATGCTTGATGCTGGCGCTGGCCCTGGTCCAGATCATTAATGTGCTTTGGGATCTCCAGGATTATTAGTCTTCTCTGGGGTCCGCAGGATAATTAGTGTGAATGCTGGGCTCTCCAGCAGGACCAGCTCCAGGTTTCAATAGGCCCTTGTGGAACAGTGCCTTAGTGGGCTGCTTTGCAGTGAACCCATGTGACGGTATTAAAAATTCAGAAACTTGGTAAAATATTCCCTAATTTATAATTCCCAGACAGCCCTGTCATGGTTATTTTATATATAGCCCCCTCATAGTTTAATTATATAGAGCCCCATCATATTATATATAGCCCCCCTCACCAGGCACTGGGGTCTCTAGTATTTTTGTTTGCTCTTGGGGGGTCTCAATTATTACTGGCTGCCACGAGGATCTTCAGTATTACTATTGTCTGCTCTAGGGTCTCCAGTATTATTTGTCTACAGTAGGGTCTCCAGTATTATTTGTCTACTGTAGGGTCTCCAGTATTATTTGTCTACTGCAGGGTCTCCAGTATTATTTGTCTACAGTAGGGTCTCCAGTATTATTTGTTTACTGTGGGGTCTCAAGTATTTTCCGCTCTGGAGTCTCCTGCATTATTACTGTCGGCTTAGGGGTTTCCCGTGTAATTATTGTGCTGCTCTGGGAGTCTCTATTTTAATTTTTGGTCTCTTATCTTCATTATCTGGTCTGGGAGTCTGTATTATTATTTATTTCCTGGTCTGCGCTCTGTATTAGTTTCTTAAATGCAGTATTGTGTTTCTGGTATTACATTTATTGCTGTACTGTATTTTTAATATTTCTGGGATCAGGCTCTCATATGACAGAAATCAGGGGGCGTGCCGTCAGACGATCCGACTGATTTGGACTGAGCGCGGTATTTAATATTTAAATTGTGTCACAACTAATGCACTTACATACACCGGGAAGAGGATGGTAAACTCCAGTGGACCTGAGCGGGGAAGTGACACATGCAGGATATCAGGCGCACAATCTTTGTGAATCGCTGCACAGTGCATGATCGTCGGACAATCGTCGGGTGAACTCCGTCGGCCGGGTAAATAAATGTGCCCCACTGTGTTATACCTAATGTAGTGCCTTAGCGGATATCACATACATTTCTAAGGCAGTATTTTCATTAATGTACTGTTCGTTTAGTACTAAAGGTGTTCATGCTCTGTCAAAAGACAGCATGACTGATGCTCCCAATATTATCAGTAAATAGCTGTCCAGAGTCCTCTAGATCCATAACATAGCAAGCCTGTCCCTCCAAAGTCATTGGATTCGTATGACTTGCTCTTGAGTGTATGAGGCCCTTAAGCTCTATCAATTTTGTGCAAAGTGTTCCTTTAAGGTTCCCAGGGTTGTCAGTCAGCCATAAAATTGTCTTTCAAGCGTAAAAAAAAAATTATTTGAGCAACGATAATTATCCCACCATGCTCTTTAATGCTGGAATTAATTAACTTTTGCTTGTAGTTTACAATCAGGGAGGGGTCTGACTTATTGTATGGTTAACGTAGTATAATGTTATCCATTGCCTCATAAAGTATAATCTCCCCCCTGTAAGGTCTATTGAGTCCATAACAGCTTCACGAGTCCGCTGCACGCTCACAGTTGCAGGTTGGTAGCGGATAAGATGTAATTTATTTTATAGGTTTTGGTTCATTTTTTAGCAGACAAAGCGCGTTTGGGAATGTCTCCATGAGACTGGAAGCAGCAGCCAAGGACTACTCACAAAACCAGATGTGAGGGGAGTGTGTGTATTGGCTCATTGGGCAACAATGAACTTCGCAGGAAACGTAACCCTATGAACGATGGAAATATACTCTCCAAAATACATAAAATTGGCTTTTGCACCCAAAGATGCACTTCTATCTACTGGTCCCTATAATGACTAGCAGTTCTGAGTCCTTGATGTCTCCCCACACACAGTCAGGACCGCATGCTGTGCACATGTGGCCACGCTGGTGATGGGGACATTCCAGAGCATCAGACATAAAGGAAGAACCTTCAAACATCTGGTCACAGGGAGCCGGGCCAGGAAAATACAAATAGCAGCAGAATTGTAGCTCAGCAACGGGGCAGACTCATGAAAGCATCGGACACTATCCCCAGAGATGACACCCCATAAAACTCTGACTTCATTTTACATAATGTCATTCTGTGAGATCCTAATAAATGCACAGTATACCAATAAATGTCCCCAAAGTAGTCTCCGCCACAAGAAGACACTGGCTATTAACAGGTGTGGCAACAAGATCATATGTGAAAACTTATAGAAATTAATACAAAAACAAAGAAGATATTCACTTAATGTCAGGATTTAATGGGAATGTATCTTGATTCATTGAAAGTGAATACATTCATAGTGCTCAGTAGGAAAATGCCACATATAAGTCCAATAGCAGATAGTCTGTATTCATCCAATCCTGCAAACCATAGGGCTATGAGGATTCTCTTCGGGTGATATCCAAATCATGTTATAGAGCAGGAGGAGCTAAGAAGAACGTAAATAGTGTCCTATCTGCAAGCAGTGCGTTATAGAGGAAATGCTGAGTAGTTATATACAGAATGACCTATCTGCAGAACGGATCCAATTCCCAATTATTTTCTGCCACTAGTTATTGAAGGCACTTTCCCCCACAGTAAGGTACCTGACTATTACAGATGTAAGTTGACTACGTTCCTGCTTTACGACTTGGCTTGTTGTACAACTAAATTCAAATATTTTGTTCTTGTCCGGCTGTACTCTTGTGATGATATTGGGTAGCCGTGCTTTCCTTTACCTACAGCTTGTGTCTTGACTAATAATAATAATTTTTATTTATATAGCGCCATCATTTCTGTAGCGCTTTACAAATCATAGGGGACATATACAAATAAATAAAACATGACAGAGCATGACAGACCATATGACCTTCAGTCATATGGAAAAAAAGGAGTGAGGTCCCTGCTCACAAGAGCTTACAGTCTATGAGGAAGAATGCAGCGAGACAAGAGGTAAAAAGCTTATATAATGGTCCATTTATTCTTCATGAAGGAATAGAACAAAATGAAATATAATATAGTATAATAAATAGAGGTGCTTCTGCTTGACCCAGTCATCAGCCATCAGCTTATATACAAAGTCCAAAGTGATGGGACTGCAGAGAAGCCTGGTGGTTGCTGGATTATGAATGGGAGGAGAACACCGGATGGGTTGGTAAAGAGAAAACTTCAAGCAGTTAGTGAGAGTGATAGGCTGCCTAAAGTGATAAGTTTTAAGAGCATGTTTGAAACTTTGGAGGTTGGGTATTAATCCAATAGTCCGGGCAGAACATTCCATAGAATAGGTGCAGCTCTAGAGAAGTCTCTCTAGAGAAGTGAGTGGGAGGTTCAAATTATGGTAGAGATTAATTTAAGATCCCTGGCGGATCGAAGAGCATGGGTTGGTCGATAGACTGAAATGAGAGAGTAGATGTAGGAGGGTGCAGCGTTATGCAGAGCTTTGTGGATGAGGCTTATGGTTTTAAACTGTATTCGAAAGGATACAGGCAGCCAGTGCAGTGACTGGCACAGACTGGGAGCATCCGTGTAGTGCTTGGTCTGAAAGACAAGTCTGGCTGCTGCATTAAGAATGGATTGGAGAGGAGAGAGTTTAGTGAGTGCAAGACCGATTAGTAGGGAGTTACAGAAGTCTAGTTGAGAGTGAATCAGAGCCACAGATAGCATTTTACAGGTTTCAATTGTGAGAAATGGACGGATTCTAGAGATGTTTCTGAGATGCATACTTTAACTCCACCTGCCCTAACCATGGCTTACTCCTGTCCCCTAGTACTTAGTCTTTTGACTTATATAGATTAGTTGCTACCTCTTCAAAAATTAGATCTCTAGTGACCTTATCACATCATAGTGTAGATCCATGTTTTAGGTTGAAAACCAACAGATCTTGGGAGCAGCCCTAACCCAAACCAGTTAGGTGACCCAGTGGATCCACAAGCAGATGCTCTCTGTACAAACTATAATAAAATACAAAGAATACACATGGGGTAGATTTATCAGAAGTGTCTGAGAGCCAAACTGTTGTAGTTACTCACGGCAACCAATCAGAGCCTAACTTTCATTTCCCATATCCTTTTATCAAAGTTAAGCTGAGCTCTGATTGGTTTCCATGGACAACTAGGACAGTTTTACCTCAGACACTTCTAATAAATCTCCCCCATAGTGCAAATAGTACACATAGCTCATTGTAGAGGCTTCTTTATAATGAAGTCATTATTTTATCTGTATACTTGATTCTTAATCTGACCAAATTCCGGAATCCATTCCAAGAGCAGTGTGTGAATTTCCGGGCCCTGACCTTCACACAAACATCATGTGAAGGGGGAATAACTATAAGTTGTGATGTCATGTCAAAAGGAGCTGACAGATTACTGCTAGTACAGCTCCTGCACTAAAACAAGGCCCAGGCCTTCACCAGGAGGAAGAATAACATCCATTCTGCCCCCATCTCCCCTTTATCTTTCCTGATATGGCGTCTGGCCGGATCACAGTCCATTGACTCTGAATAGCATCACTTGAACTGATGTATCTCTTCTCCCCCACAGAAACTGCATCCAAGTTATTGTTTACTAAGACTTCTTCTTACATCACTTCTTTATCCTGAAGGCTGGGCCGAGCTGGCACATCTCACACACTTTACGCCTTCTGATCTAGAAAACTTACACAATGAATGAAATAATTCCATATTTTTTCCATTGAATCAGTAACTTCCCTTGGGTTAACTTCAGCTTTCCTAAAACCCTGGGCTCAGGAATACTTGTTACATAACAGGCATGGTATCTCTGCATCTGTACTCATTACACTTGTCCAAGAGTCTCCATCGCTGGCTCAGGGGGACATGACTAATTCCTGCACACACTGAGCTTGACCAGATGATCAGATTACATAATCCTGACCTTCAGATTAATTAGTATATTGTGCAGGTGTACATGTGGGCAGGAGAGATTGCACTATGGCATCAACAATTACTACTAAAAAATCATATCCTCTACACCGACGTGTAACCAGAACTAGACCCCCCGTGTGTAAATTCCTTTATAGTATCCTATATCATACCAAAATTCATAGGTATTCAGTAGGTAATCAAAATGTACTTTTAAAATTACCCATAAACTTGATCAGCCTGTGACTTTTTAATAAAAACCCTGGTGGTCTAGGGGCATGAAGGGGATAATAGATGAAGGGAATTTACCATCTTCTAACTCAACCCAGATGTAAAACCAGCATTGTTTCGGAGACTGTATAAACTCTCTAGATATATCTTTCCAGTTACCTGGAGATTTGTAATTTTACATAAATTTTATTTTTTTTCTATAGGAGTTGAGGCTCAATAACAGAATTCAGACTTAAAGGGAAACTATCACCCACTTTTACATCACTAAACTATCAACCCCTTCAGGTGGTGTATGAAATATCCTTACTAGCATCCCCTGTTTTATGTTAAATCTCAGCCATCACCTTAAAAAATTCACCACCAAAGTCATATGCAAATCAGCAGAGAAGAGCCACTTTCAGAAGTTGAACAGGGAACAGGTAGCGTGTGGCTTCAAAAACTTCAATGGAGCTAAATCGATTAATAGTAAGAACCCATGGAAAAGTGGCATGCTGCTTCAGTGTTCCTTTATGTTTATTTCCATATCCTTTATAAAGTCAGGTTCACATTTTTTAGACTTCTCAAGGCATATATACAAAAAGAGGATGCATTCAAGTCTTTACATTTATTTTTCCTCTTACTCAAATTCTGCAGTTGCTGCGTGTCAGACCCCCCCCCCCAATGTGATATTGATGACCTATACTTAGGACAAGTCATTAATATTCTAGGCCAGGAAAACCCCTTTTAATCTTAGAATCTGCTGACACTGTGAAAAGCAGCAACTCATCGTATTTAGATTTACTAGGAAGAAGTAACCCAGCTGCAACGAATAAACTGAAGAGCAAAAGTCCAGAGGAAACATCCGAGAATCTACAATATTATGGACGACTTCAATAACCATCATGTATGAAATCCGGCAGAAATGCCTAGTACACCACTTTTTACCATTCTGGTCAGTGTGAACAGGGTGCAGGGTATTAGGCAGCGGCACAGATAGTTTATGTACAGTCACAATATTTATTATTTCCATCTTCTATGGAATCAGAGCCAGGATCTGGGCTCCTCCTCGGCTTAATTCCGTCAGATAACATTTAGCCAACACTAGAGATTCCTACAGATCCCAAATGAGATACAAACACACCACAAAAATGCAAACATATGGAAGACTTTTTTGGCTTTTTCTTGTTCTAATAAACTTAACCCTTTAACTGTATTTAATTTCACAATATTAAATATCCTGCTTAGGTTGACATCAAATATTCAGTTGTTTAAGTTTGTTTTATGTACATTTTTGAGGTTTGTTTTAACCCCTTTGTAGATTGAAGCTTCCCTGGTATTCAGCTATAGTCTGTCATAGACTAGAATGGACCCAGCTCCCTTATACATATTGGTAGAAGGGTGATCTGCACTTACCATTTCTTACCCCCAACCAGATGTTGCTGTACTGTGTAGCCAAAGAACGCGTCTTTTGATCCTTGGATGATCCTTGGTTTCTTGTCATCAATGTTGAATGTGTCTGTGAAACCTTAAAAAACAAACAAAAACAAAACAAATAAATATGGAGTATATAAAAGGTTGTATGCCCATTGTTAGTAAATATACTGTAAAACCTTTCTGATTTGTAGCCTTCATTAACCTAATGGAGGAATACACCTACTCATTGATTTTCTTCCTCAGCCATGTTTGTATTATACTACATTCAGACCTCGATTCTTTGATACGCTCTATGTATAAGCCAGGAAAGCTCCCGGCTTACACCCTAAGAGTATCCATAGACACATACTGGCAAATAGATGCATCCTTTTTGCCTCTGTCTGCACAGTTTAGGTTGCATACTGTTGAAACACAGGAAGGAATTATGCAGCAAGCTATGTCTTTCCATTCTGATCCTTGAGGCTTAGGATAGGCAATAATAACATATTGGGGATGGATGCAACAGTAGTGCATCCGCCCCTGGCCTCTGCTGAGTATACACTCTTAGAGGTCCTCAGTGATGTCACTGCCCAATGTTCACTCCTCCTCCGGCAGTCAGGGGTGAGGGGAGGAAGAGGACAACATATCCCACTATTCTATCTGGCATGATTAATGAAGCACTTTATTTATACAATATATAGCAACGTTTTTTGTAATAATAATAATTCCTTTATTTATATGGTGCACACAGATTACGCAGCGCTGCACAAAGCTTGCCTAATCAGTCCCTGCCCCCAATGGGGCTCACAATCTAATCAACCTACCAGTATGTTTCTGAGTGTGGGAGGAAACCGGAGGACCTGGAGGAAACCAATGCAAACACAGAGAGAACATACATACTGGGGCACATGTACTTACCTGGTCCTGTCGTGATCCCCGAGGTGCGCTGTACGATGAGGATGAAGTACGGCGCGATTCACTAAGATCGTGCGCCCGATATCCTGCATGTGTCGCTTCCCCCGCTGAGGTCCACAGGAGTTCACCTTCTTCTTCCCGATGTATGTGAGTGCATGTCTTGCAACACAATTTGAATTTTAAATCTTATTAAAGATTCCAGCCCATGTGTAATAACTGTGCCCCCATATTGCTAAATATGAGACTGATGTTCATCCATAAATATACTATCCATGTCCAGCTCATTCTCTAGTCTGTACAGGAGCTGCTGTTATAATGAATGATAATTTGTTATAATCCAGGCTTTAATTTTCTCCAAAAATAACCTTTGCCATTTACACCAAAATTCAACATTTTGGTCTGCTGTCCACGAAACATTCTTTATATAGCCTTTTGGATCCTCAACATGGGTTGTGGCAGATCTGCGACAAGCACAAGTGTTTGTTTTAAGCTTTTTTTTTTCTTTTCATGTGGATTGTAGTGGTTCTCTCTGCTATATCCGATCACCAGACTGTTTCTACTTAGCATGGTGTGAGACAATGATGCCAAATGGTGCCAGTATCTGTATATATACGGTATATGTATATGATACATATGAGTTCTGTAATGGGAAAATGTAGTGTGGACCTAATCTAACATTATTAAATTATTACATTGCTCTCATAACTTCTCCTAGATTTGTTAGATAAGTCTTAGTTCTTGTATTACAAAAAATTTGGTACATCTGCTTTTCTCATGTTCTTAGTTTTATGGCACTACTAATGGTGTCTGCAGCACAGATTTTGTCAAACTATTATTCTTACCAATAGAAAAATATAACAAAGAAAAACTGAAATTCCCAAGGCTTCTTTTATGCTATGTGCACATTGGTAGTGATAGTATGGACTAAAAGATATAGGGGAACACAAAGCGCAGGAGACTCAAGTGCAGGTGATGGATAGCTTATTACAGTAAGAGATAGTACAATGCTCACCTTCTAATGCAGGTTATATAAACGTATAATAGGTGGTCTCTTGTTCTGAGGGAAGAGCAGCTCACGGTGGTTGTATCAAGGGGTATCAATGTCCATAGGTTAGACCCGTTTAGCAGTAGAATACAATGGATAGCAAGCAAGGACAGTCCACTTTAAAAGCACATCTTCCAGAAATCAAAGCGTTTTTTATTTTTTGTTACAAAAGGTATATAAGAGGTCTATAAAACAACGCGTTGCGGCATAGAACTAATGCCTTCTTCATCAGGTTAAAAACCATTATATGTACAACAAGTAGTATAGTCGATTTCCTTTTATAAATCGACTATATACATATATTGTTTTTTAACCTGATGAAGAAGGCATTCGTTCTATGCCGAAACGCGTTGTTTTATATACCTCTTATATACCTTTTGTAACAAAAAGGTTACAAAGATGCGCTTATAAATTGGACTGTCCTTGCTTGCTATTCATTGGAATTTAAACATTGGGACACATTTACTAAAGCCCCTGACAGTTTTGTGTCGGAGTTTGCACATTCTTTTAGGTGCAGTCTGCTTGCACATGTATTTAAGAAGTGTCTGCGCCAGTTTTGTGTCACAGGCGACTGTTTTGTGTCCCAGCTGTACTAGTCTTGGACCGTGTGCCAGATTTAACATGCTAAGTCCGACAGTATTGTGCCGCTCACCCTATGTTAAAGGTGTTCCAAAAAAAAAACTGGTGAACTCTGTGGATTCAGTGCAGAGGACGCCAGATTCATGAAGAACGTGAACCAAAAATCCTGAATCTGGCGCCCCCTGCACACTACACAGGCAAACTGCACATAGTACACACTGCACTGTTCATAGTAAATGTGTCCTATTGAATTCTTGCGGCGGAAAGAAGAGATCAAAATTTCTCTATACATTCAATATTTAATGTACTCTAGAAAATGTATAAAAAATATAAATCTTATTTACCATATACTGTTAAGATATGATTCTTTATGTCATCGTGATAAATGGGTTATATAACTTTACTTAGCAACAGTTTCCTCTGGCTTAAGTAATGATCCATTTCCATCTCTCTATGTGATAGTTGCAGGTTCATAATAATTGGATCCAGCACCTTCGGCTCTGTGTTCAGCACCATGGAAAACTAGCTGTGCATTGCATGGAACATTCTGGGGCTCATTTACTAAGGGCCCCGCAGGCCGCACAAGGTGAACTCTGGCGGACCTGATCGGGGAAGTGACACATGCAGGAGAGTTCATCCTCATCGGACAGTCCGGATCGGGGATCGCGGGTAAGTAAATGTGGCCCTCCGTGTTCATAACTTTAACCACAAGAGATATTGCAAATTTGATTGCGCCAAGCACTTTCTGAGACAATTGTGGTCTTTAAATGCCACATGACCACATTCCCATTGAAAAACTGGATCAACTACGGCGGCTTTTAAGATGGCGGCCATGATTCGTACATAGCCTAACTATGTGATGGTAGATTGTCCTTATTAGCATGCTCGTTACCTCTAAAGAATGCTGGCAGTGTTTTTTATTAGTTATAGGACGTATGAATTACATTACATGTACATGAGTCTGAGTCGCTCAGGCCGAGGTCACTTTTGCCATGGCTCCGCCATTGAATAATTATGCATGCCCCTTGGCACTTACTATGCACCACTCCGTTCTGCCGTCTCTTCACAGACAGCCAATGGCGACAGCCGGCTGTTTGAAAATCTTGCGCATACGCAATAACACCATTCCTTAGTGGCTCAGTGGTTATCATTACAGCCTTGCAGCGCCGGGGACCAGGGGTCAACATCTGCAAAGAGTTTGTATGTTCTCTCTGTGTTTGGATGGGTTTCCTCCGGGTCCTCTGGTTTCCTCCCACACTCCAAAACATACAGGTAGGTTGATTAGATTGTGAGTCCCATTGAGGAAAGGGACCGATTTGGCAAGCTCTTTGTAGCGCTGTGTAATCTGTGTGCGCTATATATGGTTGAGCCATTAGGTGCTCAGTGGCATAAAAACATATTTTTATAAAATTATTTTCTTTGTAATTCGGACCTCCTGTTGTAATAAAAAACACTGCGAGCATCCCCTAGAGGTAACAATAATTAGGACAGTCTACCATTACTAATCTTGTGGTAGATACCCTTCAAAATAAAAGTGTACAAATAAAATCTTATATAAATCTTATACTTCACTTCCCCAATTCCTTGCATCCTACTGATTTCGGTATAGTTTAAGTTTTTTCTTCAGCCCACACATTTTCCAAGCAATGTAATTAGTTTGGGCAATCAAGGTGCAGATTTTTCCTTCTACTGCCAGATTGTTGGTCCTGGACTGCATCAGGCAGCCTGGCACTGCCCAAATGAAAGTTGAGAGCCTAACGAAACATATTGGATGCCAAAACTAAGAGCACCGATTGCTTCAGAACAGTTAATAATTCCAACTCTGCAGAAATCAGTGGAGTGGATCCTATTATAGGGCGCAAAGAATTGGAGATGGGGAAGGTCTCATTGATAGTTATTGTTCATATACCTTATACCATGACACTATCTAATTGGAAATAGAATTAGAACTTGGTATCACTTCTTTTATGAACTTAAGCTCAGAAGAATGGGAGACTTTGAGCTTTTTAGGGATAAATCATCACACCCTGGCATCGTGAAGTTTAGAAACCGTTGATGACTCTGCAGTATTACATCGTGAGAGGCATACATATTGAATTGTAGTGAAGTTTACGCCCTCCTTATACAATGATGATCTAATAAAACAACAATTTAGTCATTGGGGTAGAATTTAGGATTGTAAGCACAAGCAGACATGAAGTTTCCAAATGACCACAAACCAAAACAGCTTGTTTCAGCAGTATAAAAGTAATGCAAGATTCAAAACACGCTGGAATAATCCAACTATATCCAACTTTTCTTTTCCTATACGTTACACATGGAATAACCCAATGTTGTCAGGGCAGTGATAGGGCAGCTGAGAAAACAAACAGATAACTGGTGGATTTAGGGAGGCACTAGACTGGATTCACATATTGCACAGCATTCTTTTGTTTTTAAGAATAAGATTGAACCTGAGGGGCTCCAGGCTCCATAGAGGTTAATAAAGCATGGAGCCTCTCAGCCTCATTTGCATAATTTAAAAAGCCTTTTTTGTAAAAAAAAATGTGAATAGGAAGCTTAAAGAAAAGCTGATCCTGCCAGAGGGGGCACACACCAGCATGTAAGTGTGCTTGGTTTACAATCATTCATCCTGGTGGTAGATATCCTTTAAGCAGTTTGTGTAAATCAGCTTTCGGTCCTGTATCCACTGACAGCTGAGAGATAAAAGAACCTGATAAAGACTCTAATGTCCTAACAGTCCCTGGATAGTCTAATTTCCTCAGAGAACTGAATCATCAGGTGAAACCTTCTCTAGGGATAGAAAGAGTTAATCATTTCCCTCCTTATCTGTTTTAAGTGGACAGACCTCAGCTTCCTCCTGTGATGGGACTAACAAAGAGCATAAGGCTAGAAGCACAGCTCCATTCCCTGTATAAGGACTGTGGTAGTCTACTGCATCTTAGCTCCAATTAAGCTGATCCCATTATGCTGTGAACTTGTATCACACTGCAATATTATTTTTCTGCCTAGAAGTCTACACACAGTAAAGTACCAGCAATAAAAATACACTGATTCCAATACACACACCTCCTATGCACTAGGCTCAATAGCCATTGCTTAAAGGGGCTGCCCAACTTTCATAAAAATTATATAGGGGCGCTAGGGGCCTGTAAAAAATAAATAATCAAGTGCTTAACTCTTCTGGTGCTCCCGGTTTCCCAAGCCAATATCTGTCACTGCTGTGCCCCTGTTTATTTACAGAGGCAACTCAACTCTGGCAACTTCGGTCCCTATGTCCCAGCCCTGTATCAGACACGGGCATAGGGGTCGTTGGGCCTGCCAGGCGGCCAGAAGTTCCCAGAGCTAAGGTGCTGCTGCTCTGTTAAAAAAACTGTGGCGGGTGGCAGCACAGGAGCACTAGGGGAGGTAAGTACTTTTTTTTATAGATTCCCCCCCCCCCAGCCCACCTATAGAATTTTTATTAAAGTCAGACAACCCTTTTAAGTCTAGTAAGGCTACTCCAGGTATGACAATGCCATACTAGAGATTGGACCTCTCATTTGCTTGACCCTTAAGTACTGCTGCACTTTCTACCAAGGTTCCTTCCTTTAAGATTCTTTGGCCACGTTCACACGTTGCGCTTGAATTGTGTACACAGATGGGTTTAGACCTAAATGCTTGCCTGCAGGAACTGGCATCCTCTGTTTTGACGGTAAACAAGGCACCTTCCTGGCTTATCTCCCTTTAAGATCTAAATACAACAGCCTAATTCTTTGCTCCATTGGGAAAGAGTAAAGAGGCCAATGTATATGTTAGATGTTTGGCTGGTCCCAATACACTTAGAGGGTTTTATTTTGCATGGTCAGTATTAAAATATACAGAATCAGTCTTATCTTCATTACTGATCTATTTTTTTTTCTATTTGACCCTTTGTGAGACGCAGGTTGGTTTTTAGTGAAGCCTCATGGATAGACAATACATCAAAATTCATGTATAATGCCTTTGCTAAGAATAGTTAGTTACTCACAGAATAATGTCCTGAGAAAACCTCCAGACGGAAAGTGCACAGCCCACAGGAATGCCGTATAAAAATCCATCTGAACGGGAGCTGATGTTAAATTAACCCATATGTGTTCTCAGGAAAGGATTCAGGCTGTTCTGCAAGACCTTCAATTAGTCCCGGGATCTGATGTGATGGCAGGACAATGACATTTAGAGTAGGGGGCTATGGCAGACATGATGACAGTGGTTGTAATGGACGACACGGAGTCTGCGTCTTGTGGCCCTACTCTCCTACTACTTATTCTTCCAAGATATTATTCAGAATTCTACTTGAGGAATGATATAGAATTAGGTTGTGTATATAAATTTAGCCAGGAAGAGGCGATCACAAATGTACAGAGGTTTTTCTCGGATCCGTGAGGAGAGATTGTAAAGTATTTTGTCAACGTGTAATCTTTCCACATGTTCTATGTGAAATGAAAGCCAGAAACTCCTTTGTGGCTTTCTACATATGTATAGCAGCCGGAGAATTAAAGGGACAGTATTGTTTAATGTTATCACAAGGTTTTATACATGGCAGCAATTCACCTTCAGCATACTGTAAATCTCTGTCATGATTTAAGAATTAAAGGGGTTTTCCAACAAAGCAAGTTAAGCCCTATCCATAGGATAAGGCCTGACTTCCTGATCGGTGAGGGTCTGAGTGATAGGACCCCCATGGATCACGAGAACGGCGGGCTGAGGTACCACCATCACACCCCACGTAGCACCTCCAAGATAACTGGAGCAGCCTGTCGAGCATATGCGGGCTGCCCCACTCATCTCTATGGAGCTGATGGAGATTGCCAAATGCCGTACTTGGTAGTCTCCATCAGCTCCATATATAGATGAACAGGGCAGCCCAGCCACGTGCAATCGGCTGTTCCGGCCTTTTCGGTGGTTCTACAAGGGGTGCGACAGGAGTACATCGGACTCTATCGGTCCCCACTCTAGTGATCTGTGGGGGTTCCATCAATGAGACCCCAACCGATCAGTAAGTTAGGCCCTATCATGTGCCTAACTTGCTTGGTGGGAAAATCCCTTTGAAGCATGTTTCACATCTGAGGTCGTACGTGATAAATGCCTAATAGATGTGCATCTGCTACCAAACAGAATCAGGGGAGCAAGAGTCAGGAGAAATTGAGATAGATGTGAGTCCCTTAGGTAGCACCCACATCTATCAGGTATTAATGACATATTCAGATGAGAATACACATTTAAAATCAATAAAATGTTCATTTTTCTAAAATCTGAAAGCATATGTGTGCTAAGCGTGCCGCTCAACCTGCCGCTCCATCATTACTGTTAAGTGGACCCTTGTTCTCATGATTGTTTGGGATCACTGCAGTCGGACCCCCACCGATCACACTGCTATCCCATATCCTTTGGTCAGTTGTCAGCCTCGATTATTAATGGAAATGCTCCCCATCACTGGTACAAGTACAAGTCATGAAAATGGCATAAATTTGCCCCAGTATTTTTCAACTGTGCTTTAAATGTTATAGGTATTATCTGATTATTATTATTATGATCATCTGTTCATATAATACGTTTTCCAGAATGGGATAAGGAAAACTAGGCAACCTTAATTGGCAAAGTCTCCATGAGGAGAACTCTTACTTCCTGATCCTAGACGAAAGCCTCTCACTCAGCCAAACCAGTTCCCTACACTGTACTGAAGAGCTGCAACCGCGACAAAACAGTGCTGCCTACAGGTGGGAATCTGGTTTGGCTTTAATCCCACATCATGTATTAGGCTTCTTAAAAGTCATGATTGATGTTGAGGACACTGCCTTTCAAAATAGCAAAAAGAGGCATTGTTTTCCTTATCCTATCCTTGAAATTGTATTTACATAGTTCCATAGTGAAACATCAATAGCTATTAGAATTTTTGATGATGACACACCAAAATATCACTTCCTAGAGGAAAGGGATAAAAAACTAAGTAAGGAAATTATTGTGTAACTAAAATTCATGCAGGTTGTATTATATGACCAGATGTAACATGTGTTACACAACTGACGGCTATGGGGAAGTGTGTGATACAAGTCGACATGGAATTCACAGGAAAATTACCAATTGGGTGAGGCCAATACACTCCAGCCATAGACCTGCTAGAAACTTATCTCCTCAAGGTAAAAACATCAGGTATGATGACATCGAACAGCCAATCCTTATATTCAGTGACATTTCAATACAAAATTGTTGCGTCAATCCATACTAGGCTCAATCAATACTGGAATCCATTTTTGCAATCACTGTGGAAGATGACTGACAGTACTATTGGGGTACGGCAGCAGTCTGGGTATGCTCTGCGGACATATTTAACCACTGTTTGTGTTTTTAGGAAAGAACATCTGTCACAGTCTCATCCTATAGGGTCAGGCACAGTCTCAGCTATAGGGTCTGTCACAGTTTCAGCCTATAGGGTCGGGCACAGTCTCATCCTATAAGGTCTGTCACAGTCTCAGCCTATAGGGTCTGTCACAGTCTCAGCATATAGGGCCTGTCACAGTCTCAGCCTATAGGGTCGGGCACAGTCTCATCCTATAGGGTCTGGCACAGTCTCAGCCTATAGGGTCTGGCACAGTCTCATCCTATAGGGTCTGGCACAGTCTCATCCTATAGGGTCTGGCACAGTCTCATCCTATAGGGTCGGGCACAGTCTCATCCTATAGGGTCTGGCACAGTCTCAGCCTATAGGGTAGACTTTTAGTTTATGGAAACCAAGCCCAAGATGTTCTTTTTAATAGAACAGCACCTGCTACTAGTTGTAGATCAGGGCAGTCTGTGCTGTTATAACCCCCTGCTGGTTCCTTGAATGCACAGGCTATAGACAATCTCACATCTGTCTGCTCAGTGTCTGAAAAGGAAGCTACATGAAGCTCGACGTTCCTTTAATACACAGTGAAGATAAGTAGAAGCACCTGTTTAACTATAGAGAATGTTACACAACTTTACAATCCAGAGACTTCTCATCTACAGCTATCATCCTGAGCATGGTACTGCACTGACTGTAAGCTCCTGTATTATGATCTCTACCCGCATTATGAACATGCCCAACATCGGCCATGAAATGCAGACTTTTTCTTATGTTTTTCATAGCCGATTTGCATCAGTCTGATATCCGTGTTTTACAGACCTCATAAACTATAGTCTATTAGCTACATATGGCTGCACGCTACTACTCCACTTATGTACCATGTGCAACGTCTTTAGTGTCTTTAGGCTAAAGGGTTTTTCCCATTAAACATATTAGGCCCTATCCACAGGATAGAGCCTAACTTGCTGATCGGTGGGTTTCATTGATTAGACCCCCACAGATCACGAGAAAGGGGAGTCTAATGTACCCCCGTCGGACCCCTCGTCGTACCTCGAGATGAGGGGAACAGCCGGTCTTGCATGGCCGGGCTGCCCCCTTCATCTCTATGGAGCTGACGGAGATGCCGAGCACCATACATTGGAGCCCTGTTCTTGTGATCTGTGGGGGTCTCATCACTGAGACCCCAACCGATCAGCAGTTTAGGCCCTATTCTGAGGATAGGCTCCAACTTGTTTCATGGGAAAACCTCTTTAACATTGATTTTACTGAACAACCCCTTTAACTATAAGCTGCCCCTTTAACCCTTCAACCTATCACGCTGTTACAAATTATCAATTGACCAAAACATTGAATTCTGTCTTTCATCTTCCAACCTTTAAACTGAATCCTATAAACCCTACAATATACAACTATATTGCCCCGCATCTACTTTCCCATATAGAGTGTGAGCCCTGATCTCCAGGTTCCTCCTTCCACTTGTTCCAGTTCAGTTTAGTTTTTTGGTTTTTGTACGTGCGTTTATATATACCTGTTTATGAATCTGCAGAACCATAGAAATAAGTGGCTCTATAATTAATAATGATAAAAATGAGTTCAATAATTGGCTCATTACAGTGGGTGATATCACTTTTCAGGCTCCTCTGGTTGAACTCTATGAATACAACCTCAATAGAAAACATAACCTTCTCCGGCTGGCCACAGTGACCACGAAAAGTAACTGGTGTCACATTGATGTAACTTCTTGCTAATAGAATTTTTATGTCATTCCAATAAAAGCTCTGTGTTATCCAGAGCATAAAATATTATGTATGGTAGCCAGGACACTTGTTTCATCTTCTCCACATACCTCCCAACTTTTCATATGTTCGAAAAGTCATACAGTAAGTACTTCTCCTGAAATAACAATTCCGAAGAATCTTATTGTGGAACTTGGTGATTTCTGTTTCTCTGTTGTTTCTTCTGAATATTTACAAGTAAATTGACAATTGGGTGTTACCAGGGATGTGTCTTTATACAGACTCGTTATGTGGCTCTACCAAGCACTGATTGGACAAACTAGAAACACCCAAATTGCTAATTTATAGGGTACACTACTAAACACTGCCAGAAGGCAGATGTGCACTGTTTCTGATTTTTTTCCCCATTTTTAATTGTTTACAGCTCAAGTTTTTGTTTGCCTAATATTCATAAAATAATGTCAAAATACAGAATTAAAGCTATAGTTATCTTTGTTATTGGTGATGATTTGCCAAGACTGTTTTTCAACATTCCCTACCCAAAAAAGTCCCAAAAAAAGTTAGTAAATTGGAAACATTCAAGTCGACTCTTAAAGGGAACCTGTCACCAGCAATCGGTCTAATAAACCACCACTAGTACATTGTCAAGCAGTTACCTTCTAGTTATTGTTTCTTTCATGGTCCAGTGTGGTGGCTTAATCCGGAAAATAAACTTTGAAGTGAGCTGTAAATTGCTTGTATAAAGTCAAGGAGGAGGAGAGTTTAACACTGAAGTCAAGGTGCGGAGCTCTGAACGCCTCCTCCTCTGTGATTGACATCATGCCTCAGACTTCAGGATATCCATATAGTGATGTCTCTGGATGCAGGACCATGAATTACAGTGAAGGGGCTTTCTGAGGAAGAGAGAGCTTGACTTCATAGTTAAAATCTCCACCTCCTTGACTTTATACAACCAAGTTTGGAGGGCTTCTTTAACTCAATATTCAAATGACACTGACACATAATTCCAAATAAGATTTTGTTAAAGGAGAGAAAAGAGAAGTCTTGTTCATGTTTGCATTGGTTCTACACACTCATTTAGGTTGTAGGAAAAATGCTATTGCCTTAAGATGGACCATTGGAAACATATGCAGGGATATCCGGTTCACAAGTAGCAAGAGAGAAAATACATACAAGTACGATGTATATGTTGAATAGGGGTGGAACGTGCATTTTTCATGGAATCTGTGAGTAGTTTTGACACTACAAAGCTACAGACATTGTTAGGTATTGACCCTGGATATCTGTGACTTTGTGTTTTTAGTAGCAGCAGGATTGTGTGCAAAGAATGCAATTATATTCCAGGATTGTAGCTGTAATAGGAGCACTTTGGTGCACTGGTGTATAACATCTCTATATTGGACACAATATCACCCCCCCCCCTTCCTGAGTAACTGCTGTAGTATTCAAACAGCAGTGACTCATAGCAGGGGTCCAAGTCCAGCTACAATCCTAGAAGTGCATTTTTTAATAGTCCTGCAGTTACAAGAACATACACAAAGATTAGGAAGATCTCCAGAGCCATTGTTTAACAGCTTTTCAGCGTTGTATGGTCAAAACTAATTTTTTTAGCCCAGAAACATTTCAGGATTGTGTGCAAAGAATGCAATTATATTCCAGGATTGTAGCTGTAATAGGAGCACTTTGGTGCACTGGTGTATAACATCTCTATATTGGACACAATATCACCCCCCCCCTTTCCTGAGTAACTGCTGTAGTATTCAAACAGCAGTGACTCATAGCAGGGGTCCAAGTCCAGCTACAATCCTAGAAGTGCATTTTTTAATAGTCCTGCAGTTACAAGAACATACACAAAGATTAGTAAGATCTCCAGAGCCATTGTTTAACAGCTTTTCAGCGTTGTATGGTCAAAACAAATTTTTTAGCCCAGAAACATTTCACTTTTTCTGGGCTTTCATGAAAACCTTATATTCACAATTGTTGCATTTACCTGATACTGATATAAACAACATCACATTACTCATAGGATCCCTATTATCATCCCAGAGACATGTTAAAAACTTATCATCATTTGGGCCGTCGTACTCAAATTAAGCCATTGATCCTCTACCATTTCCATTCAAATCTCTTTACTTCCTGGTCCAGCATTTATGTCCTGATGTGGACTTGTGACCACTAGAGCTGTAGTAGGTGAGAGTAGTCACATGTCCATGTCAGGACCTCATCAATGGACCATGAAGTTGAGAGACCAGCGAAAAGTTACGAAACATAAAAATGCGAGCAGCGCGGCATGTTTCTTCATTTTCTACTTTAAAAAATGTTCAGGTCAGATAACATCTTTAGGTAGATAGCCATCACATAAGTAGGAATCACATTGGTTCTATCTATGCATTATACCATCATCATTCATGTATAAATATTAGCACCTCTAAATAATATGTTTCTGTTGATAAAGATCCAGTTAAAATTTGCATCAATTTCAATTATTTCCTACATTTGCACATGTATAACCTATAAAACCACAACAACTTGAATTTAAAAAGTTGTCTAAAATAGAATTAGAAACAGCGCCACATTTGTTCATTGGTCGTGTCTGGTACTGCAGCACATCTCTAGCCAAGTGAATAATGCAGAGCTGCAGTACCAGACATGACCCATGGACACACATGGAGCTGTCTCTGGAATAAGACAAGACAATGTTCTCTCTTCCAAGTTAAATTAGAAAAAACTGGGGTGACACCAATGTGACACTGGGAAGTCATTTGTTTCCTCTTTTGTAACACACGTGAAACCTCTCCTTATCTCCACCTCTCAGCCTGAGTCTCTCCTGAAATACTAAAGTAGCGGAGATGATTCCTGACCTGTCCTCCACTGCCTCCTTTCGGTCCTGAGCTCCCCAAAGTCTACAACATCTTCAGAAGATGCCAAGCCCAGCACCCCTGCCCCCCTATCCCACTCTGTCCACCAGTCTCGCCTTTCATCTTTCGAGCCCCCTGCTCCTCACATTTCTGCTACGCTTTGGGATTTTGGGTTGACGGCAGATTTTGTTTCCAGTTGCTGCCAGATGTTTCGCTCTCTGGAAGTGTCCGGCTACAGACAGAAAGGGAAGAGTCCTCCTCATTAAAGGGATAAAGTCTGTGATGTACATTGCACAGGCAACATCTCCAGCAGGATAAACTCTACATCCCCTGGCAGGTCTTGTAACCTGATTGTATCTCTGTGCCAGTCTCTAGAGCTGGCAAGTGCCAGTCACATTATTAGTTACTCTTTATCAGCTAAATGTATCAGATCCTATAACTTCAGAATGAAATCAGAGTTCATTCAGCAACAAAGATTTCAGGTGTCAACGTCATTATCCCTAAAATCAGGTGGAATTCTTCATGCACAGAACACAACAGTGAATGCCATCATATTACGGTCAATGGTAAATCACAAGTTTTTTTTAAATGATTTTTATCCTTACAAGTTTCACAAAAGTACACCAATGTTTCAGGTGCATCCGGCAATCTGCTAGGAGTATTTTATCGCTTTGGATAATTATTGGATGACTAATGCTTGCTATGTCTGATATCTGTAGTCCTGATGGTTGTCAGCTCACCTGGGAGGATGAAAAGGGTCCAGGCAGCGAGGAGCCCCCTCCAGTGATCCATGCTGCAGACTCTCATGCTGCTGGTGGGGATCCCTCTGCCAGACTGGTAGCTGGAGAAGCTGCCACTTTCCCACTTCAGTCTCCGCTATTCCCTGGCTCCCAAACTTAGGAGTTTCATAGTAGACCGAGGAAGTGGGAGGACCAGACTCTGGTAGGAGGTGTAAGTGGTCCAGGGGACAGGACGAGAGCAGAATAGCAGCAGGCAGAACGAGGACATTAATCATAGGGTCATCAATAAAAGACAAAGAATGTGAACCTTTCAGTGTGGCCCCTTAAATAGACCCATGAGTCAGATCAGAGGCTGAAATCAAGGCGGATAAACTATTTTGGCTTCTGTGTTGCAAGACTTTGGTTACCTGCTTCTCTTTTATTTTCCATTTTTTCCGGGGGCTAAATGAAGACTCTGCAGTCACTCTGATTCAATGTTACTTATGAAATGATTTTACATCTGGTCGCATCATATTACGCAAGAACCCACAGGACGACGGCTACTTCCACATCAGAAAATGCCATTGCTGCTAGCTCAGACCTCTTTCCTTGTGTTATGTAGTCACCTTCTGAAGAGCAACATCCGGACCACCTGCTTCTCTATTGCACCCTATACATAAGGCTCATATAGTATATACACAGCTGGATTGCTTAGCTCAGCTGCCTGCAGTGCCACATCCATTTGCCTCTTACAGCCGTCCAATGACTATTCAACTTAAAGGGAGAAATCCTGGTGGCCTGGTGACTAATGGGATCCCAAACACATTGTAACGATTTTGTTGCCCCTTGTGACCAAAAACCCATAAGGTTAACAGCCCCAAAACTAAAGCCACTCTATTTGTCTGTAATGCTAAAAAAATAACGTTTCTGCAGTCCGAGGTCTCTGAATATTAATCATATATTATACAATAAGTATTTCTTTTAACTCATTCATATTAAAGTTAATCTGTTAGCAGTTTTGACAGTATAAAGCTTTATGGAGATCTGTGTAACCTGATCTGTGTGCTGTTAGTAGCAGTAGAATACATTTATATTCCAGGATTGTAGCTGGACGGGGGGTGTCAGATCTCTTCACTGCACAAAGAACAGCCCTTATGGCCTAAGAGCAGTAGTAGGTTTCAGGTTAAATAATAAACAAAATGAGAGGGACTAGAGGGCAGTTTGAATGCAGAAATCTGTGATCACAGCAGTCTGAGGAGATGCCACCATTGCTCCAGTAACAGTACTGGAATATAAGTGCATTTTTCACAGTCCTGCTGCTTCTAACAACACACACAGGTATGGTTACCTAACACTGGCTGCAGCTTTGTATGCTGATACTCTTTTAACACTGGTAATTTTTTACCAATTTGCTTGGGCTGCCTACTTGTGTTTACCCTGCCTTTTACCAATGTATACAACATAGGCATACAACATATGGGTGAACATGAACTTTTTGCTGATTTAGGTGATCTATAGAACGGGGCTTCCTCCACTTCATCCAGTAGTAATATGTAGTATTAGGTTATTATTTTAGTTCGTGGATTCTCCATGAAGTGTCTCAAACCCATGCATCCTCCTGACCCTAGTGAATAGCCTCTCACTCAGCCTAACCAGTTCCCTTTTCTGTACTGAAGAGACAACCAGGTAGAAACAGTGCTGTCTACAGTTGGGAGTCTGTTCCTTCTGGAATAGATATACTGGTTTGGCTTAATCCCATATCATGTCATTAGGCTTTTTGTAGGTCATACTTTGTTTTAACGAGGCAAGGTGGCAAAAAGAGGCATTGTTTTCCATTTCCCACCTTGGAAAATGTATTTGCATATTTCCCATTGTTCCATAATGACTTCTCTCAAGACAATGGTTGTTGTACATGGAAAACTAGGTATACCCTTATTATGGCATACCCTAAAAAAAAAAGTATAGTTTTAATTAAAAAATTCTTCATCAAAACACTAGATGACAACCAATGTGACTTACTTTGTGTTTTGCATCTATACAGGAATCTGTATAGTTGTGTATATGTATATAGGGGAGCGAGGGCCGTGTAAGTGTAATTGCTTCTGAAGTTTGGTAAAAACACCTGTGGGAGCTGTAAAAGCTAAAATATTCTCTGTAATCCTGCACCGCTAGAAACGTAATAGAAGAAAGACATAGTGAAAAACAGGACAGCACCAAGTCTTGCATGCAAGTTTTTAAAATTTTAGGATGTGCCCAAACTTGGATAAAGTTAAATTAATGAATATTTTATTATGAATTAACTATCTGAGGAGTGGGGGTAGAAGGGGTCCCTGTGAAACTCAAGAGGCTGAACAGGATATACTGTACCGTATGTTTAACCCTGATATATAATATAAAAATATATGTTACTTATTAAACCTTTTGAAATATGCTTTTCTACTTTTGCACATAAAAAAAACATAAAAACAAAAAAAAGAAAGATTTGTGTTAGGATCAGTGGATCCTCTGGACCATCGCGGGAGATGTAACTAGCCAACACCCGGAACCGGAGCCTAGCGGCACCTGGTTTTCACCAGAGCCCGCCGCAAAGCGGGTTGGACTTGCTGCGGCAGGATACCACTAGGTCGTTCCCAGGTGTGACTAGCCCACGGTGGCAGCCGAGGTCGAGGTACCTTAGCGGATGACAACTCGTAGTCGGGTCCAGGCACAGGGTCAGGGCAGGCGGCAGAGATGCAACGTCAGGTCCAAGTCCGGGGTCAGCAACGGGAGGTCCAGGCAGGTGGGAACGGGAACACAGGCACACGGAACACAGCAACACGGAGGAACTCAGGTGACACAGGACTCAGGAGCGGGAACACACAGGAATACACAGGAACGCAGGGATACACAGGAACGCAGGAATATACAGGAACGCAGGAATACACAGGAACGCAGGAATACACAGGAACGCAGGAATACACAGGAACGCAGGAATACACAGGAACGCAGGAATACTCGCTTGGAAGCTTTCTCTAAGGCTATGAGGCACAAAGATCCGGCAAGGAACACAGGAAGAGGCAGATTCTTAAAGGTGAGGTGTTCAGCCAGTGCACCAATTAGCGGTGCGCTGGCCCTTTAAATTTTCGTCCGGAGCCGCGCGCGCGCCCTAGGGGGCGGGGACGCGCGCGCACGGCAGTCCGAGGGAGAGCAGGAGCCGGGAGAGGTAAGAGACACCGGGCAGCAGCGGGGGCACGTGAAGGAGCACGGATGCGCCCGCGATCCGTGACAGGGATCGCGGGAGCACCCGTGACAATTTGTTTTGTGTCATTGTATTACGAGAGCCATAGTTGTATTTTTTTATTTCACCGGAGAGGGGGAAGCTTAACAAGTTTAGGACTCAAGTCTAAGACAACTTATTGATTACCTTCAATTCAATTTTATAGGTAGCTATGAAAATAAAATGTCAATCTGGCAAAAAAATAGCAAGTGATTTAAAGGGATGATCCAGGTATATATATAGTTTTTAATAAATGGCTGGGAGGGGGCTTTAAAATGAATAGAAAGTATATACTTTCTATACGTACAAGATAGATTCTGTAAGTTTGTTCTTAAGTTGAGTTTGTATGTAAGTCGGAACTGTATATTTAATAATTGTAACCCCAGCCAGAATTTTTTTGGTCTCTGTGACAACTGGATTGAAAAATGTTGGATTGTCATAAGAACCAAAGTTAATAATAAAGCTTAATTGCAGACACCTTTGATAACGATTATACATTTTCATTGTAGCCTAAGGCTTCAATACAGTAAATTACCAACATCCATTGGTCCGTTTGTAATTAGGGGTCGTCTGTAACTCGGGTGTTCTTAAGTAGGGGACCGCCTGTATTCCCTGATCTCCATGCTCCTGTTTACCTGCGCCTCCACCGTCACTGCAGAACTCTGTTTATAGAGGCCTTTGATAGCGTCCCAACAACTGGCGAACGTCTTCTATAGCCTGAAAATAATTCTGTTTCTGGCGCACGTGGCAGTGACTGGGATGGCACCAATAGCCTCTGTATACAAACAGAGACCCTGCAACTAAACAAGAGACAGGTGGGTATAAGAGGATTATTATAAGTCCCCCTAGCCATATATTTTTTTTAAAAAAGGTACTCCTGGATAACCCCTTTCATGACTAACTGTAGACATTTTTTGGTAGATTTATTAATGTCTTTGAAAAAAAAAAAAATTATTTTATTATTAATCTGTGTTATCCTTTAACAACTTGGACATTTTTAGTTTTTGTGCTTCTGTTTTTTACTCTACACCTCCCAAAAGTCGTAACTTTTTTATTTTTCAGTCTCAGTTTCAATTGTCCTTCTTACTGTTAGTAGTTAGTATTCTATACAATGTACTGGGAAGCTGGAAAAAATTACAAATACAATACAATTGGAAAAAAGTGGCGATGTGTGGGTCGATTCAGACATTTGGATTTTCTTTTCCATAAAAGTTTTATTTTGAGTTATGGCATTTTGGGGCATACCTGCAATTTATATTAATTTTTTATTTCTGTTTTAGGCCTTTGTCACATTTGACTGTGGCAGGTTGACACTTGCAATCAGTAATAGTACTGATTGTGGATGTTAGCGGCAGTTGTTTGCTGTATAATGCTGCAAAAACCTGCCCTGCATGGAGAGGGCTCAACCTGTAAGCCTTTTCTATACCGCCTTAACAACACCATGACATATAGATCTGTCATGGGTTATGTATTTTCAATGCTCCAAAGATTATGCAAAGTCACCAGAATCATCCAGGATTTGACAAATATTTGATAAAAGTTCATGGCCACATATACCGAAACCCAGTCACACATCCCTAACTAAACCTGCATAAAAAATACATACCAGCAATGAATATACCAAGTACATTAATAGATACCTGCAGCAAATATAATGCAAATATATCAGCAATGAATATACCACAAAAATAACATGGTGTTACAACCATGAGTTTTTGGAACCCAGTTGCCCTCAACTCCTTGCAGCAAATCTCCACACTGTGTACCTAAAAATTATTCAAAAACTATGCTTCACAAGCTGCACCTAAATAATGCAAAATCCTAACAAATGACCATACTATGCTTTGCCTTCTTATTTATCACATTTTACACTTCATATACAATAATATGTACAATATTCCTTGAATAAAATATTTTATAGTACCCCCCTGATGAAATATACATTTATCCACTAAATTATTAATATATTTATGAAATATATTATATACGGTATATATAGATTTAAACAGTGGCACCCCACCAAATTTATTTTATTATACACATATATAAGAAGTGAACCATGTAAATAGTAAATGAGTTCTACACATAGCAGAGTAGAACTTCATTGAGAACCTCTTAATTTCCGGTGCACCGCACACCACCGAGGCAAATGGCGCAAGATTTGCCAGCCTTAATATATTCAACCCATAAAAACACATATTCATAATGAGGGGAAACTGTTGTCCTATATACATTCACATATATCAGTGATGGCGAACCTTTTGGAGACCGAGTGCCCAAAGTACAACCAAAATCCACTTATTTACCGTGAAGTGCCAACACGACATTTTAAGCAGTAACTTATTGCTACCTGTTCTTCCGCATCTTTCAATCATATCGGCCCCTGAGGCAACCAATACAGTTGAAAGAAGGCAAATTCAGACTCTCATTGTAGCCTCTCTCCATGGTCTCATTCTGGAGAGGAAGTATTGTGGGTCCAGCAAGATGTCCTCCAAAGGTAATGCAGCCCAGTCCACACCTTCTCACTTTTCCCACAGCCAATGAAGTGTCACTTTAATATAGCGCTGAGAGCAGCATCTCTCTAGTTGCCTGGGACTGCAGGAAGATTTGGTGGATTTGGTCCTATTTGGTGAACTCTGTCCTGGGGTGATGGTCTGAGTGCCCACAGAAATGGCTCTGAGTGCCACCTCTGGCACCCGTGCCATAGGTTCGCCACCACTGACATATATGATTCCTCTGTTCTTTGCTTGTAAATACTTTCTTGGAAAATTCTAGAGCACTGTACTTTTATGAGCAGAAGAAAATCCAACACCATAACATTTTCTGCCATTGATGGGTTTATCGTTAATTGTAATTTACAGTGGAATGTATCATCTGTCAGAATTTACTGTGCCAGTTTTAGCTTCAAAGAACAATATAATCTACTGATAACATGGTTAGGCATGCAATCAAGGTTCATAGTATGGGACCCATCCAGTGCTAGGTCTGAGGTAACTATTACATGCTACATAACTTACATAAATGATCATTAAAAAATTGACAATTAGTGGCCAATGAAATGTATAAACTGATCCATTTTCTTTGTACATAATGCCCTGTAAACAATTGGATCAATCTCCTCAACTGCACCTGCTCTATAACATGCTGCCTGATGATAGGACACTAAGTACAATATTCACAGCTCCTCCTGCTCTATAACATGCTGGCTGCAGACAGAACACTATGTGCAATCTGGTCAGCTCCACCTGCTCTATAACATACTACCAGCAGATAGCACACTATGTACAATCTGGTCAGCTCCACCTGCTCTATAACATACTACCAGCAGATAGCACACTATGTACAATCTGGTCAGCTCCACCTGCTCTATTACATACTGCCAGCAGACAGAACACTAAGTACTCACTGGTCAGCTCCACCTGCTCTATAACATACTGCCAGCAGATAAAACTCTATGTACAATCTGGTCAGCTCCACCTGCTCTATAACATGCTGCTGGATGAAAGGACACTGTTCTGCTCAGATCCTTTTCTATATGAAAAAAACTACCTGCATATAGGAACGTATTTACAATTTATTTAGCTCCTTCTGCTCTATAAAATGCTGACTCAAGATCAGAACAGTACTTGGACTGTATAAGGAGTTATGGGGGAGGGCATTACTGTCTGATGAGTCTCAGAGGCTTGGTGAACTGTACTTGCACTGACTTAACCCTTGGGGTGGAAGGGTAGACAGGGGATGACATGTAGCAGAAATATATGGAAGAGGAATCATTAGTGTAAAAACTGTTGAGCTTGTGACAATGTGTGGTGGGAAACATAAATGAGAGGAGTGAAAGTCGAAATTTTGTCTGCTAGTGTTTTTGTCTGCTAGTTGTATATATTCACTGCTGGCATATTTTTATTAACGTAGTATGTTCACTGCTTCTATATATTTATATTCATTGCTGCTATACATTCATACAAGGTGTGTGGAATATTCACAGCTGGAATATATACATGTGTGCAGTATATTGACTGCTGGTATATATTTTACTTGAGCCTTGTATAGTGCTGTCATTGGTAAGATTGATCTTTGCATAATAATTTTTGATTCAGTTAGTATGGAGGAAATATTTTCTCACTGTATAGAAATATTTAAGGGTACAACTACCATAATTTTTTGGGTCATTTTTGGCTTTTTTGCACAATTTTTTGGTGCGATTAATAGATTTGTGTTTATGCTTCCCAAGTGAAAATTAAACTGTATACAACATGAAAAAATACTTTAGTGCACTTTTAAAATGTAAAATTTAATCATCTCACCATTAAAATGACCTCAAGTAACTACTTCTTCACTTTCTATAGTATGTCGTATTTTTAAATTGGGTTATAGTCAACCTAAATGTATATATCTAAAAATTTTATCAGATTCCATTTCCTATACACTATAATAAAAAAGGCAAAGACTCATTTGAGCAAGAAATTTTTATTTTCTTTTTTAACACATCTTGAACTTTTAGTCTATTTACTATTTACAAATAAATGTATTTTTTACTTTTTGTGCAAAAATGAAGCTAGGAATGTTCTTTCGCACCTTTTCTTAATCTAGCTTCCTTATTGGTCCCTTAGGAGATTTACTTAGTAGGTGAATAATGTTCGACAAATTAGGCGCAAATGAATCCCCCATGTGACAATTCAAAAGCATTTAATAAGGCAAAACAACAACAAACATAAATTACACGACAAAGAAAAAAACAAACCAGACACAAAAAAATTATTGTTATTTTTTATATGATGAAAAGTTATACAAATGATCACACAGGTGCACAGCTCGTTATATCGCACACCTCTGATTACTCTCTGTGATATAATGAGCTGTGCACCTGTGTGACCATGGTCATATTTCTGTCCACTGGCATTAAACATAGAAGCTTTCTATAGAATGACAGCAAGCAGAGATCTCGACAACCACGAGGAATTGATACAGAAAGTATATTGGAATATTGTATAACTTTTTTAGTATACAAACAATAACATTAATTTGCTGAAATGGGAATAACCCTTTAATGTCCCCCTTGGTCCTGATAAGAGGGTGATAACTATCTGTGTAAACCTAAAAATCACTTTTATTGTGTGCTTGTTGGGTGGCAGAAATCTTTGAAGACCCTAGTAACATCTTCACTGCACAGGAGGTCCCCTACTTAAGGACCTCTGGTGAAGCTCTCTGGATGCTTTACTTTAGTCCCAGACTGCAATGATCAGCTGTAAGGTGTCTGTAATGAAGTTTTATTGATAATCCTTGAGCTCATTACAGAAAAAAAATTTGAAACTCCGATTGTCACTGGGGCAAAAAATATTTTTTTGTCTGTATCTACAATTATAAAATATACAGTTTCGACTTACATACAAATTCAACTTAAGAACATACCTATGGAACCTATCTTGTATGTAACCCGAGGACTGTCTGTATCTCTACCTTTGAAGGTCACGTTGGGTCAAAATATGTAAACAGGTACAGTGTGAAAGCTGCAGAATAGGACACGGTTATGAAATCAATGGAAAAACTTACTTTATGTTCTTTTTTCTTTTACTGGACATGCTGTCCTGGGTCTCGAAAGCCACAAATAATGAGGCGTTTAACCCGGAAAAGTGTTAGTAACTGATGGGTCTCCATGTCTCTACAAGGATATGAGTGTGCCCTCAGACAGGAAGAGTTAATGCAATTGAATCACATTTCGGGCCGATGTGAGGTTTGGGAAAGAATGTGCACACTGATATTCTATCTGTTTTTAGTATACCTTGCGCAATGCAAGGGACAGACAAGAATGTTCTGAAAGGAGATGGAACAGACCTCCTAGGACAGATGTGGATCAGAGGATCCATCTATAAATCAGCACTTACCCTTCCAATAAAGCGACGGATGATAAAGTCTCGGAATGTCACATTGTGCCACGGCTATGACCTAACTACAAATTAATCCTTGTCGTCAATTTTTTTCCATAAAACTGTGGAATATTTTGAGCTTCTGTTCATTGCGTCAATAAACTGGACACATTAACCCCTCTTACACTATCTAGAGGAAGAAATCTAGATTTGTATCTATGAATCTCTATTCCTGTCCTATAGGACAGCAATAAATCAGAAAATAACGCACGCAACTACGTAGATTCTAGAACTGCTCAGTATTGTAGCTGATGTAAGTGACTAGTCTACATTACGATGTGATAATAATAAAGTTTCGCTTGTATTGGCAGCGTTCTTGTTTACTATGATGTTTTATTGTTTGTTTAGATTTAAAGGGGTTTTCCTGAAATATGATATAGATGAGTCATTCTAAGACTAGTCATTAGGGATCTGTGGGGGTCTAAAACCAAGCACCACCAATATGTTGTTCTTGGCTGCCACTTAATTACACTAGGATGTTGACTAGTCCTATCAGCATCAATAGGTGTCCTAGAGATCGCAAGACGATGGTGTATCCTAGTGATATAACCAAGTACATAGAAGTTTTGCCTGCAAAATCTGTGCAGATGTTAACAATCATCTTAAAATCTCATGGATTTACTGTTATATATTGGTACGTTTTCAGATGTACAGTATGTTATGTGAGTCCACACCCTTTTACAGTAGAAGAATTATTGTGCGACTCTTACACAGGCAGATATTGAGCTCTGATTTTAGATAAAGCTAATTGATTTCTGCGTGTTCATAAAATTATTCATCGTTCCCATATGGTTTGCACCGGTTGGCAGAACATTCCCTGTGTAAGGCAGGAAATATGCTGCCGGGCAAAAGTGATTTTAGGTGCCACATTAAAGAGAACCTTTCACCACTTCCATCAACTCCAACTCTTTGCATCCTCTAATAGTTGCCAATCCACGGATTATATCATAGTTGGAATTATTCCTCTAGCTCCCACTGCTCCAGAGTAATAAACTGAATTTTTGGATCTGAGACAGTTCTAGCTCAGGACCTGACGGTGGAGAGGCTGATTAGCATATATGTTACTGAAACTACTCTTAAAGAGAACCTGTCAGGCAAAATAACCCCCCTAAACTAAATAGATTTTCATAAACTGCCATTAGAGAGCATTGCCTCTATCCCTTCATTGTCCCTCTACATGCCTGTAAACCTAAGCAATGAGGTCCTAAAGCCATATGCAAATGACCTGTGAAATGTCCAATGAGTCATTAGCATATTCAAGCTGTCCAGCTTATTCATGAGTGGGAGGCACAGCCACACCCCCAGTGCATGACTGACAGCCTGTATAATGATGTGAGGCTGTATAATGATGTGATGGCTGCTCCATGTGCTTGCTGGTGGCCACGCCCCCTGCAGCCTGTGTGTGTGTATAGGAGAGATACAACAGCTGCAGGCAGCCATGTTATAGCAGAACATGTCAGGTACTTGTGTAGCTGATGTCTGTGTCTCTGTGTATTGGGAGGATGCAGCATGTCAGCAGATAAAGCACAGACACTAGCAATGCTTTACTATACACTACACACAGACATGAGCAGGGGGAGGAGAGGGGGGGGGGTAACAGGGGTGACATCACTGCCTCTGACCATGTGACCAGCCTCATTTACATAATAAAGAATAGATGATTTTATAATGATTAATGTATGAATTGACTAGATAAAGGCTGTGATGGATCCTTGTGAGCTGCTCCAACAGGTAGTAGCAACAGAAATAGTGACAGAGACCTGATGACAGGTGTCCTTTAAGCAATGATAATTAGGTTCTGTGTAGTCATATAGGTGGCCCTGAGTGGGAGAGGATGGCCCTTTTCCTCCAATTTGACATTAAAGAAATGAAAATGTCGGGAATGTTGGGGGCTAGAGAAATAGATATGACTGTGCCAGAATTAGTTTAAAAATACTCTGTGCTTCAGCATCACAGGCTGTTACAGTGTCTCACCCCCTCCTCCACTCCTTCAGCACTTCCTCCTCCCTCTGCCTGATGTAAATTCACTGCACACTGTGGGAAGCGGGAAGTGCAGGACTATCAGCCTGTGCTCTGGTAACACCCCAGGAGCCCTTCTGGCTCATTAGCATAATTTTAAAATTTGATTTTAGAAGGAATAATGCCAAATACAAGATTACCACTCCTCCATTGCTGTAATCTATGTGCACATGGGAGACATCATGTCACAATGCCAGGACTTCAGGACATCCATATGTAGATCCAAAAAGGACAAAGAAAATCCAGCACTGTTAAAAAGTATCCCCGCTTTATTCTTCAAACAATGAATTCTTAACACATAGCATGTATGGCTGGCGATTTTCAAGCCCTTGAGTAGCCCTTGGTCATAGCCAACTATGACTAAGGGTCACTTAAGGGCTTGAAACGCGTCAGCCATACGTGCTATCTGTTAAGAATTCATTGTTTGAAGAATAAAGCGGGGATACTTTTTAACACAGTGCTGGATTTTCTTTGTCCTTTTTTTTGTATCGGCCACAATTACAGTGCCTCAATCTAACAGGAGCATTTAATTAATTTGGGCGCGGGGAACAGTGCTATATTTTTGTTAGTGGGGTGTAAGTTTGTGGCGCAATGAATTGGCGCACCGACTAAAAGGAAAAATAGATTCGATTCACAAGTGGAACCACAAATTTTTGCCTAAAAATAGAAGTGGAGAGTGTCAGAAAACCCCAATATTGTGACGCCAAAACTTCATAAATTAAGACACAAGAGGCGTTGAAAGGAAAATAAAAAACGCCACCAGTTTTCCATTTGAAAGGCCATAATAAAGACCCTAAGTGTCCCTGGGTATCATGCCTGATTTTAATGGTAGATTCCCTTCAAAGGATGATTGAATAGGAGCACAACTGCAGTTACCTGGGCTGGCCACTACACAGAGAATGGAGCTAGATGCCAGAGACAACCAGATGAGCTGTGGCTATTATCCTATGAGTACTTATCCTATGGATAGGTCATTAATATCAGAAACTTGAAATATACTGTCATATTGTTAGGACAATCATCGAACTAAAGCACAAGAGCCTTAAGTTTTTGGGAATCCAGATGTGATACATAAACATTAAAATAAAGGAAGACACTGGGGAACATTTACTTAGCCGAAGACAATGCACTGTGCTGCGATTCACAAAGATCATGCGCCTGATTTCCTGCATGTGTTGGTTCTCCACTCATGTTCACCGGAGTTCACTTTCTTCTTCCTGGTGTATGCAAGTGCATTGGTTGCGACACAAATTGAATATTAAATCCTGCGCTCAGTCCAGATCGGTCGGATCGCCTCCTCGATTTGTGACGCATGAAAGCCGGCACTGCTGCGACAAAATCTGAACCTGTGTGACACAATCCCCTTCTAAATAGCTGTCACAGTGGTGCAAATGCCGGAAATTTCCAAAATCCAATGAAAGTGCATTCCGTGGACCCTTAGTAAATAAGGCCCACTGCATATGGCCAGCACCATGATGTGAAATAGTGGGGCACATTTACTAAGGGTCCAAACGCCACACTTTCGTGGGGTTTCGCATGCGATCGGATTGTGGCGCATCGGCACCGGCTTGCATGTGACAGAAATGGGAGGGCATGGCCGTCGGTCAAACCGACGGATTCGGACAAACCGCACAATTTAAAAAAGGAATTGTGTGCACCAGGAAGAAGCAGGTGAACAGAAGCGACACATGCAGGAACTCGGGTGCACGATCTTAGTGAATCGCGCCGGACCTGAATCCTTGTCTAACAATGCACCGCGGGATTGCGACGCGACCGGGTAAGTAAATCTGCCCCAGTGTGATGATAGAAGGATACTGAGCTCATTTTTATCTGGCCACAGAAGCTTCAGAAGACCACAGCAGATAAATCGTCATTGAGACATCATCAGACATCACTTCATGTTTATTCATCAGGATTTGGAGTCTCCCAGTACAGCCGAGGCTACAGAAGGCCGCCCCGTATCTGATTATACTGGGTCTTATGAGGGGAGCATTGTGAAAAGGCCAAGCGCACTGTCCACTGGGAAAGTAACGGAAGGAAAAGAGAAGCCTGGAGGAGACTTACAACCATCAGACAGTTCATCACATAATGAATCTTTTGTAAGAATCTTTCATATTTTGGTCAAAGAGTATTTCAGATTAGTAAGAACTTGAGGCTTATTTTCACCTTTGAAAGCTTCGATAGCATCTACAGAAATAGTTAAAACCCCAAAAATTCTACAAAAGTGGCTGAAGAAATAAACATCCATCCACAGATATTTAATGGACAATTTTCTATTTCAATAGAAAACAAACTGGGGTCCAACGCCACCCCAAAAGCTATAGGACCACCAACACAATGATACTGTCTATATACATTGGGTGTCATTTATCACATCTTCCTCTTGTGCTGACGTGATTTGCGCCCTTTTCTTGCCTTTTATTTGCACCCTTTTTGTCTTTGTAGTCTCAGCTCTTTATGAAATGCTGTTTTTGCTGTTTTTAAGCACAAATTTTTGCGCAACTCATACCATTGGCTTTCCTACACATGTCAGGACTGGAGTGTTTTTGTGCAATTATTTGCTACCTTTGAGGTGGAAATCAATGTTAAATCAAACATCTGGTAGCTGGAGAGATGCGAAGATATATCAGGCACAAACTAGGTTTACTGCTACAAACTCCGGTGAACTGCTTGAAAATGGGGGAAAAATTGCACAACTATGCCCAAAAAGTCACTAAAATACAAACAAAAAACAAGCATTACATATATACAGGCAGTCCCCAGGTTACATACAGGAGCAGTTTTGTAGGTTTGTTCTTAAGTTGAATTTGTATGTAAGTCGGAACTGTATATTTTATAATTGCAACCACAGCCAAATTTTTTTTAGTCTCTGTGACAATTGGATTTTAAAAAGGTTGGGGTGTCATAAGAACCAGGATTAACAATAAAGCTTCATTACAGACACCTGTGATAACTGTTATATCTGTTTATTGTAGCCTAAGTAAATTACCAGTAAATTACCAATTACCAGAGGTAAGTCGGGTGTTCTTAAGTAGGGGACCTCCTGAATACTGTATTTGAATGTCTATCTCTATCTATCTAAAACAGTGATGTAATAACTGATGTATGTTACACCTCCTTTCTTTACTTTTTTTTAACAGAGGTAATGATTTGAGGGTTGAACTGTAGTGTGAACGGAGCCTTAAAAAAAAAGATTTGATATGGTTACAGCATGAAAAATAAGTAAGTACGACAAGAGTCAGAGGTCTCTGATTGTGTTGTATTACATCCTACAAAACAAATGACACGGCAAAAAATTAATATGGGATTCAGTGCCTCCATGTTATTAGTGCACCCAGGAAATTTACTAACAGTTTCTATGTAGATTAAGTAATGCCATGATAATACACGTTTGTAAATAAATTATTATTTCCTGCAAATACCACAAATATCCTTAAGATTTCCTGTTCTGGACTTAAAATCTGCTACCAGAGACTTAGAAGTAGAGGGAAGGCAGAGGTCTGTTTATCATCTATCATGAAGTTTAATCCAAAATGCATTAATGTCACTTAGTGCAGCCTTGGAGCAGGCGGACAGGAGATTCATATCTAAGAGCATTTCATTAGTATAACACACAGAGAGGATCTACATACACAGATTGGACATCACTGCACAACATTCCTCTGTCTTTGATCCGAGATGATTTTATGGATTTACTACTCAAGACTCCAAAACTACAGAATAAACCAAGCAATTCCTGGAGGGCACTGGAATACAAATGTAACACCAGTTCTTCTGTCAGCGTGTTACAAATTTTGTTAAACTATTTAAGACCTGTTTCTTTTCTTTTGGTCGCGGTTCTAACACTCTGGGGCCCCTTCAATCCATCGGCCTCCCCTCTCGGCCAGTCCCTTGACTAACAATCAGCAGTACTGCGGAGTGCCCTGAATATCACCATGCATCTGGACAAGGGGATATCAATCAATGTGTTAGAGTAAGTTGCGGAGGTCATATATTGCTAGATACCAATTTTACATAAGTGATCTGCAGACTATATAAGAAGTGAATATATTCTAGTCAAATCCAGTGACTAAAGTGGAACATTTTACAGTATCCCTTTTCTTTTCCATTCAACCCAGAACACAATGATAACTTCTACAAGTCATAATTTGTCTGCGGAATAAAACGCACAGGCTCAGTACTATCTGCAGCGCCTCACTTAATGCAGATCCTGCAGCGCCTGGTGTCTCACATAGTAAGAGTGTCCCTAAATAGTAGAAGAACAGTGAAGAAATCAGCAGATACCTTTTTGAGGCAAATTGAGTACATTTGATGGTGAGCTTTCCAGAATACTAGCTCAGACATAATGGGGCACATTTACTTACCCGGTCCTATCGCGATCCAGCGGTGCATTCTCCGACGAGGATTCGGGTCTTCCGGCGATCCACTAAGGTTGTGCCCCCGATGTCCACCAGGTGTCACTGTTGCGCCGAGGTCCTCCGGAGTTCACCATCCTATTCCTGGTGCATGTAAGTGTGTATCAAGCAACTCTTTTTTTTTTTTAAATAGCGCGATTTTTCCGAATCCGTCAGGTTTTCCGACAGCCACGCCACGTTTTTCGTTGCATGCAAACCAGCGCCGATGTGACACAATCCGATCGCGTGCACCAAAAACCCGGGGCCCCTTAGTAAATGTGCCCCAATGTTATGCATGAAACAGAAAATTCACAGCATTTTATGCACACTAAAGAGTGATCATCAAAGGATATTAAAAAACTCCTTCTTGCATTTTGTTAGGAAAAATATGTTGCTGTTTAGCTGTGCAAACTTTTTAAGCCGGGTTTTCAGTTCCATTCTTGTGCGGTACATTGTGGTATCTTCCAAGTTGCTAGTAGTGTAGATTTGTACCGTGTTAGCCATAGAGAGCAAATAGTAATCACACAGTGATAATACTACTCAGAATGGCCCATACATTATGCAAGACGGCAATAGTGTCCTGTTTTTGCTCCACACAGTCATAACTGATTTGTGCTACTTCCAGAGCAGTGTTACTCTTTCTTTCCCCCCACAGTAATTATTCGCCCCTTTGTGTCACTATGTGATATTAATACCCACCTGTGTCCATATATAGATGTTAACTGCACTTTGTGCCTCATATTGTGGAAATGCCTCATTGTGCCATGAAAGTGCATTAATGCACCACGTTGTACCAAAATATCGTAGTAGTTTTCTTCCTTATGCCCCAATATAACAGTAATGTCCTTCTTTGTGTCACTGCATAGTTGTAGTGCCCTATTTTGTTCCTCCATATCATAGTCATTTCCCTCTTTGTGCCCAATATATCAGTAATGTCCTCCTATAGTCCCTATATAATATAATCCTCACTTTTGTTCACCTCCGTAGTAGTAAAGCCTCCGTTCAGAGCCCCATATAGTAGTAAAGGCCATTTTTGAGCTTCCACGTAGTAGTATTGTACCTTTGCATGCACTCATATAGTACTAATGTGTGTTTTGTACCCCCTAAGGCAGTGATGGCGAACCTTTAAGAGACCGAGTGCCCAAACAGCAAACCAAAGGCGACGTTTCTATTGCAAGGTGCCAACACAGCAATTTAGTCCAATAGCGCCACAATATCACTATACAAGAGACAAATAACACTTTTACATCATGGCGCCACCATTACAACCACATAAATAGCATAAAGACCATTATCAGAGGTCGCACTAACATTTTTCCAGAAGGGTAAAAATACTCCTCTCACCATTTTTGAGGAGTATTTTTACCCGAGGAGGAGTATGAAAATTTTGGTAATACGCCGTTCACACTACGCTCACACTGCACACACAGCACACACTCCACTCCACTCACACTGCGCACACTCCACTCCACTCACACTTCGCACACTCCACTCCACTCACACTTCGCACACTCCACTCCACTCACACTTCGCACACTCCACTCACACTGCGCACACTCCACTATGCTCACACTGCGCACACAGCACACACTCCACTCTGCTCACACTCCACTCCGCTCACACTCCACTCCGCTCACACAGCACACACTCCACTCCACTACACTACACTCACACAGCACACACTCCACTCCACTCACACAGCACACACTCCACTCCACTCACACTGCGCACACTCCACTATGCTCACACTGCGCACACAGCACACACTCCACTCTGCTCACACAGCACACACTCCGCTCACACTCCACTCCACTCCGCTCACACAGCACACACTCCACTCCACTACACTTACACAGCACACACTCCACTCCACTACACTCACACAGCACACACTCCACTACACTCACACAGCACACACTCCACTCCACTACACTACACTCACACAGCACACACTCCACTACACTCACACAGCACACACTCCACTACACTACACTCACACAGCACACACTCCACTCCACTCACACAGCACACACTCCACTCCACTCCACTCACACTGCGCACACTCCACTATGCTCACACTGCGCACACAGCACACACTCCACTCTGCTCACACAGCACACACTCCACTCCACTCCGCTCACACTCCACTCCACTCCGCTCACACAGCACACACTCCACTCCACTCCACTACACTCACACAGCACACACTCCACTCCACTACACTCACACAGCACACACTCCACTCCACTACACTACACTCACACAGCACACACTCCACTACACTCACACAGCACACACTCCACTACACTACACTCACACAGCACACACTACACTACACTACACTCACACAGCACACACTACACTACACTACACTCACACAGCACACACTCCACTCCACTACACTCACACAGCACACACGCAGGCAGCGGGCACCGGGACCCCGCAGGCATCAGGACCCCGCGACTCTGCAGGCAGCAGGGCGGGGACAAGCAGGCATCGGGACCCCGCGACTCTGCAGGCAGCAGGGCGGGGACAAGCAGGCATCGGGACCCCGTGACTCTGCAGGCAGCAGGGTGGGCCAAGCGCGAACGAGCAGGCAGCGGGACGCCGGGTCGAGCGGTCAACAGAGTGCTGGGACCCGGCAGGGGTAGGTATCATTGATGAGACTGGGGAGATGGTACGCGTGCCAGCAGAGAGGGCTCTGCGTGCCCTCTCTGGCACGCGTGCCATAGGTTCGCCATCACTGCCCTAAGACCTCATGTACATGACCATTATGAGATCAGTGATCTGGCCATAAAATTGCAGGGAGCACAGTGATCTGGGCATGCCCTATATTTTTCTTTCTTATGGTGGTGGCGCTTTCTATGGAGAGGGGAGGGGTTGGAAGTGTTCACGCCTCCTCTCTCCTGCACCTGGCTGTGTGCCCGTCCGGGTTACGGCCCACCTGTTCGCGTACATAAGGCCTGAAAGTAGCAATTCTAATTTCTCTGCTTAGGTAGTAATATTGTCTCCATTTCCATTCACATAGAGCCATGTCTCACTATGCTAAGGATTATTGAATTATTATATGAATTATTTCCATTGTATGTTTCTTTGTCTTAGTCTATGACCTGTCGATCCCATGTGTTATATATTGTAGATCACCATGCAATACTAGAGCAGCAATTTCAGAGAAAACGCCTGAAACAGCTCAATACCCTTTAAATTGTTGGTTCAATTTGTCTGCCATATCCATCCTTATATAAC
Source organism: Engystomops pustulosus (assembly GCF_040894005.1). Classification (NCBI taxonomy): domain Eukaryota; kingdom Metazoa; phylum Chordata; class Amphibia; order Anura; family Leptodactylidae; genus Engystomops; species Engystomops pustulosus. Next base: position 178,578,420 of record NC_092414.1, read on the forward strand.
TTCTAAAAAACTTTACATAAAACTTTGCCTATGGCTGTGGAATGGGTTGGATCAGAATCTCCTAAGTAGTAACAGATCAGGTTAGACATTGAAAGTCACACATTTCTGTGGTTGGTTACTATATTCTTATGGCCCTATATTCTGTTCATACTAGATCATCAGAGAAGAGCTCCAGATGTTTCCCTTTACATTGAAGGCTGGATTGAATTGAGATCTCTGTAAATAATGAACTGTATCGAGGACTTCTAAAGGGGTACAATGGTCACAGATCAAAAAGAAAGTTCTGAAATCAGGTGTACGTTCACTTCAAAGCTGCATGCTATGGTGCACGGGGATACACTGGAGCACTGGGTGATATAAAATAGGTAGTAAAGTGCAATAATAATATGTTGTGTAACTTGCTGCTATGTGTGTAGGTGGCAAGATGTCAAGTGAATTTATATACCATTTTCTGGGATAAAGTTCTGTATACATTTAACAAGCAGCATTTTGGAGTGGCTTAGATGGCAAAGCCTAGTATCTATGGTGGTCTTGGAAAAAAAGGGGTGTCAATTTTTATAATCCATTCATTATACAGTAGATAGGCTTTCCCAATAAATACTGGACAACCCCTTTAACCTAAGAAAAGTAATCTTAAAGCATAGCAGTCATGTTCAGATAATTTTTTTATAATATGTGTAGGGGGCTGTGCTGAACATTTTTCTAATATACTTTGTTAAAAAATTCTGCTTAGTTTGTAACAAAAAAATCCAAGCTATCCCGTCCATAGAAATGCATATCCCTGCCTGTACAATGTGTGTCTAAGGAGTCTGCATGAGCTAATGCAACACCCCTGCCAATACAAAGGCAAGGGGGTAGTTGGAACAGTGCCCTCTTCAGGTTAGAAGCTGACAGAGGGAGTCGCAAAACCTCCAGGAAGGTTCTAGACCTTGTCATCAGGGGTTAACAGCGGTAGATGCTGCTTGAGCAGGCAAGGGTTAACTGTGCTAAAGTTATCCTTCATGTGAACTGGGGTGTGATTGGAGAGTGAGCCAACACCTGACCAGGGAATAACAAAACCCCTGGAGAGGAAGGGGCAAGTCCTCTTAGGCCCAGGCTCTCACTACATGAGCCCATCTTAGGCCCAGGCTCTCACCACATGAGGAGCTCTTAGGCCTGAGCCTTGCTCCTGAGCACAAGCTCTTGGAATCTAGCTCCTGACACAGGAGCATCTCTTTACCACCAGCTCTCTTGCAGAGCACACCTTGCAGATTGTCATTGACCAGAAAGACAGTGTGAAGCACACCTTCAGTGCTACACACTGAACACCCAGGACAAAGCTGCAGCTTCCATATCTGGACACAGCTACATCCCAGCCTGCACCTACTACCAGGCTGGGGAACCAACTCCTGAGGATCACTCTCCATGACCACTCCAGTAATCCGGAATCTCCCACAATCCGGCATCTGTAACAAGACCATTTGGCCCGTTGCCTACAGTTGTTCTAATAAAGAACCGTGAGTTATTTTGCACAATGTTGCCTCCGTCTGTTCCCTGGATACGGCTGTAACACCAAGGGCGCCCCATCCATTACCCAGGGACTCATACTACAGACACCAAAGGGGTTGCCCCAGGGAGTTTCAGTACACCAGCATCTCCCTCCATATTTCTTGCACACACCACTTGCTGGATACCTGCCAGGCTGCTGTTTCCATACCAAGCACCGTGACCACAGCGTGCCTCGGCCGCAACCGCCAGCCACTCCGGTATTCTGGGCCCCAGCTGCCTCCAGGCCCCAACATCTAACATCTAACCTCCCTGTGTTTTGTTAAACAGCTCTGAGAAGGGAGGAATAACCCTTCCACTTTCAGCTTGATCATAGCATACTACAGCCAGGGAGAAAGCAAAAAGGGTTAACACTCACTGCTGTGAAACAAGCAGGAGAGCTTCAATCTGGTAGATTGTCATAGTAATGTAAAAGTAACTAAGGGGAACTTTGCAGCCTGATTCTTTACAAACTAAGCGGAATTTCTTAGCATATATTAAATATCATATGTTAGAAAAATGTCCACAACACCCCCCACACACACCAACAATATCAAAAATCATCTGAATATAGAATCTGTATTTACCCATTTCTGTGTAGCCCGCAATGGTTTTCACTAGAGATGAGCGAACACTAAAATGCTCGGGTACTCGTTATTCGAGACGAACTTTTCCCGATGCTCGAGTGCTCGTCTCGAATAACGAACCCCATTGAAGTCAATGGGAGACTCGAGCATTTTTCAAGGGGACCAAGGCTCTGCACAGGGAAGCTTGGCCAAACACCTGGGAACCTCAGAAAAGGATGGAAACACCACGGAAATGGACAGGAAACAGCAGGGGCAGCATGCATGGATGCCTCTGAGGCTGCATAATCGCACCATTATGCCAAAATTATGGGCAACAGCATGGCCATGACAGAGTGACAGAATGAAGCTAGATAGCATCTAAAACATCCAATAATTGACCCTGACACTATAGGGGACGGCATGCAGAGGCAGCGGCAGCAGGCTAGAGAGTGTCATGGCGACATACCCTAAATGGACTCAGGCTTCAAACCAATGGGTGGCAGAGAGGAACCAAAGGAGGTGAGCAAGAAGCGCTCAAATAATATCGGTACATGATAAAAGTTTGCCAGTATATTTTGTGGATTACACAGCAGGGTGGCGACAAAGTTAACATGGAAGCCATGAAAACAACCCAAAATTCTGCCTGACACAGCTCGTTTGATAAGGGGACCATGTATGGAGGCAGTGAACTAGTAGTAGATTAAAGGTGCTGCAGTTAAAACTATGTTAGTTGGATCTTGGCATGGAGCTGGCGCTCCGCTGCCAGGCGAGCTTTCGCCAATCCAAGCCCCTGTCTCTAGGCTACTCCCCAAACAGCACTTCTAAGAACCTTTTGTATAAGATCAAGTGTAGTAGCGTTCTTATAAGTTTAGGATATGGCGGGTGAGGGGAATGTAAACAGATGCGCAAGAAGCGCTGAAATAATATCCCTAAATGGTAAAAGTTTGCAAGTATATTTTGGGGATTACACAGCAGGGTGGCGACAAAGTTAACAACTTTGATGTGGAATGCCCTGTAATAGCTCTTGGGCGGTGTGCCTTTTATCGCCTAGGCTCAGCAGTTTCAGCACCGCCTGCTGTCGCTTAGCGACGGCACTGCTGCTGTGCCTAGAGCTACCGACTGATGGCGCCATGCCCACGGATGGTAATTCGGAGGAGGAGGAGGTGGAGGAGGGGTGGGAGGAGGTATAGTAGGCCTTTGAGACCTGGACCGAGGTAGGCCCCGCAATTCTCTGCGTCGGCAGTATATGACCAGCCCCAGGGTCAGACTCGGTCCCAGCCTGCACCAAGTTAAGTGTAGTAGCGTTCTTATAAGTTTGGGATATGGCGGGTGAGGGGAATGTAAACAGATGCGCAAGAAGCGCATGATGCGCATGGAGCTGGCGTTCCGCTGCCAGGCGAGCTTTCGCCAATCCAAGCCCCTGTCTCTAGGCTACTCCCCAAACAGCACTTCTAAGAACCTTTTGTATAAGATCAAGTGTAGTAGCGTTCTTATAAGTTTAGGATATGCCGGGTGAGGGGAATGTAAACAGATGCGCAAGAAGCGCTGAAATAATATCCCTAAATGGTAAAAGTTTGCCAGTATATTTTGTGGATAACACAGCAGGGTGGCGACAAAGTTAACAACTTTGATGTGGAATCCATGAAAACAACCCAAATTTCTGCCTGACACACCTCGTTTGATAAAGGGACGATGTATGGAGGCAGCTATATGGACGACTTTTGGAGGTAGCAATGGAGACAACGTGTGGAGGCTGCTATGGAGACAATTTAATTTGGATAGTGCCTGTATGTGGCAGTCCCAAACATTTTTCAAACCAGAGGAGCAGGTAGGTGGCCCTCCAGTAAAATGGGATAGATTGAGTGCCTGTATGTGGCAGTCCCAAAAATGTTTCAAACCAGAGGAGCAGGTAGGTGGCCCTCCAGTAAAATGGAATAGATTGAGTGCCTGTATGTGGCAGTCCCAAAAATTGTTCAAACCAGAGGAGCAGGTAGGTGGCCCTGCAGTAAAATGGAATAGATTGAGTGCCTGTATGTGGCAGTCCCAAAAATTGTTCAAACCAGAGGAGCAGGTAGGTGGCCCTCCAGTAAAATGGAATAGATTGAGTGCCTGTATGTGGCAGTCCCAAAAATTGTTCAAACCAGAGGAGCAGGTAGGTGGCCCTGCAGTAAAATGGAATAGATTGAGTGCCTGTATGTGGCAGTCCCAAAAATTTTTTAAAACAGAGGACCGGGTAGGTGGCCCTCCAGAAAAATGGAATAGATTGAGTGCCTGTATGTGGCACTCACAAAAATTGTTTCAAACAGAGGACCGGGTAGGTGGCCCTCCAGAAAAATTAAATGCATGAAGTACTATAGCAAGAGCCAGTGGGCCCTGTCAAAAAATAGCCATTTTCCTCTGCTTTACTGTACAAAGAGGAGGAGAAGGAGGAAAATGAGGAGGAGGAGAAGGAGTGGATCAATTATTCAGGTTGAGCTTCCTTCACCTGGTGGAGATTGGAAATTCTGAGAAATCCAGCCTTTATTCATTTTAATAAGCGTCAGCCTGTCAGCGCTGTCAGTCGACAGGCGTGTACGCTTATCGGTGATGATGCCACCAGCTGCACTGAAAACCCGCTCGGACAAGACGCTAGCGGCAGGGCAGGCAAGAACCTCCAAGGCGTACAGCGCCAGTTCGTGCCACATGTCCAGCTTTGAAACCCAGTAGTTGTAGGGAGCTGTGTGATCATTTAGGACGATGGTATGGTCAGCTACGTACTCCCTCACCATCTTTCTGTAAAGATCAGCCCTACTCTGCCGAGACTGGGGACAGGTGACAGTGTCTTGCTGGGGTGACATAAAGCTGGCAAAAGCCTTGTAAAGCGTACCCTTGCCAGTGCTGGACAAGCTGCCTGCTCGCCTACTCTCCCTCGCTACTTGTCCCGCAGAACTACGCACTCTGCCGCTAGCGCTGTCAGAAGGGAAATACTGTTTCAGCTTGTGCACCAGGGCCTGCTGGTATTCATGCATTCTCACACTCCTTTCCTCTCCAGGGATGAGAGTGGGAAGATTTTGCTTGTACCGTGGGTCCAGGAGAGTGAACACCCAGTAATCGGTGCTGGAATAAATTCTTTGAACGCGAGGGTCACGGGATAGGCAGCCTAGCATGAAATCTGCCATATGCGCCAGAGTACCAACGCGTAAGAATTCACTCCCCTCACTGGCCTGACTGTCCATTTCCTCCTCCTCCAACTCCTCCAACTCCTCTTCTTCTGCCCATACACGCTGAACAGTGAAGGACTCAACAATGGTCCCCTCTTGTGTCTCGCCAACATTCTCCTCCTCTTCCTCCTCATCCTCCTCCACCTCCACCTCCTCCGATATGCGCTGAGAAACAGACCTCAGGGTGCTTTGGCTATCAACAAGGGAATATTCTTCCCCCGTCTCTTGTGACGAGCGCAAAGCTTCCGACTTCATGCTGACCAGAGAGTTTTTCAACAGGCCAAGCAGCGGGATGGTGAGGCTGATGATGGCGGCATCGCCACTGACCATCTGTGTTGACTCCTCAAAGTTACTCAGCACCTGACAGATATCAGACATCCACGTCCACTCCTCATTGTAGACTTGAGGAAGCTGACTGACCTGACTACCAGTTCTGGTGGAAGTTGACATCTGGCAGTCTACAATCGCTCTGCGCTGCTGGTAAACTCTGGATAACATGGTCAGTGTTGAATTCCACCTCGTGGGCACGTCGCACAACAGTCGGTGAGCGGGCAGTTGGAGGCGGCGCTGCGCTGCCCTGAGAGTGGCAGCATCTGGGCTGGACTTCCTGAAATGCGCACAGATGCGGCGCACCTTCGTGAGCAAATCAGACAGATTGGGGTATGTCTTGAGGAAACGCTGCACTATCAGATTTAACACATGGGCCAGGCATGGCACATGTGTCAGTCTGCCGAGTTGCAGAGCCGCCACCAGGTTACGGCCGTTGTCACACACAACCATGCCTGGCTTCAGGTTCAGCGGTGCCAGCCACAGATCAGTCTGCGCCGTGATGCCCTGTAATAGCTCTTGGGCGGTGTGCCTTTTGTCGCCTAGGCTCAGCAGTTTGAGCACCGCCTGCTGTCGCTTAGCGACGGCACTGCTGCTGTGCCTAGAGCTACCGACTGATGGCGCCGTGCCCACGGATGGTAGTTCGGAGGAGGAGGTGGAGGAGGGGTGGGAGGAGGAGGAGGCATAGTAGGCCTGAAACACCTGGACCGAGGTAGGCCCCGCAATCCTCGGCGTCGGCAGTATATGAGCAGCCCCAGGGTCAGACTCGGTCCCAGCCTCCACCAAGTTAACCCAATGTGCCGTCAGCGATATATAGTGGCCCTGCCCGGCAGCACTCGTCCACGTGTCCGTGGTCAGGTGGACCTTGTCAGAAACGGCGTTGGTCAGGGCACGGATGATGTTGTCTGACACGTGCTGGTGCAGGGCTGGGACGGCACATCGGGAAAAGTAGTGGCGGCTGGGGACCGAATACCGAGGGGCGGCCGCCGCCATGAGGTTGCGAAAGGCCTCGGTCTCTACTAGCCTATAGGGCAGCATCTCCAGGCTAAGCAATCTGGAGATGTGCACATTAAGGGCTTGGGCGTGCGGGTGGGTTGCACTATATTTGCGTTTCCGCTCCAGCGTCTGGGGTATGGAGAGCTGAACGCTGGTGGATGCTGTGGAGGATCGTGGAGGCGACGATGGGGTTTTTGTGCCAGGGTCCTGGGCAGGGGGCTGACTAGCAGCTGACACAGGGGAAGGAGCAGTGGTGTGCACGGCCGGAGGTGAACGGGCTTGTTGCCACTGAGTGGGGTGCTTAGCATTCATATGCCTGCGCATACTGGTGGTAGTTAAGCTAGTAGTGGTGGAACCCCTGCTGAGCCTGGTTTGGCAAATGTTGCACACCACAGTCCGTCGGTCATCCGGTGTTTCCTTAAAGAACCTCCACACTTCTGAAGATCTAGCCCTCGCCGCAAGAGCCCTCACCACGGGAGCTTCACTAGTTGACAGTGGCGCTGATGCACCAGCTCTGGCCCTGCCTCTCCGTCTGGCCCCACCACTGCCTCTTCCAACCTGTTCAGGTCGAGGACTCTCCTCCGTCTCAGAAGCACTGTGTTCACCCGGCCTCTCAACCCAGCTTGGGTCTGTCACCTCATCATCCTCCGATCCCTCAGTCTGCTCCCCCCTCGGACTTCCTGCCCTGACAACAACTTCCCCACTGTCTGACAACCGTGTCTCCTCATCGTCGGACACCTCTTTACACACTTCCACTACGTCAAGAAGGTCATCATCACCCACAGACTGTGACTGGTGGAAAACCTGGGCATCGGAAAATTGCTCAGCAGCAACCGGACAAGTGGTTTGTGACTGTGGGAAGGGTCCAGAAAACAGTTCCTCAGAGTATGCCGGTTCAAATGCCAAATTTTCCTGGGAGGGGGCAGACTGGGGGGGAGGAGGCTGAGGTGCAGGAGCTGGAGGAGTGGGGATTTCGGTGACATGGGTGGACTGCGTGGAAGACTGACTGGTGGTGGACAAATTGCTCGAAGCATTGTCAGCAATCCACGACATCACCTGTTCGCACTGTTCTGGCCTCAACAGTGCTCTACCACGAGTCCCAGTAACTTCAGACATGAACCTAGGGAGTGTAGCTCTGTGGCGTTCCCCTGCTCCCTCATCAGCAGGTGGTGTCTCACCCCGCCCAGGACCACGGCCTCTGTCCCCTGCAGTAGTTGGACGCCCACGTCCCCGCCCTCGTCCTCTACCCCTAGCCCTCGGGTTAAACATTTTTAAAATGAGAGTTATAACTTTTTTTTTTTTTTTACTTCTTTTTGTTTTTTTTGGTGTTTTTTTGTGTTTTTTTTTTTTTTTGTGTTTTTTGTTTTTTTTTGAGTTTTTAAAACCAAACAATCCTATCCTATTGCTATGGCTATTTTCTAGCCAAGTATCAAAGGAAGCACACTACTATGCCAGATGAGATGACACTGAGTTATTGCCTAATAGAAATCCAACCCCTACTGAATTTTGCCACTTCGGCCTTTGCTATGGATATGTGCGCCACTAAGCGCAGAACACAGCGGTCGCAAGTCTCACTACAAATTGCTCAGAATTGGCAAGTACATGCACTGCAGAAACTACAGCCACCAGCAGATCAACCAGAAATCAAATATATAGAACGCTACTGTAGGCTTCAAGAAGCTGTTTGTATTCTCCTATGGCTATTTTCTAGCCAAGTATCAAAGGAAGCACACTACTATGCCAGATGAGATGACACTGAGTTATTGCCTAATAGAAATCCAACCCCTACTGAATTTTGCCACTTCGGCCTTTGCTATGGATATGTGCGCCACTAAGCGCAGAACACAGCGGTCGCAAGTCTCACTACAAATTGCTCAGAATTGGCAAGTACATGCACTGCAGAAACTACAGCCACCAGCAGATCAACCAGAAATCAAATATATAGAACGCTACTGTAGGCTTCAAGAAGCTGTTTGTATTCTCCTCTGGCTATTTTCTAGCCAAGTATCAAAGGAAGCACACTACTATGCCAGATGAGATGACACTGAGTTATTGCCTAATAGAAATCCAACCCCTACTGAATTTTGCCACTTCGGCCTTTGCTATGGATATGTGCGCCACTAAGCGCAGAACACAGCGGTCGCAAGTCTCACTACAAATTGCTCAGAATTGGCAAGTACATGCACTGCAGAAACTACAGCCACCAGCAGATCAACCAGAAATCAAATATATAGAACGCTACTGTAGGCTTCAAGAAGCTGTTTGTATTCTCCTATGGCTATTTTCTAGCCAAGTATCAAAGGAAGCACACTACTATGCCAGATGAGATGACACTGAGTTATTGCCTAATAGAAATCCAACCCCTACTGAATTTTCCCACTTCGGTCTTTGCTATGGATATGTGTGCCACTAAGAGCTAAACACAACGGTAGCAAGTCCCCCTGCTAATTCCTCACAAAATGGTAAAAGATGCAAATTAAAATAAAAAAAGTAGAACGTTATTGTAGCCCTAAGAAGGGCTGTTGGGTTCTTTGAGAATCACTCCTGCCTAACAGTAAGCTAATAGAACACCCTAACGCTTTCCCTGACCAGCAGCAGCTCTCTCCCTAGCGGCATCCAGAGACAGAATGATCCGAGCAGCGCGGCCAGCGGCTAGTCTATCCCAGGGTCACCTGATCTGGCCAGCCAACCACTGCTATCGACGTGTAAGGGTACCACGTCATGCTGGGTGGAGTGCAGAGTCTCCTGGCTTGTGATTGGCTCTGTTTCTGGCCGCCAAAAAGCAAAACGGCGGGAGCTGCCATTTTCTCGAGCGGGCGAAGTATTCGTCCGAGTAACGAGCAGTTTCGAGTACCCTAATGCTCGACCGAGCATCAAGCTCGGACGAGCATGTTCGCTCATCTCTAGTTTTCACGTTTTAAACATTGTCATATTTTGAATGCTTTTGGTTGTGCAAAAAAACTTTTTTGTCATTAAAAAATGCAGGAGACATTGGTGAGATATGACTAATCAGACTGGAGTTTGACAAAACAAGTAAAGCACTGTTGCACTTTTGGATATGAATATCCTAGACCTGCATATAAATAGACTTTAGTGCATTAAATATCCTAGAGCACCAGGAATCAGGAGGTAATGACTTCTGTCCTTTGACAGCAAACAGAGAACATAAGGCAGAACCAGAACTATAGCTGCATTATATTCCATTAAAGGATTAATAAAACTGTATTTTACATAGGACTGGAAAAACAGGAGAACTCCCAGAGAATGTCTGCTGTTACCCTGTGTGGTATACATATACTTGTGACATCATCACAAGGGAAATATTCTTAAGGTTCCGACACTGCATTACATATCTTGAAGGTGTTACAAAAGGCCACAGACAAGCTGAACTTAACAACTATTTCTAGTACGTAGTTCACTCCTAACTTTGTGTGTTGTTAGTAGCAGCAGAACTCTGAAAAAGTGAACTTTTGCTACTGTGTAATGAGCCCCCTCCATCTATTCTGACTGCCTGATGTAATACCCAACCAAAACGCTGTTACAGCTTTTACTCAGAGCAGAGAGAAAACAGCTCTCCAGGTCTTCTACCTAAAACAGTATAATCTGATAACTCATGCATCACACATTGGGGCACATTTACTAAAAGTTGTGCTGAGCACTTTAGTCGGACTGTGCACCTTTTCCGGGGCTAAAACGGCTTGCACAGGTATTTCAGAAGTGTGTGCGCTGCAATTGTGCCGCACACTACCCTTTATGTGGCGCAGCTGCGCTGGTCTCCACGCAACACAAATTAGGGGCGTGTCGTCGGACTGATTCGGATCGACCACCGTATTTAACTTTTCGATTGTGTTGCACGCCCCATGTTAAAGATGCACCACAAAAAAGATGGTGAACTCTGTCGGACCTGAGCAGGGAAGTGACACATTCGTGATTTCAGGCGCATGATCTTAGAGAATCACCACACACAGCATTACACAGGGACAATGCACTTTCTTGTGAACTCCGGTGACCTGCAAGTAAATGTGCCCCATTCTGTTTATACAGTGAAGCCACTGCAATATTATATTATTCTTAGCGCCATCTTCAAATACACATTCTATGGAATGAAAAATATCGTAAAGGGGTTGTCCATTTTCAGAAAAAAATTTATATTATTTGTGTAATGAAGAGTCTAACAATTTTCCAATATACTTTCTGTATCAGTTCCTAGATCTCTGATTGCTGTCCTTCTATTTAAATCTTATATGTTTACTTCCAGTAGATAGAAATCTGTCCCTGGTCATGTGATGTCACACAGGTGCACGGGTCATTATATCACAGAGAGTAATCAGATCCGTGCACCTGTGTGACATCATGTGACCCTGGACAGATTTCTATCCAATGGAGGTAAACATAGAAGCTTTCTATAGAAGGACAGCAAGCAGAGGTCTAGACAACTGTGATGAATTGATACAGGAAGCATATTGGAAAATTGTATGATTTTATATTATTTTTCATTACATACACAATGTCAACTATTTTCTGAAAGGTGACGGTTTGGCAAGTTCTGTGCAGCGCTGTGTAATCTGTGTGTGCTATATAAATAAAGAAATTATTATTATTATTATGTTTATTATTATTAAGGTGGCAAGCCCTTTAACATCATTGGAGAGCTATAAATATTTGCAAAAGTTATGCTGCAAGACATTCCAAACCTGAAACCCTATTTCTCTGTTGCTTTAGGCTTCAATCTAATATATAAGTAAACCACAGACTTATAGGGGGAGCTATATCACTCCTTCTACACCAGTAGCCATGTGGGCAAGGAAGGGAAGTAGAGGGGTGTGGTGCCTGCGTAATTTTGAAAAACCTCCAAACTTTAGGTTTGCATGGTTTTACATAGTTTTGAATGGCATCCGCACCACCCGATCGATACATCAAGAGGCCTAATATTCGCGATGGGGAGGGGACAGGAGTGTCGGCGTAGAATAAATGTCCCTCACAATGATCAGCCAACAGTTGGCTTTGAAGGGTTTTCCAAGATGCTCCGTTTAGATCCTATAAATCTATTTATCATTTCTTTTTCAGCATTAGCCAAGAATCACAATGGCCCAATGTCCTTTAAATGAGATCCATAACTTCCTCGATGTCATCCTGAACGTCTTACCATATGACGTCGTTATTTTATCCTTCATAACCTTGAGTATCTTACGTATCATCTATAGACACATTGAACGGACATACTTATCTAAATATGCTGAAAAACAGGTAAATGTGTAAAAATTTTGTGTGTATAAGAAGTCTTTGCACTTTTAGGGGGCTATCTCGCGTACATATTTTGCTAAGTTTTGAGTTTGACTTTTTATTCTATGTTTTGTATATGATTATGGATCAGTCATTTTACCTTGTCTCCTAGAGATACACTTTCCAGCAATCATAGTCTACAAGTCTACCATACTTTATGGGGGTCATTTATTATGAGCTTTCAAACGGAAAACTGATGGTGTTTTTTTTTTTCCTTTCTGCGCCTGAATTTATGAAGTGTTGGCGACACAATATTGGTGTTTTCCAATACTTTCAACTTTTTGGCAATTTTCTGGCACTTCTATTTTTTGGAAATGCTCTTTGGCTTATTTGTGGCACAAAAAGTGAACATCTTAAAGCTGGTTTAGGGGGTTATATTAGTCTATGCACCAATTCATCAATCCCTTGTGCCACTTACATCCCACTAAAAAATATGGTAATGGTAGGTTTCCTTTAATGTGGGTGATATCTACTCACGATATGTGATCAGTACAACAGGTCATGAGACAAGGAAGGGAGAAGATGAGCACTGAACATCCTATATTGGATCCATCCATGTAAATGGATCATATGGTCAAGTTTGGTGATAAAATGGGGTTTACTGACTTCTATGTCAGAAAACTGGCGTATAAGCCCTGGTATAATTGCAAATCCTAGCAAACCGCCAGCAATTGCCATTATTTCCCCCTTTACATGAGCTCCAGGGCAAAGGGGGTGTGGAGAGGCGTGAAGGGGGTATGAGGCCAGTGGCAGAGTGGGGGGGCGACATTATCATAAGCCGGTGCACAAGCGCATGATAAATCTGAGTGATAAATAACCCCTGTGTATATGATGGGACTTTGCTAATTTTGTTTTCCTCCAATCTCTTTTTCACAGACTGTCTTCCCTGCTGGGAATGGAAATAAGTGCAGAAACACAGGTATTCTATCCTATTATTTTTTATCTTATGTCTTTTAACAAGATATAATAGTTTTAAACAATGAACCGATACAAAGCCGCAGACAAATTTGCACATTTTTTGAACTATGAATAGTTTTGCAACTGATCAAAACTGACAACTTTAAGGTATATTAAATTTGGCCAATGACCTCAATGGTAACAAACTTTAATATAAAGGACCCTGTAATAAATAAGGTTTTCATTTATCCTTTGCTCTTTGGTCATCTTTCCTTTGCAGAACCCTGTTTGCATCATAAGCCACCACTTTATTTTTCAAATGTTGAAATGAATGTGGCATCAAATTCAGCAACAATGAAAGGATCCTTCAAAAAATGCATGCAAGGGAGATCCGCCTCACCAAGGAAAGCACCTAAGATGACCACTAAAGATACCTTCACTTCTACACCAACTGGTCTTCACGTGGAAAGAGAGGAAATGACAAGTAACAAGCCCCTTCCTACCTCCACACACATTGGTGAGGACAATGGAAATCTGAAGGTCTATAAAATTAAGGTAACAGTTCAAGACCAACTCTCAGTCCTACAAAAAGTATTGAAACAATTGTTCCCGCCACCGATTACCACCATTGGCAATTCCTGGAAAACTCAAGCATCTTGGAATACTATGCAAAGACCCAACCAACGGCCCATTATAAATATTTCAAACCTCAAGATCCATTTCCTCAGGAAAATTTTTGAAATTATGACGATGGCCTACCCCGAAATTGTCCAAAGATCAGTGCAGATATACAATGAAAGAGTTCAGACACCTCCAACACAAATAGACTCTTGTGTCTCTACAGAACCTTCCATGGATAATAATAGACCAATTCTTATACCAAGGCTCGAAAGAGACATCCTAGTCCCAAATAGATACCACAGTTATTACAAAAAGATAGCTTCAAGTACACGTTTTAAAAGATCAAAAAGACCCACCAGAAAAGAAACCATTCTTCCAATAGGCAACTTCTTACATCTTGGAAAGAAAATTATACTTGTCTTATCTCCTGAAGTATGTATAGACAAGTCTCCTAAGCCCTCAAAGAAAAATACAACCCCAAATGATAAAAGACAAAACCATCTCCTAGAGCCTGAAATTATGGAAGGTACAGTGGTTACAAGATCAACATTAGAAGCCTCAGATACAAAAAATAAATTTGAGATGACTGAAGATCATGAAAACAAGGTGTCCCCACATGTCACTGGTCACAGCTATTCCAGTCCTCGGCAAGAGGGGAATGTTTCATCTTCTCTAAAAGATGATCACAGGAAGCCTACCATAACAGTCCTAGATTCCTATTCACATAGAAATGTCTCCACAATACTTTTCAATAGCAATGAGCCAAGTAAAGCTTCTACATTTAGGTTTTGTACAATGTTTAGATGTTTAAAAAGATGCCTTTTGAAACAATGGAGCCGTGTTGTTGCCAGAGAAGATCCCCGAGAAGGAAAACTAGATGAAAGGGCCTTCCTATGAGGAAAATTTTAGGATCAAGTCTCACTTTATTGTCACATCCACGGGAACAGTCTTAGTGCCTTCTCTCAAACATAGTTACTTCCAACAAATAAGAGTTGTCTGTGTTTCGTTTCTTTGTTACAAGTGCTGGGACCAAACCTTATTACTGCACTGATGAAAGGAGAATTTGTAATTAAAAAAATTTAAGTAGGGAAAGATCATTTGTGCAGTTTCCAGAAATAACTATTATTGATGAAATGAAGCTGTACTCTCTATCCACTAAAATCAAAGGTGTAAGGTTTCATGCACACGACCCTTGGGCTTACTGGGGCAGGAACCTGATCGTAGCATATGGCAAGGTGCAGAAATGGTAATGGGGTAAGTGCTCCTCACTCGTCCCCTTTATGGGGCTTTGATTTGGCTGCAATCAGGCCTTACGGTAAATAGATGTTCTATGTATTTGTCTTAAAGTGGTTCTTCAGATCATAAACAAAATTAATATATGGCTGGGGGTTGAGGGGCTATAAAACATTAAACACCATATACTCGCCTACTTTGGTGCCCCCGTTATTCAACAAACACTCCTATCCCGAGAACTGTCATGCGCAGCTACAATATTAGTTTCAGGTAGTCGGCACAGGTCTCTCAAAACAAACAGGCAGGGACGGGCGCTACAGTGGGACCCCCAAAGGAGGTGAGTATGAGATGTTGAGGTGCCATATCCATTGTGTTACAACACATTTATGCTGAGGTAGCATGTCGACCTAAAGTTTACATAAATGAGTTGTTAACAAGCTATAAATAAAACAGTAACAATTTGATTGCATTAACTCACCATTAAGCGTGATCACTCATTAAAGAAACAAATGCACCAACAAGTAGGTGGAATCATATGACAACCTAGACCAGTGGATGGGTGACTACACAGCAAAGACAAGACTGAAGTACTCACCACAAGATCTCGATGTGAACCTGACTGTTTTTGGATATGGACAAAGATGGCAACAATGTGTAACAATAGTTTCCATCTCTCTCAGGCCAATAATGTGCCTGTTTCCCAAGTATGTTAAATGGGCAAAATGTTTTTATGCTTATCCTAGAAGTAGGTCTTGAAGTCAAGAATCTAAAAGCCTTGCTATGGGGCAGCAGAGAATGCACTTTTATGGAAAGACCCAAACATAATAATCATTTACATATCTGCCTAAGACATAACATCCCCCACCGGGGCCTAGCCTTTTCTTGGGGCCTGGAGGCAGCGGGGCCCAGAATACCAGCGTGGCTGGCGATTGTGGCCTAGGCACGCTAGTGTCACAGTGCTTGTATGGGGACCGGAGGGCTGTCCCACAGCCTGGCAGGACTCCAGAAGGTGGTGTGTTCAAGAAATTTGGAGGGAGAGGCTGGTGTACTTAATCTCACGGGAGTAACCCCTTAGTGTCAGTAATATATGTCCCTGGGTAATGGATGGGGAGCCCATGGTGGTGATACAGCTGTATCCAGGGACCAGATGGAGACAACGTTGTGCAAAATAACTCACGGTTCTTTATAAGAACAACTACAGGCAAATGGCCAAAATGATCTTGGAACAGATTCTGGATTACGGGAGATTATGGATTACTGGAGTGGTCATGGAGAGTGTCTTCAGAAATGGTTCACCAGCCTGGTAGTAGAAGCAAGCTTGGATGTAACTGTGTCCAGTTGTGGATACTGCAACTATGAGTCCTGGGTTTAGCTGAGTGTCAGTGCTGACGGTGCACAGACACTGTCTCTCTTCACTCTGTGTGTTCTGGTACCCAAGAGCTTGTGCTCTTGTGGTAAGAGCTGGGACCTAAGAGACTTAGCCCCTCCCTGTCCAGGGGTTTTGTTAACCTGATGAGGTGGTGGAATACAATTGGATGATAACTTGCACCCTATTAACCATTGCCTGTACAGGCAGGATCTACAGCTGCTAAGTATATAACAACCCAGAGCTAGAACCTTCTAGAGGGTTCATGACTCCCTCAGATAGCTCTTAACAAGGAGAGGGCACTGTTCGCAACTGTCCCTTGCCTATTGTATTGGCAGGGGTGGTGCACATAACTACATGCTAAGTTTTCCAACAATCTAACACTGGGTGTGAAAGATTTTGAGTGTATTCAGAGCTGAATGGTGTTTTAGACATTGGGGACATTTATCATGTGGTGCTCTTACACGTATGAGGAATGCCCCTCCAGTGCAGCTGGCTCTGGGATCCTAATATATTTGGTGGGGTGTGACGTAGAATTACTCTGCAGCCTGCAAACTTTCACTTGGCGTGGAGGTGGCGTAAAGGGAGAAATAATAAATAGATAATAAATAATCGCAATTATTGGCCGTGGGCCTGGATAACCGGCATACAAGCCCTGATAAATGTCCGCCATTGACTTTGTATGGGTAAGAAATAGAAAAGACATTCCACAAAGTTTGCAGAATTCATTTTCATTTTATTATGTCCGCAGCTTCCAAAATCCCTCTGGTCAAGATTAGTCAATAAGACATCTGGCTTCAGGTACATAATATTTTAAGCCATCAATAGAAAGACTTCAAACAGAAGAACTTCAAAGAATACAAATTACAACCAAATATTCTGTTGTGTATTTGAGCCATCAGGACCCTGCAGATACACTTCATATTGCGTGAACCATTAGGGTAATGTGGATACTCTTTATATTGCGTGAGCCATCAAGGTCCTGCAGATACACTTCACATTATGTGAGTTATCAGGGTAGTGCAGGTACTCTTCACATTGTGCAACATCCTCCACCAGGGCCTAGTCTTTTCTTGGGGCATGGAGGCAGCCAGGACTAGAATACCGGAGTAGTTGGCGATTGAGGCCTAGCGTGCGCTGTTGTCATAGTGCTTGGTATGGGGACCGGACTGGAGGGCTGTCCTACAGCCTGGCAGGTCTTCAGCAGGTGGTGTGTGCAGGAAATATGGAGGCAGAGGCTGATGCAATGGTTTCTCCCTGGGGCAACCCCAGAGGTCTGTAGGATGAATCCCTGGGTGATGGATGGGGAAGCCGTGGTGGTAGACAACCGTATCCAGGGATCAGACTGAGGCTAACTTTGTGCAAATCAACTTACAGTTCTTTATTCAACAGCAGGCAACGGCCAGAAACAGGTAACAGCAGATTCCTTAAGCTGGAAAGGTCATGGACAGTTGTTATGCAGCGAAGGTGCACGCAGCCTGATAGTAGGGATTCGGGCATATCTTCCAGAAGGAACAGTCGTGGTCTCGCCATGATTAACGCTTCCTGGTAACTACACATGGCACGCTGGAGCTCCTCTCCAATATTGAGGTGGAGCAGGAAGTCCTCCCACCAGGGGGAGGAGCTTGGGCACTTCCCGCCAGGAGCTGTGGCGGGCTCAATTTTCTCCTGCGCCACATCCTCATGCATCCTCATTTTCTCCTGTGCCCTCATGCAGGATCTGTGTCAATTGCGCACGGGCGGAGCTCAGCGAGCAGCCTGGGTTTCCTGCCAGTGAAGATTTTTAGTGGGCCGGAATTTCTTGCTGCGCAGCACAGAGTCTTTCAGAGGTTAACACTTTCAGTGCTGCAGCGACAGAGGTAGCAGAGCCGACACAGTTCTTTGCAGGAATTAACCTTGGAGGTGCTGGAGCAGCTCTCTACAGCATGTGGCAATAAAATAACACAGTCTTTCTTGTAAAGCACAATCACTTGGGCCTTAACCCGGATAGCAGTGGGGTTAGGCATCACAGTCTTTTTAAAACGACAGTGCAAAGTGCTAGGATAAAGCACAGAAATAAAGGCCACTTGCAACATCCCCCACCGAGGCCTAGCCTTTTCTTGGGGCCTGAAGGCAGCCGGTGGCCCAGAATACCCTAGTGGCTGGCTAGTGCGGCCTTGGACACGCTGTGGTCATGGTGCTTGGTATGGGGACTGGAGGGCTGTCCTACAGCATGGCAGGTCTCCAGCAGGTACTGCTGTGGTACTGGTTCTCCCTGGGGCAACCCCTGAGTGTCTGTAAGATAGGTCCCTGGGTAATGGATGGGGAAGCCCGTGGTGGTAACAAACGTATCCAGGTATCAGACCGAGACAATGTTGTGCAAATCAACTTATAGTTCTTTATTGAACAGCAGGTAACAGCCAAAACGATAGACAGCAGTTTTCTTAAGCTGGAAGAGTTATGGAGAGCCGGTCCATAGGAAAGGTAAATGCAGCCTGATAGTACATGCAGGCTGGGCTGGTGCAGAAGGAACTGAGTCTGGATGATGGGGCTGCAGTTCTGGGCTTAAAGAGGACCTGTCCCCCCGAAAAAGCCCCCCACTAAATGTTCCCCCCATAATCCTTACCCTAGCCCCTTTCTATATCTGCAACTTTTTTTTAAATTTATGTTATTTATTATCAAATAAGAGGTCAGATCCTTGTATCCCCTGAGCTAGAAGTCGGCCTCCACCCCCCCCTCCACTCCCCTGTCAGTGGGGACATGTAGGAGAATCCGGCAGCATCGCATATATTGCGTAATCGCTGCCGGCTGTCAGTGATGCGGCTGCGGGATTACTTATTATAACATTCGGCCGGCGATGTGAATAAGATAATTTGGCAGCCTACTCCTGGGGCGCCGATCGATCATGAGAATGGACCTCCACAGTTCACAAGAATGGCCATTCCTATCAAAACAATGAAGGTGGTAAAAATTGCTGAGAACAGCAGCACTCTCATTGACAATGAATTGTAGTACTGGAGATACACAAGCGCTGTGCACAACAATTTCCAGCACTTCCATAGTATTGCAGGAAACATGCTAAACCTGCCACTCCATCTATTAGTGAGAATTGGACCTATGTTCTCATAATTGTTGGGGTGCTAGCAGTGGGACCCTCACAGATCATTGAGAACAGGACCCCCATTCTCTTGATTTGTCGGGGTCCATTATCTGTATCAGTGTATATAAAAATATTAATGGCTCATCCTACGAATCCTAGAATGTTGTTTCTATTAGTGTGTTCTTTTTAACCTCTTAACGCTCAGCGTCCGATATATCGGACGCTGAGCGCAGTGACTTAGCGCTCAGCGTCCGATATATCGGACGCTGAGCTGATGCCGGTTCAGCTCAAGATCTGAGCCGAACCGGCATCGGGAAAGACGGGGTGCCGGCTGTGACTGATAGCCGGCACCCCAGTGTAACACCCGCGATCGGAGTTGTCTCCGATCGCGGGTGCTTAACCCGTTAAATGCCGCGGTCAGCGCGACCGCGGCATCTAACAAGTATCTGGGGGATCTTTCCCCCACGATCGGCCCCCCCGAACCGTTTTCGGGGTGCGCCGATCGTTGCTATAGTAACTTTGGGGTCCGATCTGGACCCCAGAGTTACCTGCAAGAATTGCCAGTAAGATGGCGTCTGTGACGTCATCTTACTGGCACAGTGCCAGCCTATGCAAGTGTATAGGCTGACACTGATAATACTCTGCAATACATGAGTATTGCAGAATATTATCATGAAGAAGCAATCAGATGATTGCTTCTTCATGTCCCATGGTATAAAAGTGAAAAAGTAAAAAAAAAAGTTATTCAATAAAAAAATAAAGTCATAAATCACTAAAAATGCCCCAAACCCCCAAAACATATAAAGAGACATATAACTCAAAAAAAAGTCTAAATCATAACACAAACCCCACATATATAGTATCACCGCGTCCGTAACAACCCGTAGAATAAAAGTAAATCATTATTGAACCCGCACGATAAACGCCGTAAAAAAAAACTGTTATAAACCCTCCAAAAATTATGATTTTTACCTTTTCAATCCCACAAAAAATGCTATAAAATGTGATCAAAAAACCATATGTACTGCGACATGATACTGGTGCAATGTACAACATGTCCCGCAAAAAACAAGCCATCAACCAGCTCCGTAGCCAAAAAAGTAACAAAGTTATGCCACTTGGAAGACGGCAATACATAAATGATAGATTTTTCCCCACATTAGGGTTTTGTTTGACAAATTTAGTAAAACGTAAGAAAATATATTCATGTTTGGTATCCCCGTAATCGTATCGACCCATAGAATAAAGATAACAGGATTATTAGTCTATACGGTGAACACCAAAAAAAAAAGAAGTAAAAAATCCAGTACAGAATTGATGCTTTTCTACTCCTGTCCTCAAAAAACGTTCCTAAATTTTCAACAATAGGTGATACAAACCCCAAAATGGTAACATTGGAAAAAGCATCTCATCCCGCAAAAAAAATGGCATCACATGGCCCCAATAACGAAAAAGCGAAAATTTTATAGCCTTCAAAAGGGGCCAATGAGGAAACTAAAATCCTGGCAGCTGCAGCGCCCTCCTTCCCTTCTGCGCCTCGCTGTGCCCCCATAACACAAGTCACAGCCACATGTGGGGGGTCTTTGTACTCAGGAGAAATTGCAGAACAAATTGTATGGTGGGTTTTCTCTTTTTATCTTTTGGAAATGTGTAAATTTTAGGGCTAAATGAACGTATAAGGGAACAATATGACCATTCTAAATTTCACCTCCATTTTGATTCAATTACTATGAAGATCTCAAGGGGTTAACAATCTTCGTAAAAGCTGTTTCTGATAGCTTGAGGGGTGCAGATTTGAAAATGGGTTGGTTATATAGGGGGTTTTGATGCTAAATATGTAAAATTTCATTCCAAACTGTATTTATCCCCAAAATAGTCAATTCTGAAAATCTGGAAAAGCGATATTCTATTTGCAAGCCGCGTGACATCAAAATAAATTATCCAGACATTTCAGAAATTATGAAAATGTAAAGTAGACAAATGGGAAATGTTATTCAGCAACTTATTTAGGTGGTAAATCGATCTGCCTGAAAACGCAATGATTTTGAATTTCGAAAATGGCAAATTTTTCCAAAAATTTATCATATTTTCTTTTTTTTTGTAAATAAATGCAAAACTTATCTGCCAAAATTTACCACTAAAATGAAGTACAACATGTGGGGAAAAAACAATCTCAGAATCGCTTTGATAAGTAACAGTGTTCAAAAGTTATAACCGTATAAAGAGACGCAAGTCAGAATCCAAAAAATCGGGCTGAGCCTTAAGCTACAAAATGGCTGCGTCCTTAAGGGGTTAAACACTGGTGTGTGCAGCTAGTAACAGGTTAATAGAGCTTTTCTTTCCTTCCTATTGGAAAAAGCATAGGCTTACACCGAGTAGCCAAGTTAGTTGGCAGCTGCCCGGCTTTATACACCAGACATTACTCAGTTATTCCACATGGTCAACAGCAAGACAATTCCAATACAGACAATGTATACAGCTGCTGCATAGCTCCCAGCCATTACTACATCCCTGCATTCTCTTATATATTTACCTTCCTGGGTAGACAATTTAGGCAAAACATGGTGTTTACTAGTTTTGTGACCAGACATTCCCAGTGATCCCAAATCTGCATGTTTACTTTATCCCATCCCCTTAGGGCCTGTACTCCTTATATTGTAGGCCCCACATTTACTTACCTGTCCCTACGTGATCGCCGAGGATTCGGAGCTGCCGCGATTCACTAAGATTGTGCGTCCAATTTCCTGCATGTGTCGCTTGCCCGCTGAGGTCTGCCGAAGTTCACCATCTTCTTCCCGGTGTATGTGAGTGCTGATCTTGCGACACAATTGGATTTTTAAATTCGACGGTTTGTCTGAATCAGTTCGGTTGTCCGACGGCCACGCAGATCGCGTGCGCCAAAAACCCCTGTGCAATTCAGGGCAAATCGGAAATATTCGGGAAACCCGACGGAAATGCATTTGACGGACCCTTAGTAAATGTGCCCCATTGTGTCCTCCTCCCCTCCTAGCATTGTGGTCTCCTCCTCCATATATTGTGTCCTCCTCCACGATATATTGTTGCCCCTTTCGTCTTCCATATACTATGCCCTCTCTCCTCTATATATTGTGCTCCTCCACCATATATTATATTATGACATCCCTCCTCCATACATCATGGTCCCTTACTCATATATATGCAACATCCCCCACCGGGGCCTAGCCTTTTCTTGGGGCCGGGGCCCGCAGTACCTGAGTGGCTGGCGGTTGCGGCCTAAGCACGCTAGTGTCATGGTGCTTGGTATGGGGACCGGAGGGCTGTCCTACAGCCTGGCAAGTCTCCAGCAGGGTGGTGTTGGCAAGAAATGATGAGGGAGAGGCTGCTATAGCGGTTCTCCCTGGGTGTCTACAGTATGAGTCTCTGTGTGGTGGACAGGGTGCCCGTGATGGTGACAGCCGTAGTAGCAGGGACCAGACGGAGGCAGACGTTGAACAAAAACAACTTACAGTTCTTTATTGGAACCGGCAGGAACCGTAGCAACGTGCCTTGACAGAATGGTGGAATGCTGGAGATGTAGTTGGAGGGAGCCACAAGAGTAAATCACCAGCCTGGATGCAATGGCAGACTGGGAGATAGCTGTGTCCTGGAAGGATGCTTCAGCTTTTCCTATGTTGCTTCAGATATCACCCTTGAAGGTAGGATGACACCCCTTTCCTCTCACTGTCTAACTCACTACACTCAGGCAGGGAGCTGAGCTCTCCTGCTCTTGTCTGGTGTGCTGGCTGCAAAGACTCCTCTGAGTCTGTCTTCCTGTCTAACTAGATTCCTAGGTCTGACTGCCTGAACTCTCTTCTGAGAGAGAACTGAACTCTAGAGGTTTCCTGACCAGGGGTTTTGTTACTCCTACTGGTCAGGTGGTGGCTACTCCTCCAATTACATCTCAGCTCACAGAAACAAGGTATAAACATGTGATTGGTTGCTGGAATTACATCACACAAAGCAATTAACTCCTGCCTCACCAGGCAGGCTCTACCTCTGCAGTGCTTATCTGTGTTATGTAGTGACATGCTGTGGGGCTGATCAGACCCTTCACAGGCTGCAAGCTACATGGTGGGACGTATTCGCAACCACCTCTCTGCCTTGCATCGGCGAGGGTGTTGCATATATATATATACACTCACTGGCTACTTTATTAGGTACACCTGTCCAACTGCTCGTTAACACTTAATTTCTAATCAGCCAATCACATGGCGGCAACTCAGTGCATTTAGGCATGTAGACATGGTCAAGACAATCTGCAGTTCAAAGCGAGCATCAGTATGGGGAAGAAAGGTGATTTGAGTGCCTTTGTACGTGGCATGGTTGTTAGTGCCAGAAGGGCTGGTCTGAGTATTTCAGAAACTGCTGATCTACTGGGATTTTCACGCACAACCATCCCTAGGGTTTACAGAGATGGTCCGAAAAAGAAAAAATATCCAGTGAGCGGCAGTTCTGTGGGCGGAAATGCCTTTTTGATGCCAGAGGTCAGAGGAGAATGGGCAGACTGGTTCGAGCTGATAGAAAGGCAACAGTGACTCAAATCGCCACCCGTTACAACCAAGGTAGGCAGAAGAGCATCTCTGAACGCACAGTACGTCGAACTTTGAGGCAGATGGGCTACAGCAGCAGAAGACCACACCGGGTGCCACTCCTTTCAGCTAAGAACAGGAAACTGAGGCTACAATTTGCACACGCTCATCGAAGAGGTAAGGACCTGGGATTGTCCTGGTCGAATTGGAGAGGTTTTGGAGGTATAGGTGCAGTGTACGTGCTCTATAAATATAGGGAATATTGTGAATACCATATTTCTTAATGCAGTTAGACCAGACAACTGGCATAAATACATTAATTAATCATGACTATACAGCTTGAAAGTCTTCTCCCCAAATGTACAGGATGAAAGTGACTGCCTGTATCTACCACTAGGGAGCAGCTTAGTGCAAAGCAATTAATACAGCTGCCACTGAACTGAATTTCTTTGTATTGGGCGCCCCCTAGTGAGAGCTCACAAAAATTCTGTGGTTTTCAGCAGGAGGAGAGAATGCTTAGCCCCTCTCTCCAAAGCAGCGGCTTGGTCATCATCATCTGCTTTACTGAGAGCTGAGCAGTAGTAATTGAAGAATAGTGAACACTGGATAAACCCTATAAGGTAACTTCCATTGACTTTTCTATATGTGTGGAGACTGGTGGATCTAGTATTCCTCTGTACTTGGCAGTGTCAAACTGGCTGTATAATGTTTCATCCAATCCTCTAACGCTCCATGAAAGCTGATACTGTCATTAGGGGGGTGCACTGCGTAAGAAGATTTGTAGCCCCTCTGTCCCTAGGTGGAAAGCAGAATTTACTTCCACGTTTATGGCAGTACATTACAAGTACAAGGTGGCTAGATGGTAACCATGAATACAGAAACCCCCAATATGGTGATTTTGGAAAACTGTCTTAAAGACACTTGTACATTTGACCAGTGGGGGAGCTTTTTCTGGGTGGGCCCATAACAGGAGTCCCAGTATCCCCCCCCCCCCCCCCCATGGTGGACAGATGTCAAACACAAGGTTCCCTACACCACCATAAGGTTTCTGCTGGCACAATGGGATGATGTTGGGCAGCACGGTGGCTTAGTGGTTAGCATTACAGCCTTGCAGCGCTGGGGACCTGGGTTCAAGTCCCAGGACAACATCTGCAAAGAGTTTGTATGTTCTCTCCGTGTTTGTGTGGGTTTCCTCCCACACACCAAAACATACTTGTAGGTTGATTAGATTGTGAGCCCCATTGGGGACAGGGACTAATTTACCAAGCTCTGTGTGCACTATATAAATAAAGAAATTATTATGCCAGCACCCTTGCCATTTCGGAGGTGTACACAGCAGCAGCTGAGAAGGAGAAGGAAGGGTAGTCCAGTGTATCTCTAGTCACTGTGCATACTGTATTTTTCTTTTTCCCTTCTATAGTCTCTTTTCAAATTTCCAATCCACTTGGAGCTGGTGGGTGAAGAACTAGCTGATGTGGCTCCCTTTCCCCTTCCTCTCTGCATAGACATCTATGTAATCTTGCGAGTGCCCTATAGTGGACTAACACCATTTTTAGTTAATTGTATTTCTTTTTTTATTATGCTACTATTAATAACATTAGCCTAAATTTGACTAAATTGGCTTATCTTAAGTGTTAAAGGGGTTGCCGACTTTCAGCAAATAATAAGGTTTGTGTAAGGAAAAGTTATACAATTTTCCAAAATACTTTCTGTATCAATTCCTCACAGTTTTCTAAATCTCTGCTTGCTTTCCTTCTATAGGAAGATTTTATGTTTACTTCCAATCAATAGAAATCTGTCCATGGTCACACAGGTGCACGGCTCGTTATAACACTCAGCTCTGATTACTCTCTGTGCTACTAATGAGCCGTGCACCTGTGTGACCATGGTCAGATTTCTATCCACTGGGAGTTATATTCCGGCGTATAAGACGACCTGGTGTATAAGACGACCCCCCTACTTTCCTGTTTAAAATATAGAGTTTAAGATATATTCACCATATAAGACTACCCCTTTTCCAACGCATACAGTAGTATACAGCACAGCCCCCAGTAGTATACAGCACTGCCCCCAGTAGTATACAGCACTGCCCCCAGTAGTATACAGCACTGCCCCTAGTAGTATACAGCACAGCCCCCAGTAGTATACAGCACTGCCCCCAGTAGTATACAGCACTGCCCCCAGTAGTATACAGCACTGCCCCTAGTAGTATACAGCACAGCCCACAGTAGTATACAGCACTGCCCCTAGTAGTATACAGCACTGCCCCCAGTAGTATACAGCACTGCCCCCAGTAGTATACAGCACAGCCCCCAGTAGTATACAGCACTGCCCCCAGTAGTATACAGCACTGCCCCAGTGGTATACAGCACAGCCCCCAGTGGTATACAGCACAGCCCCCAGTGGTATACAGCACAGCCTCCAGTAGTATACAGCACAGCATTAAAAAATAAATAAACTTATATACTCACCCTCCGGTGGCCCCGATGTTCGCGCGGCTCGTCTTCAGTGTTCCGCGCCGCCATTGATCTTCCCCGGCAGGCGCCTAGTATGACGCGCCGCTGCTGACGTCATACTAGGCGCCGCCCCGGGGAAAAACATGGCGGCGCCTAGCAGAAGAAAGAAGACGGCGCGGTGAGTATGTCCCATGCGCATCTTTTTGAGGCTGCCGGCAGCTTTGCCGGCAGCCATCGCTGTGAAAACACCCGCGATCGGTGCTAGCACCGATCGCGGGTGTTACCGGTAAGCCTTTGCTGCAATATGCAGCAAAGACTTACCGGCTATGGAGAGGGCTCAGCCCGTGAGCCCTCTCCATGCAGCGCAATCCGACCGCGATCGTCTTATACGCCGTCATTACCGGCGTATAAGACGATTACCGGCGTATAAGACGACCCCAGAGAAGACAGAAGATTTTTCTGTCTTCAAAAGTCGTCTTATACGCCGGTATATACGGTAAACATAAAAGCTTCTTATAGCAGGAAAGCAAGCAAAGATCTTAAAAAACTGTGAGGAAATGATACAGAAAGTATATTGGAAAATTGTATAACTTTTCCTTACACAAACAATATCAATTATTTGCTGAAAGTGGACAATCCCTTTAACTGTTGTAATTATTAGGAGGTCACTAACCCTACAGCTGCTGAAACGAGAAAATGGCAAAAACCTGGACACAGGGAAAAATTCCTTCTAGGTACCGTAATCAGTTCTGGATCAAAGGTGGATCAAAACACATTACTAATTATTATCATAGTTTTAACTAAATAGTGCTATAATTTTTATGTTTTCAATTTGACTCATTTGTGCTTTTGTATTTGCATGTGTTTCTCTTTTAGCTGGTTTAGGTTTTATCTGATATTACTAATCCATCCTGGTAACACATAGTTTACGGTATTGTATGCTGTTTACTGTCTGTGGCCAAACTAATTGCGAGTATTATTATTATCATCCTATTTTTTTTTTGCCTTTATTTGTTTTAACAAGTTAAAAATTTGAATCTAATTAGAATTTTTGATCACAATTGCGGATGTTATGTAATTGTTTAGAGACAGGCAGAACTCATTAGGATCGTCCAGATGATGTTCCTTTTCCCTCTCATGGAGTTGTTCACTTAATGGTGGATGATTTGTTTCCTTGTCCTGCATCTTCTTGCCATGTTCTTTCTTCAAATTTATCTTGCTCTTTACCTTCCTCTTCATCCTCTAGCCCCTCACACAGTATCCTAGTGATGGCGGCTCCAACTTATTGAGCTCTTTCTTCATAGCTGGGTCTTAGCTCTTCATCATAAGTCTCGGTTCTTCATCCCTTGATGGCAGATGTTCTCTTTGAAGCATCCTAGTGATGGCGGCTCCTACTTATTGTACTGTCTCTTCATGGCTGGGTCTTAGCTCTTCATCACATGTCTCGGTTCTTCATCCCTTGATGGCAGATGTTCTCTTTGAAGCTCAGGACTGGTAGGCATGAGACGCTCCTTCTTGAAGAGGCGAAGCTAGGACTGGCAATAGGTCAGCAGTCCCAGAAGTTTCTTGGGGGTAACACTGGCATAAACTGGAGAGGAAAGCAGACAATGGCATCAATTATACATGTACTGAAACTGCCCCCAAATCCAGTGGAACCAATAGTCTATATCTTGAATTTGAATAAAAGAACATTATACAAACCCCACTCTCTTAGTGAGAGCAGAAGATTATATGGCCACCACTAATTACTCCACCATCAATGATTCCTGAACTCTATGGGGCAGATTTACTTACCCGGTCCATTCGCGACCAAGCAGCACGCTCTATGTGGAGGATTCGGGTGTTCCGGCGATTCACTAAGGTAGTGCGCCCAATGTCCACTAGGTGTCACTGCTGCGTTGAATTCCGTCGGAGTTCACTGAAGTTCACCGTCCTACCCTGGGTGCAGGTAAGTGCGTGTCAAGAGACCATTTAAAAAAAAAAAATACGGCGGTTTTTGCGAATCTGTTGGGTTTTCTTATGGCCATGCCCCCTATTTCCGTCGCATGCATGCCGGCGCCAATGCGCCACAATCTGATCGAGTACGCCAAAATCCCGGGGCAATTCAGGGAAAATCGCCGCAAAACGGAAATATTCGGGTAACGCAACGGAAAAACGCGATTCGGGCCCTTAGTAAATGTCCCCTTATGTGTAACCCAGGCCAACAATCATAGAGATAATATCATATACACTCACCGGCCACTTTATTAGGTACACCTGTCCAACTGCTCGTTAACACTTAATTTCTAATCAGCCAATCACATGGCGGCATTTAGGCATGTAGACATGGTCAAGACAATCTCCTGCAGTTCAAACCGAGCATCAGTATGGGGAAGAAAGGTGATTTGAGTGCCTTTGAACGTGGCATGGTTGTTGGTGCCAGAAGGGCTGGTCTGAGTATTTCAGAAACTGCTGATCTACTGGGATTTTCACGCACAACCATCTCTAGGGTTTACAGAGAATGGTCCGAAAAAGAAAAAACATCCAGTGAGCGGCAGTTCTGTGGGCGGAAATGCCTTGTTGATGCCAGAGGTCAGAGGAGAATGGGCAGACTGGTTCGAGCTGATAGAAAGGCAACAGTGACTCAAATCGCCACCCGTTACAACTAAGGTAGGCAGAAGAGCATCTCTGAATGCACAGTACATCGAACTTTGAGGCAGATGGGCTACAGCAGCAGAAGACCACACCGGGTGCCACTCCTTTCAGCTAAGAACAGGAAACTGAGGCTACAATTTGCACAAGCTCATCGAAATTGGACAGTAGAAGATTGGAAAAACGTTGCCTGGTCTGATGAGTCTCGATTTCTGCTGCGACATTCGGATGGTAGGGTCAGAATTTGGCGTCAACAACATGAAAGCATGGATCCATCCTGCCTTGTATCAATGGTTCAGGCTGGTGGTGGTGGTGTCATGGTGTGCGGAATATTTTCTTGGCACTCTTTGGGCCCCTTGGTACCAATTGAGCATCGTTGTAACACCACAGCCTACCTGAGTATTGTTGCTGACCATGTCCATCTCTTTATGACCACAATGTACCCAACATCTGATGGTTACTTTCAGCAGGATAATGCGCCATGTCATAAAGCTGGAATCATCTCAGACTGGTTTCTTGAACATGACAATGAGGTCACTGTACTCAAATGGCCTCCACAGTCACCAGATCTCAATCCAATAGAGCATCTTTGGGATGTGGTGGAACGGGAGATTCATAAGTCCTTCATATAAATCTTATGTGAATGGTTGCTATGTAGTAATACATTCGCCATATAAATAAAATATACCACCTCATGAAGTGTTTGCTGCAGGTCTGTTGTATAAAATGGATGATAGGGGGCGCTCTCCTCATGACACTGTTCTCCTGCCACATACCCAGGCCCCAACTGCTAGCACTTATTTTATTGTTACCCTAATTAGACATCTAGATGTAAGTTATGGACCAGAAAGTTACATTTGGTCACTGTCCATGAAAATAATGTACAAATAATAAAATATTTCTAGGAGATTCCTGGGAATTACTTTACCTGATTTCACTGAGAATCTTTCAGGTGTCACTGATGAGATCCAATAGACTGAGGGTGCGGTCACACATTCAGGGTGCGGTCACACGTTGCCGTTAAAACTGCATTTTTGTTAATTTAACAGGTGAAAGACATTTGTGGAGCAGGTTTCTCCTTCAAAACCAAATTAAATCATTCATTTCATGTATTTCACCTGTTAAATTAACAAAACTGCACCTAAAACCACCTAAAAACTAATTGCGATACAGTTGTAACTGCAACGTGTGACCGCACCCTCAGTTTTTCAGATTGTGGATCATAATGAGTTGAAAGAAATAATTAAAAGGTGCTGCTCCTCCTCGTTTTACTCCATTCCCGGTTTGGGCATCAAAAACGCCGTCTGAAATACTGAACGCGTGACTGAACCCTGAGGATGCGGTCATACGTTGCAGTTCCAACTGCATCACAATCAACTTTGAGGTGGTTTTAGGTACAATGTTTGTTAATTTAACAGGTGAAGGACATTTGGGGAACAAGTTTCCCCTTCAAAATCACATTAAATTGTTCGGTTCATGTCTTTCGACGAAACTGCAGGGAGGTAATTCCATCATGGAGAACTAAGCACGGCTCTCCTGGCCTGCTCAGATCCTTTGTCCTTTTGCTCATGTTATCTCAAACAGACTGAATGTTGTTGATATTTTGGCTCTATGGAGACTATACCATCACTTTTAGGACTTTTTGCATGATTTGTCTATCATCCTCACTATTGTACTTCTTCTAAAAGGTATTATCATCTCATCCAGCAAATCCAGCAAAATACAGATTTACACAGAAGAATTGGTGATCTTATAAAGGTAATGGGTGATAAGATTTCTCTTAATTTTGTCCATTCACTTTACATTTTGTATATTGATACAAATAAAGTATTAATGATTCAGGGGATGATTGAGGAGGAGGTGAGGATGAATCGAGGAGACGGGGACTCCTGTTGGCGCTGACTACTCCCACCCCCTGTGACTCACTGATTGGTGCCAGGTAATGTCTAATAAACTTTTATAAAGTACTGGAACAGTTCAGAATACTGACATAGGCATTTTCTTTGACTTATAAGTGCTATTGAAGCCTGTCACCAGCTAAAAATTACTTTCCTGGTGCCAGGTTCCCTTTAAAGCACAGGTTTTTATACAGTTGGTAAAGATGACATTTTGTGTGTGCAGTAATATAAGCACCATCCACAAGAGGGCGCCATTATCCAGTCTGGGATTACACTGGCAAAAGGGACTGGATTTGATTTACATTGTGTTTTCTGTCCAAAATCAGTAATTTATTAAGACTTGTTGCTTTCTGGGATTACTGAAAAAAGAAGTAAAAAAATTACATAAATTACAGATACAAGTAAAGATAAATTCCATAATGTGTTAAAAATATCATCCAGATACTGTAGCTGAAACTGTACATTGCATCAGGTTTGGGAATTTTTTATCATGGCACCAGAACACCTCAGGTACGCAATAACAGACATTTTATATGTAATATAATTTCATATAAATTATAAAATTAATAAAGTTGAAGGAAATCTCCAATCAAAATTAATCATACTCATAGATCCAGGTACTGTGACTGTAGTAATCTTCCTATTGTCACGAGTGCTCCAGCGACCCATATGGCGGGTTGCTCCTGCGCTGCTTACCCATCACCACTCCGGATTCCCGTACTCGGCCCGTGCGTGCGTCCCTGTCTCCTAGGGCGCGCTGCCCATTTCCCAGAAGGGTATTTAAATCTGCCTCTCCCATGACACCCTGCGGGATCTTCGTGCCTTGTGCCTTGACCTATTGCCTCTCTGACTCTGATCCTGTGCTGCCCATCCTGTCCTCCTACCTGTCCCCGACTACGAGTTTGCCTGCTGTTCCTGCACCTCGACCTTGGCTGCCACCGGACACCGGATAAGTCACGTCTGCGAAACGACCTGGTGGTACCACACCGCAGCAAGACCGTCCTGCTTTGCGGCAGGCTCGGGTGAAAAACAGGTGCCACCTAGACTCTGGTCCCGGGTGGTGGCTTGTGTCATCGTCCACGCTGATCAGAGGATCCACAACCTCCGATCCTGACAGTAAGATACGGCCATGGATTCCACCGAGGTTCCGCTACCTATTCGGTCCGATCTTACCACCATCGTGGTTCAGCAGTCCCAGCAGTTTGCCGCGCAAGGTGAACAGTTAGTACGGGTCACCGCCATGTTACAGCAATTGATAACCACTTAGCCACAGCGTCAAGCTCCTGTGGCTCCTCCTGCGGCCCCTCCTGCTGCTCCGGTTAGCCTGCCTGCCTCTGAACCAAGGCTACGACTATCTATTCCCGATAAGTATGATGGGGACCCCAAGCTATGAAGGGGCTTTATTACCCAGTGCTCCCTGCACATTGAACTCATTCCGTCTTAAAGGGGTTATCCGGGTTTAAAAAAATTTTTATGGCCGGGCTGGGGAGGGCTATTTAAACACAATATACATGTACTTACCTCCTCCGGTGCTGCCGATGTCCCGCGCCGCGGCCGGTCTTCTCTGTGCGCCGGTTTCATTACAGGGGCGCACAGGGAGCTTCCGGCCGGCCGGATGCTCCCATGCGCACCATCTCCCAGCGCTTGCAATGCTGAGAGATAGGGACGGATGGGAGGAGCCGTCCACATCGCGGACCGGAAGCTCCCTGTGCGCGGCTTCCGTGCCCCTGTAAACAAACAGGGGCATGGATCGAAGGGACCGCGGCGCGGGACATCGGCTGCGCCGGAGGAGGTAAGTACAGGTTTATTATGTTTAACTAGCCCTCCCCAGCCCGGCCATAAAAATTTTTTTAAACCCGGATAACCCCTTTAATTTGTCACGGAGCGATCCAAGATGGCATTTATCATCAGCTTCCTCTCCGCGATGGCCCTGGCCTGGGCTACCCCTCTTTTGGACAGAGAGGATCCAGTCGCAGCTACTCACATGGCATTCCTGGCAGCATTCCGGTCCATGTTCGAAGAACCTGCACTGGCCTCCTCTGCTGAGACTGGACTGCTGAATCTGTGCCAGGGGAACTCATCTGTGGGAGAATATGCTGTCCAGTTCCGTACCCTGGCCTCGGAACTCTCTTGGAACGATGCAGCCCTGTCTGCAACATTTAAAAAGGGACTCATTTCTCACATTAAGGACGAGTGGTCTCATCACCCTAGCCACTCGGATTGATGTGTGGTTTATGGAGCGTGCCGAAGAGTTACGGCACGAGCAACCCCAAGTCTTTCCACAATGTCTACCTCGCCTGGTTCCTGCTTTCCAAAAGCCGTTTCATAACCCGGCTGTATCATCTTCAGAGGAGTCTATGCAAGTGGACCAGACCAGACTCTCCTCCCAGGAGCGTTTCTGAAGACTTCAGAGGAACCTCTGCCTGTATTGTGCCAGTCCTGAGCACTTCATTGGGTCTTGTCCTGTCTGTCCCCAGTGTCCAGGAAACGCCATCACCTAGGGTTTTTGGGAGAAGCACCCCTAGGTGTAAGCAAAGCTTCTCCACGCCTGAATATTCCTGTGCTTCTCAGGATTGGTACCCGCACCCAGATGCAGGTCTCTGCTTTCTTGGACTCCGGTTATGCAAGGAACTTCGTGGATGCCGCTTTGGTCTCCCGGCATCACATCCCTGTGGTCCTTCTCGAGAAGCCTCTGGTCATCTCATCGATCAGCGGACAAATCTGCCCCGGTCCGGGACGGCACCGAGCCAATTTCCCTGCAGGTCGGTGTTTCAAAGGAAAGGCGGAGAGCCTTCTACGTGCTGCCAAACTCTACCTCGTCTCTCCTGCTGGGTCTTCCCTGACTGCAGCTCCATGCACCTGTTCTCAACTGGATGACGGGGGAAATTCTTTGTTGGAGTCCAGAGTGTCAGTCTTGGTGTCTCTACCAGTACCCGTCTTGGCCTCCTCCATGATTCCCAAGTGTTTGGAGGGCCTACCAACATGTTACTGGGACTTTGCTGATGTGTTCTCCAAGAAGCAGGCAGAGACATTGTCGCCACATCGTCCCTACGAGCTGATGCCTGGTACCTCTCCTCCCCATGGTCGAGTGTACCCTATCTCCGTACCTGAGACCGCTGCCATGTCGGAGTATGTTAAAGAGAAGCTGCAGAGAGGGTTTATAAATATGTCCTCCTCTCCAGCTGGTGCAGGGTTCTTTTTCGTGACCAAGAAGGATGGCTCCCTTCGTCCTTGCATTGATTATCGCAGACTTAACAAGATCACGGTTGAGAACCGCTACCCTCTGCCGTTGATCACAGAGCTGTTTGACAGCCTGCGCCTTTCCCAGATTTTCTCCAAACTGGACAACCTCAAAAGAATCCGCAAGGGTGACGAATGGAACACAGCATTTAACACCCGAGATGGACATTTTAAGTACCTTGTGATGCCATTTAGACTTGTAATGGTCCAGCTGTCTTCCAGGAATTTGTCAATGACATCTTCAGAGATCTGCTGTATACATGTGTCGTGGTCTATCTAGACAACATTTTGGTGTTCTCCCCAGACCTTGAGACCCACCAGTTTCACGTATGGCAAGTTCTTGGCTGCCTATGAGCTAATCGTCTCTACACCAAGCACGAGAAGTGCCAGTTCCACCAACCAAGCCTTTCCTCGGTTACATAATCTCCGACAAAGGTCTGCAGATGGATCCTGCTAAACTGTCTGCAGTTCCTTCCACGTCTCCCTGCTCAAGCCTGTCATCCTGAACTGCTTCTCCCGGCAGGTACCCCCTCCTGCTCCTGTGGCTGACTCCTCCGACATCTATGAGGTAAAGGAGATCCTTGATATGAAGACGGTGAGGGGTAAGTGGTTCTTCTTGGTTGACTGGAAAGGTATCGGGCGGGAGGAGAGATCTTGGGAGCCTGAGGACAATATCCTGGACCATGATCTCCTATAGAGATTTCTCCAGCCCAAGCACAGGGGGAGGCCAAAGGAGAGGGTACTGTGACGGCTGCTCCCTCGACCAAGCTCACCCATGCCTCCCGGTGCCCATGGGCGCGGCGCCTGCGCTGCTTACCCTTCCCCATTCCGGATTCCCATCCTCGGCCCATGCACGCGCGTCCCCGTCTCCTAGGGCGCGCGGTCATCGGCTTCGGGAAATTTAAAGCGCTGGCCATTTCCCAGAAGGCTATGTAAATCGGCCTCTCCCATCACACCCTGTCAGATCTTCGTGCCTTGGGCCTTAGAGAAAGCTTTGTCTGATGCCTTGTGCTATTATTGTGATTTCCCGTTGTGACCCAGGTTCCATTCCTGACTACGCTCCTCCACTGCCTGCCTTGACCTGTTGCTACGTCCCCGACTCTGATACCGTGCTGCCCGTCCTGACCTCCTACCTGTCCCTGACTACGAGATTGCATGCCGTTCCTGTACCATCCTACTTTGCAACGGGGTCTGGTGAAGACCAGGTGCCACGTAGATTCCGGTCCCAGGTGTTGGCTTGTGTCATTGTCAGGGGTGGTTCAGAGGATCCACTACATCTGAACACTTATATTTGTTATCCATGGCCTCTTTCCTTCTAAAATCAACTTTTACAATTATGCTAATTAGCCAGAAGGGCTCTGGGGGGTGTCACTAGTCCCCCTCTTTTCTGCACCCTCACAGGCTGTTACACTGTCTCCCCCTCAGCACTTGGCGGGAGATGGAAGTGCTACTGCACACAATAGCAGCCTATGAATCTGCAGCATGGAGGGGCTCTAGTAACACTTCCTTATTAGCATATTTTTAAAAGTTGCAATAAATATGGTTCACAAGGCCCAGCAAGGGGAAAAAAAATTGCCAAAAAACTGGCAAAAAGCTAATGAGTGCCCCAATGAATAATAATACTGCTCCCACCCCCATAGAGGTCTTGGTGTTGTGCCTGAAATAGAAATGTTGTCTTGTGGCTGTATTCCAGCTGTATGAATGTGACCATACAGAGATATGTAGGTATAAGGATATAAAGAGAAAATAATGAGGCACCTATATACAAGCTGCTCACAGCAATGCGAACAGTTATGTGAAAAAGCCATTCATATAAAAATAGACTCAAGCAATTTCCTCCCACTCCTCATCTCAGCTTCTGCGCTATTATTGCTACAATTTCTAATTTCCCAAAGAAAACATTGTGTGAAGCCTATGTAGCTGGGAAGAAAAAGTGGTAGATGTCTGGTGCATGTCCATCCTTCAGTTCACACTTATTTTATACTCACATATGGCAGAATGTTCTGTGACTGTTCCATCCACCTGGAGAAATCTATAAGATTACAGCCTCATTTACATGAAGAGAACTAATAATCATTCTTAATCAACCCTGCAGGTAACTTTCCTACACAGATAAGTAGGAACTGCCTATGTAGCAATACCCTGATATAGTTATATGTTGTACCAGTAGTCATTACTCAATGTTAAAGGAGTTGATTTTTCTCAGCAGCTGAAAAAAAGAAAAAAGAACATGTAGTAAACAGCTCCACTCTTAGTGTAGTGGCTAAAAGGAGGCACTGCAGCTGATATGCAGCTGAGTAACCTGGTCCAAACTGTACTGCGGAAACAGAGTGGTTGCTTCCATTTCCATTCTATAAGAAAGACCCCTTTTGGACATCGGGCGCACGGACCTTAGTGAATCCCGGCAGAACCCGAATCCTTGTCAGAGAACGCGCCGCTGGATCGCGGCAAGACCGGGTAGGTAAATGAGCCCCATTGGGGCTTATTTACTCGCTCGCGGATCGCACTTTCGTTGGACTGTTCGCTGTTTTCAGGATTGCACAGCTTTGACCGGTATTTAAAAGGTGACTGCGCTGGGATTGTGTCGCATGTAATCGGATTTTGGCGCAGCTGGGCTGGCTTCCAGGCGACAGAAATCGGGGGTGCACCAGGAAGAAGAAGGTGAGCTTTGTCGGACCTGAGCAGGAAAGCGACACATGCAGGATATCGGGCACACGATATTAGTGAATCCCAGCAGAACCCGTATCCTCGTCGGAGAGCGCGCCGCTGGATCGCGACAGGACCAGGTAAGTAAATGAGCCCCATTGGGGCTGTGGACAGAACAGGGGCTGGACAATGTGGAGATACAACAAAATGAAACTTTGATAATATTGACTTTGAATATTGATAAATTACTAGCTAATTACTGAGCATTTATTAAAAATGGAAACATAAAAAGGGAAACCAGGAGATGAAACTGGCTGCTGAGAATGACGGCTACAATGACGTTAGTGAGTGCAGAGGATGTGTAGGTGTAATTAGAAACGGGGGATGTATAGAGAAGCTTAATACCAGCAATAAAACCTTTACATTGTATACAATAGGAGAGTGACATTTAGTGAGATAATGGATGGAACAGTCTATAATGTATGCATAGAAGAATAATCATATAAACTCGTAGTCACTTACCATTGAGACTTGGCTGTAGTAGTAAGTATCTGCAACATCCCCCACCAGGGCCTAGCCTTTTCTTGGGGCCTGGAGACAGCTGGGGCCCAGAATACCTGAGTGGCTGGCGGTTGCGGCCTAGGCACCCTAGTGTCACGGTGCTTGGTATGGGGACCGGAGGACTGTCCTACAGCCCGGCAGGTCTCCAGCAGGTGGTGTGTGCAAGAAAAATGGAGGGAGAGGCTGATGTACTGGTTCTCCCTGGGGCAGCCCTTAAAGTCTTTAGTCTGTGTCCCTGGTAGATGGATGGGGCGCCCTTGATGGTGACAGCTGTAGCAGGGACCAGACGTAGGCAATGTTGTGCATAAAAGTAACTTGCAGTTCTTTATCTGAACCAACAGCAGCAACAGGCCAAACGATTCTGTACAAGTGCAGTACTGGAGTGATCTTGGAGAGGAACCTCAGGAGTTGTCTCACCAGCCTAGATGCAGGGGCAGGCTGGGATGTAGCTGTGTCCAATGATGGAGGCTGCAGCTTTGTCCTGTTTGTCCTATGTCACCCTGTCTGTAGTTATTGAGCTGAGGCCTAGAAGGCCTGTGGGTCAGAGCAGGTGCTCAGAGCTCCTCCTGTGTTGAGAGCTTGAACTCAAGAGAGCTAACTCCTCCCCTGACTATGGGTTCAGTTACTCCCTAGTCAGGTGGTCTCCTTCTCCAATCACACCCCAGTTACAATAGTAAAGCATCATTGGATGATAATATTAACATTCCTTTAACCTTTGCCTATCCAGGCAGAATCTACCGCTGCTCAATTACCTCTATATGTATTGGGTAGTAAAAGGGCTTATTCGCAACTAGACTTCTGCCATGCGCATTGGCAGGGACGTTGCATATCTATGTGCTGAGACCCCTACATAAAGTCACACACTTTCTTCTCCTTTGTCTGCTTTCTGTTCTTCTCTCTTTTGCTTTAGGACCTGCAGAGGTCATGTGACAATGAGTAGGTCCTTCTGCGCGTCCTTAGATCATGTCATAAAACTGTCCCGGCAAAGCTTACAATAAAACTAAAATCACGTGGTCACAGATACTTTGGTCCCCGGATGACCACCCAAACTGCCCATTTTTTTTTATCTGCACTGGAAAATGGTTCAACAAAATGTAAGAAACTTTGTAATTTATCTTATTAGAGAAATTCTTGTTTCTCCATATATTGCACGTTTATTTAGCAAAGAAAAGAAAACTTATTCTGAAAAGCACCAAATATAAGTTTTCAACAAACTCGTAACTTTGACACTACAGAATATAGACTCAATGGGGCACATTCATCATACGCTACTATTACCCACAGCCCCCCCTACTGCGCTGGATTTGTCAGAGGTTCTGCCCATTTTAACGCAGGTTATAGCTTGTAGGCCTATGCTGGCCCACTCCATCACCGGCTGCAACCCCTTAACATCACTCCATGCCCACTTGAGGTGGCATAAGGAAGGAAATAGGAGCCAGATTTCAGGTGTACAAGCCCTAATAAATTTGGCCCAGTGGCTTTTATATATAATACCTTATGCACCAGTTTTCTGGAAGCGCCCCCCCCCCCCCCTGTTTCCTTGCATAGACCAGTGATTTTCAACCTTTTTTGAGCCGCGGCACACTTTTTATACTTAGAAAATCCTGGGGCACACCATCAACCAAAATAGCACAAAATGACACTAAAACAGTCATATTATACATATAGTTAATAATATAGATTCTAAATTTATTTTACTCACTCAGTGTGAAACCTGGGCCTGTTTCGATAAACACAAAAGGGATATCCTGGCAGGAATGGTGGAAAGACACACGAAGCTCTTCCTCAACAGTTCTCAGTTTCTCCCTGTTTTTAGTATATGGTGCTGATTATTTTGTGGCTCATATACTGCAAAATAAAGGGGTACAATGAGAAGTACTATGGCCACGAGGCCAGAGTACAAGTGCCAGCTCATATACCCAGCATATGAGCTGGTACTTGTAGTGCTCCAGCCTCATGACTATAGTATTTCTCATTTTACATTTCTCATTGTTA
The DNA here is from genome assembly GCF_040894005.1 of Engystomops pustulosus. Taxonomy (NCBI): domain Eukaryota; kingdom Metazoa; phylum Chordata; class Amphibia; order Anura; family Leptodactylidae; genus Engystomops; species Engystomops pustulosus. The sequence continues at coordinate 178,617,486 of NC_092414.1, forward strand.
TATGCAGTATACTGCTGGAGTACTAAAAGTACCAGCTCATAGGCTGAGTATTCTGCCAACAGTTCATATACTCAGGCAAAAGCTCATATAGTCAGCATTATTGGTGGGCATTACCTTGGCGGTGGGCAAATGCGGGAGTCTCTCCGCTCTCAGGATGATGCGCCGGCCTTGGTGGCGTCATTTTGTCGCACGAGGTTCAAAGCTTGCACATGTTATTGTACACGTCTCCTACATTGTAACAAAAACACAGGGGGCACCATAGTTTGGGGAAATTTCCCCGCGGCACACCTGACCATGTGTCGCGGCACACTAGTGTGCCACGGCACACAGGTTGAAAATCACTGGCATAGACAAATATACGATCTTAGCCATGATAAATATGTTTCTACATTCATATAACACTAATGTGAACGCAGTCTAGCAGGCTAACCATTGTTTACCCAGAACAACCACTAGGTGGCACATGGGCCTTGTTCTTATCCATTGTGCTGTACTGGTTAATTTTAATTTTTACTATAAAGTATTGATGCATGTAAAATGGAAACAAATAACACAAGAACAAATTTATAATCAGACCAATACATTTATGTCTTTTGATATTATATTATATCCAATTTATAACAAAATCTCTCTAATTTTAAAATGACAGAAAATGCTGGATCTGGGAAATCCTTTGGGATATGGGAAATCTGCAGGCTTTGTCTACTACATTTGAGTGATATACTACTCTACGTGAGCGCAATCTTCTCTTTTTTATTTTCTATTACTACAAAATGCTGAATTCCCAAATTTCTTGGATATATTGGAAATATAACAACAAATTCATTTATAATAATAATTTAGAATTACAGAATCCTTAAACTAAGGAAGTAAAGTAATTTGACCTTAAATGGAATCTGTTAGATAGTGTGTAAGCTCTTGTGAGCAGGGCCCTCATTTTTATTGTTCCCTATGTTTGTACTCTGTAATGTTATATTATATTTGTATATGTCCCCTATGATTTGTAAAGTGCTACAAAATATTATTTCTGTATAAATAAAGATTAATAGTATTATTATTATTGTTTGGGATCACTGCCTAACTCCACCCATAGATCATATACAGAGAAGAAATCACATATAACCCCACGCATAGATAATTTTACTATATAATACAGGGGAAAATCTGCTGACAGGTTTCCTTTAACGTGTCCAGTTATAACTCACCTGTCAACATCCGGCTCCGTGTGTATCCCAACCAGATTCACAAGTAGCTGGCCAGAACCTAATGCATCTTTATGTACTGCAGGAGCTGAGGGTAAGTATCTACTATATTAATGTAAGGGGATGACTGCAGGGGGCAGATACTACCCGCAACCCCATGTTCTGTGCTTCCATCTGCCCCCCTTATTCTAAACAGTATGTACCCCTAGGTCCCCCTTTTTCTTACATGACCTGAACTCCCATGCCCGCCTACACAGCCAGCACCCCAACTCTTACGCCTCTACCCCAGCCTACGCTTTCATGTCCCCTTCCTGTTCACACAGCCACCACCATAGCCAGATCCTTCAGGTACCCCTCCTCCTTACCCTGCACTCTTAAACGGCCCTGATCACATTTGACATCATCACAGGTGGGTAATGCTTTGTATTTACTTATTACTTACCAACAAAGTCTCATTGTATATTTGTCACAAATATCTGCAGAAACTCATTAAACTAAGGCCATAATTTTGCCTACGCCTCATCCAGGCCCAGTTTGAAGATGGACCTTATCAGACCTGTCTCAAATCATTTTGGATGAACTTTGCTTCTCATTGACCTGTTTTACCTGGGGACATAAAAAAACCTGAACCTTAAAGGACATCTACCACCAGGAAAAAGGATTGTACACCAAGCACACTGACATACTGGTGTGTGCCCCTTTGGCAGGATCTGCTCTTCTTTTTGCTTCTAATGATCTGGTTTTAAGAAAAAAAGGTTTTTAAAATCATGCATAGGTGTTAATGGAGCCTGGAGCCCCTTGGGCTAATTTGCATCATGTTTAAAGAATTTTTTTTCTGAAAAACAAGGGCAGATGAGCAGACCATGCCAGAGTATGTCATTGTGCTTGGTTTACAATCCTTCATCCTGGTGATAGATGTTCTTTAACAAATTTACGTAGTGCTTACTGAACCCAAGGAGAAAGGACTGACTGCCAGCATTTCCATTCTACAGCTTTACATCTCTATACTACAGATTGCAAGTGAGAATAATATCTACAGTATTGCCCTAACGTTTCTAATACAGAGTGTTTTATCTCTCCACCGGGCCCCAACTCTCCAATTCCCCTACTATCATTATGGGTAGATGCCAAGACTTCCAACAGCCTTTAATGTTAAATCTTTAATATGAACTCACCCTATTTTAACTTTATATGAGATCATTACCCAACATACAGACTTTGACCCCAACTTTTCTATTGTGGTGGGAAAAAATCCTAGAATTTTCTTTAGCCCTGAGAATCCAAGGTCTTCATACTGAGACACAAGAGCTTTAGTTTGGGATAGGCCTAGAAGAAGAATTACAAATTTCTTGCAACGTGGTCTGGATGCCTGGATGGAGGTGGACGTGTTTCTATGAAGTTTTATGAAGGTTTCTACCTTCCACTTAAATGTAGCCTTCCTGGATAGCCACATTTCTTTATAAAATTCCATTACTTCTACATTTCTAACAATATGGAGCTGTTCTTCTTTCTTTAATTGCAGACTTAGGCTCAATCTTGTGTCTTGTCAGCCACCAGACAGGTAATCTTCAGACAAGAGAGCTCTAAATCCAACACACACACATATACCTTTCCTGAACTGGTTAACCAGATTAACTATATAAACCATATGGAAGAACTCACAGCTTCTAAAAAAAGGATAGATTGGAGGCTCACAGTTCCACATGGTTTCCTTGGTTACTCTTTGAGAACTCTTCAGACATACTTTTCATACATATGTTCCACTCTCTCAATGTGATTGTACCCCTATTACATTACTTATCACCGTGTTGCTCTCCATCCCAAACCTGTAAAAGGAGACCAATAGGGATATATTTAAACAGCTGTGGGTCGTGACCCCTTTGGGCCTCAAACAACTATTTTACAGGGGTCATCTAAGACCATAGGAAATATGTTTGAGACACCGCTCACCACCATGTAATTGAATGCATATTTTTCAGACTATAAGACGCACTTATTAGTAAGAAAAAGGGTGGTGCTGGAAACATAGTATATTTTTCCGAGGGATGTAAGTTTGTGCCGCATTAGTTTAATGATTTGGCGCACGTACCAAAAAAGGTTAAGAACATCCAAAAAGGTGGAATAGAAATCCCTAGACTTGCTTTTAGCTGCTCTAATTGTGCGCCAAAAACCGTGCCACAGCACAGGTTGGAAAAATACAAGTGGCAGAAAAATGTTGGATTCACAAGCGGCGCCACAATTTTGCGGCCAAAAACAGAACAAGTCGTGTGTTGGAAAACCACCAAAATTTTGTCACTGACTTTTCATAAATAAGGCGCAAGAGGCGCAGCAAGGGAAAAGAATTCTGCAGCTTTAAAAATTGAGAATAAATGCCCCCTCCTGGGGCATCCAGTACTACCAGACCTTCGTGAGGGTAAGACACATGTCGCGCTTGCGGCCCAATCTCATTAGCGTTTCTAGTGAAATGCATGCAATTGTTTACCAATCGCATGTATTTCACTGAAAACACAAATGCGTTCGGCCTGGGGCATGTCCCCATTGCGTTAGCTCTGTGCTTGTAAATATAGATCTAGTGCAGCATGTGACCACACGCTGACCGCTGTCCTAGAAATCGGGTGAAACACCGATGAAGCATTACACCCAATCTCATTTCACCCAATGACTAATCACATGCTTCTTGCATCACTGCAATGTCGCTCATGCTGCCATCTAGGACTGGGTAAGAAGAAATTTTAGCGCGTGTGTATAGCAGTGCTGGGTGTGTTGCTGTGTGTCTATAGCAGTGCTGGGTGTGTTGATGTATGTTCTGTAGTGTTTGATGTGTTTGTGTATGTGTGTGTATAGAAATGCTGTGTGTGTTGCTGTGTGTGTCTATAGCAGTGCTGTGTATGTTGATGTGTGTTTAGTAGTGTTTGGTGTTTTGTGTATGTGTGTGTGCATAGAAGTTCTGTGTGTGTTGCTGTGTGTTTGTGTGTATATGTATAGCAGTGCTGGGTGTGTTTGTGTTAAAAATGTGTAGCATATGAGTGATTTAATGGATGTAGCAGTGCTGTGTATCAATGCATGTAGCAGAGCTGTGTGAATGAATGGATGTAGCAGGGCTAAGTGTATGTGCTTGTGTGTCGCACAGAATTCTTAATTGGTATAAACCATATTCCTCCTACTTTTGGATTAGAATAACAAGCACACAAAAAGGGTGCACCAAATGTGTCTGGCTGAATGCATAATTATTACAAAAACTAAAACAGATTCATGCCAAATATACTTTATTAATCTAATAAATATAAAAACATAAAAAATGGAAGGAAAGAGATTCACAGTGAAAACCAGACTGACAGAGGAAAATCCAAATGTACTCCCACAAATGACTAATGTGGGAGGTGTTAGGTATCTCTAAACTATAAGTGTGCCTGGGGTACTCAATGAGTGCAAAAACTGGTGCACAATATTGAGCAGGTTTGTAGCTGTTGGGCTTCAGTGTACAATCTGTACCAGTCTCCCCCAAGAAACATTTTATTTAGACTTAATAAAAAACATTACAAGGGGGGGTAAGGGTCCCTTTACTACAGGGACACATATACGAGGGGTTTCAATAAGTACCAGTGTTTGACTACAGAGGGCGTTCCTGAGGGAAGTTGGTGTTATTATCGTGTGCTGCCATCTATCAAACAACGGCAAAACAAATTGCAGACTGATTGATAGGTTAGTTTGGTGTTTCAAGATTTTCGCGAAGATGGAAAAAGAGCAGTATCATTCGGTAATTTGCTTTTTGTTTTTGGATGGGAAAAATTAGGAGGAGGTAGAAGCAAAGTTGGATGCTGTCTATGGGGACACTTCGCCATCTATGACCACAGTAAGATATTGGTTCAACGAATTTAAACATGGGCAAACATCCGTTTTTGATGAGGAGCGACCAGGACACCCGGCAGACGTGGTTACCGAGGAAATCATTCAAAAAGTCCATGACATGATACTCGCTGATCGACAAACGAAAGTGCGTGAAGTAGCAGAGGCTGTAGGTGTGTCGAGCACAACGGCAATTAATATTTTACATGATAATTTGCTGATAAAAAAATTGTTGGCCCAATGGGTGCCGCGATTGCTTACGGTGGACAACAAGTGGATGCAGCTGTTAACTTCGAAGCAGTGTTTGGAGCAATTTAAGCGAGTCCGAAGGAGTTTTTGCGTCGAGTTGTCACCATTGAGGAAACCTGGATTCATCATTACACACCAGAAATTACTGTATATACTCGAGTATAATCCCACCCGAGTATAAGCCGAGACCCCTAATTTTACCACCAAAAACTGGGAAAACCTATTGACTCGAGCATAAGCCGAGGGTGGGAAATGGATTGGTCACAGACCCCCCCACAGTATATAGCCAGCCAGCCCCCTATAGTATACAGCCTGCTCAAACTATAAACAGCCACCCCAGCCTGCCCCCAGTAGTATACAGCCACCTCAGCCTGCCCCCAGTAGTATACAGCCTGCCCCCAGTAGTATACAGCCTGGCCCCAGTAGTTTACAGCACTGCCCCCAGTAGTATACAGCACTGCCCCCAGTAGTATACAGCACTGCCCAGCCTGCCCCCAGTAGCAAACAGCCATCCCAGCCTGCCCCCCAGTAGTATACAGCCAGCCCAGCCTGCCCCCAGTAGTATACAGCCAGCCCAGCCTGCCCCCAGCCTGCCAAGCCTGCCCCCAGTAGTATACAGCACTGCCCAGCCTGCCCCCAGTAGTATACAGCACTGCTCAGCCTGCCCCCAGTAGTATACAGCACTGCCCAGCCTGCCCCCAGTAGTATACAGCCAGCCCAGCCTGCCCCCAGTATTATACAGCTAGCCCAGCCTGCCCCCAGTAGTATACAGCCACCCCAGCCTGCCCCCAGTAGTATACAGCCTGCCAAGCCTGCCCCCAGTAGTATACAGCACTGCCCAGCCTGCCCCCAGTAGTATACAGCACTGCCCCCAGTAGTATACAGCACTGCCCAGCCTGCCCCCAGTAGTATACAGCCAGCCCAGCCTGCCCCCAGTATTATACAGCTAGCCCAGCCTGCCCCCAGTAGTATACAGCCACCCCAGCCTGCCCCCAGTAGTATACAGCCTGCCAAGCCTGCCCCCAGTAGTATACAGCACTGCCCAGCCTGCCCCCAGTAGTATACAGCACTGCCCCCAGTAGTATACAGCACTGCCCAGCCTGCCCCCAGTAGTATACAGCTAGCCCAGCCTGCCCCCAGTATTATACAGCTAGCCCAGCCTGCCCCCAGTAGTATACAGCCAGCCCAGCCTGCCACCAGTAGTATACAGCCAGCCCAGCCTGCCCCCAGTAGTATACAGCACTGCCCAGCCTGCCCCCAGTAGTATACAGCCAGCCCAGCCTGCCACCAGTAGTATACAGCCAGCCCAGCCTGCCCCCAGTAGTATACAGCCACCCCAGCCTGCCCCCAGTAGTATACAGCCTGCCAAGCCTGCCCCCAGTAGTATACAGCACTGCCCAGCCTGCCCCCAGTAGTATACAGCACTGCCCAGCCTGCCCCCAGTAGTATACAGCCAGCCCAGCTTGCCCCCAGTAGTATACAGCACTGCCCAGCCTGCCCCCAGTAGTATATAGCCAGCCCCAGCCTGCCCCCAGTAGTATACAGCCCAGCCCAGCATTAAAAAAAAAAATAAACTTATATACTCACCCACCGGTGGCCCCGATCTGCAGTGCTGCCCCACCGATGTCCGCGCGGCTCATCTTCTGGCTTCCACGCCCGTCTTCTGTACATCGCGCTGGGCGCCGCCATTGCTCTCTCCCGGGCGGCGCCTAGTATGATGTCAGCCCGGGAGAGAGCAATGGCGGCGCCCAGCACGATGTACAGAGGACAGATGACGGGCGCGGAAGCCAGAAGAGGACCCGCCCGGACATCGGGGGAGCAGCGCTGCACATCGGGGCCACCGGAGGGTGAGTATATAAGTTTATTATTTTTTAAGTATTTTTTACTTATTTTGTGACTCGTGTATAAGCCGAGTCACAACAATCAAAACAATGGATTTCTCCTGTTGAATCTGCTCCAAAGAAGGCACAGACGGTCCCATCGGCCGGAAAGGTCATGGCGGCAATTTTTTGGGATGCGAACGGCGTAATCCTCATGGATTTTTTAGAAAAAGGAAGAAGATCACTGGACAATACTACATTCAGTTATTGGACCGCTTCGACAAAAAATTGAATTGCTGCCGCACCTCCCCGTATTCATATAAAAAAAACATTTGGAAAAAAATGGTATCTTTGTTTCTAACATGGGTACTTATTTAACCGCCTTGTATGTTATTCGCCTGTCTGTTATTTTAGTTGTTGAAAGTGTAACATCTCAAATTGAATCTGTGATTGTCATTCAAATAACTAGAAGAATACAGACAACCAACAAATGTCACTTTAGGTTTATTGGGCAGATTTACTTACCCGGTCCATTTGCGATCCAGCGAAGCGTTCTCTGCAGTGGATTCAGGTCCAGCCGGGATTCACTAAGGCAGTTCCTCCGATGGCCACCAGGTGTCGCTGCTGTGCTGAAGAGCATCAGAACGCACTGGAGTTCACCGAGCCATCCTGGATGAAGATAAGCGCGTAAATCACCCCCATTATGTTGAAATTTTTTTGGCTAAGCTTCGAAAAGAGTTGAATGGGACAAACATGAACAAATCATTCTATATAGACAAACCCTAAGGAAGGTAGAGGGACATTGCTCAAACTTTATTTAATATTCTCTTGCTACTGTGCAACACTAAAGACTAAAACAACTGGCCCTAAATTTAAGCCACCCCTGTCTTGCATTGTGGAAAAAGTTTCATCATTAGGTTATGTAACATCATTAGCACACGTTCAGTCAGTCTAGTCAGAGCAAAGAGTCAACAGACAGAACCAGACCTCATGGTCTGTCTGTCACAGTCACTGTCCTAATTCCAGGAACTTCAGGTGCCTCAGGTCTACTGTCTAGCACCCAGGGCAAGTCCGGAGACTTAAGCCCAGAACTGATATCTACCACTCTGACTCCATCTAGCCCGACCCGCATCTACTATCAGGCTTCGTGTAACCATCCTGTGGACCGGTTCTCCATGACTCCTCCAGCTTGAGAATCTTCTGTTAATCGTTTGGCCTCCTGTTGAATAAAGAACTGTAAGTTGATTTGCACAACGTTGCCTCCGTCTGATCCCTGGATACGGCTGCTTACCAACACGGGCTTCCCCATCCATCACCCAGGGATTCTTCCTACAGACACTTCAGGGGTTGCCCCAGGGAGAAACCAGTATATCAGCCTCTCCCTCCATATTACTTGCACACACCAACTGCTGGAGTCCTGCCAGGCTGTAGGCCCGTCCTCTGGTCCCCATACCAAGCACCATGACATAAGCGTGCCTAGGCCGGAACAGGCAGCCACTCCGGTATTCTGGGCCCCGGCTGCCTGAAACAGTTCTGAACCTTTTTGATCGTATGCCAATGTATTAATCCCTTGCACCAAAGTCTAAATTACTGCATGATTTGTGCGCCAAAAACACAGAACCTGCGCCAGAATTAATGAACGCTCCCTTTTGCATTGTGTATTAATATGATACTTGAACTCCCCTCACCAGGGCAATGTTTGATCGCTGGCAAGCCGTCACCATAGGTTCTGTGTTTCAAGGACGTTTGTCTCCATCCTTTTGATCTATGTCCAAAAACGATGGCTGTGCTTACTGCTGAGTCATAACATGACATCCATTTATTACACCCCATAGTACAGTATACCTGCAGATAGGCTGACGCCACACTACGCTTGTAGCTTGCAGATTCACCACTGTATACTCCCTGCATTTTATTTGCAGACCTGCAGAATCAAGACGCTAACCAGACTGCAAAGTCATTATCCTGGTAACACTGCAATCTCCCTTCTCCAGACTCTGCGGCCCATCGGTAGAAGTAATGTACTGCCAGAACTGCATAGTCATGTATCCCTGGCATCACACAGAGCCAATGTCATTGTTTTATATATTCATTATAACATATGTACAGCCTGGGGATATATAATACTACAATCATGGTTGTGCCCTTAGAATCACTATAGAATTTGAGCTTGCATCTCTCAAAACCTCCGTTCATCAAATCTCTAATATTTGGTGACACCAACAGGTGCTGCTCTTGTGCTTCTGCTCCCACTTGGCACAAGATACTTTATAAACCCACAGCCTGTCCTAGACACATCCTTCCATTACTAGTCCAATAATTGTCTCCAGAATTTGTTTAAGAGTCTTCAAAAGTCTTGTTAAAGTATTTTGTTATTTTGTAGTACCAGTAGAGAACAGGTTAAACGTGGCCGAGCTGCTTCCTGCCTGATCAGTATGGATGCGGAGTGACATCACAATTCAGCAAAGGATGGGAATAATGAGGAGGAGGGGAGGCAGCGCTGAGTGTTTGGAAGCAGTCACCACGCACAGAGATCTGCAGTCAGAAGCCAGCAGCTCAGGCGCCTGGTCCCCCTGCCCTGACACAGCTCTGTATGACTGTCACCAAGGTAAGATGAGCCAACGCTGATGTATGCGGAAGATGGAGAGGGAGGGGAAGAGCCTGGGATGAAAGAATACATACAAGCATGTGCGTATCAGCATCCTATCCATCTGGATATCCTTCATTATAAAGGAATTTCCAATCTCTGGAGTAAATATTATGTTTAATGGGGCAGTAAAGTACATTACATGGGATACGGGAAGTCATTGCGGTTATATCCATGGACTTTTGAGACTGCGGAAAGCTTCTGCAGCTCTGTGATCCCACAACACCCATCCATACAACAGACTGCCCAACAATCAGCCAGTAATCTCTTGGATGGGGTCCCAGCAGAGGATTAATCAGGGGATATCACATAATACCGCTTTACACGGACTCTTGTCTTATAGGCTCCACAGCTCCCCGGTTAATCTTTAGACATCTGTAGGGAGAACACATGGAAATCTAACCAAACCATTTGTGCAACCTGCTGCTTAAAGCTTTGTGACGTGGGGGCGTGGGTGAGGAATAGCTAAATTATATGGAAGGGGGGATAGTTTGAAAAACGCAGCAAATTGTAGTGGATGTTCGTCAAGTTGTAATAAACTGGGCTTAACATAACGGGGGGGGGGGGATTTATTATTGTTTTTGTGCCTGTTTTTTGTCGGGCAATCCTACGATTTTTTATTTTGCACTTGTTCCAATAGTTTTGTGTTGGCGCCACAAAACACTCAAGCTTTTTTTTTTTTTGTCGATCAATTTGGACACAGTTTTTTTTTTCTGACACTTTTCCTGCACTTCTAGTTTATGGCGCACATTTAGACAAAAAAAAGCAAGTCTACCAACTTCTGAACCCCTGCATGAATGTGGAGTGTTATTCCCGACACCCATTTTTTCTTCTTGCCATGTGTCAAATATATTAGAGCCAAGTGCCACAATGCAAAACCCCAGTACAAAACACTGCTAAAGTCCGGCAACCATGTGCCACAAATTAATAAATTCCCCCAAATTTGTATTAGAAACATTATAGTTAGAAACTGGTAGAAGACTTGTAATAAGATGCGATGGATCATGCTATGCTGACACTGACTTGAATTTGGACAAAAAATGATGAAAATTTTAGTAGGTTTAGTAAATCACATTCTTGTTGATAAGTACAGCTCTAGAGAAGAAAAAGACATTTTCCCATTTCTTCGCACATTAAAATTAAAGAGGACCTGTCACTTCTCTTGATATGTCCACTTTGGTAAATACTTGTTTCCTTCATATAAAAACAATTCTGGATCATCTGTTCATAGAACTTTATTTTGTTTTGGCCGCCATCTGTCATTCCACCAAAAAATGTCTTCATAAAGAACAGAAGGAGGAGAACAGATAGTGTTCTATCTGCAGGCAGCATGTTATAGAGCAGGAAGAGCTCAGCAGGTTGTCTATAGTGTCCTATCTGATCTGCAGGCAGCATGTTATAGAGCAGGAAGAGCTGAAGAGATTGTACATAGAGCTCTATCTGCAGGCAGCATGTTATAGAGCCATAGGAGCTGAGCATCATTGTACATAGTGTCCTTTATGCAGGCAGCATGTTATAAAGCAGGAGGAGATGAGCAGATTGTACATAGTGTCCTATATGCAGGCAGCGTGTTAAAGAGCAGGAGGAGATGAGCAGATTGTACATAGTGTCCTATCTGCAGGCAGCATATTATAGAGCAGGGGGAGCTAAGTAGATTGTACATAGTGTCCTACATGCAGGGAGCATGATATAGAGCAGGAGGAGCTGAGCAGATTGTACATAGTGTCCTATATGCAGGCAGCGTGTTATAGAGCAGGAGGAGATGAGCAGATTGTACATAGTGTCCTTTATGCAGGCAGCATATTATAGAGCAGGAGAAGATGAGCAGATTGTACATAGTGTCCTTTATGCAGGCACCATGTTATAGAGCAGGAGGAGATGAGCAGATTGTACATGGTGTCCTATTTGCAGGCAGCATGTTATAAAGCAGGAAGAGCTGAGTAGATTTCTGCTGTTAGTATGTTATAGAAAATTAGTATTTCATATGACATAGTCCCCAGTTTATGTGGCATCATGGAATCGTTCTATATTTTTCAGTGGGATGTAAGTTTGTGGCGCAAGGGATTAATAAATTGGCGCACAGACTGAAAGATTTAGTACTCCCTAGATCAGCTTTTAGCTGGGCTATTTTTGCGCTTCAAAAAGGAGAAATAGAAGCGCCGAATAACTGATGGATTCACCAGCGGCGCCAAAATTTTGCACCCAAAAATAGAACGAGTCGAGAGTGTCTAAAAACGCCAATATTATGGTGCCGACACTTCATAAATTCAGGCCCAAGAGGCGCAGAGAGGAGAAAAAAAACCGCCAGTTTTCCGTTTAACTGGTGATAATAAAGGCCCCTGATGTGTGTACTGCACTACTGTATATGTTGGCCCTTTGACATCAATAGGAAGCAAACAGAAGGCCTGGACCCTTATAGTATACAATTCAGCTGAGCCACAGAAAGCACAGCAGATGGATAAGCGGGTTTAGGACACAACAGCTGATCCAGGGAAATATGGATGGATTTAATGGGACGGCTTTCTGATTTATTAACTATGGAAAAGGAACAGTCAGGGAATTACTGGTTTAAGACATAAATGTATTTAGGAAGGGGAAGGGTGTCAGCAATTGTATGGAAAAGCAGGAGGTAAGTGATTTATGAATCAGGCAGAGGAGACCAGTTATGGGATGTTATAGTTCAGCATTGTATTGTGTACATGCATCTTGTGTTTTATGAAAGTTTTGCACTGGGCTACATCTGAAGAGACATGGAAGAGTGAATGGTGGGTACTGGGTGTGTAAGATTGAATTGAGTTAGAATAAATTGTTAAAAAGAAAAAAAAAACTAAAATAGTAGCTAACTATAGTAACTATATTAGAACAAGTCTGATTCGTCTCTATCTCTCCTACTAGAAATGAATAAATAAAATTAATAACGCCCAGTCACGCTGTCCAATCAGTTCTAATATTATTAGACCAAAGGGTAAAGGTTACACCCAGTCGTCAATTTATCAATAACAACACAGCTTTAATATTAGTACTGTTCTCACGTCACATAGAGAACTCAAATAGTTGACTCTCTCCTCTCATTGAAGACTTTGTGGGCCGACAACCATAAGTCAGAAATGTGTAGTCAGGGGGGATGGGCAACTGTGCCAATTTTGAATTTCTGTCCCAGGCAGCTCAATATCTGATTCTGCCTGGAGAATATTTTGAGATGCAAGAATATAGAAAGTAGTGTAGGTGCAGGGTGGGGAAATAATAATAATAATAATAATAAATTAATAAAATATATTATATATTATATATATAATAAAGTGCAGTATTTCCTTTCCTAATCCTTTTTTCAGATGATATATTTTTCCCTGTATCTCATACTAGACACATATCTGGGCCCATATAATAGTCTCCAGTTCTAGAAGGAATCTGTTTTACCATAAAATGTTTCTAGTCAGCAAAGGGCGATAGAGACCTCTCAAAACTAATGCAAGTTGCAAATAACTTTCACATTGAAGGGAATCTGGCAGCTGTTTGGATCTACTCTAGTATTTAACCAAAAGTTACTCAGAACAGAACCAGGGGCGTAACTTGAAAGGGGTGCACAGAGTGCGGTCGCAACCGGGCCCAAGAGGCTAAGGGGGCCCATAAAGTGTCACTTTCACATATGAGAGGACTAGTACTATAACCACTACATTATAGTCGGGGGCCTAGCACAGACTTTGCACTCGGGCCCATTACCTTCAAGTTATGTCACTCCTCAGAACAGTGGGGAGGGATTGTCCATCACAGCTCACAGCAAAGTGCTAAGAGAACAGCAGTGTGAGGACATACTCTCAGTGCTTTTGGATAAGTTACAATCTAGAAAAATGAATCCAGTGGCGTAACTAGGAGAGGCAGGGCCCCATAGCAGACCTCTGAATGGGGCCCCACTTCCCCCTTAATATGTATATAATGGTGTACATCCTCCATTCTTTAGTTTGTCAGGTTGGATGATGGGGCCCCCTGACACTGGGGCCCCATAGCAGCTGCTATGGCTGCTACCGTTGTAGTTACTCCCCTGTATGAATCCTTATCCAGCCCTGCCACTACCAACAACATATAAGTTATGATTAAATATATCTTAAAGGCTCCTGTTTAATACCTAAATATATCTCAAAAGCTCCTGCCTAATACCGTCTGCAGATATAAAAGGTCAAACTGCTTATATAGGTTAATTAGTATCATAGTTAGTTTTAGGGACATATGCATATTACTTGAGCGCATATTCCTAATGTACGGTATTATATGTACATGCCTAGTTGTAGTGTTGCAGTATATAACACACTTATATTCTACTGACAGCACCAGTGCCAATGTTCCCTGCAATGCGTGCCGGTTTCGAAAGAGTTAATGCGTGTTAACTCCGTGCTGCACTTGCATTAATTAAAACGCTAATAACATGCCAAAGGCACTCTGGGTTTCTTGGTTGTCTAACTATTAGTACATTCTTAATCCCTAACTTTAACCATTTGGTTATCCCCATCATGCAGAATGTAAAAATTCATAAATTGGTTAATGGTTTTAAAAGGGATTTTCGAAGAAAGATGCCCCCACCGGAGGTGTCTTGTCACCTTGAATATTTCAGTGTATAAGTAAAGTACATTGGGAATACTGCAGTGGGGAGGTTTCTTGTAGCAGTCTGCAGCAGTCAGGCAGAAGAAGTGACATCATGTAGGATCTATAAGGTGACATGTGCTATGCTTGTATATCCAGTACCTGGCAGAACAATCATTATACATCATCATTAACCCTAATTGCTGTCTATAAATAGTGGTTGGGGTTTATCGGAAAATTTCACTCTCTGCTGATCAAATATATTAGGGAGCTGTCATGTTTTTCAATGACGCTGCTTATTTGAGCATATAAAACCTATCCAGACAGGAAAAATGAAGAAAGCGGGAGCACCCGGGAGTTAATCATCAGCCATTAACAATCAGACCTCATTACTTATGTATGAGCAGGGCATTTTGTTTATGGAAAAGTAGATGTAGAAGGTTTGGTTATGCCCCTGCTTTCCCATTGTCAAATGATTGCAAGGTCATTGCTTAAAGGACTTAATTGAAGGGCTAAATATATCGTGTCCTTAGCCACAAAAAGGCATATTTGCTAGAAGTATTTGGGTGGAGACTCTGGGGATTGGGTAAATTAGTATGTACGTTATAATTGGAGATATAGATGCAGCTCAGTGATCGCTGCGTTAGACTCTAATGTCTGGGAAGTATTTATTATAATCTATGATAAAGGGATTGATATAGAAGGACCTAAAGGGATTCTGCCAGCTCACAGATCACCCCATCAGTAAGGACATCAATATTTAGGTCCCTTTATAAGCTTTTCAGACATACCATTGTCATTCTATATAACATTCTATTTTTTATTTATGAAAACAAAATTTTTGATTTTTGCGAAAAATGCAATAAATTTAAGGTCATACTTACCACAGAGGTAAGCAGCTGATATGGGCCTTGGCTCAAGCTTACTTGATTACTCAACCAAGGCCAGTGCCAACACTGGGCATACCTGGGCAAGTGCCGGGGCCCAGAGCTGCTTGGGGGGCCCACATAAGGCTGTACTTAAGGAATCCATGGGGTGAGGAGGGCAGTATCTAATGCATCTATAGGGTGTGAGGGGTTTTATATAAGATAACCATGTGGGGATTGTTTAGGATGATAAACGAGGGAATATTTTTGGAGCAGGAGACTGTTTTAGTTTCTGAATTGTTAATCCCACCCCGTGAGTTCACTGCAAAGAGGCCTACTGAGGCTCTTTCGCCCAGGGGCCTACTGAAATCTGGTACCAACCCTGTACTCAACATCTGAAGGTATTGTGACCCTGAGCATTACATTCATTTTCTATAGTAACCACAGGGTAAGCAAAAAAGGGAGGGTGACATGTCCGATGCTACTTACTAACTAGAAGAAGGAATGAGTATTTACATACACCAAGAGGGGGGCTTTTTTTGATTCTTTCGCAGGAAAAAGTTTTCAAATCTGCATACACAGTGGATTTATAAGTAGACCTGGCATAATATTATACCCATGTAAAAAGCTAATGAGATTTGGTATCTGTGATATTCTATATCTGAGATATTCTATAAGATCGGATGGTAAATTCATTTCATTTCATTTCAATTCAATTCATTGTCTATTTCTGATTCTGTTGCCTGGACTACTACAACTCTCCACTATGTGGTAGTTGCAAAGTTGACTTATCCTTTAAATATCTTAGAATCTATACTTCTTGGTTGAGTCCAGTTAAGAAGGGGCATCCTCAGGAGCATGATTATTTCCCATATATTTATTTATATTTTATACTTGGCCAGATTATCACTGCACACTCAGGAAATCATAAACTAAAGGAGAGGTGGCCCAAAAAGTATTTAGGAGTGGGGGCAGAGGATTGTATAGGAATATAGGAGAGTGGTAGTCCAAAGAAGTGTGGGGAGAGAGGTAAATGGTCTATTGGAGGGCACAGGGTGTCATAATGTATGGGAGATGCTTCGCAGTATAGAGGACTGGGAACACAATTGGCAATTGTCCTGAAGAAGTTGGGTCGTAGGGGCACATGCATCATAGTTTTTCAGCTGCCACTTATTCAAGTTTCCTGAAGTTGGCTAACTGAAGTTTTTTCCCTTTGTGATACATGTGATGAGTTGCCTGTTTAGTCTCACTTCTGCAACTTTTTGCTTCGGTGTGGGACTTTTTAGCCCGTAATTGTAGTTTTGAAAGTAAGTCTGGGGGGACATGTATCTTTATTTTGATCTGTTTTTTTTCTCTACTTTTTGTGGACTTTTTAGATTCGCCGCTGGTTGTGTCTACTGCAGTGTTCCTTAATGTATCTTTCCAAAACAGATGTAGACTAATTAGAGACTTTTTGGGTGCAAAACTAAGTACAACTGTACTTACTTTAAAAAGTTGTAAACTGTGAAAAGTCGCACTAAAAGTTGCACAAAAAAAGAAAAAAAAGGCAATAGGAGTGATACATGTCCCTCGTAATCTAGTTACGGTATATGTTTCACCCATTGTTAACACTGACAAAATTTCATAACAAGCACATCCTGGGAGTATAAGCAGGCCTCTGATGGGGGCTTGTTCAGACCCAGTGCCTAGGGCCCTGGTTTAGATGTCAGTGGAGCGACATGTAGGAAAACAAAATGTCCACACTCTTACAACACTTCAACAAGGTAAAAACTGTCTTTGATCCATGTAAATTACATGCAGGGCAATGCAGGGGAGTGATTTGATGGAGAGTATACAGTCACTTTATAGTTGGGGGCCCTGGTATATATTGTGAATGGAGTCCCAGGCGCTCTACTGTGATACCACCCATACATTAGCTGTCTAATCCTATTGCTGAAGGCTCAATCTTAGCCATAAGGTCTTCAGTAAATAATTTATTAACAATAATTATTCTGAAAACAATGACATCTGGGACCTATATGTAACAAAATGGCTAAACATAACAAATATATTCCTAGCACCCGTCAGAGAAGGCGGCCGGGATGATCATAAAAAGGTACATTCTAGCACTCAAAGGATCAGTCAAATGGCACAGCATAGCTGGCAGTATCATAAATTAATAATTTCAAGCTGGATGAGCTGCGGTCAGCCCTGGAAATGTGGCCAACACATGGAGCGGTTTCCCAATCCAAATTGAGTTGTCTGAATAGGCTCGTAGCAAAAGACACAAATAGGAAATGCTGACTCAATGGCAAAGGTTGCCACAACCCTATGTGCATTATCCCCTACATCCGTAGCTGCTGAGACATCTGCACCTCATTTCCAAATCTTCTCTTTACTGTGTGCCAATAAAGAAAAGATCCCTGCCAAAGGAGTTTTCCGATAACTTTCCTTAGGAAAATAGTCTTTCTGAAATAGGGTACTGGGTTTACGGATAAGGGGTTGTCAAAGCATACAATTTATATATATCTATATGTATTTATATATATATATATGTGCCTGTGCTTTAAAAATGATTTTATAAAGATGTATATATACAGTATATACATCAAAGAATTTTTATTCCCAGACAACCTCCTTAAGTCTACATCAGGAAACATAAATTCACTAGCCAGAATAGAGGGTGGCTACACGTGAGTTACAATCACACACAGTATATACACAACCTAAATACATACAGCATATACATACAGTGCCAAATGCATACAGCATATACACAGACATCCAGTATATACACATCACATGTGCACACACATATAGAGCATATACACAACACATGTGCACACACATATAGAGCATATACACATCACATATACACACAAACATACAGCAAATACATAAATAATGACAATACCATATACAGACATCAAAAATATGTGCACACATATAGTATATATACAGTACACAGTTACTGTATATACATACCTGTTACCACAGATATCGGGGCCCCCTGACACTGCGGGTCCTATAGCAGCTGCTGTGGCTGCTACCACTGTAGTTATGCCCCTGCTACAAAGAGGCTATTATCCTGGAACGATCAATGAAATACATAAACAGCCCATTGATATCAATGTCAATATTTAATTTGTGGTGGCGCTATTACATACCCCATCAGATACGAGATTATTTCTGGGGGCCCCAACAATAGTTGGTGAAGCTTGGCCAAAATATCTCTCAAAATCTCAGACAATCTCGATTGACGAGTATTTTGTAATAGTTTCTGAGCTGCAGGAGCTTTTCTGATCCATTACAGAAACACTGCATTATATTCCCCATTACTTTATATCCATTAGCAGATCTATCAGCATTTCCTGCATATCTCTTGCAGGCGCATTTTGCATGGACAGCAGAACTTGCAGGCACTTAGTAATTTGCTTCTTAGACTGCAAATGTGAATGGTGGAGACGTATAAAGCTGTTTAGAAGAAACCTACCATCATGAATACAATGTACCCATGCATGCACAGTAATTTGGCTCAGTGCTGCGCTGTAGGGCTGCTAACAGAGGAAAGACTTAAGAGGCTACAGGGGCGTGGTGTAGCCCTATCCCAAAGCGCTCGCCAGGCTTTATACCCCAATAGCCTCAGAGGTTCATTAGCATAAATGTGCACATTGTAATGTATGAGGAGTAAAATCCCCATATACTGCCATACTGTAGTATGGCACTATATGGTAGGATCAATCAGACAACCTAGGGTTAAAGTACCCTAGGGAGTCTGAAAAATAGTAAAAATAAAAATAAAAAAAAAGTTAAAAAAAACTAAAAATTCTAATCCCCCCCCATTCCCTAGAACTGATATAAATATAAATAAACAGTAAAAATCATAAACACATTAGGTATTGCCGCGTACGAAAATGCCTGATCTATTAAAATATAATAACTGTTTTACTGCGTTTAACCCCTGTAACTTTGGATCGCGTCCAAAGTCAAAACTGGCACTTTTTTGCCATTTATAAAAAGTGATCAAAAGGTCGTACAGTCCTAAAAATAATATCAATTAAAACATCATCAAAAGTCGCAAAAGATGACACCACCCTCAACTCCATACAACGAAGTATGAAAAAGTTATAAGCACAAGAATACGGCAAAATAAAAAAAAAATTTTTGTACATGAGGTTTTAATTTTTGTAAATGTATGAAAACATTATAAAACCTATACAAATTTGGTATCCCTGTAATCGTATTGACCCAAAGAATAAATTAGATGCGTCATTTGGGGCGCACAGTGAAAGCCGTAATATCCAAGCCCACAAGAATACGACACAAATGCGTTTTTTCACCATTTTCACTGCATTTGGAATTTTTTTCCCGCTTCCCAGTACATGGCACGGAATATTCAATGCAATCACTATGAAGTGCAATTTGTTACGCAAAAAACAAGCCGTCACACAGCTTTTTACGTGTAAAAATAAAAAAGTTATAGATTTTTGAAGGTGGGGAGTGAAAAATGGAAATGAAAAAACGTGAAAAGGCCCGGTCCTTAACCGGTTAAGAGTGATGTTTGCATTAACAGTGAGGATGAGGAGGAAAACATATTGATTACCTATTTCCCATGGTTCTTGGGTACTTCTGTTTTTTGGGACTGCGTCAGGTTACGGGCTTGCTTCAGCCGCAGCAAATGACTGGCCTCCTTGGACCAGGGGACAACACTGGAAGTGATGGCTTGTAGTCCGAGGTGGCTGCTCATTGATTGAAAAGGTTTCGGGACTTCTGGCCGGACACCAACCCAAAAAACTGAAGTTTTTGCCACCCCAGCCCCCAAGGGTTTTTTCAGATTCACCTCTATCTATAATTCTTAGTTCTGTCTGATTTTGTGTCTGGAGGCAAGCTGTTATAATGTCTCCCGTACACTACACAAAGAAAGTAAAGGCAACTCTATAAGGCATTCTTTCTCACTTACTCAAAAGCCAGATGTTATAGGGATTTTACATGAACGTACCTACCTCCTTTCTCCCTGTTCTCTACAGACTCCTTTTTACCTATAATCTGATACCTCTGCACTTGCAGTCAGTCTTGGGAGGCCAAGTTGGATTAAGGTGAAATTTCAGAGTTAATGTCAGTTTGGGGAAGGAGTAAGATTCAGATAAATTACGATTAGTAATAACCTTTTTTAATTGATTAAATGTGTTAAAAATTTTATATACAGTATTTAATTGCACTATTGATTTATACATAGTTTGTTGGAAGGATAGACTACTTTATGAAGATCCAGGGAGTTATTCTGACTGCCATATTAAGGGTCAAGAAGGAATATTTTCCCTGTTTTAAGTCGTATGTATACAATCAACATTGTATAAATTAATAGGTTGGACTTAGATTGGACCTTATTTACTATGATACTATGAAACACAGTTATGGTTTTTTAGCAGGGCCTAACAACATTGCCATAAGGGATGCGGCGGGTTGTGGAGCCGTGCCCTCCATGGCTCTACAATCTACTGCACCCCCTATGGCAATGTTACCCATTATATTCTGCTACATAAACATTACGGCTACATTTTGCAAATTGCAGCTTTCTTTTACGTAGTGCAAACCCTTCTGACTGCCACCTGAAATGATAATCTTCTCTTCCAGCTTTGACGTTGATAGGATAAGCCTCTTAGAGGTGGAGGGAGATAAGAGAGAACCATGGGTCAGGTCTTAGTGTGAGGAGTCAGTAAAAGATAAGCAGGTAGGTGGTTCACTTACCCCCGTCTGCCAGTGATTGCTCTATTTTACATTTTTACATGGGCATACATTTAGAGTTTGTAAAGACTCAGAACAGGTAACTGGCACAGACTCAGTTGATCTTCATCCAAATGTTATCTCTGCAGATTTTTTCAGCTACAAGGTCTGGAAATTTCCACTTGTATAAAGAATGAAAATGAAGCGGTCAAAGGAAATTAGATACTAAAGCGTGAAGCTCCCTGGATGGGGAATTAGCTCTTTAAGCTGCTTTATTTTTGTGAATGACTAAGGTTTTAGGTTCAGTTGTGAAGCACATACATTATAATGGCTTATTGTGAAGGACACCCTTTTATTGCAGAAATCATGTGGAAAAGGACATATCTGAATACCCAGTGAGTAAGGGGCATAAGGGGCATCTTTTAGGCTATGTCCTTAACATGGTCGCCATCTTGGAAGCCGTCATAATGGATTGAGTTTTTCCATTGGAAAAGTGGTCGCCTAGTATATGAGTGAAGACCAAAATCGTCTCAGAATCAGAAAGCTCTTGTGGTACAAAAGTTATCAACACCAAAATTTGCTACAATATCCGGGAACATTCCCTGCCATATACAGCTACTTGAAAATGTGACCAAAGCTCTGGACATAGTTTGCAAATCTGACTTTAACAATTGATTTTGTGAGACAATTCTGTTCTTAATTAATGGAATTTCCCATTGGAAAAGCTTGCCTTTCATCAAGTATGAAGGCTTTAAACATGGTGTCCATGTTCTGGATTTAATTCTTACAACCAATTACAAGAATATATCTTATACATTATTTTCTATCCTCTATGACAGCGATGGCGAACCTTTTGGAAACAGAGTGCCCAAACTACAACCAAAACCCACTTGTATGTCGCAAAGTGCCAACATGACAATTTAAGCAGTAACTTACTGATCCCTGTTGTATCACAGGTTTTAATCGTATTGGCGTCCTGAGTTCACCAATACAATAGAAAGATGATGGAGAAATTTGGATTGTAGCTTCCCTCCAGGGTCCCTTGAAGAGGAAGGATCAGAGGACCCAGAACAGGAGCTCCAATGACAATCCATCTCTATCCACACCTTCTCGCTTCTCGTGTAGTCCTAGCAGCCAAGGATGTTGCTTTAAAATAGTGAAAATAGTGCTGAGCACGTCCTGGGCTATATTGGACTGCAGGAGAAAGCATTGAGTCGTATCTAGCAAACTATGTGTTGGGGTGAAGTCCTGCGTGCCCACAGAAAGGGCTCTGAGTGCCACCTCTGGCACCCGTGCCATAGGTTCGCCACCACTGCTCTATGAGGAATTGTGTTCTGGATTTAGCCTAAAAGACAGGCTGGGGCAATCCGATGTGTCATTTCAGATTTCAAATTGGGGTCCAGGAGCTTCAAGTGACACTTCCGGTGATAACCCAATGGGTATTTCTCCAAAAAGATAAAGGGAAAATGTTAATTCTTTGGACCTTATTAGAAGCAGATGACTTTATGATCTTGTTGTGAAAGCAGATGTGAGACTGTCATTAAGGGCACATTCACACGAGCATAATGGGGACCGATATCCCACCATTTTTTTAAGGATTCTTATATCACTCTTATTGCCAAAAATCTCCCTAGCTATAGGTGAGACACAATGGGGGGCATTTATCAGGGCTTGCCAGAAAACTTGCATAGAAACACTTATTTGGCATGTAGGGGCATGGCCAGCACGGTGGGTCCATGACACGCGCTTGTGCACTACCGACACCATCCAAACATTTTCCTTGAATTTGCATGGTTTTTGCACAAAACTATATTAGCTAGCCACTGTTATAGTTTTGGCAAATAGCGCAGCCATCCGCTGGATATATCAGGAGGGCTAAACCTCACGATGGTGCTTTCTCCATATGCCAGCACTAAATCTCCCCCAATGTATGTATAGAAAAAGCGCTTTCATGGCGTATAGAAGTAGAGTATTACGGTGTAGTAGACTGTGTACTGTGTCAGTAATTTGCTGATTATGAGAGATGCTCTATGGCGATGCTGCTGTGTGGATGTCAGTACTAACCCCAGGAAAGCACTTTAATAGGTTATTTCTTCAGGGATCTTCTAATACAAGTATATAGTGACCAAGAACATTTAGGACCAAGGTCTTTATAAACCAGAACTGACCCGTGTTTTAGAATTGACTTAATTCTATTGATTTTCAGCTTTAGAAAGTGGGGCAGTCGATGAGCTTTGCTTGCAGCAATGATGGTTTAGTATACAATCCATATCATGACAAGAGGGTGTAATGTCTGCTGTTGTATGAGGTCTATTTTTCTTGTGCACACTATATAGTATTATGGATTCAATTCAGAATTTGGGTGCACAAGGCTGCACTGAGCCAGTGATACATTGTATAAAACGTACAGTATATTGCTGTGTTTTATGGCGCTGTAATAGGGCTGCCATAAACATGAATTGTAAGTACCTGTACCTCTGTGGGTCTTCTTTTTCATTTGTTGGTATACATTATTCTGTCTGACTTTATACCATTCCAACACAACACAAAAAATGATACCATGCTGCAGTCCTTGTTATGGTATTATTCTCCCCTAAAAGCTCCAAACCTCCAGGACTTGATACCATATAGCAGTACAAAAATTACTCTTTACTTCTCTCTATGATGTACTGCATCTATAGGGTCTTTCAATATTAGATGGTGGGGGGACACCGGGAACTGCACCGATCAACTGTTCATGGTAGCTGAACTTAAGCATTGGTTATTAAAGTTGTTGGCCACTCTTTTACATAAGTTGTACATGTGCCCTAACTGCCTTAATAATAATACCTGAATGTTCATCAAGTGATTCAGAAGTCCTGCTACTTACTTTTGAGTTGTATGCAGACACTCTGTGATTCTTTGTTTTCCATGTGTGAGCACTGATGAATACAAAGAACTGTAGCAAACTCCCTTCCCTCTGCCTGTGTCTCTCCGTGAGGAAGGGGCAGTGAAAAGAGATGCACAGTGGGTGACACCATGGAGCAGTGAGAGAAAGGAAGTAGTGTAAATATGCAAAGGCAGCATGGTGAAAAGGATGAAGCTACCAGGGAAGGTAAAGGACATGTGAAATTTATCAGAGTAGAGTCATATTTTGCATGAGTTGAGTCAAATTTAGACATTAGTCATTTCAGACACCTCTAATTGTGGTTTTATAGTACCTAGCAATATGCTTTTGTATGAGTCAAATATTTCAAATCAAAACAGGTTTCTGGTAGAGAACTAGAACTAGAGAAATCAGGTGCTGCACACCTACAAAGTGAGTGAGCAGGAGCACCCCTCCTCCCCAAAGCATTTCATGTTCATCAATTCAGCGCTACAGAGGATTCAATAGGAATTAAGTTAAAAAAAAGACAATTGTTGCCCAACTTTTTTTTGCAGAGCAAGTTAGAAAATGCAATTAGCCTGGATGATTGTTGCAATGGACAAACCTTTAACTTCCTCTGCATTAGTTCTTACATAGGAGGCCTCCCTTGTCATAAAGATATCGTACACACTTGACTGAATGCAAAGTCCCAAGAGAGGAAAATCCCATATGATCACAATGTCAATTATTTGTGAGTTTCCTGCACTTACTGTGCAAGTGTTTAAGTGCCTGAAGAGGGGGATGTCAGAGTGATATCAGACTATTCAAACTAGTATGGTCAGGTCTGACCATGACTACAACATCAGGCTTGGATTAGTACATTGAGCAAAAATAAAGTGTAAAATGTCATTTGACTTATCCGTTTTAGTTTATGGAAGTTTTACTCATGAAATGTCAAGTGCTGTGTCCCTGGTGATGGGGTTAACTATAAAAAAACCCAAGCCATGGCTTGAGGGTCCAAAACATTGGTGGTATGCAGTCAATTTTTCCAGACTGTTTGTTAAAATTAGGAGAGATCCCAGTATTATACATCGTCAGTGGCATAACTAGGAGTGGCAGGGCCCCATAGCAGGCTTCAGCAGGGGCCCCCCTTCCCAATGAAAATTATACATATTTGTATACTCACACATGCAAGTTACATTCACACATTTGCACATATGTATAGCATATGCACACACATACAGTGACATTTACAAACACAGAGCATATATACACACACATACAGTATATGCAGACGCCATACACCATATACACATACAGCATATTCACAACAAAGATGCAGCATATATACATCACATATATGCTACATACATATTATGATGTACAAAGTGCAGCATAATATGGATATAATGTTGCACATCCACCACTCTTTAGCGTGTCAGGTTGGATGCTGGGGCCTCCTGACACTGTGGGCCTCATAGCGGTTGCTATGTCTGCTACCACTATAGTTACGCCCCTGTACATCGTCAGGAAGACAGTGCTTTAAATTTTACTCCAGAAGATGACAATACAATATAACCTAGTTTTACAGCTATGGCAGACTCCCTGCTCAGCTATTCAGATCAGAACCAGAAATATAAAATCCACCTTTGTGTGTCCCTACAAACATACGGTAACTTAAAACTCTCATCCCTAGGTAAAAAATAGTGTCACTTAGAGCCGCACACAAATTTTTAGATATCCATCAGTACTGTTGTGGAGCTCACATGATCAATGAATGCAGTATTAGTGTGCAGGTTCATTGCCAGGGATTTACAGAACCAAAAATATGTTTTTACCCTAACCTTCAAATAACTAAAATATTCTGAAAACAGTCTATCTACTATGCTTCATTTCTAACAAGGCAGCTTAGATACAGCAGCTCATCTCTATATACAATAAAAGGTTAGTAATCTTTTAAGGTGGGACATATCTCACAGCTTGAGTCATAAATCTCAGTGCATAGAGTAAGGCCAAAGGATTTATGTTGCTTAAATGCACATCGAAGTCTGACACGGTCAGTGTTTTAAGATTCTCCATATTTTTTAGTGGATTAGAAACAGAAATATAAGGAAAGGACACTGCTCTCTGTAACATGTGTCGCTTCCAGGAGCAGAAAAGCAAGTTCATTGCATCTTTTAGGCTGCTGACAGATCAACTTCTTAAGCGTTTGTGTTTTCTGTAAAAACAACGTCAGGTTGGCAGTGTTCCTGTATCTCCATGGTATATAAGCAGCTGGATACTTTGCCTTGTTCTGAGAAATGGCTGCCCTCAGCCTGCAGTCTTTTCTGGCTGACTGTCAGCGTTTGGCACAGATCTGAACAGCCCCCTCACCCAGCTGCGGTCTTATAGAGGGCTGTGAATAGGATCTTTCTCTGTCTTCCCTTCTGCACCAGCTTCTGTTCGCTCTGCCATCATGAGAAGCCTTTCATAACATGCTGCTTTAGAGACAAGACAAGAAGGGGGTTGCTTGTTGTCAGCTCTCACATCGGAGCTAATTTCATATTACAGATCGAGAACTGATGAGAGTAAGGCCCTACACATGGAGTATGAATTAGAGGAGGCTTTATTCATCCTTCATTCCTCCTGTGCACTCATCTGGCAGGCACTAGGGCAAAACAGACAATTACAGAACCAGAAATAGACTGAGGTCAGACTGATTCATGTTTTTATATGTGAGAACTCAAGGGAAAGCCACAGCGCCACTATTGTAGATGGCTGATTACGGTATTACAATTGAGTGAAGAGTGGCACTGCTTCTGAATACAGACATCTTTCCTAGAAACCAGGAAAAGTGCCAACATCTACTCTGCTTTAGCCAAGACATTTAAATTTAGGGCTGCAAATTGAATCTTCACTTTGGATAAAGAAAAATGTAGCCAAGCATCACAAAGTATAGTACATGCATAGATGCAAGTGCGCGCATGGTTGTGGTCATGAGCCAAGTGTGACCAGACTCATTAGGATTTCACACGGATCACACGCTTGCTTAAAGACTAGAAACAATTTCACGGGAAACCAGCTGACCTCCTATATGTGTGCGATGTGGGACAAAAGTGAAAAGGCTGGTGCACAGAAAACACACAGAGAAAACAAAGTTAGTTACCTCAATACAGTGGTTAAAATCCAATGATCAGAGTTTAGTGAATCGAATTGGACTACTTTAGTGAAGTAATATTGAATCAAAATTGCATGAAAAATTTGACTTGGCACAATTCTGAACATCCTGGTGATTTGTGACAACAATGGGGGTCATTTACTAAGGGCCCGATTCGCGTTTTCCCGACATGTTACCCGAATATTTCTGATTTGCGCCGATTTTCCCTGTATTTTGGCGCACGCGATCGGATTGTGGCGCATCGGCGCTGGCCTGCACGCAACGGAAATCGAACGAAAACCCGACAGATTCGGAAAAACCGCTGCATTAAAAAAAAAAAAAAGTGTCGCGGGCGCTTACCTTCACCAGGAATAGGCCGATGAACTTCAGTGCATACCGGCAGGCCTCGGCAGACTTCAGCGCAGCAGCGCCACCTGGTGGACGTCGGAGGAACTACCTTAGTGAATAGCCGGAAGACCCGAATGGGCCGGGTAAGTAAATCTGCCCCAATGTTCTAAGACCTGGACGTCGTGGAAGGCATGATCTTCCAGCATGGCTTTGTGTATGACGTTGCGGCAGAATTTCTGCAAAAGCAGCAATAGCAGCTGCTATGGGACCCGCAGTGTCAGGGGGCCCCATCATCTCCCCTGACACACTGAAGAAAGGAGAATGTGCACCATTAGATACATATTGGGGGTCATTTACTAAGGGCCCGAATCGCGTTTTTCCGTCGGGTTTCCTGAATATTACCGTTTTTCGCCGAATTGCCCCGGGTTTTTGGCGCACACGATCGGATTGTGGCGCATCGCCACCGGCATGCATGCAACGGAAATCGGGGGACCAGACCCGAATCAGCGTCGGGGAACCCGCCGCTGGATCGCGACTGGACCAGGTAAGTAAATATGCCCCATTGTGCTGCACATTTTACATCATAATATGTACCTAACTATGCACATCTTCCACGGTATACAGTATGAATCGTCAGCGCAGATAAGAAATGTCGGGGGAGAAAAAGGGGACAGCATAATGACAGGACTAGGGATCTCTCATTTCTATATCCTGCCATGTACTTCCCCCATGTGGTCAACAGCTACTGGGTCATATCTCTGTAAGTGTATAAATGTATATATCAGTGTATAAATGTGTGAGTATACAAATATATATATATTTCTTCTTTCTTCTGAGGAGGTAAGGTGGCCCCACACAGAAGTCTGCTACGGGGCCCAACCTCTCCTAGTTACGGCACTGGATAGATAATAGATAGGAGACACTGTAGATAGATAGAAGATATATAGATTAAAAGAGCAATACATCATCTGCCCACAAAAGTCCACATGCAGTGGGCCCCTTTAGGAGAGAGGGCCCTGGGCAAATTCCTAGTTTGCCGTCCCCTAACCCGGCCCTGTCTAGAGTGAAAGTCTGCCAGTCCCTATAGACATTCAATTATCAGACATCTAATGTGTGCTGCAGCTTTCATGTCTCCGTGGTCTGCTTGAGCTGTCATTTCTCCATGCTGTGATGGCTACAGAGTCTATTAAGTGTATAGCTGCTCATGGAAGGATAGCAAAAGTTATTTTCTACTAATGCATTGGATAATAAACGTCTCTGATGCCTGAGACTGGAGCAGTAGACAGTGATAGCAGTGTTGTCTTTCTTGCTTCACAATAGTGCTCTTGTCCTACGGTCTCCTCTCAGGTCACGCAGGACTGGTGCTCATCTGTACAGGACTGAGGATGCACTGTCATTGTCTGAGCAAATCAAGGATACAAAGCCAGCGCAGTATACAGAGTCAGCGTCTAGGGATACAGCTCATTATGGATGGCAAATATACAGGATTTTCTTCACCTAGAGACATAGCTTTGTCATATAATGGCACAAAATCCTAAAAATTCTTAGTCTTATACACAACCATGGTGTCCTTGGCCCACCTTTGACCTTGTCCTGTTCTAAGAACTTTTTCAGAAAGCTGTAAAAATGAGAATGTGGCACTTTTTTTTGTTGTAACCAACTTCCATTCCGTAGTATAAGAAGAAAAAGTAATACAAAGACAGTATGACTCAATCCCAATGGGTGATGTTGGATACAGTATATAGTGGGAGGGATGGGTGATGTCTATGGTGCGGTATGTGGGAAATACAACCTTTGTTGACCGCTGTGTAGGATATTTTCCCAGGGATGTGCTAAAACATACAATATGAAAAATGTGTGATAGCTCAGGGCAGGGTCTTACTATTTGTGGGGGGTCCTTCATCCCGCTGTGTGGATCATTGTGTTTCACATCACTAACAGGAAGGCCAGTCCTGACGATGGCAGGCGGATGAGCAAAGAGACAACTGTGGGTCTGATAAATGGAATATTAAAGAGGGCACAGAGGAAGGACTGTCTAAATATAGCCCTGTACATTTGGGTGGTTGTAGTATATTTTGGTATGGGGTCATGGCAGAATGTCATCTAATAAATGGTTAATGTTTTGTGTCAGTGGGAGATGCTACAAAGAGAGGTCCATTCATTGTAAGGAAGATTGTAGGAAGGGGAGTAACAGGAGGGAAAGGGGTAAAAGACAGTGAAGCTTTTGTCACCCCTCACCCTGCGGCACACTGAATTCTTGAACATGCCTGTGATACAGACAACGCTTTCATTTGGGGGTGATTAGGGTTAGGACTAAGCTGACCCTAGGCCACATGCTTGAAGTCATATAGTTTATAAGATACCAGAAAGCTATTATCCTATATTTATAGCAGCAGATGAAGAAATGGAGATGCTAGTCTGAGAAATGTTATGTAAACATAAAATTATGTAAGTGGTCAATGGCCAAAATGGGAATAGAGTCTTAAAGAAAGCCAAAGTTTTCTTGGAAGTAGAATGTCTAAAATTCATCCATGGATGGAGAACATTAGGTACGCCATTTTAAAATTCTATGGTTTCTTGTATCAGGAGAAAGGGAAATTTGGTCCTTAAAAGGTCTTAAAATCAGGTACCAAAGCAAACAACATCCAGAACTCTCATATCTTCAGGAATAAAAATCCATCATCTTTATTCAGGTCATCCTAAAAAAGTAGGTGTATAAAGGGAATGCAGCGCCAGGGACCTACGTGTTTTTGGAGTTATACCTTACCATGAGGTCTGTATTGTAATTAGGTCATTGCAACAGCTTGATTTTCTTTTTTTCAGCTGTAAATGGTTGATTTATTGCATGGCCTAGTTGTGGACAAGATTTGTATTTTAGATAAATGACCAAACATCTATCTCTTGATTGTCTTGGTATACATAGGAGTTCATGGTTAAAGGAAATCTACCACTTTACAAAAGTAAAAAACACCTTCACATATTCACTACTCTTCTCTTCATCTTGATCCCGGCGGTGATCTTCGCTAGACTTGGCATTTCGTGATCACTTAGAAAAAAGACTTATAAAAAGCAGCTGGGGCTCAAGGACGAGATATCCGGTGCACTGGGCTGCTAATTATTCTGGCCTCTCGCACCTCCCTCCCCAATGACGTCACATGAGAGGCTGGAATTCAGGCCTCCTGTGTGATAAATGCCTCATGTTGGAGAAGAGGTGACTTAGCAGCCCGGAGCGCTGGACATTTCATCCTTGAGCTCTGGCTGCTTTTTATAACTAGTTTTTCTAGGTGATATAGGCGTGTGAAGCTTAGCGAAGACCAACACCGAGATCAAGATGAAGAGGAGAGTAGATAAGTATGTGTAGGTATTGTTTACTTTTGTAATGTGTTAGATTTAATAGAATCACAAATTATCTCCAATTAAAACTAGCCATGCTGCCATGTTCTTTTTAGATAAAAGAGACAGCCTCCTGGCAACATACATGTAAAAGTGGTTGGCCACTTTACCTCATGCTTTTGTAGTGTGTGGGGGCAGGATATTAGGTAATTTACCAATATACATCTATTAATAGTTCTTTCTTTCCACTTTCTTGATATGTAAAGTGAAGCCTCCTGTCTTTTACCTCATCAGCCGTACATTCCTGACCAATGGCTGCGATCTTTAACTGGCCCTTCATTTGCGGCCATTTCATGGACAGGATTATGTGGCTGATGAGGTAAAAGACAGGAGGCTTCACTTTACATATCAAGAAAGAGGAGCAGAACTATTAATAGATGTATATTGGTAAATTACATAGTATTCTTCTCCCCCACACTTACTCACAGGACCGGATTAAGGGTGGTGTGGGCCAAACTGGTGGGGGCCCTTCCAACAATGTTTTTGGAAGTATACAGCCTGCCAGCCCCCTGTAGTATATAGCCTGCCAGCCCCCTGTAGTATATAGCCTGCCAGCCCCCTGTAGTATATAGCCTGCAGCCCCCGGTAGAACACAGCCACCAGAACCCTGTAGTGTGCCGCCACCAGCCCCCTGTAGTATATAGCCTGCCAGCCCCCTGTAGTATATAGCCTGAAGCCCCCTGCAGAATACAGCCACCAGCCCCCTGTAGTATACAGCCATGAGCCCCCTGTAGTACACAGCCACCAGCTCCCTGTAGAATTTAGCGGCCAGTCCCCTGTAGAAAATGGCCACAAACTAATAAACTTCATCTATTGTAACGAAAGAAAAAAGTCGGCAACAGCTCACCCACAGACGACAGTGAAGATCTAGTGTGAACGTCCTCCAAAGCCGGGTGCACGGTTACCCCTTGAGTGCTGGTCCGGTATTCCAGGGCAAGTCAGGCTTGAAATTGAGGAACAGGAGAGAGGGCAGGGAAACCAGCCCAATGGAACTCCACTACTTCAGTTAAAACTTCATCCAAAAATGTATTCTTTGTTTAAAAAATATGCATATCCAAAAGGGAATACAGGCAGTCCCCCGGGTTACATACAAGATAGGGTCTGTAGGTTTGTTCTTAAGTTGAATTTGTATGTAAGTCGGAACTATATATTTTATCATTGTAATCCGAGCCAGAACTTTTTTGGTCTCTGTGACAATTGGATTTTAAAAATGTTGGGTTGTCATAAGAATAAGGATTAACACTAAAGCTTCATTACAGACACCTTTGATAACTGTTACTACTGATCATTGTAGCCTAGGACTAAAGTACAATAAATTACCAATATCCAGAGGTCCGTTTGTAACTAGGGGTCGTATGTAAGTCGAGTGTTCTTAAGTAGGGGACCGCCTGTACATAGATACAAAAAAAGACAAAAATAATAAGACAAAAGACAGCAACGGTAACGGGTTTCGGACTTCTACATATCAGTCCTTAGTCTTAACTTCATACTTATCTCACCTTCTCTTCCAGTGATCCCACAAGGCTGCAGGCTCTTCCTCGCTCTTCGGGCAGCCGCTGGCCACTGAAGACACAGCTGCCATAGCTGGGGGAGATTGCTGATGCACTGTTTTGGCGGCAGCATGCGTCGATCAGACGCCGACAGTGTGGCGTCATCACTTGCCACCGGCGTCCCATCACAACCTGCTGCGGCCAAAACAGTGCATCGGTGATCTCCCCCAGCGATGGCAGCTGTGTCTCACTAACACAGCGGACATCCTAGACCCCTATGTGTGAAGCGGGCGGCCACTGGCTGAGCTCAGTCGCTGACTGTTGGAAACTTTTGGGGGCCCCTTAAAAATTGAAAGTGGTGGGGGCCCCGGGGCTCAAGCCCCAGGAGCCCCTCCTTTGATCCGGCCCTACTAACACACACATTACAAAAATCATGAGGTCAAGTGGCCAGCACCCATATACACTGAAAGGCTCCAGTCTGGTCCCCACTGAAACCCTAACTCAGAAAACCGTCAGAGAAGCCATAATAAATGTTAGCAAAGAAAAAAAAATATTTTATTTAATACAAAAGTGCCTACGGAATGATAGCTTTATTGGCTAACCAGAAAAAAAATTTATTGAATGCAAGTCAACATATATGTTCAGTTTTTTTCTTTTTTTCAAAGATTTTCAAAAATCAGTCCCAGGGTCAACATCTGGAAAGAGTTTGTATGTTCTCTCCGTGTTTGTGTGGGTTTCCTCCCACACTCCAAAAACATACTGGTAGGTTGATTAGATTGTGAGCCCCATTTGGGACAGGGAACAATTTGGCAAGCTCTATGTAGCGCTGCATAATCTGTAGGCTCTATATAAATGAAGAATTATTATTATTATAAGCAAAAAATACACAATTCCAACACCAACACTTTACTCAAAGATGGACATCTTATGTAGAAAGAAGCACCTAGCATCTAATTTACATAATGAGTTCAAAATGAGAAAATAGATTGAGATCAAAACAAAGCATAAATCCTACCATGATGATCCAGAGGCCAAAAATAAACTCTACAAGGCTGATGCCAATTGGTCCCGAAATAGGGAAATATATTTTCCTGACCCCAAATATGGCAATCAAAAGAAAGAAGAATCAAGGGCCTCCATGATAAAACTGTGTTCAGGCAGTCCCTGTGTTATGTAACAGATAGGTTCTTTAGGTTTGTACTTACTGTATATACTTGTGTATAAGCTGAGCTTTGAGCACAAAATATGTGCTGCAAATCCTCAACTTATACTCGAGTCAATACTTACATACTCACCCTCCGGCGGCCCCGATACACAACGCTGCTCCCCCGATGTCAATGCGGCTCCTCTTCTGTCTTCTCTCTTCGGTAACATCCTGCAGGGCGCGGCCATGTTTCTTCCCGGCTGGCGCATAGTATGACATCAGCAGCGGCCGCGTCATACTATGCGTCTGCCTGGCCGGGAA
The DNA here is from genome assembly GCF_040894005.1 of Engystomops pustulosus. Classification (NCBI taxonomy): domain Eukaryota; kingdom Metazoa; phylum Chordata; class Amphibia; order Anura; family Leptodactylidae; genus Engystomops; species Engystomops pustulosus. The sequence goes on from NC_092414.1 coordinate 178,651,071, forward strand.
GAGCTTGACCGCGCCCTAAAGGATGTTACCCAAGACAGGAGCCGCGCGGACATCGGGGGAGCAGCGCTGCGCATCGTTGCCGCCGGAGGGTGAGTATATAAGTTTATTTATTTTATTTAGTGCTGGGCTGGCTATATACTACTGGGGGCTGGCTGTATACTACACTGGGCAGGCTGGGCTGGCTGTATACTACTGGTGGCAGGCTGGGCTGGCTGTATACTATAGGGGGCAGGCTGGGCTTGCTGTATACTACATAGGGCAGGCTGGGGTGGATTTATACTACTGGGGTAGGCTGGGCTGGCTGTATACTACCGGGGGCAAGCTGGGATGGCTGCATACTACTGGGGGCAGGCTGGGCTATCTGTATACTACCGGGGGCAGGCTGGGCTGGCTGTATACTACAGGGGCAGGCTGGGCTGGCTGTATACTACACAGGGCAGGCTGGTCTCGCTGTATACTACACGGGGCAGGCTGGGCTGGCTGTATACTACTGGGGGCAGGCTGGGCTGGCTGTATACTACTGGGTGCAAGCTGGGCTGGCTGTATAGTACTGGGGGTAGGCTGGGCTGGGTGTATACTACTGGTAGCAGGCTGGGCTGGCTGTATACTACTGGGGGCAGCCTGGGCTGGCTGTTTACTACTGGGAGAAAGCTGGGATGGCTGTATACTATATGGGGCAGGCTTGGCTGGCTGTATTCTACTGGGGGCAGGCTGGGCTGGCTGTATACTACTGGGGGCAGGCTTGGCTGGCTATATACTACTGGGGACTTGCTGGCTATATACTACTGAGGGCTTGCTGGCTATATACTACTGGGGGGGTCTGTGATCAATGCATTTCCCACCCTCGGCTTATACTCAAGTCCATAGATTTTCCCACTTTTTGGTGGTAAAATTAGAGGTCTTGGCTTATACCCGGGTCGGCTTATACTCCAGTATATACGGTAAGCTGAATATGTATGTAAGTCAGAACTGTATACTTTACAATTGTAAATCTAGAGAAGAAAAAAATTGTCCCTGTGACAATTGGATTTTCAAAATTTTTTGCTGTAATGGGAAGGATTATTAATAAAGCTTCATTACAGACGCCTTACAGCTGATCATTGCAGCCTGGCACTATAGTAACATCCAGAGATCTTCAACAGAGGTCACAGGGGGCAGAGAGGTCTGTCTGTAACTAGGGGTTGTCTGTAAGTCGGGGACTGCCTGTATATCTTCTGTTAACTTGTACACTGATATTTACATAAGTCTCGGTTTTCTTGTAGATGTCATGGCGTCCACAGTACCGAAGCTCTAAATTCCGGAATGTGTACGGCAAGGTTGCAAGCCGAGAGAACTGTTATGAATGTATCCCCATTACCAAGAATGTGCACGATAACCCCTTCTGTGCTGTCAATTCTAAGTTTCTAGCTATTGTCACTGAGAGTGCTGGAGGGGGCTCATTTCTGGTTATTCCCCTTCATCAGGTGAGTGTCAGAATAAATCTATTAATATTAAGACTTTAGCTGTTAAACGTGGCATCACATTAGTTACCCAAATACTGTATTATGACCAGTCTGAAAAGAAAATTAAATCGAGTTTCTGAGATTATAAAAATTGGGAAATGAAAAAAATTCCCACCAATTGTATTTGAGTGGGACAATACATTGGGGCACATTTACTTACCCGTCCCTTGTCCAACAATCATGGACTCCTGCGCGATACACTAAGATCGTGCGCCCGATATCCTGCATTTGTCTCTCCGCGCTGAGGTCCTCCGGAGTTCACCTTCTTCTTCCTGGTGCATGTAAGTGTATGGCTTGCGGCACAAATTCAAATGTTAAATCCCGCACTCAGTCCGACAGCCCGCCTCACCCCCCCCCCCCCCCCCAATTTGTGTCACATGAAAGCCGGGCAAAATCCGATCGCGTGCGCCACAATCTGCTTTTAAATGCAGCGCAATTTAGTAAATGATCAAATTAGTAAATGAGCCCCAATATGTTTGGTATGATGGTTGCTGGTGGCTCTACATAGATTTCTATATAGATCAATGTATATATAATAGTTATAATAGAATATCAGAAAATATTACACATTATTTTGTAACCTGTCTGCAGGTGGAGGGAGGAGCTACTGACAGGTGTATCTGTCTGTCCTCCTCCCCCAGGTCTGCATGGTGGGGGTTCACCTTTGAAATCTTCTGTGCCTCCCCCAGACTGGACGCATTGAGCCCAATCACCCCAAAGTGTGTGGGCACCAGGGCACAGTACTGGATATTAAATGGAACCCATTTATTGAGAATGTCATCGCCTCCTGCTCTGAGGACACTTCGGTAAGTAACACTTTTTGTTAGTAAATTTTTAAAAATTATGACGGTATTAATATCATATCATCCTTTATATTATTTAATTATCACACGAAATACAGAATATGCAATAAAATGTTATTGTAGAAGGAGTGCAAATATTTTTCCTCTTGTTGTGAATATTAAAAATCTCATAAAATAGCAATTCTTGAAATTCTGCATTGTTCCAATCTTATTTATTCCTCCTGGAAATGCACAAGGTCATTAGGTATTACTATTCCCCATGTCATTGGGAGAGGCCCTGTACAGTTAAACCTGTCACCAGATTTTATCCAAATAAACTAACATCCCCGTCAGGTAGGGTATGACATGTCCCTTCTAGAATTCTAGAATTGTGAAATCTCACCCAATATCACATCCAAAGTCATGCAAAAATGAGCCATATTTGTCTAAGATGAGTCATGTTTAGAGGCTGCAGGGGGAGTGTCACTTCTTTTCTATAGCACCTAGAAATGGTCATACTTAAGATAAGGATCTCATCTTACAGATCCCATCAGTGTGATACACAAAACCAGAAAAAAACTGCAGTTAAAGAAATAGTTGGAAATGTGATAAGAAATAGATAAAAATACAGTTCCTGCGTTTTTTTTAACTGTCTGCCTCTCCGGTTGTGTAGATCACAGATCATGAAGCCTGATGTGATCTAAAAGATGAGATGCTCATCTTTAACATGACATCATAGAAGTGAAGATGGAGGAGTCTGTAGTGACGCCTCAAACTTGACTCATCTAAGGAAAATATGACTTTTTCACGCTCATTTTCACTTTAACTTTGGAGGAGATTTTTTTTTTAATAGGTAGATGGGCAAGAATTGACATAAAAGAGGGAATTCTAGAATGTACATTTCATACCCTACCTGAGGGGGCAAGTAGTTTAACGTATTAAAATCTGTGACATGTTACCTTTAACACTAACACCAGAATGGGTAATATCAAACATTTTTAGGAGGGATAACAGGGGGATACCATAACACAGAGAAAGATGATTTATGTAATTTAATATTATTGGGAATGCAAGTATTTACCAAAACAGACATGTGAGGAGATATGTCACCTCCTTTTTAGGATGTGAGTTAAGGAAGCCTTTCTGCAGGCCAAGCCAAGAATAACAATGGGAGCAGTGATTCCTGTACTATATATAACACACCTACAGATCACCTCGGGCCCTTGTAAAAAGTTATGATCATTGTAATTGTGGCACATAGGGAAGTGTAGTAAACTAATATGATGACTTCTCCTAAGGTGAGGATATGGGAAATTCCAGATGGCGGACTGAAGAGGAACATGACCGAGGCAGTATTGGAGCTCTATGGACACAGTCGGCGGGTGGGACTTATAGAATGGCATCCTACTGCTAACAATATACTGTTCAGTGCTGGCTATGACTACAAGGTCAGTCTACTGGATTTATTATAGAGTTTATCAAATGTTACGTATTTCATGGTTTAAGAAGAACTGTGTAAGAAGTAACATGATCGATATTCAGATCCTTATCTGGAATCTGGAAGAAGGGGAAGCGGTGAAGATGATAGACTGCCACACGGATGTTATCCTCTGTATGTCATTCAACACGGATGGAAGTCTACTGGCCACCACCTGCAAGGACAAGAAACTGCGCGTGATGGAACCTCGATCCGGACGTGTGCTGCAGGTAATTACATGATATTGTGTCAGCATTTTTCTTATTCATCCAAAGTACCGTATTTTTCGGACTATAAGGGGCACAAAAAATCCTTCAATCCAGTGCACCTTATATATGAACCGTACTTACAGACAACAGCTGCTTTGAACTGTGCACAGGTCTGCCACCTGCTGGTCATTCATCCTTATAATCAGGTGCGCCTTATAATCCGGTGCGCCTTATATATGAACCTAGACGTTTTAGCAGGCATTTATTGATGGTGCGCCTCATAATCCGGTGCGCCTTATAGTCCGAAAAATACGGTACATTAAATGGGTTGGCCACGTTACCTCAAATTGTTTTATTTTAAGTTTTATCCTAAGTTTTAAGTCATACATTACAAAATCGTATATACTGTATATGATCCTCTTCATTGTCCTCCTTTTTGTTTTATAAGGCAGCAAATTGTAAAAACCACAGGGTGACACGTGTTGTTTTCCTGGGGGACATGAAGCGTCTGTTAACAACAGGCGTCTCCAGGTGGAATACCAGGCAGATAGCATTGTGGGACCAGGTGAGAAAAATGTCATACAACAACAACTGCACTCTCCGTGAATATTCCTACAGATTTACAAACCTGAAAGGATAAGTTTCTAGGGTTGTACAGGCGGTCCCCTACTTACGGACAGCCAACTTACACACGACCCCTAGTTACAAACAGATCTCTGTATGTGGGTAACTTACTGGACTTTAGTCCTAGGCTACAATAAGCAGCTATAACAGTTATTACAGGTGTCTGTAATGAAGCTTTAGTGATAATCCTGGTTCTTATGACAACACAACATTTTTAAAATCCAATTATCACAGAGACCAAAAAAATTCTGGCTGGGGTTACAATGATAAAATATACAGTTCTGACTTACATTCAAATTCAACTTAAGAATAAATTTAAAGAACCCATCCTGTACGTAGCCCTGTAATTGACATCAGAGAGATGAGCATCCAACTGCTGCCACCCTTACCTGCCAACTACTGTTCTGTACATGCAGCACTGTTCTGTACATGTAAAAGCTGGGCCTAGTCTAGTTTACCTCTCTTTTGAATGGTATTGAACAAAAGTAAGATGCAGTACCATGCACTATGCCACAATGTACGGCACCATGCTAGGTAAACTGATGGGGCAGTGGTTGCAACCTCTACACTAACAGCTGATCGCCAGTTGGAACCAGGATTCACCAACTACATATTCATTACATGTATACCCTAAAAATAGACCATCAGCATAAAAGTGCTATAAAAAATTCCCTTAAAGTACAACAGTTGCAGATTACATGAAGATGTCATGTATATGAAGATTTATACAATACAAAGAATTCAGCAGAACTTCATGTATTGAATGAAAAACAAGTGGATTTATTCCAAACACATAAATTTTTTTTTTAGAATACAAACTACCGTATACACTCGAGTATAAGCTGACCCCAGTATAAGCCGAGGCCCCTAATTTTACCACAAAAACCTGGTAAAACCTATATTTTTTACTCGACTATAATCCGAGTTTGTGGTTTCAGCACATATTTTTTGTGCTGAAAAACTAGGCTTATACTCAAGTATATATGGTAAGTACAAAATAAAAGTCAGCAGCGCATCTTCTGCCATAATTTACAGGCAGAGGACAACACTGAAGACCGAAATGGCACAGATGTTATAAAATCACATAAAAAGACAAGGGGCATTGTCTTTGTCTAGAGAAAAAAAAAGGTTTAAACTCCACAAATGACAAGGAATAAGGAACTGTGAATGTGTGGAATAGCTGAGCTGAGCTGGACACAGCAGAGACAGCAGATAGCTTCACAAGGGGTCTAAATGCCTTATTACAGCAAAAAATAGTGTTGGTTATATTATAATTTAGAATTGTCTTCCCTTGATTGTCTTTGTTAATCGTACTAACTATATAACACGTATGCAGGAGGACTTGTCAATGCCATTGATTGAAGAAGAGATAGATGGACTTTCCGGGCTACTCTTTCCCTTTTATGATATGGATACACACATGCTGTATCTGGCTGGAAAGGTAAGCTCCAACCCTATTAGGTTTCTTCTCCCATCCTGCCTAACCCCCATATCATTTGGCTGTTGGGGTAATAAATACAATGGATGCCTCTGTACAGTAGTATATCTCACTATACATTGGGTGCATGGAGGCTTATGGTTTACACTGGCCTTTCCCAATGCTCCAAACATAATGAAAAACTATGGACAAACCCAATTCACGTCTTTGTTTCTTATGTAAGGGAGACGGAAACATCCGGTACTATGAAATAACAGTGGAGAAGCCATTCCTGACATACCTCATGGAGTTCCGTTCCGCTGCACCTCAGAAAGGCCTTGGTGAGATACAGAGCAGTCGCCTGGATATTATTGTAATGATCTTTATTTATTTAGCGTCATCATATTCTGTAGCGCTTCACAGATCATAGGGGATGTATACACATATAATATTACATTACAGAGTACAAGCAGTCATATGGATGAGGGGTGACACAAGAGCTTACAGCCTGTGAGGATGAGGAGGGTGACACAAGAGCTTACAGTCTATGAGGATGTGGGGATGACACAAGAGCTTACAGTCTATGAGGATGAGGGGTGACACAAGAGCTTACAGTCTATGAGGATGAGGAGGTGACAAAAGAGCTTACAGTCTATGAGGAGGAGGAGGTGACACAAGACCTTACAGTCTATGAGGATGAAGGGGTGACACAAGAGCTTACAGTCTATGAGGATGAGGGGGTGACACAAGAGCTTACAGTCTATGAGGATGAGGGGGTGACACAAGAGCTTACAGGCTATGAGGATGAGGGGGTGACACAAGAGCTTACAGGCTATGAGGATGAGGGGGTGACACAAGAGCTTACAGTCTATGAGGATAAGGGGGTGACACAAGATCTTACAGTCTATGAGGATGAGGGGGTGACACAAGAGCTTACAGTCTATGAGGATGAGGGGTCTGACACAAGAGCTTACAGTCTATGAGGATAAGGGGGTGACACAAGAGCTTACAGTCTATGAGGGGGTGACACAAGAGCTTACAGTATCATAGTATCATAGTATCATAGTATATAAGGCTGGAAGGAGACGCAAGTCCATCAAGTCCAATTAAATAAATATTTTATCCCCGTAACCCGTGATATTTTTTCTCTCCAGAAAGGTATCCAGGCCTCTCTTGAACATGTACATAGAGTCCGCCATAACAACCTCCTGCGGCAGAGAGTTCCATAGTCTCACTGCTCTTACAGTAAAGAACCTTTGTCTATGTTGATGGTAAAATCGCCTCTCCTCTAAGCGTAGAGGATGCCCCCTTGTCCTGGTCACAGGCCGAGGTATAAAAAGATCTTTGGAGAGATCCTTGTACTGTCCGTTCAGGTATTTGTACATTGTAATGAGGTCTCCCCTCAGTCGTCTTTTTTCTAAACTGAATAATCCCAAATTTTGTAATCTGTCAGTGTATTCTAGTTCCCCCATTCCCCTAATAATCCTGGTTGCTCTCCTCTGCACCCGTTCCAGCTCTACTATATCCTTTTTATACACTGGTGCCCAAAACTGTACACAATATTCCATGTGTGGTCTGACCAGGGATTTGTATAAGGGCAAAACTATGTCTTTATCATGAGAATCTATTCCTCTCTTGATACATCCCATTATTTTATTTGCTTTAGCAGCAGCCGCCTGGCTCTGGTCACTAAAATTAAGTTTACCATCTACCAATACCCCCAAGTCCTTTTCAGCCTCAGTTTTACTAAGTAATTGACCGTTTAGAACAGTGATGGCGAACCTTTTAGAGACCGAGTGCCCAAACTACAACCAAGTCCCACTTATTTATCGCAAAGTGCCAACACAGAAATTTAATTTGAGATTTATACTCCCTGCTCTGTCACAGCTTACATTAATACCTGCACCCTGAGGACACCAATAAAGCAGAAAATAGAAGACATTTGGATGATCATTGTAGCTTCCCTCCAGGGTCCCATAAACAGGAAGAATTGTCAGGGCCGGAGCAGGAACTACAATGATAATCCAGATCAGTCCACACCTTCCCACCCCTCCTGTAGTTCCAGGTAGAGCTGTCACTTTAAAATAGCTCTGTGCACAGCAAGTACCTGGGCTGTCTGGGACTGCAGGAAGATACCTGGAGTCATCTCTGGTGATGGCCTGAGTGCCCACAGAAAGGGCTCCGAGTGCCACCTCTGGCACCAGTGCCATAGGTTCGCCACCACTGGTTTAGAACATAATTATACTTTTTGTTTCCATGGCCCAAGTGCATAACTTTACATTTATCTACATTAAACCTCATCAACCATTTCTCTGCCCATCCCTCAAGCTTCCACAAATCCCTCTGTAATGCTAAACTATCGACCTCAGTATTTATTACTTTACACAGCTTAGTATCATCTGCAAATATTGAAACTTGACTGTGTAAACCCACTACAAGGTCATTAATAAAAATATTAAAAAGAAGTGGCCCCAATACTGACCCCTGTGGCACTCCACTGGTAACATCAACCCAATCTGAGAATGTGCCATTAATGACCACCCTCTGTTTTCTATCACTAAGCCAATTACTTACCCAAATACACAGATTTTCTCCTATTCCCAGCAGTCTCATTTTATATACCAACCTTTTATGTGGCACGGTGTCAAATGCCTTTGAAAAGTCCAGATATACAACATCCACAGCGTCCCCCAGATCCAGTCTTGAACTTACCTCCTCGTAGAAACCAATCAGATTAGTCTGACAGGAGCGATCTCTCATAAACCCATGCTGACGCTGGGTTATAAGGTTGTGCACAGTGAGATACTCCAGGATAGCATCTCTAATAAACCCCTCAAATATTTTCCCCACCACAGCAGTTAGACTCACGGGTCTGTAGTTTCCAGGATCGCTATTTGATCCTTTTTTGTATATTGGTACCACATTTGCTATGCGCCAGTCCTGTGGAACATAACCAGTCCTCAGTGAATCTTCAAATATTAAAAATAACGGTTTGTCTATCACCGTACATAATTCATGCAGAACCCGGGGGTGTATGCCATCTGGCCCAGGTGATTTATCTATCTTAGTGGTTACGAGGCGGCGCCGTACCTCTTCCTGGGTTAAACTGTTGACATTATAAAAAGAATTAACATTATTCCTCATTGTGTCTTCCACCAGGGGATTTTCCTGGGTAAAGACAGTTGAGAAGGCCCTTTCCTCATCTCCTTCCACCATGACCCCCATGTTATTTCTAAGGGGACCCACACTCTCTGTTTTTAGTTTCTTATCATTTATATACTTGAAAAATAATTTGGGATTATTTTTGCTCTCCCTGGCAATATTTCTCTCAGTCTCTATTTTTGCGGCCTTTATCTGCTTTTTACAGGATTTATTTTTCTCTCTATAATCCTGTAATGCCTCATCGCTACCTTCACGTTTTAGCACCTTAAACGCTTTATCTTTCTCGCTTGTTGTTTTCCTTACAAGACTAGTTAGCCACATAGGCTTTTTCTTGTTCCTTTTATGCTTTTTCCCATAAGGTATGTGTTTCTCACAGGACTTTTTCAGAATATATAAGAAAAAGTCCCATTTTTGGGGTGTACTTTTGTCTTTGAGAACATTATCCCAGTCTATGCCTTTAAGGTCTTCCCTTAGTTGCTGAAAATTTGCCCTCCTGAAGTTTAGAGTGTTGGTTGCCCCTTCACTAACGCTCTTAGTAAAGCATAATACAAAATCAATAATATTATGATCACTATTCCCCATGTTCCCCCCAACCTGTAGTTTTGATACCCTATCAGGTCTGTTGGTAAGGATAAGAACCAGCAGTGCCCCCCCTCTTGTTGGCTCCAGGACTAGTTGCGACAGGTAATTGTCTTTTGTTGTTGACAAGAACCTGCTGCCTTTGAAGGACCTGCATGTTTCTGCCCCCCAGTCAATATCTGGGTAATTGAAGTCCCCCATGATAAGTACTTCACCATGCTTTGAAGCCGCATCCATTTCACTTATCAGCATTTCCTCTGCTGCCTCCACTATATTTGGAGCCTTATAACAAACCCCTAGTAATATTTTATTATTTTTTTTCCCTCCCCTTATCTCCACCCATAGGGACTCCACATTTGTGTTACTGATGTCATCTCGCAGGACGGGCTTGAGGCGAGAATTCACATATAAACAAACCCCTCCCCCTTTTTTATTTATACGATCCTTTCTAAAAAGACTATAACCATCTATAGTAACCGCCCAGTCATAGCTACTGTCCAGCCATGTCTCGCTGATACCCACTATATCATATTTCCGCTCCAACATCAAGAGTTCCAGTTCCTCCATTTTGTTTGTGAGGCTTCTGGCATTTGTGTACATGCACTTTATATGGTTATCCCTGTCCGTATTCCTTTTGTCCTTATTCCCCAATCTCATTCCAGCCCCCCTTCCTCCCCCATGGACTATGACTCTTCCCAGCTCTCTATGTACACTGTCTATTTGCCCTGCACAAGTGTAGTTGCCCTCCCCCCAGGTCTCTAGTTTAAACACTCCTCCAACCTTCTAGCCATTTTTTCCCCTAAAACAGCAGCCCCCTCCCCATTGAGGTGCAGCCCATCCCTACTGTAGAGCCTGTAGCCGACAGAAAAGTCAGCCCAGTTCTCCATGAACCCAAAACCCTCCTTCCTACACCAACTTTTGAGCCACTTATTTACCTCCTTGATCTCCCGCTGCCTTTCTGGTGTGGCACGTGGTACAGGCAGTATTTCGGAGAAAATTACCTTTGAGGTCCTTGCCCTGAGCTTATGGCCTAAATCTCTGAAATCATTTTTAAGGACCTTCCACCTACCTGTTACTTTGTCATTTGTGCCAATGTGGACCATGACCGCTGGTTCCTCACCAGCCCCTCCCAGTAATCTGTCAACCCGATCCGCAACATGCCGAACCCGAGCACCCGGCAAACAACACACTGTTCGGTAAGCACGGTCTTTGTGACAGATTGCCCTGTGTGTTCCCCTAATAATCGAATCTCCCACTACCAGCACCTGTCTGATCTTGCCTGTGCTTCCATTACCCTTCTTACTGGAGCAGACATTCCCCTGGTTGCTAGCGGCCACGTCTTTCTGCAGCATTGCTACCCCAGAGCTGATATCCCCCTCATCCGCCAGCCTGGCAAACTTATTGGGGTGTACCAGATCAGGACTAGACTCCCTACAACTCTTCCCTCTACCCCGCCTTCTACATGTTACCCAACTAGCTGCCCCCTCACTCTGCACCTCCATACTTCCCTCCCCACACCCATCTTCCCCAGAGAGTTTGTGCTCCAGGAGCAGCAAACTTCGTTCCATATTATCAATTGCCCGCAGCCTTGAAACTTGCTCATTTAGATCCAGAATCTGGGCTTCCAGATGAGCAATTTTCACACACCCCACACAGCAGTATTCCCCCTCGAACGGCTGTTCAAGGAAAGCATACATGGCACAGGATGTACACCGTGTAGCAATGCCACTTATGGAGTCCATTATTCTAATGGGGATTACAATAGAAATATGCACAGAAAGAAGAATCTACAGTCAAAGTAACACAAAATACAGCAGTTACCTGTTAAAGCCCCTCAAACTTAAGTCCCTTAAACCTAAGTCACACTTAAGACACTGCACACACTGAGGATCAATGCACACTCGCCGCCAAGCTCACACACTCGCTTTTGTGATGCTTCTTTTAAAGGTTATCTGCCACAAAAATCTGTAGAGCTCACTGCAACAGGATCTGGCTGCAGTCTATGAGGATGAGGGGGTGACACAAGAGCTTACAGTCTATGAGGATGAGGGGGTGACACAAGAGCTTACAGTCTATGAGGATGAGGCGGTGACACAAGAGCTTACAGTCAATGAGGATGAGGGGGTGACACAAGAGCTTACAGTCTATGAGGATGAGGGGGTGACACAAGAGCTTACAGTCTATGAGGATGAGGCGGTGACACAAGAGCTTACAGTCAATGAGGATGAGGGGGTGACACAAGAGCTTACAGTCTATGAGGATGAGGGGGCGACACAAGAGCTTACAATCTATGAGGATGAGAGGGTGACACAGGAGCTTACAGTCTATGAGGATGAGGGGGTGACACAATAGCTTACAGTCTATGCGGATGAGGGGTGACACAAGAGCTTACAGTCTATGAGGATGAGGGGGCGACACAAGAGCTTACAGTCTATGAGGATGAGGGGGTGACACAAGAGCTTACAGTCTATGCGGAGGTATAAGAGCTTGTATAATGGTTTAACCATTCTTTGTAAAGGAACACAGTAAAATATTTTACTAAAGACAGATGTTTTTCTTGAACCAGCCATCAGCCTCTATCTTATATACTAAGTCCAAATTTAATGGAACTGCACAGAAGCCTGGAGCTTGGTACCTGGCGTTTGTTGGATAATAGATGGGAGCAGCACATAGGATGGATTAGATTATTAGTATGATGGGCTTGCATAAAGATATGGGGTTTAAGTGCATGTTTCAAACTTTGGAGGTTGCGTATTAGTCTGATAATTTGGGGAAGGGTATTCCAGAGAATTGGTGCAGCCTGTGAGAAGTCCTAGAGATGTGGGTGAAAGGTTGGAATTAAGATAGAGATGTAAGTAATCTAACATCACTGGCAGATCGAAGAGCACTGGTTGGGTGATAGACTGAGATGAGAGAGAAGACGTAGAAAATTGCAGCATTGTGCAGAGCTTTGTGGATGAGGGTTATTATTTTAAACTGTATTCGGAAAGAGACGGGCAACCAGTGCAATGACTGGCACACATTGTTTGCATGCGTGTAGAGTTTGGTTCTGAAAGACAAGCCTGGCTGCTGCATTAAGACTATATTGGAGAGGAGGGATTTTAATGAGTAGGAGACGGACTAGTAGGGAGTTACAGTAATTTAGCCAAGAGTAAATCAGAGCGCCAATTAGCATCCTAGAGATTTTAATTGTAAGAAATGGGCAGATTCTAGAGATGCGGCAAAAGCGCAAGAGATTGAATATGCAGTGAGAAGCTGAGGTCGGAGTCCAGCACAACCCCAAGACAGCGGCTACAGACTTCTCATAGGACTTTCCACGATGAGCAGTGACAAGTATCGTATAGAACATCAGTTTTAGACCTAAAAGGATCTTCACACTCATCACTTTTACAATGTTTTTTCATAGGGGTGATGCCAAAACATGGACTGGATGTGTCCGCGTGTGAGGTATTCCGCTTTTACAAGCTCATCACTTTGAAGAACCTAATAGAGCCAATATCTATGATAGTTCCAAGAAGGGTGAGATTGGATACATACATATTTCATGTTATACAGGTACTAATTTAGTCATAAATACTAAATGTCAGTTAAAATAATATTTTTTTTTTGTTTTATAGTCAGAAACGTACCAGGAGGACATTTACCCTATGACTCCAGGAATGGAGCCTGCACTAAGTCCTAATGAGTGGCTAAGCGGCATCAACCGAGGTGAACATGGTGTAGGGTCCAGTTACAGCTAGGGGTGTGAATCACTGTCCGACTGAGTAACATTATATTACATGTTATGTACAGACATAATCACAACAAAGCTAACTTTTTGTTAGCAGACGGTCTTAAAATTGGGACTCCCAAAAATCGAAACTTCTGTATTATCACTACAACATGCTACAAACGTGTAAAAGGAAGTCTGTTTTGACGATGCAAAGCTGCATACAGAATTGCGTATTGTGTGTATTGTTGGTAGCATAAGGACTGTGAAAAATGGTTTTCTATATCAGGATTGTACCTGGACTGGGGGAGTCTCCTAACACTGCTGTGTTCTGCATCCAAACTACTCCCCAGCTACTACCTTGTAACATCTAATCTTGATACTGCTCTTTTTTCAGAGCACGGTGGCGGGGTCAGAGAAGTTATATAGTAACAGGATAAAAGAGGAGCTATGCTGTGTTTAGTAAAGAGATCTCAAACACCAGTTTACAAGTCCAGCTACAATCCTGGAATGTGAATTAATCTTTCATAATCCTGCTGCTATTCACAAAACACAGAAAGGTATGGTCACACAGATCTTCAGTGCCAATACCTAACACTGTCTGCAGCTTTGCATAGTCAAAACTTCTGGTAGATTCCATTGGAAGTAAGGGCCCTTTAACAACAGTGAAGGCCTCAACAGGTTTTTCCACCCCTATGGGATCTCTATTTCCATTCTTTCATGTCATGCTATGTATGCGCTGGGTGAAATCTTATACAGAAGCAACGGGTAATAAGGGAACCCTCCTTTGGAATTAGATTATTTGGGACACAATGACATTTAATATTACTCCTATGGAGGTGAATGAAAAAAGTTACATGGGAAGGTCTGTGCATGGTTCTTACCGGATTTTACTGATGCACAAGGTGCCTACTGTGATATACATACAAGTGTTACGATTTGCAGGAATTTCATGTATAACCTTTGATATAAGCATTTATGCAAAAAAAATTTAACAGACCCCCAATTATAAATAAAGTGTGAAATATGGGTACATTTAAACTACTATTTAGTAGGGATCTGCTATTTTATAAGGTTCAGATGACAAATAAAGCTTCTGTATGCGGAGCGGCATATTCGCAATAGCTTTGCAGGGCCGGCGCCAGCGCTTGGCATACCTGGGCAAGTGCCGGGGCCCAGACCTGCTGGGGGGGGGGGCACATACGTTTGTATATAATGAATCCATGGGGGTGAGGGGGCTGTTTTTAATTAATCCTTAGGGGGTGAAATGGGCTTTATATAACAAAAACCATGAAGGGGCTGTTTCAGTTTCTGAAGTCTTAATGCTGGAGCCGATCCTGGAGCTTTGCCATGAATATACAGGTGGTGCCCGACTTACAGACAACCCCTCTCTGGCCGCTGTGACCTAGGGTTCTCTGGATGCTGGTAATTTACTATACTTTAGCCCCAGGCTTCAATCGGCAACATAAGAGTCATCTAAGGTGTCTGCAATGAAGCATCATTGTTAATCCTTGTTCCCATGACAGCCCAAAATTTAGAATATCCTATTGTCACAGTGATGAAAAAAATACTGTGTCAGGAGTGACAATAACAAAATACACCAGTTCTGACTTGCATACAAATTCAAACTTGTATGTAACACAGGGACTACCTGTAGCTGCACAGGACACAAACTAGAATTGCCTCACACTGGCATACACTAAAGTAGGCACCAATGACTTACCATAAATATAGCATTCTGTATGCCAAATGTAATGTAACCGCTTTCGATAGATCCTGTTCTGATGAGTCTTAAAGAGGGGTACCGGAAGGAGCCCAAGGCTACATTCAAAGCACCAATCAGAGATAAGAAGAGCTTAGTGGTAAATGGCATCGATCTACTCGAAAATGTGCCACCTCGGACTGAAAATGAAGTAAGTGAATATTAACTTTAAAGACATCTACCACCAGGATGAAGGACTGTATGCAAATGAGCCTGAGGGGCTCTAGGCTCCATTAACACAAATAAAGCCTGGAGCCCCTCAGGCTCATTTGCATACAGTCCTTCCTCATGGCGGTAGATGCCCTTTACTCTGCATAAGAATCTTTTTTTTTTTTCAGAATTTGAAAACATTCCCCCTAGTTATACAAATGGCAGTCCCAGTTCACACCTGCGTCTGGACCTTCGCTAACAACTCCTGTCACTAAAATAGTAATTATGGAACTCAATCGGATCCATTAAAACGTCCATTGATTTTACTGGTTTCTATTATTCAAGACTCATGTTTTCCACTCGACTAATGATAGTTCTGCAAATGGAGGATATCTATTATTGTTTTAGTGACGAAATCTAAAAAAACGAGGTCCAAGTGCAGGTAGGAATGTATTAAGGCAGATTTTCTATTTGGTAATTTGAGATGTCATGATGGCAGCCATATTGGATTTTACCTCATTTTGGATTGAGTAAGTAATTATATTGATAACATTTTAATAGTATATATCATTAGTGGGAATGATCCTAAAGGAAATCTGCTACATGGATGCAGTGCTTCTAAACCAAGTACACCTACATGCTGTCATGTGCTCCCTGAAACCGGAACCGTTCTTCCTCTATCTTCTAACGGCCTAGTTTTTGAGCAAGCCATCTTTTAATATTAAGCATAAGAGCCTCAGGGGCTCCTGACTACACTACAGAAGTTCCTTCTAGCTCCATTGTCTGCTAATTATTCACGCCTCTAACATTTCTATGACATTCCTGACAGCTTCCTTCCTCCCCGGATAGGGAACCAAATGCAGGTGTGAATAATTAACAAATGGCAGAGGCAGAAGGCTCTTCTGTGACAATGCTAGGAGCCCCTGAGGCCAATTTGCACAATTTTAAAAGGACAGATTTCTCAAAAACTAGAAGAAAAGAGGAAAAATACGTGCCAGCCTGTGTGCTTGCTTTAGAAGTGGTAGATTTACTATAAGTTTTTTCACTTAAAGTAAACACAAGCTCAACTAATACCTGACACCCACATAAATTGCTCCGAATACAGCGCCCCCTTGCACATGTATGTACTTGGGATGGGTATTACTTTTGCTTTTGATTGTGCTTTTCACCCGCTCACGTACCTGTACCCCACAGCTGCTGCGCATGTTCTATCGGCAGCAGGACGAGATCCGACGTCTGAAGGAACAGATGGCCCAGAGGGATCTCCACATCCGACAACTGGAACTGGAGCTTAGAAACCTGAGGAATACTCCCAAAGAGAGCTAGCCACCCTCATCATCTATACAGAGCATATGTATTGTACCAGGGACAGACAACTACTCCATATATGAGAGCTTGTGTATATAGACTAACTAGCCCTACAATGCCTTGCACAAGCTTGTCAAGGATTGTGTATCCAACTGCACTAATTGCACAGATTATCCATGTATCCAGCAGGGTTCCTGCTTATAACCAAAAGGAACTAATTTCTCCTACACTTGTCTTAGCTTAAAAGACCCCAAACCAATCTAGATGGATTACTTCCAATCACAATATACAATCGAGATCAAGTTTAGTGGGAAGAATCAGAGGGTCTTGTACTAATATCTCATCAGCTTATGGGGGGAGATCTGAGAGATATATAGTTACGTAACCAATGACAAGGGAGATTGGTTCCTCCTTAAAGTAGCAGGGGTTTCTACAAGACCATAAAGCCATAAGAATATCTGAGATATCCTAGAAGGGAAAAAAAGCACTAGGGAGCCAATCCCCTCAATCTTCTACCAGTGTATTCTCCATTCTCATTCTCCCATAGGGATCTGAAATTTTGACCACAATATGATTGTGACACTAACCATAGGTCCATTTCAGCAGGCTGTGGTGTGGGCGCTTTATATGGACCCAGATCAGGGATTTGCGCTCACATTATGGCCGTCTGAATAAGCCCCTTTTCCTGTAGTATTTCCCACAACTGTTAAACCTCCATTCACACATTCCCATTCTAGTTAGTCCATGTTACTCACTACCAGCGGAGCACTATAATGGGGTTGGCCACTGTCCCTCATGTCTTTTGTAATGTGTCTGTAATTTTGTGGGGCAGGATATTAGGTAATTTACCAATATCTATCTATTAATAGTTCTGCTCTGCTTTCTTGATATGTAAAGTGAAGCCTCCTGTCTTTTACTTCATCATCCAGACATTCCTGTCCATAAAATGGCGACAGATGGAGGGTCATGTGATCTCTAATTGTCCATGAATAATCTTCCTGCCAAGATCTTATGATAGTATTCATGAATATAAGATTAGATTCCTGGCAGGGCGATTGTTCAGGTACAGATCACATGAGCCTCCATCTGCAGCCATTTAATGGACAGGAATCTCTGACTGATGAGGTAAAAGACAAGAGGCTTCACTTTACATATCAAGAAAGCAGAGCAGTAGTTTTTTTTACACATATATTGGTGAATTACCTGGTATTCTTCCAACACACAATACAAAAATGTAAAGTGACCAACCCCTTTAAATCTGGCGGACCTGACTCTAGCTGGTTGGCCTTATTATTTATTGCTAATCATCACTTCCTATGCAAAGTGAAATATTAAAATGATTAACCTTCTAAGCAAACCATGGACATTTATTTCCAAGAATGTTCTGTAACTGATGCCGAGAATAAAGGTTAAAAGTTGAAGCGATTCTTTTCTTCCAAAATGCAGTTGATTTATTCTGTGTTTGCTCATTTTGAACCCCTGTTTTCTCCAATTCCCTTCTACCATTGTATCCTTAATGTTAAGATGCAATTTAAAGGAAATCTACCATCAAAATCCAACATGATAAACCAGGGACACTTACCCATAAATCCAGGCGCTGTGACTGTGGAAATCTTCTTTTATTAGTTATCCATGGTCAACTTCCTTCTAAAATCAACTTTTAATATTGTGCTAATGAGTAATGAGGGCTCCAGAAGGTATTACCAGAGCCCCTCTGTACTGCAGCATCACAGGCCTTGGAGCACTTCCGCCCTCACAGTGTGTGATATTGCAGCAGGCAGAGGGAGGGGGAAGTTCTGAAGGAGCAGAGGAGACATGCCCCTACACAGTGTAGCTAAAAAATGAAAGGGCTATAGTTCACGCCTTCCCCCTTTCGGTTCATTAGAATAATTTAAACGTGGCAACAAAAAAAAAAATTACTGTAGGATGGGGATTAGGAGATGCGGTTGATAAGCCTAGCAAAGGAACTTTGGCTTTAAGGGGGGAAAGGGAAGTAAATAAGATGAACCCGACATCAGGGGCAGATTTGTGGGAAGTGGAACTTTTGCAACAACATTATATATTTAAAAAATCCTATGGGCAGAGCAGGACCCTGACCAGCACACATTTGTTTCAGTGATGTAAGGCCTCCACACCGTCAGGACTATAACCAGTGTGATTGGAGAGGATTAGTGACAAGTTTATATACATCTTTGTGTTGTGATAGATCTATGACACCACGCGAGAGGCGTGTGTGTATGGTCTACATCTGTTGTGTAGGTTTCCCTGATTATTTATATGTGTACAATCGGAGGAACTTGGGTCCTATATTAGAGAGATTAAATGCAGCAGGGGTCACACATCATCCTGCCACTTCAATCATAGCTATTGGACCACCTATCACCATAATCTGAATAACTCTGGTTTGATTTAAGAGGTGGAATGATGAAGCTCCACTCTTATGATCAGTGATGGTCCCAATGACTATCACTTAAAGACCAGCTCAGTGCCGGGGAACCACTACACTATGGTCAAAGCCAAAAGCAGTCAGCACCATCCCTGGTGTACAGGCAGCACCGCAAACTCAGCTCTTATCTTCTATCCAAGAGGCACCTGCAGTGTGGTCCGGTGGCCCATTTGCTACACATGGAACAAAGTTCTTCAAGTTCTGGCCATATTCTCTAACTGCCAATCACCTGTTAATGACCTCTCCGGTGAATAGATCATTCCCAACCTTTTTTGCACCAGGGACCGGCTTTAAGCTAGACCAGTTCTCCATGGTCCGGTGGGGGCGGGGCTTTGGTCATATGGGGTGGGGTTATGGAGGGGTGGAGCTTAGTGCATACTGATCATATAATTATGACATTTATAATGAGAATGTGATTCAACTTACCATAGGTTCAGAATGAGTGGGAGCACCAGGCTTGTTTCCCTGAATCAGTGGGAGCACTGAGCTTGTTTTCCTGCAACAAGACGGTCCCATCTAGGGGTAAGACCCGCCCCGTGACGTACAACAGGTACCATGCTGTGCTATGGAGGGCTGCGTCACTAAGACCCGCCCAACGCCCCACCCCGTCCTGCATAATGTTCTCTGCCGGGAGCTGCGAGCTTTCACGGCTATGGCAGAAAACATTATAAATCCACACAGAGCGAGCTCTGACCAGGCGCAGGGCCCCGGACCGGCTGATAAACTCCAAAGGCCCGGTCCTGGTCCGCGGACCAGCGGTTGGGGACCTCTGATTTATGGTATATAATAATTCCTTTATTTCCATAGCGCTGCACAGAGATTGCCAAATTCATCCCTTTAAGATCTGTAGCTTAGACTAGTAGATGCTTTTGTTTTGTTTTTTTACCAATATATGACACACAAAGGTGATGCCACACATGGCGTTTTGAACCTGTTTTTGGTCTGTTTTTAAACAGTCCTTAAAAGAAACGCATGTGTTAAAAACCGCATGCATCTTTAAGAACGCATGCATTTTTGACAGGTTTTACCAATTATCCTAATTAAAACTGGTCAAAAACGTATGCGTCTTTCAAAAATGCATGCGTTTTTTCGGACTACTTAATAAAGGACCAAAAAGAGGTTCAAAACGCCATGTGTGGCATCACCCTAAACCGCACACTGTTTTTCTACATGGTTTTGTTTTGCACTTGTGCCCTTGATCTATTCTGAATTTGCATGTATTCTTTCCCTATATTCTGGACACCTTAGCAAAAGGCATTGTCAAGGGGACACACGTCTCAGTGATAAATAGGCAGTTTCTTATTATAGAACTAATTTTGCAAACTGTGCTGGAAAATGAAATATGACCATTGATTTTATCAGTTACATGCCAGGTATAATAGGCTGGCTATGCATAATGTAATATAGGGTGGAGTAGGGTGGGTAAGCACCTCGCTACATTTATAGAAATCCAAACGGTAGAACGTGAAATTTTAAAACATAACATTTACTAATCTCCATAATCCATAAAACCCACCAGTGTTTGTAACTGTAAACCATTAATCAGTGGTAGTTAAATCACGATTACCGGTAATTCTACTGGAATCAAATATTCTATCCGCATCAATCATCTGGGAAAAATTCCCAAAATGTTGGGTGCTCTTGTCTGATGCAAGGTGAGAGTATCGTGTAGAAATAGGGATCTGGTTCCACAATATCCTTCCTTATACACATTCACGGAATGTTAGAGATGACTTCCCGAGAGATACGTTTGTAGAGATGAATATATTGTAAGAGTGTGACATAAGAAAGGAGATGATGCCTTGAGGTAAGGAGCATATGCTTTTTGTGGAGAAAGGGTAGGAGAACCCAAGGACCAGGGTACCTGTCCAATCATAGTTCCTCACTGAGAAAATCTAATATGCCCTAATAACCTCAACTCAGGGCCATAGTCTTAACCGTCTGTAGAAAAACAAAAAGGTTTACAGAGCTGTCCGCTCACTCACGTGTGCCGCTCTTAGAAAGAGGGTAGGAGTTTCTGCATAGTCCCGGTGCACGAGTCCAAGACGGCTTGTCGGAGACCAGTTTAAATATCCAAGAGAAGTAGAGTATGACCGGCACTCAAAAATTGCTTTAAAACTCAAGGCTTTATTCCATATCCATAAAAATCGGAGTGTACATTGCAGGTAGCAGATGGTCGTACACTCCGATTTTTATGGATATGAAATAAAGCCTTGAGTTTTAACCCCTTAACGACTTGGCCTTTTTTAGTTTTTTCACTTCCATTTTTCACTCACCAACTTCAAAAATCTATAACTTTTTTATTTTTCCACATAAAGAGCTGTGTTATGGCTTATTTTCTGCGTAACAAATTGCACTTCATCGTGACGGTATTTAATATTCTATGGTGTGTACTGGGAAGCGGGAAAAAAATTCCAAATGCAGAGAAAATAGTGAAAAACCACATTTGTGACGTTTTCTTGTGGGCTTGGATTTTACAGCTTTCACTCTGCGTCCCAAATGACATGTCTACTTTATTCTTTGGGTCGGTACGATCACGTGGATACCAAATTTGTATAGGTTTTATAATGTTTTCATACATTTAAAAAAATTAAAACCTCCTGTACAAAATATTTTTTTTTTATTTTGCCATCTTCTGGGGCCAATAACTTTTTCATACTTTGGTGTACGGAGCTGTAGATAGTGTCATTTTTTGTGAATTTTGATGCCGTTTTCATTACTATAATTTTTGGGACTGTGCGACCTTTTGATCACTTTTTATTAATTTTTTTATATTTTTCAAAATAGCAAAAAAATGCCATTTTCGACTTTGGACGCTATTTTCCGTTACGGGGTTAAACATAGTGAAAAAACATTATCATATTTTGATAGATCGGGCATTTTCGGACGCAGCGATACCTAATGTGTTTATGATTTTTACTGTTTATTTATTTTTATATCAGTTCTAGGGAAAGGGGGGTGATTTGAATTTTTAGGGTTTTTTATTATAATTTTTTTTTTAACTTTTTTTTTATTTTTACTTTTACTATTTTTCAGACTCCCTAGGGTACTCTAACCCTAGGTAGTCTGATCGATCCTATCATATACTGCCATACTACAGTATGGCAGTATATGTGGATTTTACTCCCCATGCATTACAATGTGCAATTAGCACATTGTAATGCATGGGTTAAAACGAAGTAGCCTCGGGTGTTCGGAACACCCGAGGTTTCCATGGCGACGGATCGCCGCTCCCCGTGACGTCATCGGGGAGCAGCGATCCACGACAAGATGGCAGCGCCCATGCGGCGCCATCTCTTTGAAGCCGCCGGCAGCATTGCCGGCGGCGATCACGGAGAAAACACCCGCGATCGGTGCTAGTACCGATCGCGGGTGTTACCGGTAAGCCTTTGCTGCAATATGCAGCAAAGACTTACCGGCTATGGAGAGGGCTCGGCCCGCGAGCCCTCTCCATGCACCGGGACCCGGCGCGCGCTGTACTAGTACGGCGCGCGTCGGGAAGGGGTTAAAGTAATTTTTGAGTGCCGGTCATACTCTACTTCTCTTGGATAGTCTTAACCGCCTACCACCCTGAAAGGAACCTATCCCTATAAAACAAAAAAAAAACCTAGTACAGCCCATTGGAGATAGATGGTCCCAATCGGATTGTGAGGGTGATGGCACATGTGGTGTTTTGGGCCCGTTTTTAAGCAGTCCGTCAAAAAACGCATGCGTTTTTGACCAGTTTCCATTAAGATAATTGGTCAAACCTGTAATAAATGGATGAGTTTTCAAAAACGCATGAGTTTTTTGATGGACTGCTTAAAAACGGTCTGAAAACGCGTTCAAAACGCAACATGTGCCATCACCCGAATGGTAAAGGTAATGAGGTTTCAAAAAGATTTGCACAAAAATTCACGACAAGGTATGTTTAGCCCCTTGTGAGTGTCAGGGGTAATAGATTATGCACATCTACCTAGACAATATAGATATATGGATGCGTCAATACATAGTGTGAAAATGAGACATGTGGTAAAACGTGGTAGATATACTAAAGTCTTAAAAAGCATTATATACCCTACTCAGAACGACATAAGGCTAAGGAACATTGTTAGTTGAACACACGTGTTGCTGGTTCCCTATAAATTTGGCATAATGGCCCATAAACTACAGATAGAACAATGTTCTTCTAGTTCTGACCATTTTCTATAGGTGCCAATAACCTGTGAATGAGTTGTCCTGTAGCTTGGGTCAGACTAGGTGACTATGAATTTGCATGTATTTGAGAGGCGTGTGTGTGACTTAGTACCATGGTACATGGTGCTGTCAGCTAAAGATCTGGACATACAAGGAGTTAAAGACATTGACCACATTTATCAAAACTAGTCCAGTCTGTGCAGTTGCCTGTGGAGTGCGCACGATCTGCACTGCTCGGGAAGTGTGCACCATATTTTTTTGGTGCACTTTGTTCATGCTGCAGAATTGTGGAGCACGTCAGTAATAAATGACTCCAAATAAACTCCAAATAAGCACTAACAAGCAAACTATTTTTTTTTTGTCTTGTCGTACACAGCAGACGTGAGATACTTTAGAAATACATGTGCATGTAGTTTGTACTGCAAAAAAACAGCGCAAACTAATAAATGTGGCCGCTAGTTTATGGAATTGGAACTTTATATGCAGATCCGATTCTGAACTGTGATTTTACCTGCCCATATCTCCGGCTCTATAGCCTTCTATAATACAGTACAATGGTTCTTGCCGCTATAGAGCCCAAGATATAGGCATCAAAATCAATGCTGCCCCTCCAGCTTCTGGCCCTGGCTCATCTCTGGCGAAAGATGACAATATTCTGCCAATTTTCATGACTATGGTAAATCACAGTAAACAGCCGTGATTTCACATAAAAGATGGAATTCAAGAACGTTTATATCACACCCTAACTGAGGGGGGCAGCTAGTGTAGTGAGGTAACCATAGGTGACAGCATAACCTTTAAAGGGGTTTTCCCATTTCAACAAGTTATTGATATTATTTGAAAATGGAAAAGTTATACAAATTTCCAAAATACTTTCTGTATCTTGCTTGCTGTCATGCTATAGAAAGCTTTATTGTTAATTTCCTCTGGATAGAAATCTGACAGTGGTCACACAGGTGCACAGCTCATTATATCTCAAAGCTCTGATTATTCTCTATGATACTAACGAGCCGTGCACTTGTGTGGACAATGTCCAACTTCTCTCCACTAGATGTAAGCAATAAAGCTTTCCATAGCATGACAGCAAGCAGAGATCTAGGAAATCATGAGGAATTGATACAGTAAGTATATTAGAAAATTGTATTTTTCATCATACAAACATTTTTCCCGAAGTGGAAACATCCCTTTAAGTGGACTCTAAATGAGCAGACATGGGCTTTACATCCAGCATGTAAATAGTGGTATGGAATACATTGTCTTAGTAATTTCTATTTCCCTTTATTACTTGTTTGTTGGCTTGGGATAAAAGTCCCTCGAAGCTTTGGAATAACTTCCTATAGCAAAACTAAGTGTTTACACGTAATTGGTGATGATTATTACAGATAATTCATGTAAAGCCCCCTGAGCAAGGATAAGAAGAAGATTCAGACAACACATGCATCAGTAATTATTCCCAAAACCACAATGGAGATGGGGTAACATTTATGTCTCCGGATTGGTAACACAAAGCACGCAGAGGCCACAATTATAGTTGAACAACTCTATAAAAAACAACTTTATTGAAAATTAGCAGTGACAAACAGAAGTTGTATTGTATTGTCTGGGATTCCCACCAGGAGGAAGCCCCTATGATCTACCAGTGGTGTATAATACAGCGGGGGGTCACCTGAATCTAAACCAAATCATATCAGTATTGGACTCCTGACACACAGACAGAACACACACAACACAATGCTTTCAGTGATCGAAGAAAGAAAGTTACTAACATGCAAAAAGTTGGCAAAAAGTCACCGAAAAGGGAAAGAAACTAAATGATTTCCAAGTGGTTGAACAGAATACAAGATTCATGGATATATATATACTCACTGTTCCAAGTTATTGGACTAGAATAAGATCAGTATAAATTCTATTTCTTGATGATATAAATTGTTCCCTTTACTATAAAAGAGATCTAGCCAGCAGAAAGAAGAACCAGGAACATGCCGGCAATGTGGTCTTTTCCATTCTGTATAAAGGTCTCTGCTGTAGGAAGGATATTTTATTATAATGGTAGCCGTATATGTATGTAAATAAGGATCAGCCATAACAGTGGTATCAGGGTCTACCTCATGCTACCAAAACAGCAGCCGGACTTCAGTTTGAAGATGTCCCATTAAAAACAGATACATTTCCAACATATCCCACAGATTTGAATCAAATTTTGGGAATTTTTAGGTCAATGCAACCCTCTGCTCTGTATGTGATTGGTCTGAGGAGCTTGATAATGTTATAGATGCAGTCATGATTTCCCATTTTATCTGTTTACAACACATCAAGCTCTGGCTCTTAGGAAGTTATCCCTTATCCATAGGTGATCAATTAAAGTTCAACTGCTGGGGCCCCCAAGCAATCACAGTATGGTGATGGTTGAACATGCGCCCTGCTGCTCTTATCAAAAAATATGACAGTGTGGGAAATTGATGAGTACTGCGCTCTACTATCTCTGACACTCTTATAGACAGTGAATGGGAGTGCAGGAGATAGCAGAGGGCAGTGCTCAGCAATTTCTGCCACTACCATACAATTGAAGGAAGCAGCAGGACACATGCTCATCGTGCCAGGTGCTCTGTTCTCATGACCATTGAGAAGGTAGGGGGGGGAAACAACTACCCCCAGTCTAACCCTTTCTAATCACCTTGCCATCTCCTCTCCTGTGGAAAAGAGATAACTTCCTAAGTTGGTGCAACCCGTTAAATATTATGGCTGCTCAATATACATGGACACAAAGCCGTATTCATCACACTCCCTCCAGCTTTCATGTACATAACATGGACTGGTATCAATGAGTGTGTGCACATCGGCATGATCAAAACTAGAAGGGTCACGTCCAGGCGCTGGAGATGGATGAGCACCGCTTACCCCTCCCCTCTCCATAGAGAATTGCAGGGCAAGCAGGGCCCACATGTCCTAAATTTCTCCGTAAATGGTCACAATGCAGTGAGACAAAGTGTGCTTACCGCACCGTGATCGGACAGAATAAACTGTGGGGACTGATATCCAGGTCACAAATGGTGCAGTCGGATATCGGTCCCCATTTCGGCCGTATGAATGAGCCCTAAGAAGTGTAATGCCTGTCCCCTGACATGTCCGTCTATTCCTATAAACTGTACATGACCAATATTGTTCTATTATAGCACAAAAATCTGAACCATAATGTTTTAAAGTCATTAAAAGAAATCAATGGCATCTTATTCTAATTAGGAATCTTGTGGTTTTCACCCAAGGATAAGCTATAAATATGCAGTCCGTGGCACTGACACCCACGCAGCAGCAGAACCATGGCCCCCTCATAATTGCTGTAGTCACAGCATACACACTGCTGAGCTGGTAGCCCTACGTCATGTATTGACTATGCTGACTGGCTTAGACAAACCCCTTTAATAGTGGATTTATTAGGATTTCCCAGCAGTAAGAGCTCCTTAGCAAGTCTAAAAAAACATTTTTAAAGTGGTTGTATAGAGGTTGAAAAACATGGTTGCTTTCTTACAAACACAGCGCCACACCTGACCGTGGTTGGTGCCAGTATTGCAGCTCAGCTGTACAGCGATGAATTTTACAATACAAACCATGGTCACGTGTGCTGTTTTAGGAAGAAAGAAGCCATATTTGTCCGGACAACCCCTTTAACTACCAATATTTTAGGAGGATTTGGGACTAGATGCACCGGTCTAAAATAGACGGCTGCATTACCCCCACTCCATGCAAGACCAATTGTAGGGAAATTAGCAAATATTTTTCTACATAACCTCCACCGCCATTTGTTTTTCTATTAAAATTTTCCAGCCAAAATTTACAGCGACTACAAGTAATATTTTTCCTGTTCCATTATGTAGCAGTTCTCATTCTCAACAAATTTAATAGAACCAAAAAAAGTATTTTTTTTGCATAATTTTGATCATATGCTACGACTTCAGGTTTTTTTAAAGTGATTTTTTTGTTGAATAATGTCTTAAAAGGAATTTTTCCCACTAACAAAACTTATAGACTGCAATCTCCAAAGGATAAGTGTTGTTCATGAGAAAATTCATTTAAAGATTGCTTTTTTTTACCTAAAATATTTCTCTATGACTAAAAAGGTAAATATTAAAAAATAGGACATTTTAAACACATTTTTTTCAAATCACATAAAAAAACCCATAAATAGAATCTATATTTTTCTCTGCCACTTTCCACCATTTACATTAGTAATATATATTTAGACATCATTTAGGAAGAGAAGGGAGGTTTTTTTTTTGGTTTTTTTTTTAAGGAACCCTTGTAATTAATCAAACAGGGGGAGGGTCTTTTCCAAGTCAGCAAATGATGCTCTTATGCACAGGATAGGAAATAATCTGATCATGTGGAAGGGGGGGTGGGTTCTACTGCTGGGACCCTCACCAATCCTGATGCAGGGTCCCGTTCTCAGTGGTGGGTGGGGCTTATCCTGCTGCTCTATACAATAATATGGGAGAGTCATAATATGGGAGAGAAATTGGTGAGCGCTTTGCTCGATAGTTTCTGACCCTCCCATACTATTACAGGAATGGCACAATGAGCTCCACCCATTACTGTGAATGAGACCCCGTTCTCTGGATTGCTGGGGGTCCTGTTCCCATGATTGTTAGGGCACCAGCAGTCGGACCCTGCTCAGACTGTTACCACCAAACCTGTAGATAGGGAATAACTTGTCAAAACCCCTTTAATTACAGATTTTTTAAAAATGAAATTAAAGGGGTTTTCCCACAAAGACAAGGTAGGCCCTAATTTGCTCATCAGTGGGGGTCTCAGCGCTGAGACCCCCGCAGATCGTGAAAACGAGGTCCGACCGACCCCTCGTCATTCCATCAGAGTAACGAAGCAGACGGTTGCGCATGACTGTTCTGCTCCATTAATCTTTATGGAGCAGACGGAGATCGTGAGAGTACTGGACCCCTTGTTTTCGCGATCTGCGGGGGTCTCAGCACTAAGACTCCCACTGATCACCAAGTTAGGGCCTATCCTGTGGCTAGAGCACAACTTTTCTTCGTAGGAAACCCCCCTTAAGGTATGCAATGTATATATGGAGGTACTATGAAGCCTCTGCTCCAGATAACAGGACACATTTCTCAATTTTGGTCGTGTTGGTCTATTGAAATCCTGAGTACAAGAACCGTCTTCAGCCAAACATGTAGTCAGAGGCTATTGTGAGGAGATGCAATGGACCATCGATACCTCAACACTACAACAAAGGGGGCAGAGTAGATATATTCACTGTATACGACTGGAGAACTAACTAACATTCCTACTAATCCTTGTGTATGAACATGATCTCAAATAAAAGATAGTCTTTCTTGTCCAAAGCAACCCAAATTTAAAAAAAAAAAAAAAAAAAAAAAACATAAAATGTCTTTGGGTAACTGGACCACTTTTCTCTGAGACAGGTTTCATACACAGAGGTCCACTTTAAGACTGTTCAAAATTGGCCAAAAAGGACAACAAGTACAAACTAAAAAACTAAATAAAAGAATCCAAGCAATCAGCAATGGGCATTGGTAAGATGGGGGCTGTATTGAAATAAGTGCTAAAAACACAAAAAACCCTTATAATTAGAAAAACTTGCAAGAACAGCAGTAAAAATACCAAGCGTGATTCTTCTTGTGTGGTTTCTGTCCAGCACACGGCAACCTTACAATCGGGAGATAAAAGGTAATTCAGGGTAATTCAAGGTAAAAACAGTTACAACAGAGTTTCCAAAAAGGTTCTTAGGGGTTCAGTCCTCCTTGTTAGTCACAAGGCGTGCTTCACACGTATCTTGTCCTGCGGATTAATCATCTTCGTCTCCTACATCTTCAAGGTCCCGTTTTCTTTTCTGACCCTTTTCTGTTATGGGAGAGAGAAACAGACATCAGTGAATAGGAAACAAGTGAATAGGTTTTACCAGCCATTTACCATCAGGGACACCTAGTCATAGATCCAGGCACCAAGATTGTGGTATGTCTCCTTCCTTCTAATATCAACCTTTAAAATTATGCTAATGAACCAGAAGAGCTCTGGAGGGAGTTACCAGAGTCCCTCCTTGCTAAAGCTTTCCAGGTTGTTACACTCTCTTCCCCTCTATCTAACCTTACACAGTGGGGGGTGGGGAGTGCTAAATCATGATACAACAGCTTGTAAAGCTTCTGCACGGAGAGACTCTCGTAACAACTTAAGAGCCCTTTAGGCTAATTTTAGAAGGAATGAGGCCATGAATAACAAAGAAAATTAGTCACGGTGCCTGGATTGCACACGTTGCTCGTGCTGGAGAGGAGAATAATGGTGCGCGGACGTTCTTACGGCCAAACAAAGAACGCACGTGGGCTCACCGTACATTGCCCAGGCACCAAAGCAAATTATGACGTATAGGCGACAGTAAATTTGTGGCAGTATATACGTTCCCCATACGTTCGTGTGCATGGGCCCTTAGTGAACCTGGTTTATCATGATGGAATTAGATGGTAGTTTTTCTATAAATCTTGGTTGGGGGAGCCTAAAACTTATCCCGCTCTGGCTTCAGCATCACTCCAATACTTATGGTTTCAGGTATGTGTCCAACCACATGTTCTGACTGGACTAAACTTCCCACCACTCAGAGGATGAAGCAGGTCTCAGCGGCATCTCCCCTCACCATAGGTTTCTATGTAGTCTATTACTTCATTGAGCTTCTGAACATATTAGAAGATGGAATTCAGAAATTTCAGAGAATAGGTAACTTTATCAAGAAGGGCGTGAGCACAAGATGAAACCAAGTATGTGGAGAACAAGACACTTTGCTCTGATATGATACGGTACAAAGTCACCTATAGTCACTTGTACTATTCATTCATGTAAAGTTCTTTTAAATTTCCAATGACATTTCTAATATACAAGATTCATTGAATCCCAACGCCCTAATAATGTTAATATATAACTAGAATATTAAACTATGTACAAAAATAACCTCATTGTCAAAAATTAGGTCAAGAATACATAGGAAAAAAAATAAACAAGCTGCCTATACCATCTGTATAAGGAGGATTAGCCACATACCATCCTGGTCAGCTTCATCCTCTTCATCCTCCTATGGACCAAAATAAGAAAAAAATAAATAAAAGATTAATGCTGGATTTTTGTGCTGCTTCAATGCAGATTAACCCCTAAAGTGATTGGGAAAAAACGTGATAACATGGGATTAAAATACAGCACTTAAAGGAACACTCCAGTCACAGCCGATTCATAGAAGAAGAGCCTGAAGGGAGGAGCATGACTCTAGGTTCTAGGAACACAATGAAAACAAGTCATGCTCATTTTTAACATTAACAGTGGTTGGGATTTGGCCATTTTGACCATAAAGAAGTTGAAAACAAAAAAACGTGAGAAAATTTAGCAAATGAATTGAAAACGGAATGAATTGTGTAAAGGTGCCAAGTGTGCGGTACATGCTGCAGAATTATTACAGATACACGTAGAAAGCAAGAATACAATATGAATAGTCGCACCTCCTCCTCGCCGCTCACTTCTTCTTCCTCTCCTTCCTCTTCATCATCGTCTTCCTCACCCTCTTCACCCGGTGGAGCGTCCTCATCATAGTCTTCCTCTGTGTGAGTGGGGGCAGCCTCAGTCACCAACAGACTGGAGATGTGTGTAATTTAGTCTCCAGTCTGTGAGCAACAGACAGAGGGAGTAACAAAACATCAGCTAATACAGAGTAGGTGACGGGTGTCGAAATGTGAAGACACCATGAACATAGTCAAGGATCTAAGTCAACAGGAAAGTGAAGGTATACGATAAATGGAACGATGAGGCAACTCTTTCCCATATCACCAACCTGCCTATTAGGACGGCAACACACCAGTGTGATCGGTCCGTATAAAACAGACCATGTGCTGGCACAATTTCATGGACAGATCACAATGCATATACCGTGCAATGAGAACATTTTGGAGGATCAGTGGTGTTGAACACAGTGATCCATCTGTTGCTTGGGGTGGAGAGCAGAACAGCAGAGGCCAATATAACAATAGTAGTAATACCTCTCCCCTCCAGTCACTGTGGGTCTCTGTATGAGGCAGTGTTGGGGACTTTGATGTCACACAGACCTTACGGCTCATCACTGGCCTCAGAAGGTGTTTGGCTGAGGACAATATTGAGCTGCAGCGACCATATTGAGTCAAATAGACATCAACACTGCAAGCAATTTTGCACACAGAGTCAGAAGTTACTGGAGGCGAGGATGGAGTTAAAGAGGTCAGGTCCTACACGGAACTATCGCTGGTTTCCTCCTTTCCGTAGCAGCAAGTAATGCCGGGGTATACAATGCTGGCTTCACCTGTAACAGGCAAGTGACAACGAAGAAGGGGATGTGGGACACTAAACCACTGGTCCTTTCTAGAATTCCCTCTTATGTGAAATCTCACCTGCTTACCAAAAAAAAAAAAAAATTCCTCCTAAGTCAGGAAAATATGACTCTTCTCACATCAGATAAGTCAAGTTTAACAAGCTGTGTGCCATATTATATCATATAAGAATCTCATCTTTCAGATCAAATCTTGTTGTTCTGTGAGCTACAGAACTGGACACGCAAGCAGTTAACTAGTTTCGGACCGCCCGCTGATATCTAAAGTCCTGAGTCTGCAGCGACATCTTTAGACTGTTTTAGACTACATAAAGGATCGCCATAGTCACCCCATTAGCCTGATACTATATATATTAACAAAACAACCGAAACAAAATGGAGAATTCATTAATGTTCATTTTGAGTGAATTTGAACAGAACGTCCTGTTGCGTGGGGGGGGGGGGGGGGGGGGATAGGGGGGCGGGACTTCATACTCACCGGGTGTTTCCTGCACAATGGAGCAAAACATAAGTCTCTAACACCTGTGTTAAAGGGTGTTGACCCTTTGATTGCCACCAAAGATGGTGGTGGCATTAACGAGCCATTGAAAACGTCATCAAAAGTCGCAAAAAAAATGACACCACCCACAGCTCCGTACACCAAGGTATGAAAAAGTTATTTGTGCCAGAAGATGGCAAAATGAAGATTTTTTTTTTTGTACAGGAGGTTTTCATTTTTGTAAATGTATGAGAACATAAAACCTTTAGAAATATGTTATCTATGTGATCGTACTGACCCAAAAGAATAAAGTAGGACATGTAATTTGGGGTGCTCGGTGGAAGCAGTAAAATCCAAGCCCACAAGAGAATGGTGCAAATGCGGTTTTCCATAATTTTCACTGCATTCAGAATTTTTTTCCCGCTTCCCAGCACACGGCATGGAATATTAAATACCATCACTACGAGGTGCAATTTGTTACCCAGAAAACAAGCCGTCACACAGCTCTGTACAAGGAAAAATAAAAAAGCTATAGATTTTTGAAGGCGAGGGGTGAAAAATGAAATGCGAAAAACGAAAAAGGGCCTAGTCCTTAAGGGGTTAAATATGACATTTTCGTGTTTCTGAATACTATAGAACAGAAGATAGAGCCATGTGAATTGACACTACCCCTACAACCACTAAACTTGAGTGATATTTGGAAATGAGGGCAATGAGAAGAGTCATAGTTGCCAGACTTTGGGAGAGATTCTTTTATATGTAAACTGGAGATTTCACATAAAAAGAGAATTCTAGAAACAAAGTAAAATCAGATAACAGGTTCTCTTTAATGACTACTTTTGTTATTTTATATCAACGACAACTGCTTCTCTATGAAATAATACTAGTTTTATTTATACCAACTTTATTAGTAGCACACAGGGCAGACATTGAAGTCATAAGGTACTAGGACTTTAAAAGATTTTCTGCTGTAAACTAATAATAGTAATAGGAAGTGCAAAGGAATATCCTACATTACACAAAATTAGACAGAGTTTTACTTAAAGTAGTTTCGGGAAAACCCTGTGGGGGCAGAACAGATGTGAGATATCTGTATGAGAGCCCAGGCTCCCAAATAAAGGGAAATAAAGTGTTAAACCAGACAGTAGCGATCATAGTCATGGTTTCCAAGGGAACCAGCCAAGTAATAATTGGGAATATTTTTATACCCGCACACCGGGAAGGGCTGTCAGGATTACGTTAGAAGCAGCCTCATTACTCTGCCGCATAGTATTATAGTATCGGCATCTTCCATCCTCTTTAATAATGTATCATCCTGTGACATCACTCCCATGTCAATTACGCTCTCAGTGCTATCCAATGTCTGCCCTCACTAAGTACTCCTCTGAGTATAACTAATGGCTGCCTTCCTCTGCTATGAGATATCAGTCACTGCAGTTAACCCCAATATTTCACTCCGCTTCAATGTCTCAGTAATAGGGTCCCACCAGCACCTATCCAGTAGAAGGAGCCCAACAAACATATTTATACCTATTGACTTTATGGATTCATGTACAGCATGGAAATCACATAACAGCAGATATTTAACAAATCAAAGGTTTCACCTAGATTTATTTTAAGTGAATGGATAAAAAAGGATCTGGGAAAGACAATTTCTCCATTACTCACCATCCTCATCATCATCCTCATCATCTAAACCCTCCACATAGGCCTCAGCATCCGAGTCGGGAGCCTCCTTCTCGTCATGGTCGTACCCATCTAGGTAAGTGAGCTGGGGTAGTAGCTTAAAGACGTTCTCCCGGTAGTCACTGAGGTTGGTGACCTCGCAGTTGAACAGGTCTAAGCTCTTGAGGCTCTCTAATTTTTTCTAGGAGTAAGAGAAATTATGTCTTTGACATTTTCTGTAAAATTTTACAAATTAATCTTCATATAGTTGGTTTAAGGATTTGATTCTTAGCTTATCAATATGATATAGCAAATGTCTGATGGGAGAGGTGGCCACATCCAGAGAATGACTGGAGAGGTGGTACCATCTTGGATCGGCGCAGGACAAACAGGAGGGACCCTCATCTGTCAGGTACATGACATGTGCCATAATTCAGACTCACCAGAGGTTCTATCGTACTCAGGTCCTTTATTCTGTTTCCACTTAGGTTGAGGTGTGTGAGGTTCGGACATTTTTCTGCCAGTACTTCCAGTCCACCAGAGATGTTGTTATCACTTAACTCCAACTATAGATCAAAAGAAAAAAACATGATCGCTCAGTCTGATGGGAAGGCACAAAGAAAATCACATAGCAGCAGTGCAGGATGTGGTCCTCCTGACGCTATCCACAGCGGAGAGAATAGAGGGGCAGAGAGGCGATCCTATACACCCCAGCCCTGACATACTAGTTGAGGCTTAGGACCTACTAGTCTATGGTATAACCCCTTTCAGGAATTCACCCCTAAATGACCAGACACCGTTTAGTATCATTGCTGTATCTTTCAGATTAGAATACAAACTTTTTAACAAGAAAAAAACTTGCTAAAAAGTGCCTGCGTCTTACAGACCGAAGGCCAGGAGGATCCAGCACTGCCAGACCCTCCTGACCGCTGTAATGGTGATCGCTATGTCAGCGCCTCACCCAACCTCCCCGAGAGGAGCCTCCACACTGCTCTCTCCCGGGTGCCTACTCACTGTCTACAGGACCTGCGGTGATGTCAGAATCATGTGACGAGAATGGGGACATGCTGCCCTGGGACAGGGTAAGAAGAAGAGGAAGGGAGGGGGGTTCTGTGTGTTCCTTAGGTGTATATAGCAGTGCCCGGTCAGAGTGTGAGTGTACGTTTCCATTTCTATTTGTGTATACAGCAGTGCTGAGTGCGTTTCTATTTCTATTTGTGTATAGCCGAGCTGCGTGTGTAAATATATGGATGTAGCAGGCTTGTGTGTGCTGTGCTTTTATATATATATTTTTCCTTTTTTGGAAGACTAAATCTGGGGTGCCTCTTATAGTGAGGAGCGTCTTATAATCCGAAAAATACGGTACTCTCTTTTGGTTTTGAAAAAAATATCCCATTCATCATCATATCTGATGGGCAAACAAAATAATTGTACTGCCTTTTACAGTATTAAACCATATGGTTACTTTTTATTTTTTTTTAATTATTACAGGCAGTCCCCTACTTAAGGACACCTGACTCCTAGCTACAGACTGACCCCTCTGCCCACCGTGACCTCTGGTGAAACTTTCTGGATGCTTTATATTAGCCGCAGGCTGCAATGATCATATGTAACGTTTCTAAGGTTATATTGATAATTCTTGGTACCAAAAAAATGTAATTGTCGATGGCGCAAAAAATTTTTTTGTCTGGAGCTACAATTACAAAATATACAATTCTGACTTGCATACAAATTCAACTTAAGAACAAACCTAAAGAACCCATCTTGTATGTAACCCGGGGACTGTCTGTACTTTGTCTATTTCACTTTTATATAGAAATATAATATATAGAGATATATATTTTTTTTTTAAATGTTTAGTCCTCAAAAAGCCTCTCGTAATACATTTGCAGTGTGGTCGAGGCTCTGGTTACATAAAAGACATTTTATATTGTCTGCTTTCTCTTTCTTAATCTCATGATGCCTCAGCACAGCGTCACATGACCAGCCAGAGAATAACCCATCTCTGCTAGCTGCAGGGGTGCATAACGATCATCCACGCCAAGATAGCAAAACAACATAGTCAGGGATATCCAAGCTCAGAGCAGATTCACTCAGCAACTAAAGTGAAATATAATAACAGAAATAACAAAAACAGGCGAGAGACAGAAAATACCAAAATGAAGAACCTGGTAGTTTTGGTTGGTCTGACCCATTCATTTTTGACATTGATTAACACTAAAATAAAATGTTAGACTTTCTATTTATTTTTTTATTATTGTGTCACATTTGTTTAATATTTGGTTAGAAAAAAAAATTTCTGCAAATCTGTGTCGGGCACCAATTTTTTCTTTTTTTGTAAATCCACTCTAAAGTGTATATAAACTTATGTGCACAGTGTGTGTTTTTTTTCGGGTTCCTCTACGGTTAGAAGTTATATGGCTCCTGGAAGACATTCATGCTGTATCTTTTCATTTGTAATGTAACTGGGGCATCTATATCCGCTTCCATCTTCTCCTCAGGGAAGACAGCAGGCGTCCCACATGCTCCGCCTAAGCTGCAGGAGCGCTAAAGCAGCGAGGCCAGAAGACCACACTACACACATAGGACCTGCACCACCCGCTGCCATATAACCACATGGGGTTATTAAATTGTTATATCAAATATCCTACTCATTCCTGGCAGAAACTAGGAAATTACAGCACAAGTAAATCCGGCGATCATGGCGATTCTGCTACTGCATTCAAGTATGGGGAGTGCTCCTAGAGAGCGGTTCTGCTACATTCTTCATCAGCTTTCATGCTCCATTTCTTCTATTCAATGCTACCACCAATAGGTGGCGCTGTACTCACATGCTAGATGACATAGCTGTACAGGACTAGGACCACAATTTGGGATCTCAGCAGTAATAAAAAAGGATAGATATATATACAGGCAGTCCCCAGGTTACGTACAAGATAGTGTCCAGAGGTTTGTTCTTAAGTTGAATTTGTATGCAAGTCGAAACTGTATATTTTATAATTGTAGATCCAGACAAAAACCATTTTTTTGCTGTAATGGGACCAAGGATTATCAATAAAGCTTCATTACAGACACCTTACAGCTGGTCATTGCAGTCTGGGACTAAAGTAAAGCATTCAGAAAGCTTCACCAGACATCAGAGGGGTCTGTCTGTAACTATGGGTTGTCTGTAAGTCGGGTGTCTTTAAGTAGGGGACCGCCTGTGTATAATATAATATATATATATAAAAAAAAAAAAAAAAAAAAGTATACAACATCAACCTGAACAATACAAAGACCATGATCTGTGTTACCTTTTTCAATTTGTTTAACTTTGGTAAGTTTGCGACAGAGCTGAGGCAGACGTTGATTGTGCTCAAAAATTCCAGTTCTTCAAATTCATCCGTCAACCCTTCGATTTTGCCATCTTTTGACCGGCAATTGTCCAGGACAAGCTCTTTTACCTGAGGAGAAATATAGTATATGATAATTATGGCGATAGCTGCACATACAGGGCGGATGATAAAACAACATTTCCCTAGCTCCATGGGGATGATCTCATCCATATCCGTCCTGTTCTAATAGGGATCAGAGTGTAGCTTCCCCATCTTTGACAAACAAGGAATTATCTGTGTGGTATTAGGAGGGGGAGCTCTCTTGTTGCTCTGTTACCTCTGGTTTTTGGATGCGACCCTTGTCGGGGAGGAGGAGGGGGGGATGTTCATGAGACTCTTAATGAGAGATTCCAAAGGCCCCATAGGATGTGACTTCCTGTGTCGTTCCATGGACACTCATAGGATGCAACAAGATCCGTGACCCCGAGTGCAAGAGCAGCGGGGCAAGCACAACACGACAAGTGTGTGTTCTTTATATTCCCGTCCTTGGCCCTCTGCATTTCAGTCTTGTGCTCCCTTCCTTTAAAACCCATAACTTTTTTATTTTCCTGTTCAGTAGCATTTGTGCCATTATCTTTGAGTGCTCTCAATTTATGGCTTTCGCTGTGAAACGTTTGTGCTTTATATCAGTTCTAGGAAAAACAAGTGATTTAATGGTCCTTTTTGGATCCCTAGAGGGATTTTACTGCTGTAACCTGCACCCATCTATAGTCTTTTAAACAGCTAACACCCATGAGTGGTGCCATATACGTGTCTATTTTCCACGATGTAGGGGTGGCCCGCAGCGCCGACACGACGTATTCACTAATTTTATAAGCAGTTATAAATCACTCCTTGTAATCTTATATCTATTTGCAGCAAGGTTAAGCATATATGGTGAGAATATACAAACTAGATGCACATGTTGCCCCTAAAAGGTAAAAAAAAGGGGGGGGGGCTTAGCTATAAGAAGTTTTGCTGTGGGACCTTATGATATTTGTTTCCACCCCAGCTAAGTGTGCATGTGCCCGGGGAGAGCAGAGTAACCCCCTGGCTGCACATTACACAGACCCTCAGAACACATCAGATTCCGCTGCAGCTGCACTTCCAGGAAACACAATGTTGTTACTTAAAAACTTTACTAGTTACAAAAGAACAATAGGGCTTAGGCCAGATAGATTGTGATTGTACTAAACTATGACAGAACCTGCGCCAAATTTATTATACTGGATCCGTCACCCTTCATTACTACGCGTCACAACTTGTAATACTAGGCCCTATTTATTAAGGTACTTGTAAAATTCAATTGTCTGGCAAAAAAAGAAGGCTGCTTTCATTCAAAAACAGCCCACAAGCATTATGTGGTATTCCAACTAAGCTGAACCTATCTCTATACAGGCCAGCTGCAATACCGAAACAGACCATGGTCAGGTGTGGCGCTATCTTGGTTTAATTTTTTATTTTTTTTTAAAGAAAGCAGCCATGGCTTCCAACCTCTGGACAATCACTTTAATGCTGTCACGCTCCTTATTTTTGGGTGCATTGTACATCAAGCACCAGAGCCCCAGCACATGTATAAATGCATTGTAGTTTCTCTGTGGAGTTGTGTGCAAAAAAAAAAAAAAATCTCCAGTAAATAGTATTTGGGAAGTACATTTCCACACAATGGAGCTTGGAATTTTCTGCCTTGGACCACAGATCTTTCCTCTCCCAATAGAAGACAGGGGAAAAAAAAAACTCAGCAGAACACACAGAAAGTCCAATGGTCGGAGGATTCTGGTTAACCCTATGGGGACCAGGGCAGAGTGTACTTGTTCTGTCTCGATTCTCGTGTTCCTCACATACTTAGGGTCGTGTGCACCTCTGCATTAGAAGTACCCAAAGACGGAAACCAGAGTACCAGAGTAGTGTAAGGTTGTTTCGCATCTTGCTGAGTAAACGCAACATATGGCATCACCCTAAATAGTATTTGGGTTTTTGGGCAGCTCTAATTGATCCCCTGACCATCACTTTAACCGTCAAGTGTTACAACAAAGTACCAGTGTTTCCAGTAGGTTCTACATCTGTGTTGATATTGACGCAAAAACTAATCCCCCCCCCCTCCCATGAAAAATGATAAAACCTGGGATGAAGCTTTTAAAGGATCTGACACAGATGTGAACAGAACCTAAGGAGATCACACCCCACTCCCAAATCCATAACAGTGTAACACTAGTGAATCAAGGCAAATACATAAATCAATGGTGGACAAGGACTGTATATAGATTCAGCAAGAGACAAGCACACATCACAGCAGGAGGCTGCTCGGCTCCAAAATATTACACACCCAAAGATACACCCATGGGAGCAGCCACTTCTTATCAATGGCACACACAGGAAAACATGTTAAAAAAACCTGCTCAACTAACAATTCCCCAATGTGGGGTTACTAGTAGAATCTCTCCCCAGAGCAGCGGCGTGTTCCTGGAAGATGCAGTGTCCTGGGAACTCACAGCAACCTATAGGCTAAACCGCAACACCTCTACTGTATAAGGAGGAGCCATATACCACAGGATCCACCTCATCTAGGGAGCTGTAAAGATTATACACGTTCCCAGGATAATATAAGATCTGCAGCAGAGATCAGACGCTGTGCTACAGATTCCGTGACACTATTCTGTGTCTAGATACTTGTGATAAGACTTTCCTTTCCATCCTCCATATCCCTGCTGTCCACCCAAGGGCACACATTTCCACTGAAAACAATAGGAGCTGGAATACATGCAGTTTATAAAGTCACTTTTTACTAAAGTCTGCACTGGAAATCTTCCAGTGTGAACACGGCCCAGGCAGATATATACAGTAGCCTATAGTATAGTATACTGCCCTCCTCCTACCTCTCTGTGACTACACCTGGGCCAGACAGGAGCCTGCAGCTCTTCAGTTGTCACCGGGTACCATGTGCTGTTGCCAGGCAACGTGCCCAAATCTGGGTCACGGCTTGCCATAGAGCGCAGCTCTCCCTTGATAACATGGCCGCAGTGGGCACACAATGACACCAGTATCACACTGACCCGCGGACATCAGCCCCCTAACAAATATCATGGGAAACCTCCACTTGTACACAACACGGCTCCGCAGTACGGTGTAATCGTCACGTCTATGGCCGATATCGGCGACCGATCACAATACAATCATTTTTTCGGTTACAGTGCACGATCGGGAGCGCCAGGGCGATCGCACATGGCAGCTGTGATACATCCTCATTCCCGCCTCATCCACCATGCTCACTCGGGGCCTGCACACCCGCTGCGGGTCACGGATCACCGCCCTCCCCGGCACCCCCGCGGCCCCCTGCTCCCCCGGGCCGCGCTCCTTACATCGGCCGGTGTCCTGTTCCGCAGCTCCAGGTGAATCCTCCTCTTCATGTCCATTTTGCGGCTGCTGCTGCTTTGTCTACAATGGAGTTGCTCGGGGTCGGGGGTGACGTCAGTGTCACGTGCTGTCCGGAACAGTCACCTGATGATATTTAGCCCCTCCCTCTTTTTTTCTCCCATTCAGTAGACGACTTGGAAAAGGTCAAGCAAGGATTGTGCGGG
Organism: Engystomops pustulosus; assembly: GCF_040894005.1. Lineage (NCBI taxonomy): Eukaryota > Metazoa > Chordata > Amphibia > Anura > Leptodactylidae > Engystomops > Engystomops pustulosus. The sequence continues at coordinate 178,691,816 of NC_092414.1, forward strand.
GAGGCTGTGTCACGCCGGGACGGGCGGTATTGTTAGTTACTGTACGGGATGCCGCGTCGAGTAGCGTCCTGTATACGGAGACGGGGGCAGAACTCGGCGGTTAACTATGTATTACAGCGTACAATAACATTGTTTAGTTTGGTTGACTGACATCTCATTCGTCCAATCGAAGTGCAGCTTCCTTTATACGCAGCCAATAGCGTGCGATCCCGCTCGTGTGACGCAGTAGCGAGGGCGCGCGCTCAAGGGCAGAGAATAACCGGAGACTGTAGCCGAATGATTGGCGCTCGCTGTATTTGTATTGATACAAGGGGGCGGAGCTACGGCCTCAGGCGACCTGGTGCCGCCCACCAATCATGTCTAGCAAACTTACCACACGAAATAAACTGAAAATGATAATAATTTATGATATACTATTATACATTTATAATACTGGGAGTCCTGAGTTATATACTGTACTGTACAAGCTCATATGAATAGTGGCCCATAATTGATCAGCATAAATACCACCCCCTCTTAATTCATTAAAATATATACATTCCCTGATTAATTAAAATGTACTCCGTGCCTCCAAAAATATACACAGCCCCTGTCCTCAAATTATTATAGTGAATAAAAATATATACATTCCCTCCACATATACAGTCATAAAATATACTAACCCAGTGGATAATGGGTATAACGAACACTGGCGCTAGCAGAAATCAACAAGCTTTATAAGGGTGATGCCACATGTGGCGTTTTGAACCTGTTTTTGGTCCGTTTTAAAGTAGTCCGTTAAAAAACGCATCCGTTTCTGACAGGTTTTACCAATTATCTTAATTAAAACTGGTCAAAAACGCATGCATTTCCAAAAGACAGACGGACTGCTTAAAAACGGACCAAAAACGGGTTCAAAACGCCACATGTGGCCACTTTTCAATAGACATGTCTCTGCATGTACATGTGTCTTTGCCTCCTGTGAGAGCTTCAGCCTTTCCCTCTTCTCCCCATGCTGCCCTCTGCATATACACTCACTTTATTAGGTACACCTGTCCAACTGCTCGTTAACACTTAATTTCTAATCAGCCAATCACATGACAGCAACTCAGTGCATTTAGGCATGTAGACATGGTCAAGACAATCTCCTGCAGTTCAAACCGAGCATCAGTATGGGGAAGAAAGGTGATTTGAGGCCTTTGAACGTGGCATGGTTGTTGGTGCCAGAAGGACTGGTCTGAGTATTTCAGAAACTGCTGATCTACTGGGATTTTCACGCACAACCATCTCTAGGGTTTACAGAGCATGGTCCGAAAAAGAAAAAACATCCAGTGAGTGGCAGTTCTGTGGGCAGAAATGCCTTGTTGATGCCAGAGGTCGGAGGAGAATGGGCAGACTGTTTCAAGCTGATAGAAAGGCAACAGTGACTCAAATCGCCACCCGTTACAACCAAGGTAGGCAGAAGAGCATCTCTGAATGCACAGTACATCGAACTTTGAGGCAGATGGGCTACAGCAGCAGAAGACCACACTGGGTGCCACTCCTTTCAGCTAAGAACAGGAAACTGAGGCTACAATTTGCACAAGCTCATCGAAATTGGACAGTAGAAGATTGGAAAAACGTTGCCTGGTCTGATGAGTCTCGATTTCTGCTGCGACATTCGGATGGTAGGGTCAGAATTTGGCGTCAACAACATGAAAGCATGGTTCCATCCTGCCTTGTATCAACGGTTCAGGCTGGTGGTGGTGGTGTCATGGTGTGGGGAATATTTTCTTGGCACTCTTTGGGCCCCTTGGTACCAATTCAGCATCATTGCAACGCCACAGCCTACCTGAGTATTGTTGCTGACCATGTCCATCCCTTTATGACCACTATGTACCCAACATCTGATGGCTACTTTCAGCAGGATAATGCGCCATGTCATAAAGCTGGAATCATCTCAGACTGGTTTCTTGAACATGACAATGAGGTCACTGTACTCAAATGGCCTCCACAGTCACCAGATCTCAATCCAATAGAGCATCTTTGGGATGTGGTGGAACGGGAGATTCGCATCATGGATGTGCAGCCGACAAATCTGCGGCAACTGTGTGATGCCATCGTGTCAATATGGACCAAAATCTCTGAGGAATGCTTCCAGCACCTTGTTGAATCTATGCCACGAAGAATTGAGGCAGTTCTGAAGGCAAAAGGGGGTCCAACCCGTTACTAGCATGGTGTACCTAATAAAGTGGCCGGTGAGTGTATACACAACTTCCCATTTCTCACTCCTTCAGCCTGTCCTAATGGCAGCCTCTAGTGTATTTTTTTTCTTAGTCCATCTCATTGACAGACACAGGGAGAGGGGAATAGGATGAGTCATAATCTTCTGCTGCAGACCATGCAGAGACATGTTAACAAAGATCCCACAGAGTGCACAGAGAGTCTGCACACAGCACTAATGGAAGCATTAGAGACGATGCATCAATTGGTTAACATTCAGGGATTATTATTAAAGGGAACCTACCACCACGATTTTACCTATAAAGGTAGAACGGGTGGTAGGTGGATGTATGGGACATGAGGATAGCCCTTTTTAGAGCTAATCCTCACGTCCCTGCTATCTTTTTAAGCTTCTCGAACAAGGTCGCGCAGCTCCTCGTAGCTGCGTGCTGAAGATGTCAGGGTAGGAGGATAAAAGAGGCTACTGGGTGTGGAGTAGCTGCGATGTGTAGCCTCATGTCCGGCTACTCCGCGCCATAGTAGCCGCTTAAAAAAATTTACATATTAGGGTATTAATGTTTTAAAAAGATAGCCGGGACGTGAGGATTAGCTCTAAAAAGGGCTATCCTCGCGTCCCATAGATCCACCTACCACCCATTCTACCTTTATAGGTAGAATCGTGGTGTTAGGTTCCCTTTAAGGCAGTAAAGGCATCGGGGCAATTTATATTAAAGAGTGGCCAACCCCTTTAATTAAACTTTTATGACCTTTAGATCAACTTTTATTACATTTCTTTTGGGTGTGTTTTGATGCAAAAAACATCTAGTTGGCCACTTATGTTTATAGAACGGATGCTTTAAGGACATGAGGATACCTAATATTTATAGGATTGCTGTAGTTTATTTTTTATAGGTATTCAATGGGAAGGAGGGTTTGAAACATTTAACTTTATTTTAACTTTTTATTAGAAAATGTTTTACTTGAGGGCCCCTTAGAGTAATTGAACCCTCTCATTGTTTATACAATATATTACAATATTACAGAACTGCAGTTTGTGAATATACTACCTCTCTATTACACCATGCTTCCAGCAGGGTGTAGTGGGGATCTTTAAAGGACATGCTCAGGATCTGCTTCTTTCAACCAATCTGCACTCCAGTGAGACAGCCCTAGAACTGCCATTTGAATATAAGACCAATCTAGAAAAAAATAAGAGCTAAAAAACCCAAATTAGTGATTAGTGATTATTATATAACAAAAAGCAAGAAGTCATAAAATGGTCATAAAGTTGGTTTAAACAACATGGACCCCAATATAGGTCTCTCCACATCATATTAAATAACTTTTAAGAAGTCATTTATTAAAATTTTTAAAAAGGAATTCATTGCAATGTGTATTATGTACACTAGGTGTCACACTTGAGCTATGTATCTTGTTTGTGGATTACATTTGTTCTAAATGTACACAGGAATTAAAGGGGTTGTCCGAGTTTAAAAAAAAAATATATATATATGTGGCCGGGAGCAGGCTGCCTAAAATAATAAAGCTGTACTTACCTCCGGTGCCCTCCGGTATCCTGCGCTGCTGTCGCTCCGGTCCGGGCGCCATGTAAACAAACATGGCCGCCGGAGCAGCGCTGCATTCATCTTCCGGCCGGCCGTGGCCGGGTACGCCTATCCGTCCCTATACACAGCATTGTGTATGGGGGCCGGAAGGTTGTCGGGTCCGGCCGGAACTGAGATACGGGAGGGCACCGGGAGGTAAGTACAGCTTTATTGTTTTAGTCAGCCCGCTCCCGGCCACATATAGTTTTTTTTTAAAACTCGGACAACCCCTTTAATAAAGGTGATAAAACTGTCAGTTGTATTATTGACAATAATAATAATAATATAATATGACTACGGAGCAAATGCACAGGTCCTGGGATGCCAATTGTCACGGGTGGTCCCGCGACCCGTGCTGCCCAGCCAGCGTGTCTCACCGGGCCCGGCCCCTGGTTCGCTCCCCTCCGCGCGCGCTCCCGACTGCTAGGGCGCGCGCGCGGCTCCTTCTCAAGATTTAAAGGGCCAGTGCGCCATTAATTGGCGCTGGTCATATTGCCCAATTCTATATAAGCCTGCCTCTTCCTCCAAGCCCTGCCGGATCTTTGTGCCTCACAGCCTGAGAGAAAGCTTTACTGCGATTAACCTGCGTTCCTGTGTCTCCTGCGTTCCTGTCTCCCTCCATGTTCCGGTGTTACCTGACCTCCTCCGTGTTCCCGTGTACCAGTGTTCCTCCGTACTGCTGTCCTGTGTGCCGTGTTCCCGTACCCCTCTGCTTGGACCTCCTGTTGCTGACCCCGGATTGAACTCTGACGTTGCATCTCTGCCGCCTGCCCTGACCCTGTGGCTGGACTTTGACCACAAGATTGATTGCCGTTCTTGTACCTCAACCTTGGCCGCCACTGCAGACAAGTCACGCCTGAGGAACGACCCGGTGGTACCACGCCACAGCTTGTCTAACTTGCTTTGCGGCGGGCTCTGGTGAAAACCGGGTACCACTTAGACCCCGGTCCCAGTTAGTAGCTTGTGTCATCGTCTGCAGTGGTCCAGAGGATCCACACCCGCTAGCCTGACACCAATAATAGGTTACTTGCTGTCGTCACTCGCATGCACCCATCGTTCTTCTCCGTGTAATTGGCTTAATACTGTCTATATGTACAGGTGCGTAACCATTGGATGTATTAGTTCATTACATGGGTCAACAAAATGAACTCTATCTGTGGATGGATGAATCAGAATTGGTTCCAGGGCGAGGGTCAGCAAATGAGTGAAAGCTGCCTTAGACCTGTCTTTGACATCGATGTGCCATCTGTGCCCCAAACATATCCTCCAGCCAGGGTACGGCGCCAGCTCTGGGCATATCTGGGTAAGTGCCGGGGCCCAGAGCTGCTGGGGGGACCCACATAAGGCTGTACATAAGGAATACATGGGGGTGAGGGGCCTGTATCTAATGAATCCATAGGGGGTGAGGGGGGCTTATATAAAATAACCATAAGGGGGCATTTACTATGATAAAATAGGAAATATTTTAGGGAATAGGAGACTGTTTTAATTTCTGAATTTTTAATGCTGCCATGTAAGTTCACTGCAAAGGGGCCCACTGAGACTCTGTCGCCCAGGGGCCTACTGATACCTGGAGCCCACACTTCCTCCATCTCATAGACCTAATGTGGTATGGTGAGAGGCAGATTAAGGAACAAGAGACCCACTGTAACATTTATCAGGGACATAAAACTGGTATTATATGTCTATCATCCTCCTCCTTGCCCCTGCAAGCACGGGGCCGTGTGAATGAGCCCTAACAGCGTGTGAAAAGACATCACTGAGGGCTCTGGAAACACCCACCAGAGCCCTTCTGGCTCATAAGAATAAAAGTTGATCTTAGAAGGAAGGAGACGATGGATAACAAATATAAGAAGATACCACAGTCACAGTGGCTGGACAGTCCATTGGTGGACTTTTTATGTTCATGTTGTCTTTTTACATTTTTTTTTTATTTGTTTTATTTGATGTAATAAAGTGTTATTTTATGCTTTCTACATTTTGGTTATTGTTTCCCTTTTTTGTGGTGTTACTGTACAATTCAGGTAACAGGTAAGTTGCCAGTGACTCTTATCCTTTTGTATCCCCATTTTCTTGATTTAGAGACATAGGGGCAGATTTACTTACCCGGACCATTCGCGATCCAGCGGTGCGTTCTCTGCGCTGGATTCGGGTCCGGCTGGGATTTATGATGGTAGTTCCTCCACCGTCCACCAGGTGGCGCTGCTGCGCTTTTAAAAAATGCTGCGTTTTTTCCGAATCGGTCAGGTTTTCGCTCGGCCACGCCCCCCGATTTCCGGCGCAATTCAGGTACAATCGGCGCAAATCGGAAATATTCGGGTAACATGTCGGGAAAACGTGAATCGGGCCCTTAGTAAATGACCCCCATAGAGAGAATGCACTGGTTGTGTTGCTGTCATGACCAGGCTTCTATTCCCATTCACCAGCTTGTCATGTATACAATCATTGTATTGTCTCTATGTCACCCATGCCAGAGCTCGCTCCCATATAAAATAAGCCCTGTCACCTCCACGTGTATAGTCCTAGTTACAGCGGAGAGACTGATATTGGAAGCAGAGGACATTTATTTCACCAGTAAGTCATTTTAATATCGATTTTTTTTAATGTCATACTTTGTATCATGGCACCTAATATTATAGAAATAGAATCTTTTATCTGCTATATACACACATTATATGTACTGAGGCAATTTAGAAGATCTTTATTGTTGGTCTGTATTATTATCCTTGTTTATGGCTGCTCATGTACCTCTATAGTCACAGGAGTAAGCGGGTTATTTGACTTAGTATACAGTAGTAAACCCTACTAATGCCAAATTGTTTTGTAATTGTTAAGTGTTAAAGGAACACTCCAGACAAAGCTAATTTAAGGAATAGTGTTCCTTTAATTAATACCGTTTTTCATGTATGGCGCTATTTGGATACTATTTATTGGTATTATTTGACAACACTATATGGTTTTTACATTTCTACTGATTTAATACAATGTAGTGTATTATTTGCTCTAGTTTTTTTTTATTTCAGAATTTAACAGGAAAGTTACCAAAACAACAGCCAAAAGGATGAGAACAGGGAAATGGTTTGTGGTCACCACCTAAAGAACCACAACCTGCATTAATCAGTTCTACCTGTTGTCTGTTCTATTTGCACAACAGCAGGAGAAATTAATTAGCAATCAATGTTGATTGATAAATGGACAGGTTGACTGAAGTGTAATGGACTTGGAGTCACCTTCGGCCTATGGAGTGGGAGGGGTGGTCCGGGGGAGAAGCAGCGCCTCGGACCGCCCCCTCATGAATACACCGGACCGCTTTAAGAAACGGTTCAGCATTCCAATTGTACTGTGCGGCAGTGCCTGCTAACTTTATCTGAGTAAGCAGCTCCTAGTTCCTTTTTTATGGCTCCATTGCACCCCAAAAGAACAGGGCAGATTGCACATGCACCCTACTGCGCTATTCATCTCTGTGGTGCTGAAGAAGATAGAAGATAACTCCATCAGTACTATAGACAATGGCCCACATTTATTAAGGGTGATGGCAGCTTGGCATTTTGAATGGGTTTTTGGCCCATTTTTAAGCAGGCCGTCAAAAAACGCATGTGTTAAAAAACGCATGCGGTTTTTGAAAACGCATCAGTTTTTGAAAACGCATCAGTTTTTGACAGGTTTGACCAATTATCTTAATTGAAACTTGTCAAAACGCATGCGTTTTTTAACGAATGCGTTTTTGCACTGACTGCTTAAAAACGGGCCAAAAACGTGTTCAAAACGCCACGTGTGCCATCACCCTAGAGCTTTTCTGATGGACTTTGCACATTCTTTTCAGTGCAAACTGCTTGCTCATGTATTTATAAAGTGTCTGTGACACATATGTGTTGGGGCTGCACTATACCCGAGGCGACACAAAATTCTGCACTGAAATGGGTGTTCATGTGCACAGTCTGTGCGCCAGAATTATTTTGAAGTGTCCACCCGAGTTTTGTTGCATGTTCTATGTTAAAAGTGCACCATAAAAACGTTGCTGCATTCTGTCGGAGCAGTGCAGGGGGCACCAGATTCATGATCTGTGCACACTTCACAGGCAAGTTGCACCTAGTGCAGTTTGGACTGTTTTTGATAAATGTGGGCCAATGAATGGAGCTACAGGGAGTATATCCACCCTGTTGTCTGGGTACAACATCCCATGCAGTGGTATAAATATACACCAGAAAACAGCCCTACATTGATTTCAAAATGAAACATTGAAAAAAGTCAGATTTTAGAAGCCAGAATTTACCACTAAACAAACTTTTTCTCTATTTTTGGAGTTTTTATTCTACACTTTGATATATGCATAATACAGTGCTGGAAAACAGCTGTGCCTATGGAAAGAATACATTAGCATCTCTTTTGTTTGTTTTTTTACCATATTCCTCTCCTGGAGATATCAGGACTGTCACAACCACAGGACACTTGGCCTGATCTCCAGGTGCATTTGACAAGACACTAAAGATACAGGTTTCGGTCTTAGCAGCTGCTAGTGAAGCCTTTGTTGTAGTTATCGAATCTAATAAAACAACCTAAGCAATTACATGTGCAACATCCATCAACCGGGGCCTGACTGCAGTGTGGGGGCATTCAGGATTCCCTGGGACCTGGGTGGCTGGCTGGTAGTGCAGCCTAGCGCCACAGTTATGTCACAGGTGGCTTCATCTAGGACAGTGATGGCGAACCTTTTTGAGCCTCAGTGCCCAAACTTAAACCAAAAGCCACTTATTTATTGGAAAGTGCCAGAACAGCAATTTAAGCAGTAATGTAGTTCTCCTTGTTCATTGACAACTTTAAATCCTTCAGCCTCCCAAGGACACCAACGCAGTTGAAAAGATGAGGGCAAATTCACCTATCATTGTAGGAAGATTCTGCAGGCAGATTCTTTGAGTTCTGTCTGGTGAACTTCATGCTGGGGTGATGGCGTGGGTGCCCTTAGAGAGGGCTCCGAGTGCTGCCTCTGGCACCAGTGCCATAGGTTTGCCACCACTGATCTAGGAGAACAGGCCTTATCTACGCTATGTCAGGGCCAGGTGGGAAATGCAAGAAGGGGCCACAGTATAGTGAAGGGATCCCCTTGGGGCATTCCCGGTGTGTGTGGTGATGGATGCCCAGGCAGACGGTGAAGGGGAGGCACGTGATGTTTGCAACAATCAGGGATTACATGTGCAGACATAAATCTTAAACTAAAACCTCACAGCCTCTGCAATGGCACACAGTACAAAAAAGTGTCAGGAAACAGGCTGTAAACATTTCTCTCTGCAGCTTGGTTGGCTGCGGGTTTTGTAGTTTGGTAGCGTACCTCGGCCCTGGTCCAGTGGTTTGTGGCCGGCTAGTAAGAGCCAAGAAGGGCTCTGCTGTTTAGGCAGCAATCTGGATGGCAATCTCTGTGGTGTTAGCTCACAGAGCTACTAGCCTCTTTTGGGAGAGAGAGACTTGGTCCTCTCCCTAGGACAAAATAGTAAAACCCAGAAATCCAGCCAGGATTGCAACAATAATTAATATCAATATGACATATTAACCAGTGCACAGGCATAGGATCTTGTGGGTGTAATACCACTTGGTAATATTAGATGGCAGCAAAGGATAACAGATAAAGAGGATTTCCAGTGTTAGTAGGTAAAACTCCTAGGATTAGCAGAATAGAGAGAGCCGCACTTCATTACTAAGGCAGGGAGCCATCTTGAACTCATTTGTTAGTAATGTCCCATCCAGCGGGCCATTACTCATGGTGCCCCAGGGATTAGGGGGCCCCACAGCAATGATATAATAGAGCAATACATCAAAGCCCCCAGAGACATAATTTTCTAGGGAGATCTAGGAAGCCCCAAAGTGATATCATCAGGTCACCAATACACTTTAAAGCAATGGTAAAGAGCAATATATGGGGCCTCAAAGACATCATTATGCTTGTGCCCTATAAATAACAAATCTGCCCCTATCTTCAGCAATCTCATAGTGTTACATGGAGTGGCAGAGAGATTGCTGCTCCATTTATACAGGGTTGCAAGGGGCAAGAGGGGTGTCAGATAAGACAATTCTCAGCTATCCTCTAGATGAGCTGTAAACTGGGCACAACCTCTTTGGGTTACCTAGGTTGTGACTAGGAAAGGTTCTTATGTTTAATGACTAAAAATGACAGAAGCTTTGCTACTTTCAAGTCACTGGGTGGTTGTGTGTCTGATACAGGATCTCAGAATGGTTTTGGCTGAGGGTGATATTTTGCACTGTATGGGTGTTCAGTTGAAGAAGTAATAAAAAGCAATACGTTGAGCTTACCCTAGGTAAGTGTGGGGATTATGTAAAAGATCATAGATCTGCATATTTCTCCATGATGCCACATGTGGTATTTCCATGTCATTTCTTATCCTAGAACCATGAGTGCAGATGAAGACACCAAGTGGCTGGAGTGGGTAACCAAGCAGTTTGAGAGTATTGCTGGAGAAGACAAAGAAATTGACCTAGAAGAATTCAAGACAGCCCTGAAAGTCAAAGAGGTAGGTATTGACCTTTCCAGTTATTACGATTATTATTATAATTAATATCATTATTTAGAAAAGGTATAATACAGAGTAAAGGCTAAAATACCAGGGTCAATAGCTTTAGTTATTTCCAGGATTTTAACAGTTACCACAGTGAATAACTTGGCTACCACTTCTGTGTATTTCTATACTATGATGAAAGTACATATTACATAAAATAAAGGTCATACATCCTTTGGTAAAAGACAGTACACTTCGGCTCATCAAAAATGACAATGAGAATGTAGTGGCATCCACTGATTTCAAGTAGAAAAGGTGGCCTCTTATCAGAACATTGGAACAGGTAATAACTATGACACTCATTCAGAAATGCATATGTTTCAATATATTTTGACCACTTAACTGGAATCAATACATTAATAAACTCTGATTTCTCTGTTTCCTTTCAACCTGATTATAATAAAACTGGCTGCCAATCGCCACCACTAGAGGGATCTTAGTTCACCTTCATTCATACAGGTACCATTGATTGAAAGATGTTCATGTTCCTTTGAAATGAGTTCCCTGTAGAGCGAACTGTAAAAAAATGTAGGATTTTATTAGTGGGGGGGTCCCTCTTACACCTGACCCCATAGCAGTTGCATGACATGCTCTTATAGTAAGCCGACGCGCATATAAGTCAAGGCTCCTAATTTTATCACAAAAAAGTGGGAAAAACTTTTGACTCGAGTATAAGCCTAGGGTGGGAAACACATTGCTCACAGCCTTCCTGTATATAGCTACTCAGCCCCCGGCACATCAGTATATAGCCAGTCCCCTAGCCCCAGTATATAACCAGGCCACTGGCCCCAGTATATAGCCAGCCAGTCCCTCCCCCCCCCTCAGTATATAGCCAGCCACCTTCCAGTATATAGCCAGCCCTCTGTCCCCCAGTAGATAGCTAACTAGCCCCCTGCCCCCAGTAGATAGCTAGCCAACCACTGCCCCAGTATATAGCCAGCCTGCTCCAAGTATATAGCAAGACCTCTTACGCCTCAGCTCTCACTAGAGAGCACATCCTGTCACAGAGTGAAGAGAGGGACAGTGTCTGTGCACCACAGCACTGACACTCAGCTAATCCAAGGGCAAGAGCAGCAGCATCCACAACTGGACACAGCTCCATCTCAGCCTGCATCTACTACCAGGCTGGTGAACCATTCCTGAGGACCACTCTTCATGATCACTCCAGTAATACGGAATTTCCAGTAATCCGGAATCTGTACCAAGATCGTTTTGGCCGTTTGCCCAAGTTGCTCCAATAAAGAACCGTGAATTATTTTGCACAATGTTCCCTGGATAAGGCTGTACCACCAAGGGCTCCCCATCCATCACCCAGGGACAAATATTACAGACACTCTGGGGTTGCCCCTGGAAGAACCAGTACATCCGCCTCTCCCTCTATATTTCTTGCACACACCACCTGCTGGAGACCTGCCCAGCCATAGGACAGCCCTCCGGTCCCCATACCAAGCACCGTGACATCAGCACGCCTAGGCCACAACCGCCAGCCACTCAGGTATTCTGGTCCTGGCTTCCTTCAAGCCCCAAGAAAAAGCTAAGCCCCAGTGGGGGATGTTGCACCAGCCCCCAGTGTCAAGCCATCCAGCCTGCCCCCAGTGTATAGCCAGCACCAGTATGGCCAGCACATTAAAAAAAAGGCAATACTCACCTTTTCGTTGTGGCGCACAGGCTATGACGTCAGCCACTGCTGCCATAATATTGTGTGTGCTGGCAGCCACGCACACACTCTGATCTCAGCGGTGGCTGACGTCATAGCCTGTGCGCTGCAACGCCGCATGGACCTGCCACTGCTAGACGTAAGAAGTGCACCTGCGGGGGGCCTCAGAAAGGTGAGTATTAACTTTTTTTTTTTTAATCAAGTATTAGCTAATTTTGGGTTTTAAGCACATTTTATTGTGCTGAAAAACCCGGCTTATACTCGAGTATATACTGTATTTGGAAATGAGTAATGAAATATTTTAGTAGTATTTTAGAAGTATTTTAGTGAGGTTATACTTATAATCACTAGATGGCAGCATTGGCATTATATAGTCCTCAAAAGTAATCAAATGGATGAACTAGTTACTCGACCAAAAGACATCTGGAAGCAGAGGCGTATTCAAAAATTCACTGGCCTGCATGCAAAATCTGCAACAGTTCTTCCGATTCTGCTTCAGAAGCAGGAGGGTCACCAGGCCACCGAGATGCTAAAACTGTGCTGCAGCTTAATCCTCCAATCTATGACAAGTCCACAGTAAATCCAGCCTAAAATCTGTAAAATCAGTAAATCTGTATGCAATATACCACAGATTTCAGGCCCAATTAACTTGTTAAGTTAAATTTGAATGAAGTTTTGGTAAAACTTCAGCTGCGTTTGAAATGTGTTTTGAAATGCAATTGAAGCACAACGGTTCCTGCTTGCATGTGTTGCAGTAGAAACGGATATGCAATCTGGTCAGGCTTATCCCCGTTCTCCATTTGAAAACAAAATTCAAAAACATTGGGGCACATTTATTAATTACCTGTCAGGTAAGTCCAGGGTGTTTTTCTTTCGCACCTGTTCCGAATGATTTACAGCGCCTACAGTGTCAGCTCCACATACCTCAGTTTTAGGAACTTCTAGATGCCCGACACTTTTTCTGGTGTAATCTTTGGCACATAATCAGACCAACTTCTAAAACTCTTACAGTTTGTCATTTCTGATGCTCCATAATACAACATCACAGTGCAAAACACAGCTAAAATCGGACACCAGAAAACAGACATGGCACCACAAATTAATAAATGGACCCTGATGTGTGAACAATTCAATGTAGCGTGCAGCTACAAGGAGCTGCGTGCCCAAGATGTCAAGGTAGGAGGAGAAAAGAGGCTACTGGGGCGTGTAGTAGCCGCGACGTGTAACCTCATGTCTGACTACTCCACGCCCCAGAAGCCGCTTAAAAAAATTAACATATTAGGGTATTAAAGTTTAAAGAGATAGCGGGGATGTGAGGATTAGCTCTAAGAAGGGCTATCCTCATGTCCCATACATCCACCTACCATCCTTTCTACCTTTATAGGTAGAATCATGGTGGTAGGTTCCCTTTAACTGTGGATGGGCAACCATCTGATGTGCAATCTGATGCCGAACAGATGTGAAAAATCATGAATGCGATATTTATACAGACAACACGTTAACTAAAAAACAGATGGGCTTTTCCAGAAAGGACACAAGCACACCCATCTGAATGAGTCCCCAAAACGTATTCACTTATTCTCTGTTAAAAACGAATCCACTTTGTTCTGTTTTAGGTCCGCATGTTTTTGCCACCAGTAAATTTGTGACATCTAACCTCTAGTAATCTTTCCCAGTGTGTCCCCAGCTAAAGAAATAAATAACATTTTTTATTCACCCTCTTATCCATACACCCCTGGTTAGGCGAACACTTGGGTGGTGAATAGATGCTTATGTGACTCAGCCGCTCACACAGTCACCCACACAGACAACAGAGCACTGCTCCAAGGGAAGAAATTGAAATGGAACAGATGATTACTCAGATCATTTTATTAAAGGGATGTACAGGAGAGGACTGTAGGATTGTCACTACAAAAGACAGAAAAACCTTTGGTGTAACATCATTTATTAAACCACATGGTCTGTAAATATTGCCATGTGTTTTGACATAATTAGATAAGGTTAACACTCCATAGATTTTTTCAAAAAATCCCCAAACTGATACCACTTTGTATTGATCATCTGATTTGTACCCAGGAATTTGTGGCATTGTTATTCAATAGAATCAATCCTCTCTCCTAAAAGCCTATATTCATTTATCATGTTGTATATAAGTTTCTATGACAGTATGTAGTTACATGCCCGTAATGCTTATCTAATCCTATTCCTCCCTTAGTCTTTCTTTGCAGAGCGCTTTTTCGCTTTATTTGATTCAGACGGCAGTGGCTCCATCAGCCTGGATGAGTTACTAAAGGCTTTTAACCTCCTAATACATGGAAGTGATACCGACAAACTACGATTCCTATTCCAAGTTTATGACGTTGATGGTAATTGTATGGGGCTCCTGGGACTCCTGACTGGGTCAACAACTTATCACTATTATATAATGCTATATAACAGCCGCACATGGCCAGGGTTGGATTTATATAATGGACTTTAGAAACCGTTCCCTTATGGATGGATAAGCATCAGATATACTTTCTCTCTTAGACTGATGTGATACATGGTTTACAATTATAACAGTAGCTAATACAAGGCCGACAATAAGACATTTGTGTCCAGACTTCAAAAGTCTTATTCATCTAAATGGCCAAAAATACAGCATTCAGAGAAGACCAAGTGGAGTGGGAAGTTTCCTAGTGCCATTGGCCACTAGCATCAGACCACTGGCAATGAGATATTGATAGCATAATTTAGCTACTTACCACCAATGTGTATCATCATTCAACCAGCTGCTATGAATTATCTTACAATGACAAATTTTTAAGTTTTGTATTAAAGGAGGTCTATCACCTCAACCATTATAATTAGTGACCATTGGACCAAGTCCACGTTTGTGGACTTAAACCTGCAAAGTTCGGCAAGGATCCAAACTTTGCGGTTGGGGTCTGCTCAACACTAGTTATAATCTGCTGGCAGCATGGTGTAGTAAAATGTGATTTTCAATATACCATTATTATTATTATCTATTATAAATTTCCAAGGTATTAGCAGTTGTATGCCAATGAGGCAGTTGGTGCACTCGGTGTGTCCTTAGCACCCTGAGAGCTGCTGTTGCCCCGTGCTTCTGGCAAGACAAACATCTGTCTTATCTGATGGAGAGGGTGGTGGTCCAGACAGGAACTGCAGTATTTTTGGACTCAACGGTGATACATCAACTGCCCGACTAGAATACAGGGATGTTCCACCAATACCTAAAGCCTGAGGATAAACTACATGGACAGCCATATATACACGGATATGCTTGTCCACCTGAGCAGTCATACAGTCTAGTTGACAGAAGGGTGAGGGACCCTCTCTGTTAATAGAAGGCTAATGGATGGGAGAGAAAAATATATCAACCTCAAGTAGTTTCCCCCTGCCATGGGCGCTAATACAAGTTGCCTCCTATTTTGATGACTACCTTCTCATAGTGGTTGACCTGTGCTTTCAGGCAGTGGTTCCATTGATCCAGATGAGTTACGGACGGTGTTAAAGTCATGTCTGCTCGAAAACGCCATCTCACTGCCAGTGGAGAAGTTGGATGACCTGACACTTGTGCTTTTCCAGTCAGCAGACAAGGACAACAGCGGATCCATCACGTTTCAGGAACTAAAGGAGGAACTGGAACGTTTCCCAGAAGTCATGGAAAATCTTACAATCAGGTACCTGAATCTGCAATCACAATTCACACTCATGATTTTTCTTCTATACTAATATATTCCTGTGAAACTATAGGATACATTGAATGTTTCTACTCAGATAAACCATAGTATTTACTTCTGGGGAGAAATAGAGTATAGAATTACTGGACTGCAGATACAGCATTATTTTGCAGTATGCTGGAGCGATACTATATACTACAGGCAGTCCCCTACTTAAGGACACCCGACTTATAGACGACCCCTAGTTAAAGACGGACCCCTATGCTCACTGTGACCTCTGGTGAAGCTCTCTGGATACATTACTATAGTCCCAGACTGCAATGAACAGCTATGAGGTGCAATGAAGCTTTATTGATAATCCTTGGTCCCATTACAGCAAAAAATTTTGAAACTCCAATTGTCACGGGGCAAAAAAAATTATGGAACCTATCTTGTACGTAACCCGGGGACTGCCTGTACATGTATAACCATTCTTTCTTTCTATTATTGAAGTGCTGCCAACTGGTTGAAGCCCCCAACACTAAAAAAGAGGAATCGCACACCCCGCTACCTGACCCGAGCTTACTGGCATAACAACCGCAGCAAGGTTTTCTTCATGTGCTCCTACTGCTGTGTGAATATACTGCTCTTCACCTTGGCAGCCATCAATCATTCCAGTCTTGGAGGTTTAATCATGTTGGCTAAGGGATGTGGTCAGTGCCTAAATTTTAACTGCACGTTCATAGTGGTAGGTGGTCACCGCAGAGATTTGCAAATGTTGTTCCATGTTCCAAACTCCTGTAAATATCCAAAGACTTTACGTATAATTCTTTCTCCTAATCCGTCAGGTCTTGATGCTACGTCGCTGTCTTACATGGCTCCGTACAACCTTTGTTGTGAATTTCCTACCACTGGATCAGAACGTAATCCTCCATGAATTGGTTGGGTATGCAGTAGCCCTTCTTACTGTGGTCCACACTGCTGCCCATGTCATAAATTTCAGTAAGTGGAAGATAAGCTATTGGGAATTTTAGTCCTTTCTGCAATAACTCATATGTCTTCCTGTAGTAAACAAGTCCATAAACCCTGGTACATACACATTCTGGGAATATCTCCTCACACTGCGGCCCGGTATTGGCTGGATATATGGCAGTGCCTCCATCACAGGGATCCTGCTGCAGCTTCTCATCTTCCTCATGCTGGTGTGCTCCAGCACCTTTGTTAGGAAAGGAGGACACTTTGAAGTGAGTACTGTGGATAAAGAATGTATAACTATACAGGATTACTTGTTCGGGAACCTTGAAAGTATGATCTCAGAGGGTTATAATGAAGGCACCGTTTTGAGATAAGCTGTGGATAACCGTATTATTTCATGTTTTTTTGCCACTACTTACATAGTGCCATTTTATAGTATTATAGTTCATAAAGTTAGAAATAAAACACAGGGCCATGAATTGCAACCTACAATACTACAGTATTGAACCAGACGAAGACAAAAAGCCCATGACACAGAGATTGATTGACACATAGTGGTAAAAAAGTCCTTCCCAACTCCAAATATGCCATTCAGAGTAAATGCAGCGATCAATATCCTAATAACTAGTTCCCATAACAAGTTATATTGTTACTTTTAAGAAAGGCATTGACATCCTAATTGAATTTGTACAATGTATCAATCATCAGAACATCGTGTAGCAGTAGGTTCCATATTGTCACTGCTCTTGAAACAATAATTCCTTTATTTATATAGCGCACACAGATTATGCAACACTACACAGAGCCTGACAGATCAATCCCAATGGGGCTCACAATGTAAGCAACCTACCAGTATGTTTTGGAGTGTGGGAGGAAACTGGAGGACCCGAAGGAAACCCACGCAAACACGGAAGGAACATACAAACTCTTTGCAGATGTTGACACTGGGACTTGAACCCAGGTCCCCAGCGCTGCAAGACTATAGTGCTGCCCATCTAAGCCACCATGCTGTTTTTTGACCAGGTCCTGACCTTTTGGTGTGGGATCACCTGGATTTCCCTCAAGTGTCTGGCTTGATGCACGGCCTAGTGCTAGTTGTATCACAAGTAGCTTGGTCCAGGTGAACAGGCCTCTTCCATGCTGGGCAGGGCCAGCGAATGGATGTAAGAAGAGATGGAGGCCACAAAGTAATGAAGGTTTCCCCTTGGGCACTCCCAGTGAAACATGTAGTAAAAGGATCCTCAGGCAGATGATGAAGGGGAGGCCTGTGATGTTAGCGGCAACCAGGGATCGCATGTGGAGACAGAGGTTATAAACAAAAATTTCAAAGTCTCTTTATTCACAGACTCCAAGACAGCAATGGGTAACAGATTGAGGTAGAAAGACCTTTCTGCAGGGTTCCACAAGGTAACTGATGGTTGGATGACAGTCTGGATGCATATCACAGCCTTGGTCCTGTAGCTGAGTCTGGAGGATAAGGTTAGCTGCTTGGGCAGAACGGAGCAAGGTCTGTCTGTGGAGAGGCAAAGCTGCAGGCCTGGGAGAGGGTAAGACCTCGCAGGGGAGACAGCAGCTGCAGGCTACTAGTCTCTGCAGTTCTAGTGATGTGTACTGATTTGCATGAACCTCAGGACTCTCTAGAAAACCAGCCCGAGGGAGTATTTATAAACATAAACTCTGGGGAAATTCCAGGTATCCAACCAATGGCTGGCCTCAAGGCAGAGAATACATAGAAATACCCAGTAGATGACTTAATGAACCTTAGATGATGTACACCTCATACTCTATATGTTTACCATATAGAGAGCTAATGGGAGCAGGTTTATTTCGTAAAGCCCAACCACCAGGCAATTACACTCTTACAGTAAAGAATCATGTCTATGACAATGGTGACACTATATACTGTGAAAGGATGTTCCCATGCTGATACCTAAACACATTGCAACTGTTACATAAACTAAGAAAGTAGTTTAACATGAACAGGGCACAGGATACATAATAATAATTTTTTATTTTATATAGCGCCTACAGATTACGCAGCGCTGCACAGAGCTTGCCAAACTGGTCCCTGTCCCCATGGGGCTCACAATCTAATCATCCTACCAGTATGTTTTGGAGTGTGGGAGGAAAATGGAGGACCCGGAGGAAATCCACACAAACATGAAGAGAACATATATATATGTCAAGAATATACATTTGGGCATTAACACAAGGATTCTCTGTTTCAGATATTTTACTGGACGCATTTGTCTTACATCTGGATCTGGATTCTGCTGTTCCTCCACACTCCCAAATTTTGGAAATGGTTTCTCGTCCCAGGATTTCTGTTTGTAATAGAAAAAGTATTTGGGATGGCAGCATCACGTATGGGTGGCCTGTACATCACAGAAGTCAACTTGTTACCCTCAAAGGTGCTTTGTTTCTTTTTTACCTTACACAATGTTGCTTCTCATTCAGACATTATTCATGTTTCTTGTACTTGCAGGTGACACATCTTGTTGTAAAGAGACCATCATCCTTTCAGTACAAGCCTGGTGACTATGTATACCTGAATATACCAGTTATTGCCAAATATGAATGGCACCCCTTCACCATTAGCAGTGCTCCTGAGCAGGAAGGTGAGATAGACAATAATATTTGTCAGATGTCAATACAGCACATTATAATTAGCTTAAAGGGATTATCCAGAGGAATTGAAAACTCAGCAATGTAGTTACCTTTAATTAGTTTACTAATCACTAAAGATCTCCCAGGACCTCTAATGATGTCCCCAGGACATGACAGGTTTGCATACATTGATGTTTATTGATGGAGAAACTCTGGGTCATGTGGTCTTCCACATCCTTAGATTCAGTATGGTGTAAGAGCATGTGATTACAGGCTGAAGTGGCTAAATCTTCTTATTGAAGCAGCATTCATCCAGGCCCTGTCACATGATCTGGTAACGCACTGGCTACTGAGAGGGGAGGGTGTAAAAGACCATGTGACCTGTAGGTAGCGCATCATTATACACAGTAGTGGATTATAATATAGGCGGTTCAGGCAATAGCCCAGGGCCCAAATCTCCTAGGCTGCCCATGGCCACCAAAACAAGCCACCAAATTTTATACTCAGTAGGACCTTCACCCATGAAATCCTTGTACATCTGTTCCTCCCCAATACACATACACAAGAGGGATTTCAGGACCTTTAAAAGTCCTCCAAAGGTCCTAAAACTGCAGATTAAAAGCCGGCAAAAGGGACACATCCTCCATTCTCCAAGAAGCTGATTCTAGTACCATATGTAGGAAGTTATATCCAGACTTGTAGGGGCTATAATATCAATACAGCCCAGGGCCCATCTTATCCACCCCTGACTACACATCAGGGAATGCAATCCTTCAGGATCTTGTGGACTTTACCAGTTATCTACAAGTGGGACCATGTACAGGCTCTACACTCTTTTCAGTAGTCTTGTTTGAGCTCTGCACATCCCAATTTTTGTTTCTCTTTATAGAGCCATGTAAGGGTTTTGTGGGGCAAATTGTACTCCCTGCTGCCACTATTTAATATTCTGTGAAATCTACTAGAAAGTTGGGGGGAAAAAAAATCCAAATTTATTAACAAAAAAAACAGTGATTAGGTGAAATACCTGATCCTGAACACAGATTCACTTTAAGCACACATGCCAATTTTTGCCCTGCAGATACCCTATGGCTACATATCCGTTCACTGGGACAATGGACAAACAGATTGTATGAACATTTCTGTAACCCTGAAAATGAGGAGCGACCTAATACTAAAAGAAGGATCCAAAATATGAAGAAGAAAAAACATCAAAGTCAGGTCTGATCGAGGACATAAGAATAATATTACTTTATGGCTCGCATCTTTTTGTATGTCACAAGCCATTTCCATACATATTCATTATTATATGTTCCTCTGACCAAGTTCTAGTATTGTAATGATTGTGTGGGTTTCTGGGTCCTACAGATAGATCACATCTCTAATGTCAGATGAGGTTTTCTTCTGCTGGGGTCTGATATTTTATCATCGCATCAGCACATTGGGGCACATTTACTTACTGGTCCGGAGGAGTTCACCGAAAGTGCATTGTCCGACGATAATGCACTCACTATGATCGTGCACCCGATATCCTGTATGTGTCGGGTGCAACAGAGTTCACCTTCTTCCTCCTGGTGCATTTTTGACACAATTTGAAAATCAAATCCCGCGCTCAGTCCGAATCAGTCAGATCGGTTGACAGCATGCCCCCCGATTTCTGCCGCATGAAAACCAGCGCAGCTGCACCACAATCTGATCGTGTGCAACACAATCCCCTGTTAAATACCTGTCGCAGCCCCGCAAAACCCGAAAACATTGGGAAGTCCGACGAAAGTGCGTCCACGGACCCTTAGTATATAAGCCCCTTTATGAAGTACAGACAGTCCGCGGGTTACATACAAGATAGGTTCTTTAGGTTTGTTCTTAAGTTGAATTTGTATTCAAGTCGGAACTGTATATTTTATAATTGTAACCACAGGCAAAAATTGTTTTGGTCTGTATGACTATTGGATTTTAAAACTTTTGGGTTGTCATAAGAACCAGAATTAATAATAAATCTTAATTACAGACACCTGTGATAACTGTTATAGCTGATTATTATAGCCTAAGGTTAAAGTACAGTAAATGACCAACATCCAGAGGGCCATTTGTAACTAGGGGTCGTCTGTAAGTTGGTGTTCTTAAGTAGGGGACCGCCTGTACTCTCTGATGAGTCAGTCCATCCCTGGTCATCTCTAATGCATGGACAACACAGCCATGTCTGTCATACAGGATGTGTGTGGTATTGCAGCTAAGCTTTACTTTTATAATGTGTGGACAATATTAGTTCTTTAAAATTTCCCTTTGATACATTTAGGAACATCTCTTCAGTGGAACAGTTGCCAATAACATAGATGATCAGATTGAGCTGACGTCATACAAACCACGTAGAAGCCAGCCGGGAGATGAAATCAGCATCAGCTTGGAGAAACGAGGAAGTATCCAGGGTCGAATTGTACGAATATAACCAATACAATAGTTATATATAACAATAGTTTGCACTGCTAGTAGGTGCAAAAAGTAGGGGGCCTAGTGCTAAACTAGTAAATAAAAGAGGTTATAAACCATCACATCCATATGTGATACAGCATGATTTTGCTTTTATTTTCATTGCAAATACTATAAGTTAAAAAAATTTTCTTGTCTGACAAATGGGTGTGGCTTAACTGAAAAAGAGGAGAGCTTTACTTACAAATTGGTGGGGGGATAGCATAGAGTGCAACTATGTTGACAAGGAAATACTGAGTCTTTAAAAAGTATGCAGGATTAGAAATCTGCCAAATGGTGTATAAAAAATAATCAAATGTTTCTTTAGTTATAATGATGTTATTACTAAGCTATTACAGTGATCTTTCTTATTCATTTTCAGGGTGATGAAAATCATCAGATATGTAATATTAAGGTAAGTATCAAAACCTCAGAAATAACTGCTTAAAAATACTTACTGGGGTGAATTGCTAGGTTATATCTGTGGATCCTCTAAGCTGCCTCTGTGTGTATAACATTCTGAACATTCTATTATCCCTAAAATGATTGTTCTGTTATGTGTTATTATATTTTGATATGACATTTTAGGATGCGGTGATACCTAACATGATTTTACTGTTTATTTATATCAGTTCTATGGAAAGGGGGGGGATTTTATTTTTTATTTATTTTTTAACCATTTTTCAGACCCCCTAGCGTACTTTAAGCCTAGGTTGTTTGATCTTACCACATACCGTACTACAGTATGGCAGTACTGTATATGGGGGTTTTACTGATCATGCAATACGAATGATCAGATGCTATACAGCCAAGATGGTGGCACCACACTGCCAACGTCCGCGATCACAGGGTTAACACCTGTGATTAGTGATAGCGCTAATCGTGGGTGTTGCTGGTGGGTGTTTTCTGTAATTTGCAGCAAACGCTCATCATGTGCCTGTGAGCCCTCTCCAAACACTCGCAATGGGTGAATAAGCACTGCAATATCAGGATTATTAGCAGTACCTGAGATGAGTAGAGTATGAAAGCAGGTCCTACACTTGCCGTATTATTGCTTCTTTTGCTTGTTAGTCCTAAAAGTGTTCAATTGATTGATAACTTAGGCCAGCTGCACACGTGGCGTTTTGAACCAGTTTTTGGTCCTTGTGTTTTTTAAAACACATCCGTTTTTTCAGTTTTGGTCCGTTTTCCCCAATTATGATAATTACGGTAATTGGGAAAAACGGACAAAAACAGAAAAAATGGATGTGTTTTTAAAAAAACACATGCGTTTTCAAAAACAAAAGCGTTTTTTAACGGACTGCTTAAAAACGGCCCAAAAACGGGTTCAAAACGCCACGCGTTGAAAGTACAGATGAAATTAAAGGGAACCTGTCACCAGGGACCTCATTCTCAATAAAGAGACTAAAAACAGCTGTACTGGAGCTGTACAGGAGCACAAAGGTGGGGGCTGAGGAGTCTGCAGCACAAACAAGTCACATGTTTTTTTTTTAAATGCATCCAAGCCAAAGCCCAACCACTGGGACTACACAGAGAATTCTGTCAGGAAGAAAGGTAAGTTATAACACAAAATTATAGTGTAATGCAAATGCTTAGAGAAAGCAGGAAGACATATTTGCACTGTAAGCATATTATCTGTAAGCAGTCCCCACAAAATCTGCATTAAAAAATGTATATGAACACGACACCAAATAGACAAATCCGTATGAAATACACACAAAAAATGAACAAAAAAAAGGGTTTATTGGATGCAGATTTTCTTGCAGAATTTTTGCATGACAATTCTAAATGTGTGCAGACAGCCTATTGCTACATAACACCACATAGGACAGTGGTGGCGAACCTTTAGGCACGGGCGCCAGAGGTGGCACTCTAAGCACTCTCTGTGGGCACCTGGGCCATCACCCCAGCACAGAGTCTTCAGACAGGACTCAAAATGTCCTCCTGCAGTCCCTGGCCACCCTGGATGTGCTGTAATCAGTGCTATAAGCTACACGTCCTTTCTGCCTTGGAATACAGGAGGAGCAGGGAGGTGCAGACAAGGCTGTGTTATTATTGTAGCTCCTGCTCTGGGCCCCACAGCTCTTCCTTTTCATGGGACCCTGGAGGTAAGCTACAATTTCTACAATTTCTGTGACAAAGCTGTGACAAAACAGGTAGCAACACGTTAATGCTTAAATTTCCATGTTGTATTTTAATAAGCGGGTTTGGTTGTAGTTTGGGCACTCGGTCTCTAAAAGGTTCGCCACCACTGATCTAAACCATAGAGGTTGTATGTTGTTAGACCAGTTGTAGATCCCCTATTCCATAGGATAATGGTTAAGTTACTTATGACTGGAGCTGAGGGAATGAAAGTGGGAATGGAGCGACATTACTCTTGGGAAAGCGGCGCTCCATTTACTTCTATGGAAATACTGGACAGTGATCTTGGACAGCCCCATAGATGAAATACTTTAGTAGGACTGCCACAAGTCAGCATGCACTTTAGATAGATTTATATAGCTGTTGACAGACCCAGCAAATTATCTCTATAATGAGAAAAGAATCAAACATCTGGACACTTCTTATCTTTCACTATCATCGTTCACATTCAATGGTTGGCCAATTCCGCTATAATTGAAGGCTACAGGCAATACGCTGTCTAGTTGTGTTCAGTACTTGTGCATTGGTCATGCATGTGTATGTGTCATATTTTATAGCATGTTGTTCATGTTTCCTATGTTGGCAGTGCTATATTGATGGCCCATTTGGAACTCCGAGCCGGAGGATCTTCACGTCAGAACATGCCGTACTGATTGGGGCAGGGATAGGCATAACTCCATTTGCTTCCATTCTACAAAGCATCATGTACAGGTTTCTATATTACTGTATATAGTGTCCAAGGACTTGGGGTAAAGAGATGTTTAAGTGTTACTATAAAAAAGTCAAAAATGTCTGTCCCGTCATCCAATCTTCAGGCACTTTGCTGTAAATCAAAATAGTAACATAAATTTACATTATGGTAGACTCAGGGCTTGCCCCAGGCTTCTGTAGACCCCTGGGCGAAAGAGCCTCAGTGGGCCCCTTTGCAATGAACTCATATAGAGGCAGTAAAATTTCAGAAACTAAAACTTAATCTTCTGTTCCCTAAAATATTCCCTAGTTTATCATCCCAACAGCACCCTCATGGTTATTTTATATAAAGCCCCCCTACCCCTATGGACTCATTACACACAGCACCCCTGATCCACTGTGGATTCCTTATGTACAGCCTTATGTGGGCCCTCCCAGCAGCCCTGGGCCCCGACACTTGCCCAGCTATGCCCAGTGCTGGCGCCAGCCCTGGGTAGACTAAAGCACCTAGAATAAGAATTTCCCTTTTATATGGTAAAAATCACTTAACTCCAAAAAAAAAGTCTAATATAAACTAACTGAAAAAAGTAATATGTTGCCTGAAAACATAAAGACTGAGAGGCAAAATTCAATTCAGATGCTGGTATGTTGGGTTTTATAGCACCTGTAACCATGTGTCTGGTGTAGTTTTAAAGACGTTTTAAATAGGCTTTAGTGACACTGCCAGTTAAAGTTATTTATTCACCACACTTCTGATGGTTTACTTCATACTAGACAAAACCTCTATTCTGCAATGAAACAGATTTGAAAGTAATACAAACTTTCTAAGATTTCCTAAGGATCTTTGAAGATTCTTTTTTCAAGGGTTGGGTTTGGCAGTTCTGCAGGATAATAGTCCTTTGTAACTGTTTGTCCTATTTCCAATGAATAGACCCTCGACAAGAAGCAGAGTTTGTCTTTACATGGTGTATTATAATAATGTAACGCCATTAGTGCTCAAAGAGCTTAGAAAAGCTGTTCCATACAATGGTCCCTTGTGTAGCGGCCTGCAGGGAGGAGACGCATATCTCAGTCCTGGATGCCAAAATACTTTTTCTTGCTGAAAGCTTTGAGCATCATATGCTTGTATTTATAAAAACAGATTACATATGAAACACATGTCAGGATAGTTTTACATGAGATGTCAGATTAGCAAATAATATTTTTTCATGACCTTCAAACATAAAAATGTATAATGGCTGCAGCCCCACTCATACATACACCGCCACCCACACATATAGTCACACTAAATAATAGGCAGCTACGCACACATATACACAAGCCACGCACATTCGTGCTCACAAGCTCTCTAAAAAGAATCAGCTCTTCTGGATCACTAATGGCTCCCTATTTAACTCCATTGAGAAATATTTTTAAGTCTTAACTTCCATAGGGTTAAAAGGGGGCATGGCAACCCCCATTAGGGGCAGAATTAAGTGAGCCATTGGCTCACTGCAGGGACCCGACTCCCAATATTCTCACAAAAGAGCGAACAACTCATCACTAACACATACTGATACACAACACACAAATATACACAGCCACACACATATGTTGTCACACTACATGATACACATCCACACACACAGGGTGGGCTCCAGGTTTTGGTAGGCCCCTGGGCGACAGAGCCTCTGTAGGCCCATTTGCAGTGAACTAACGTGGCAAAAATTCAGAAACTAAAACATTCAGAAACTGTTCCCTAAAATATTCCCTAGTTTACCATCCCAAAGAGGTCCCTCATGGTTATTTTATATACAGCCCCCTCACACCCTATGGATTCATTAGATAAAGCCCCCCTCGCACCCTATGGATTCCATTTGTACAGCTTTATGTGGTCCCCCCAGCAGCTCTGGGCACCGGCACTTGCCCCGTTATACCCAGCCCTGGCTCCGGCCCTGCACGCACATATAGTCAACGCTATTTTATACGCAGCCACAAACACATATGGTCACACTGCATTATATGCAGCCACACACATATGCACAGCCACACACATATAGGCACACTACATTATAAACAGCCACACACAAATATAAACATCCACACACATATGTACACAGCCACACACATATATTCACAGCCACACACATAAAGTCACACAACATTATACTAAGCTACACATAAATATACACAGCCCCACACACATATACACAACAACCACACACACTGATACACAGCGACATATATACACATACAAAGCCATACATAAAAACAGTCATAAACACATATACCCAGCCATACAGACACATAGTTGATTATATTTTTATTATATTTCTAATCTGGCAGATACCGAATGAGGAAACAGAATTGCCCCAACTGCAAGTACTCCTGGTGTGAGACAGTAAAAGACAATGAGATGAAGCTCAAAAAGGTGGGTTGGTATGACATATGTGTAAACTGATGTGTGAACTGAGATAAATTCATGCCATAAATGAAACAATCCATATGTGTCCTATATAACTATATAGCAAATACATATTGTTATACAATTGTAACATAGACAATCAAAAATAGAAAGAAAATGCAACAAAAATATAATATATTTATGCACAACAAAATTTGCCGGAAAAATCTTCACTGCGTGTAAGTAAATATCACATCATGTTTTGTAGGTGGATTTCATCTGGATTAACAGAGACCAGAAATTCTTTGAATGGTTTGTCAGCCTGCTAACCAAGCTGGAACTGGACCAGGCTGATGAGGAACCGGAGGGTAAGCAGTTCTCTCCAGGACTGGAAACAGTGGAGAAATGATAAGAGACGTTACTCAGATTATGATATAATACATAGCTCTGTTTTCTGATTCTTAATCGTAAAGTGTGAACTGTGCAACCTTCTGAACAGTCTGGCCCATAAGCCCCTTACCTATAGTTTTATTTATTTTTTCACCTACCATAATTTAAACGCTTGAACGAAATATTATTATTCTATTTATTTTTCATTACTCTACTAAAAGTTTGTCACAAAGGCCACTACTAGGAAAAGGTTAAAGAGGACCAGTTACCCTTAAAAAACACACTAGGAGCCGATTACTAAAGTAAGCAGCTCTTAGCGCTACCCCATTTTTAGCAGTGTTAAACTGCTACCGTTATCAGAACCCTATAAACTCGATAAACTAGCAAACACTGCAGCGCCGTACCCTCGGAACGCTGAACCAATCTTACAGCGGTTTGGCATATTCATGAGGGGGCAATAGGCATGAAGCCTGTCAGTCACCGCCGGCCAATGGTGTTGTAAGTGCATTTCGGGGCTGAAGCAGCGCCTCGGACCACCCCCTCATGAATATGTCGGATCCCTGTGAGCTTGGTCTCTAGTAAGCAGCTCCTAGTGTGTTTTCTTAGGGTGACAGGTCCTCTTTAACTGCAAAGATTTTTAGTGATCCTGGATGAAGGTAAATACTCACAACAGAAGTCTGTACTTTACAGAAGGGGTGTTTTTACTGATGGTATACATTAATTTGTGCAGAATATTCACTGCAGATACATATTGATGTGTGCATTTTACTAACAACAGGTCCATTATTATGCATGTAGAAAAGAAAAAATCCATTAAAATGTCCATAAAGATGCACGAAAAAGATAATGTGTACACAAACAAATAAAAGGTTACGCGTTTCGGACCATGCTGTAGCGGTCCTTACTCATACCTATGGTCCATTATTATGTTTGCGGTATAGTAACTTCAGGTACATAGCTGAATGTGCAGCATATTGACTGCTGGTATATATTTATATGTATAGAATATTCACTGCAGGTACATTATAATGTGTGCGGTATACTTACTTAACTGTGGTATTTCAAATGATGGTATGGTAGGGTACATTAATCATAGCCACACACAGTCCTACCACATTAGACGCCTTTTATCACTAATCACAACTAACGCCAGGGATTGGTCGAAGGGTGACAGGCCCCCTGACGGACCTCAGCTAAACAAGTGACAAAACTGCAGCACTTGTTCATAGGAGACTTGTTTCAGGTTTATCTTCTATGATAATGGTATAGAGAAGCTTACACTGCATGTAGTGGAGTAAGTGGCACATAGGTTTTGGTGCCAGAATACAGACATGGCACAATATATTGCACCATTATACTAGAAGAAACCCATTACCATACACATGTAAATGTTCTCCAATGGTTGCTTTTTCTTCCCAGATCTTTTCTCAGCCCCATACTGATCAAGTGTAAACAAGCAGGTCTAAGACAAAAGAAGCATGGAAATCTTTCTACAAATAGCATGTCCTGCCATTGTATATGTGCCAGTCAGTTACACAGCAACCAGCTTCACAGAAAACACTGCGAGCACAGAACACTATGTACAGTGTAGCCCTGACATCTCTACAATGCAAATCAATGAAGCTGCTTCTATAGCTCAAAGTATTGCTGACATGTATGAAATGTCACACATTATAATACAATATACACATTATCATACACGCAGGAATAGGCTTCTTGTGATTATATGGAAGTGCAGGACGGTCTCGCTGGAGGTGGCTTGGGACTTCTGCCAGGTTGCTGTAATGTCACAGACAATAGCCGGAGCTTAATCTCAAATTGTATCTGAAAAGCGTATTCCTATTTTATTTTACAGGCAGATTTTTAGAAATGCATATGTACATGACATCAGCTCTTGGCAAGAATGATATGAAAGCCATTGGGCTACAGATGGCACTGGACCTTCTTGCCAAAAAAGAACAAAGAGACTCTATCACAGGGCTAAAGACCCGAACACAGCCAGGGCGACCAGACTGGAATAAGGTAATGTGAAAGGGGTTGTCTGGTCACACAGGATAGGTCATTTGTATGGTATGTGAATAGTGGGGGCTCAAGGCTGCAGCCATGAGCCAGTCACTGATCCTATACAGACAGTCCCCGGGTTACGTACAAGATAGGTTCTGTAGGTTTGTTCTTAAGTTGAATTTGTATGTAAGTCGGAACTGTATACTTTATAATTGTAACCCCCAAATTTTTTTTGGCCTCTATGACTATTGGATTCAAAAATTTTGAATTGTCATAATACCAGAATTAACAATAAATCTTAATTACAGACACCTTTGATAACAGTTATAGCTGATTATTGAAGCATGGGACTAAAGTACAGTAAATTACCAACATCCAGAGGTCCGTTTGTAACTAGGGATCGTCTGTAAGTCAGGTGTTCTTAAGTAAGGGACTTCCTGGATGGATACAATGTATAGTGGCAGTGCCATGGAACTGCAAGAAAACAGGAGCTTTAGTTTCCTTTTTGTATAACTTTTGTTTGCCTTTCTTCTAATTCCTTTAGGTTTTTCAGAAAATAGAACAAGAGAATAAAGGGAAAGTGCAAGTTTTCTTCTGTGGATCTCCAGCTTTGGCTAAAGTGATCAAGGCACAATGTGAACAGTTCAACTTCAAGTTTTTCAAAGAGAATTTTTAGAACTTGCTTTGCTTTGCATATATTATTTACCCAACAATTATGGGTCAAAAGTAACAGAGAACATCCAAAAAGGGATACATGAAATATTGAAGAAAAAAGCGGATGCCCATGAATAAATAAATTTAACAATTTTATTAATTTACATAGATGCACAAACGAAGAATATAAAAACAATTAAAAAGCACCTAAAGTGCTGTACAAAATACCCTTGTCCCCAGCGCACAGTAGTCCATGATACAAAAAAGGTAAATACAGGCTGTATTGTATATTAGTAAGGCATGATAAGCTTAGTAGATAGTATACAATTGTTATATTACTGTATGATCCAGTATGGTTATTGTTTCCCTTGTTAAACGTGAAAGGAAATCTGCCATTAAAATCAGACACAATGAACCAGGGACACCTACTCATTGATTCAGGCACTGTGACTGTGTTAATGATCTTATATTAATCCATGGCCTTCCTCCTTCTAAAATCAAATATGCTAATAAGGCTGAAGGGCTCTGAGGGGAGTTTTCTAAACCTCTATGTGCTCCACCTTCACAGTCTGTTACACTGTGCAGGAGTACATCTCCCCCTCCCCTGTTCCCTTGGCACCCCCCCCCCCCCCATCTGCCTGCTGTTAATATGCTAATACGATGGAAGGGCTGGTTACCAGAGCCCTTCCATACTGAAGATTTACAGGCTGTTACACTGTGCACTTTCAATGTGTAAGCAAACATATGAGGGGGTGCCAATGTAGCAGGGAGAGGGTGAAATGTGCTCCTGCACAGTGTAACAGACTGTGAGGGTGGAGCACATAGAGGTTTAGAAAATGCCCCCCAGAGCCATTCTGTCTCAATAGCATAATTTCAGAAGTTGATTTTAAAAGGAAGGAGGCCACGGATAACAAATATAAGAAGATTTCCATAGTCGCGGTGCCTGGATCTATGGTTTATGATGCTTTATTTTGATAGCAGATTTCTGTAGTGTGTCTAAGTAGTACATGGGCTTCAGTGACTTTTTGGTATTTAAACATGTC
Source organism: Engystomops pustulosus (assembly GCF_040894005.1). NCBI lineage: Eukaryota > Metazoa > Chordata > Amphibia > Anura > Leptodactylidae > Engystomops > Engystomops pustulosus. Next base: position 178,722,837 of record NC_092414.1, read on the forward strand.
CATTGAAGAACCGGTGTTAAAAAGGTATCTACCATAAATATCCCATCAATACAAGTTCCATCTCCTGAACCTACAACTGTCTTCCCCATTTGAAGCAAATGTGTCAAGTTATCTCCTTTATCATCTATGAGACTAATGAAGATTGCTGAGCCAAGTATCAAGTATTTGTGGAACTCCTTTACAAGTGAATGGAAAGTTATTTGAAACAATCTTAATCAATGGCTTCTGGCAATGTTATTTTACAGGGCCTAAAACTTAGCAAAAACTTATTTTTGATACTAAATCTCCCCAAGAAAACTGAGAACCTACTAATATTAAAAGGAACCTGTCATCAGGAAGAACATTGTTACCTGGAGAGAGGTTCCTGTAGCCTATGGCATGTTTATTTTAAAAAATGCCTTTGTCAGCAATAAATCCAGTGCTTTTTAATTGATTAATTTACATTACCTGGGAGCGAGGGATAGTTCACTCTGCAGGAGTTGTCTTCTCCTCAATCCCTCTTCTTCACTCGTGGCCCTTCCTCAGCCTCTCCCTTTGCTACCTGAGTGGGGAGGAGGGATTGAGGAGAAGATGATTCCTGTCATTTGAACTTCCCCGGGACTCACCACACTCCGCTTACATGGAGCCAGGTTATGTAAAATAATCCAATCCTTTGCTATTACTATTTAGACATTTTTATCCTTGTGAGCCGGATTTAGAATTAGGATCATTTCTAGAGTCATGGTCAATAGATTAAAGTTATTATGCCGTATAATTCTGCAGCAGAAGATGCTAATCCAGCATGGTGAATTAAATTATTGATGGGAATGATTCAGATGCCAGCCCATGGCTACGTGCCTATGTAGCTGTTTAGATTTCTGCCTCCACACTATGTACACTACCTGTATACTAAATATTATTGGCCAACGTCTCCATAACCTAGAAATCTCTCTAGCTGCACGTCTCTTTTTTCAATGATATCTGAATTATTCCTGTTAGTAGTGTGCTGTCCTTCTATTCCCTATGCCCATAGCTGCTGCTTATCGCGTGCTCCTTGGCAGACAAGCCAATATCCACTCTCAGGAAAGAGTAAGGAAAACCTGAGCACCCCGCCAAGAGCTGATGTCTGCTGCTCTTGTCCTCCCAGTGGTCCCCTTGAATGTCTTCATTTAGACAAAAGAATACAAGTTACTGCTAACAATCCTATTTACAAGCATGGCTCCTTATTCCAGTTGTTGCTTATCTGCTCATGCAGGCTCATAGGATTGTAAATCTGTCTCTCGGGGCCCATTGCCAAGGTGGCTTTGTTTATATTAGGCAAAACGTATTGTAAAAATGACAGGAATTTATAAGGACCCTGGATTGTCTGTAAAAAAGGAAACTGTGGCTAAGAATTGGAGGGTAGGGCGTAGGATAGGGAATAAATGTCCAATTACGGGAAACCAGACGCCATGTATCACAGGAACTGCCGTCTTCTAGTGCCCCATATGAATGAAGCAATGGAGCGCATGTGTGATCACAGCTCTATTCACTTCTATGGTATGGTAAATGAGGCAGGTGGTCCGAATGTGCAGTACCTCTCCATTCACATGGGTTCGTGGGGACATCAACTCTTGTGATTGCTGTGATCTGTAGCATTGTCCCATTGATCTATTCACATTTGATCACTTTTTATTTAAATTCCACCTTTTTGAATTCTTTACTTTGTCTTTGGCATTTGAAAATTAAACCCTCTATGATTGGAGTAAGTAGGCGCCATCTTTAAACGACCAACATCCCCTATGTGGGGCAGCACACTGGCTGGGGACTTGGGTTCAAGTCCCATCCAGGTCAACATCTGGAAGAGTTTTTATGTTCTCTCCATGTTTGCGTGGGTTTCCTCAGGGTCCTCCAGTTTCCTCCCACACTCCAAAAACATACTGGTAGGTTGATTAGATTGTGAACCCCATTGGGGACAGGGACTGTTCTGCCAAACTCTGTGCAGCGCTGTGTAATCTGTGTACGCTATATAAAATAAAGGAATTATTATCTATGAATGGCAGATATTGGGATGAATTTAGAGGGCTTGGTCCAAATTAGTTACCCCTATTGACATGATAGAGGAGGGTTGTCAAACTCATTTTCACATCACAGTCTCATGGTTGCCTTAAAGGGGTTGAAAATAATTTTATTACTATATATATATATATATATATATATATATATATATAGTAATATTTATTTATAGTATATTTATTTATAGTATGTTTATTTATTTAATTTAGCAGTTACGTTTATAGAGCACGTAACATAACAATCAGCCATTTGAGGGCAACCACATAGATGAACACATTGGGGCAGATTTACTTACCCGGTCCATTCGCGATCCAGCGGCGCGTTTTCTGTGCTGGATTCGGGTCCGGCCGGGATTTATTAAGGTAGTTCCTCCGCCGTCCACCAGGTGGCGCTGCTGCGCTGAAAAGCATTGGAACCCGCTGGAGTTCGCCGAGCCGGGCCGAGTGAAGGTAAGTGCAAGCTCCGCGACAGATTTTTTGTTTTAAATGAGGCGGTTTTTCCGAATCCGTCGGGTTTTCGCTCGGCCACGCCCCGATTTCCGTCGCGTGCATGCCAGTGCCGATGCGCGACAATCTGATCGCGTGCGCCAAAATCCCGGGGCAATTCAGGGGAAATCGGCGCAAATTGGAAATATTCGGGTAACACGTTGGGAAAACGCGAATCGGACCCTTAGTAAATGACCCCCATTGTTAATTGACTTAGGAAACCACAATGCCAAGTATGTGCTCCCTACAGTAGTCAACACTGCCCTGCACAGTAACCAATATAGTGACTCCCAAACAGAAATCAGAGTTCCCCAAAAACCAGCCAGAGCCAAAAAGCCATTGCAACCCTAAAAAACACTAGCCAGAGATCCCCCCATACACTGGTCCAGCAGCTAGAGATGTGCAGACCTGAACTTAAAGTTCAGGTCTGGGTGTGTCCTATGCTTAAGAAGGAATCCTGGTCATCTCTACCAGAAGTCGTTGCCCCTCCCCTGATGTATATCCCGCTGTGGAAAAAATTTGCTCACCTTTCCCTACTCCCCTGCCGCAGTCTTCTTCTTGCTTTGGTTTGTGTGTGGCGGATGCATGTGCCGACTTCGAAGCCGGCAGACATGATGTGATGACATTCAAGCCCAATGCATTGCCACACACACAGGTCACAGGCTGAATTTGGCATCTGTGGGATATGGGATAACAATCTGATCAGTGGGGGTCCGATTGCTGGGACTCCCACAATCACGAGAAAAGATCTCTGCTGATCAAAAGAACAGGGAAAGTTGAGACCTTTCCTTTTAGTCCTTCTGTATATAGGCCACTTATCATTTCTGATCCCAAACAGTGTTATTAAAGATTCTCATTAGTTAGTAAAGCAGGGAACTGTATATACTGTGTAATGTGGTGGTCCTCAATGCTAAATCTGTATCAGACCCTCTAACAATAATGTATGGTTAGTAGTACTGATATCTTGGTATGAGGCAGGCATACCTCAATGGCCTTGTTGGTCCCATCAAGTTAAGGGCAATGATAACTTTTTTGGTCCTGCCAATAAAGCTTCTTTGAATAAGTGATGGCAATCACAGCAACCATACAGACTTTAAAGCATCTCCCCCACATGTCGGTCAAAAGGTCCAGAAACTTATTTTCCTAGAACTTGGAATGGGTTGAGATGGTTGGTGTTGATTTAAAGGGAACTCTTCAGCAACCTTTGCCTTGAGCAATGAAAGCCTCCGAGCTGTAAGTGACAATATTCTGAATCCCGCACTGTAAGTAGTATAACTGTGAGTCTTACTATATTTCATCTTTGAAACTCCCCTTGTATTCTTGCTAATTCAGTACTAGGATCACAAAACATCTCCTTGTATTGGGAGGAATCAATGTTGGAATAATCTGGTCCTAGTTTACACCTCCTATTTGTTAGTGTTGTGTAATTTAGACCACTTTCCTTTCCAGCAAAACCACAAGGAGCTGGTAAGGAAACAATTTGTATGAAACTAGGTCATTGTTTCACATTTACAATGACTAGCTGATCGTGTTGGTATGATTATATATTCAGGAGAAAACGATGGAATAAAATATGTTATTAGTAATAGATGTGCGATCACAATACACCTGGCGTGTCTGGGAGAGAGACAAGAGAGCCCTGCCTGATGTGAGAGCATTTCTGAACGATTATCAGACACGCAAATATTACAGATGGGCAGAGAAACAAATTTATGAATAATACCATGAAGTACCTTTGTAAATTGCCCAATATACATCATTTTTTTAAAGTGCCGACACTAATCTTGGGTGTTAACTCTTTAAATAAATGCTGCTGGCACGTGCGTGGTGCTAGTTAAATCCGGGCAGAGCAGGTGGGTGACCATTTTCCAGAGAATAGTCACTCCCTGTCCGTGAGAAGATACTGCTGGCATTCAAAGGGTAACACAAGCACAGATAGTGGGTGTTACCAGTTCATTCGAGTTGGAACCCAAACCTTAACGGGTCCACTCATCCATAGTCCCATAGCAAAAAATAGGCTGTGGACCTTATATGCAGTGTGAGGGTGCACTTTTTTTTATCCCACCCACTACACTAATAGCGTATAATAAAGCAGAGAAGGGGGGGTGGTTACATCCAAGTAAACCAGTTACATCCGGTCTATAGCCTGTACATCCGGTCTATAGCATGAGATGCAGAAAGCGACAGAGAAAGTTCTGTAGAATCACAGACTGGGATGGAGGGACCGATAGGGAACAGGGAGATCTTGTACCTCACTATTTTGTGCAGGAGACATCTGTATCCACGGCCTTGAACACATCCAGCCCTACTACATACACAGAGAGCTCTGTCACATGACCTCCTCCTCTGTGAGCAAGGAGCAGCAGCCCCTCCCAGGAATCTGTAGAATTTGTAGAGTTTATTTGTACTGTGGACTCCAGGGCTTGTGAGCATAGGCAGAGGAAGCAGCTACTGCAGCACTAAGATAATCTGAAGGGGATAGCAAAGAAACAGATGGATTTAGGTAACAAAGATAATAGACAAAGTTGTTTTACATCCTAAGAGCTATTGATTTGTGGGAAAAAGAAACTTTACAGTCACTCTTTAAGTTTCAAGAAGAAAGAAGACATGATGTTGGAGACGGCAGAGAGACAGTCACTAGTGTTCTGTATTAAGGCAGGGGTGATGTTACGTGCTGAAGTATATAGCTGGGTCATCAGCATAAAGATGATACTACAAACCAAATCTGCTGATGGTTTGTTCAATTGGGGCAGTATAGAGGGAGAAGAGAAGAGGAACTAGGACTGAGCCCTGAGGAACCCCAACACTGAGAGGATGATGAGAAGAGAAAGATCCAGAAAAGGAGACACTGAAAGTGCGGTCAGAGAGATAGGAAGAAAACCAGGAGAGTGCAGTGTCCTTCAGGCCAATGGAGCGAAGCATCCTGGGGAGGAGCTGGTGGTCCACAGTATCGAATGTTGCCGATACGTTGCCGATCCAGAAGAACCAGGAGAGAATAGTGCCCTTTGGATTTAGCAGTGAGGAGATCATTGGAGACTTTACAAAGAGCAGTTTCAGAGGAAAGCATAGTACGAAAACCTAATTGTAGGGGGTCACAGGTACTGTAATCCACTGCTGCACAGTGATGTATGAAGCAGTGGTCCATGGGTATCTAATAACCTATTATCTACTGTAGTTACTACTTGAAATCAACTCACGAATCTGCACAGAACAGCACATGACAAATCATTACTGACTCAGCTAATGCCCACCAGCTCTTTGATTTTTTTTGTAACAAGCACAGATTCACGGTTCCTGGTTGCAGCATAAGTTACGCTCACAATGACAATACAAAGAATTACGGCACGCAGAAAGTTTGGATCACAGTCACATATCACTGCAAACCTGGGCTAGAGGGGAAATTCAGCAAGACATAAAGCAAGGTCAACAGTGGAGTGTGAACACCGTTTTAAAAATATAAATGCACAGCAATACAATACAGTAAACCTTGGGGATTCTTCACACAATAACCTTCATGTGGAAGTCTCTTGTTTTCTTATCAATTGATCTACAGGGAACAATTGCTTAAAGCAAATTTTCCCCTGCAGGCTCTGATTTACAATGACTGTATGTGCTAATGCACCAGAGTTCAGCTGTAATTAACCCTTCTCATTCAGAGAGGCTATAATATTTATGACCCTGCCCTCAGCATCTACATATCTGCCAACTTCTCTCTTGGAATACTTGGCAGTAAAATAACACTGGCAGCTTAAAGGCAGTGATTATTATCAGCATTAATATTTGTGGATAGAATGATGTGTGTGTTACTGGAGCTTTGAAATATTAGAAATGACACAGTAATAGCGGTAATAAGCAAAAGATAGCTGTTGAATGTATACTAATATGGAGAGCAGATATCCTCCTAATCTTATGCTGAATAGTTACTTTAATAATGGGGGATACAAAGCAGAAAGACTTCAAGATAGCGTGTGAAATTCTAATGGGTGGGGGTCTACCTTTCCTTTACCTCCTGCCCAAAGATTTGTCCTGTGCTGGAAGAAATCAAAAACTGCTACCATTTACTCTGTCACCAGATTTTACTCTTTTTCTAGAATTCGATCTTTAATAATAATAATAATAATAATAATTCCTTTATTTATATAGCGCACATTTGTGTGAAATCTCACCCATTTTCCTATTAAAAACTTATATAGCCTGAGTTACGTCAGGTTTAGAGGCTTGGATGGGAGTATCACTCAAGAGCTCTATCTACAGTTCTATAGCACCTAGAACCATTCTTATGGTGCTATTCAAAGATAAGAATCTCATCCTTTAGACTGCATCATGTGGTTATGTGATATAAAAAACCTGAGATGCAGGCAGTTAAACCATAACCATTATTTCACTTATTTTTCTTATTTGTGCAGGGGATAATATTGTTTCTAATATTAGGGGATTTTGTGAGCTTTTATTGAAAAAAGTCTACTTTTCCCTGTTAAAAGCTTCCCTTGCACTGTTCTGTAAATGTCTGTTGCAATGCAAAAGCCTTCTTCATCCTGTGCTATGTGAATGAAGACGACTCAGTCTATGGTACAGTCTATGTATAATGTCTCCACTCTCTGTGCTGCTGTCTACATTAAAATTTACAACTAGATCTTTCCCTGCACTCTGTGAGCTATTTATTCTTTGTTCACTTACACTGTCAGCTCTGAAAGCCCACATTGTCTCTTCACACACTAGCAATCTGCCATGAGAGAGAAGAGTTGGACAGAAGTTACTGTGTGTCAAAAAAGGAGGCTTCAGATTTACTATAAAATGTAATGCCTTATTCACACGCCCATGTGTTCCTCAAGACCGGACCAGGACGTAGCACACGGCTTGGTGGAGAAGGGAGGGGGAGTGAGTGCTCCTTGCCCCTCCCCACGCCATTAAAAGCTTAGTGGCCCCTAGGTCAAAATTTAGGTGAAGCACAGTGTGCCATCACACCAAGGCAGGTACCATAGACTACTTTTGCTGCCAGATATGAAGTTTTCGCTCACTTTGATACACTGTGACATCTGATGACTCACTGTTCAGCTCTCCTCTCTCCAGCAGATGGCTAGTGTGTGAAGGATGTCTGCTATAAGAGCTGTATAAACAAAGAAATAGTTTACTAAGTGCAGGGAAAGATTGAGCTCTAAATATACATGTAGGCAGCAGTAGGGTGAGTGCAGACATCATATACCGTATTTTCCGGACTATAAGGCGCACTTAAAAGCCTTGGATTTCCTTGGAAATCCAAAGTGCGCCTTATAGTCCGGTGCGCCCTATATGAGGGCAGCGGACCATACTTACAAAGGTCCCCGCTACCGGAGACAGCAGATCTCCAGCGGGAACTGCAGACCACGCGGCACAAACAACTTCTGCCGCGTCGGTCTGCAGTTCCCGCTGGAGATCTGCTGTCTCCGGTAGCGGGGACCTTTGTAAGTATGGTCCGCTGCCCTCCTCCACCTTCCCCGCGTCGCCGCGTCTCGTCGGGTCTCGTCTTCGGGTCGCGTCGCGTCTCTTCTCGTCGGGTCTCCGCTCCGCCCCCGGACCTCCGCCACGCCCCCGGACCCTGCGCCTTATAGTCCGATGCGCCTTATATATGGAATTATTCCATATATACGGCGCATCGGACTGATGCGCCTTATATTCCGGTGCGCCTAATGGCCCGGAAAATACGGTATAGACTGTGCCAGTGAGCTGTCTTCATTCTGTATAGCACAGGATGAAGATGACTTTTGTATAGTAATGTGCATATACAACAACAGGGCAGGGGAAGCTTTCAAGGTAGAGAGTTTTAATAATAGCTCACAAAACTCCCAAATAAACTATATTACTAAATTGTTTTAAAGCACATCCCGTACACATATAAGAAAAAAAAAGTGAAATGACGGTTACGCTTTAAAAACACAGACCCACATTTACTAAGGTCCTTGCGCCAGTTTTCTGTTGGACTTTGCATGTTCTATTCAATGCAAACTGCTTGTACATGTACTTGAGAAGTGTCTGCACCACAATTGTGTTGCATGCGCCTATTTTGTGGCACGGCTGCATTCAACATGTCTGATCATTGTAGAGATGTTTATATCCATTTACCTATGTAAAAGAACAAGAGCGTGGAGCTGACACATGCATGCAGGTCTAGGAGCCAGGCAGGTAAAATACAGTGTAGCTGTCAGCAGAACAAGCATTTGATCAACATCTACTGAATGTTAATGCAGCATCAGAATATCTACAGTCCTGGTATTAGAGACATTGACAACGACCTATATGTGACATTGCAATAAATATGTCACAGGCATAAATCAAATTAGTCTCAGCTTTTACATACACTTGCTCCTGATATATTTACCCCTTTGTGCACTAGGAGACCTGCTCACAGGCACAGCTAATTTGAGAGGATGGCGTGATCTGTCAGTGATAGCCGCTTGGGAGTTATTACAACAAAGTAGTGAGTAATACCTCCACCATCTGCTTGTTTCTTCTGAAATATTGGTAACATATGAATATTATTTACGTGTGAAAACTGTCGATTTATGGAGTAACGCGCATTATGATTCTGGATGCAACAAAGTTGTAGATGTTAATAGGGAGGACTTTTGGATAGGAAATGGTGTTTTGAAATCAGTCTACGCATTAAAGTGGTTGTCTGGTATCAATATCTATGCAGCAGCAGGCGATGTTGGAATACCAAAGTATACTTATACTTCTTGTAACTTATACTTCCCCCTATCCTCCAATCCAGCACAGCAGTTCTTGTCACCACAGCTCCGTTTGTATACAGAAGTTGCCTGATGACAGCAAATGACTACTGGAGCCGTCACTGAGGCCAGTGATTGGCTACAGAGTTTACATGGCATTTAAATTACGTCACAACTGCAGCCAATTTAGAGAGACGAGAGATGTCATGGCTGTATATACTATCTACTGGGGGTGGCATGGCTGTATATACCATCTACTGGGAGTGGCATGGTTGTAAATACTTTCTACTCAGGTGTGGCATGGCTGTATATACTATCTACTGGGGGTGGCATGGTTGTATATACTATCTACTGGGGAGTGGCATGTCTGTATATACTTTCTACAGGGGTGTGGCATGCCTGCATATACTATCTATTGGAGGTGGCATGCTTGTATACACATCTACTGGGGGTGGAATGGTTGTATATACTATTTACTGGGGGTGGTATGGCTGTATATACTATCTACTTGGGAGTGGCATGGCTGTATATACTATCTACTGTGGGTGGCATGCTTGTATATAATATCTACTTGGGATTGGCACGTCTGTATATACTTTCTACTGGGGTGTGGCACGCCTGTATATACTATCTACTGGGGGGTGGAATGGCTGTATATACTTTCTACTGGGGGTGGCACGGCTGTATATACTTTCTACTGGGGGTGGCACGGCTGTATATACTATCCACTTGGTAGTGGCACGGCTGTATATACTATCTACTTGGTAGTGGCACAGCTGTATATACTATCTACTTGAGAATGGCATGGCTGTATATACTATATACTGTGGGTGGCATGCTTGTATATACTATCTACTTGGGAGTGGCACGGCTGTATATACTTTCTACTGAGGGTGGCATGGCTGTATATACTACCTACTGAGGGTACTGTATTGGCAATACATTTACCATATACACTCACCGGCCACTTTATTAGGTACACCATGCTAGTAACGGGTTGTACCCCCTTTTGCCTTCAGGACTGCCTCAATTCTTCGTGGCATAGATTCAACAAGGTGCTGGAAGCATTCCTCAGAGATTTTGGACCATATTGACATGATGGCATCACACAGTTGCCGCAGATTTGTCGGCTGCACATCCATGATGCGAATCTCCCGTTCCACCACATCCCAAAGATGTTCTATTGGATTGAGATCTGGTGACTGTGGAGACCAATTGAGTACAGTGACCTCATTGTCATGTGCAAGAAACCAATCTGAGATGATTCCAGCTTTATGACATGGCGCATTATCCTGCTGAAAGTAGCCATCAGATGTTGGGTACATTGTGGTCATAAAGGGATGGACATGGTCAGCAACAATACTCAGGTAGGCTGTGGCATTGCAACGATGCTCAATTGGTACCAAGGGGCCCAAAGAGTGCCAAGAAAATATTCCCCACACCATGACACCACCACCACCAGCCTGAACCGTTGATACAAGGCGGGATGGATCCATGCTTTCATGTTGTTGACGCCAAATTCTGACCCTACCATCCGAATGTCGCAGCAGAAATCGAGACTCATCAGACCAGGCAATGTTTTTCCAATCTTCTACTGTCCAATTTCGATGAGCTTGTGGAAATTGTAGCCTCAGTTTCCTGTTCTTAGCTGAAAGGAGTGGCACCCGGTGTGGTCTTCTGCTGCTGTAGCCCATCTGCCTCAAAGTTCGACGTACTGTGCATTCAGAGATGCTCTTCTGCCTACCTTGGTTGTAACGGGGGGCGATTTGAGTCACTGTTGCCTTTCTATCAGCTCGAACCAGTCTGCCCATTCTCCTCTGACCTCTGGCATCAACAAGGCATTTCCGCCCACAGAACTGCCGCTCACTGGATGTTTTTTCTTTTTCGGACCATTCCCTGTAAACCCTAGAGATGGTTGTGCGTGAAATTCCCAGTAGATCAGCAGTTTCTGAAATACTCAGACCAGCCCTTCTGGCACCAACAACCATGCCACGTTCAAAGGCCTCAAATCACCTTTCTTCCCCATACTGATGCTCGGTTTGAACTGCAGGAGATTGTCTTGACCATGTCTACATGCCTAAATGCACTGAGTTGCCGCCATGTGATTGGCTAGAAATTAAGTGTTAACGAGCAGTTGGACAGGTGTACCTAATAAAGTGGCCGGTGAGTGTAGACAATGCACTTTTGTGAACTCTGCAGGACCGGGTAAGTAAATGTGCTCCACTATCTACTTGGGAGTGGTACGGCTGTATATACTTTCTAAAAGGGGTGGCATTGCTGCATATACTATCTACTTGGGAGTGTCATGGCTGCATATACTATATACTGGAGGATGGCATGGCTGTATATACCATCTACTGGGGGGCTGCATATAATTAAATTATTGGGGGATCTGTTTATAAAGGCTGGATTTTTATTAAACTTGGGTAGCTGTTTATGGAATACTGTCTATAATTTAATAAGGGAGTATGTATATGAGGGCCTGTGGGGAAGCCAACTATAAATAAATTAGGGGAGCTGAATAGAAATAAAACGGTTGTGTACATAAACTATCAGGGTGCTGTACGTAGATTACTTACAGGGTTGTAACGTATTGCAAAAGCATCAGGCAAAACATAGAAGTAGTAACATAAGTTATGCATTCTTAATTGTTGCTAATTTTAAAGGACACCTGTCATCAGGTCTCTGTAACTAATTCACCAGGTGGACTTTTATCTAGTCAATTCCTACATTAACCACTGTAAAATCATCTTTTCTTTATTACGTAAATGAGCCTGGGCAAATGGAGAGAAAAAGTGATGTCACCAGGGCCGGATTAACGGTGTTGGGGGCCCCTGGGCGCAAATTGGTGGGGGCCCTTCCAACAATGTTTTTGGAAGTATATAGCCTGCCAGCCCCCTGTAGTATATAGCCTGCCAGCCCCCTGTAGAATATAGCCTGCCAGCCCCCTGTAGAATATAGCCTGCCAGCCCCCTGTAGAATACAGCCACCAGAACCCTGTAGTGTGCCGCCACCAGAACCCTGTAGTGTGCCGCCACCAGCCCCTGGTAGTATACAGCCACCAGCCCCCTGTAGAATTTAGCGGCCAGTCCCCTGTAGAAAATGGCAGCAAAATAATAAACTTAATACTTACCTCACCTTCCCTTCCAGTGACCCCACAATGCTGCAGGCTCTTCCTTGCTCCTCAGGCAGCTGCCGGCCACTGAAGACACAGCTGCCATCGCTGGGGGAGATCGCCGATGCGCAGCATGTAGTGATCGGACCCCAACGGCGTGACGTCATCACTCACCACCGGCGTCCCATCACAACCTGCTGCCGCCAAAACCGTGTATCAGCGATCTCCCCCAGCGATGGCAGCTGTGTCTCACTGACACTGCTGACATCCTAGACCCCTATGTGCGATGCAGGCAGCCACTGGCTGAGCTGAGTCACTGACTGTCGGAAACTGGTGGGGGCCCCGGGGCTCGAGCCCCTCCTTTAATCCGGCCCTGGATGACACCCCTGTTATCCCTCCCCCTGCTTATGTCATGTGTATAGGAGTATCTCATACACTCACAGGCTGCAGGGGGCGCCAGCACCAGGAGTGTCACATCATTAATTAGACTGTCAGTCATGTGTATAGGAGTATCTCATATACACACACAGGCTGCAGGGGGCTCCAGCACCAGGACATACTTAGAGAAGCCAGCACCAGGAGTGTAAAATCAGTATACTGGCTGTCAATCATGTGTATAGGAGTATCTCATATACACTGACAGGCTGCAAGGAGCATCACCACCAGGAAGTATATAGAGGAGCCAGCAGGAGTGTCACATCATTATACAGGCTGTCAGTCATGTTTATAGGAGTATCTCATACACTCACAGGCTGCAGGGGGCACCAGCACCAGAAAGTACACAGAGGAGCCAGCACCAAGAGTGTCACATCATTATAGAGGCTGTCAGTCATGTGTATAGGAGTATCTCATACACACAAAGGCTGCAGGGGGTGCCAGCACCAGGAAGTACATAGAGGAGCGAGCAGGAGTGTCACATCAATCCATTATACTGTAAGTGACTGTGGTTTTTCTAAGGGTGCGGTGTGGAGATGTGTTGCATGGAGCTGATATCCTTTGGCGATGATTTCAACAGTGAAAAACCATGGAAACCATCATAATGAAGTCCACATCCTTGTTATGGATATCCTGTAAGGTACTAGATGGCACTAATGACAACTAGTGTGAGGCACTTCTCTGCATGCATAGTGTCCGTGAGTCGGTGACACCGTGTGAAGATGGTATCAATTGTTATTAATGTTGTCAGCATATATTCACCAGGTTGTAGATGCTTCAGAAATGTCTCTACATTGTTTGATGAGATTTTGTATGTATGTGCACAATATAGATAGCGTGGGCATAACCTGCCCCTAGCCTGGCTGCAGTGATACACTGGATGACAGCTGTGCGGGCGGATGATCCTGATGACTCTCAGTCAGGTCTCGGCAGCTTGGGAAGCTGCCACTTGCAGCATAGACAGAGATTGTAATTATACCCATGTGCTGGTGCAGAAGGCCCGCTTATTAATCTGTCAGGTCTGAGAGTGCAGGAGAGGAGATGTGTACAAGTTTCCATGGAGACATGACCTAAACATCTAGCGGGGAATCTGCCGTCAACTCAAGTGTAATAGAGTGATAATGCTGAGCAGTCATTTATAGTCAAGTAATTAAACACCATACAATGGAACAACATAATCTGGAGCCACTTACGCTATGATAAAGTCTGACGCTCTGAAGCTTTTATCTCAAAATCTCAACAATTTCTTCCCAGATTCCCGATCTGTCAAAATCTTGACTTCTTAAACCATCTAGACGCAGCCTCTCCGACACCTATTGTTGTAAGACATATCTCTTTTGTGAGTCTCCTGCTGTATCAGCAGGTTTCCTACGATAGAGATGAAGAATCACTAAATTTCAAAGATTTCCTGACATGTATAGTATCTCCCATGTCTGATACAGGGAATACAATTTTAGGCTTCAGTTATGGCATCCTGGTATTGTCCATTAGATCTATCAGGCATTGTGGGTGCGTGCTAGCACAGGATAACGTCTATTGTTGTAGATAGACAGGTGGCAACATTGCCTTTGTCTTCCACATATTGTCATTGGACATGGGGTTTCAAGGCTAAAGGTTGACTGGTTGCAGTATACTACCTCTGCAGGCCAGTTAATCTCAGAAACTTGAATTTTCAAGTAATCCCCTATCCACAAGCTTATGGGAGAGGGTCTGACTGCTGAGACCCCAGAGTAGGATCCCCATTAATCTGGAGAATGGGGGTCCCGTTTTCACTGGTACTAACCATTGAATAGTATACAAGTATCAAAAATTGTATAATGCGATCGGCTATCGTTGTCACTCAACTTAGGCTACCTGCACACAGGACGGGCCACAGTTTTCATCCAATGTGTCATCGGCGGGTAAATACCAAAATACTGGGCACACATCGATGACACCAATAACAGACTATGCAGGATGAACTATGGACAGGAAAAGGGCCTGCTCTATCTTTTACAGCCCAACCTGTTGGCTCATCTGCAGGAATCCACAGCTGTGGCATGAGCCCCTAGAAGTGTTTGTGAGGTGTGTTAGCTATAGAAAAAATGGCTAGCACATGTCTCCAAAACCTAGTCATTTGCTTGAGCCCATAGACTGAATGTGAGTGGGAGTGGCAGATGTAGTCAGGCACTGTTCTTCTTACACTTCCATACTATTGAGTTGAGCAGTAGGACACAGCTGCTCCACCTATTAGTGAGAACGGAAGACTTGTTTTTGGGATTGTTCTTCCGACTGACCCCACCAATTAGCTTGCTATCCTCTATTCCATGGATAGGGGGTAACCTGAAATTTTGGAACAACTCCTTTAAAGGGAACCTGTCAGCAGAAATTGACCTAATAAACCATTACCAGTGTGTTGCCAAGCGGCAAACACTTTCCAGATCCTGTTTTTTTCATGGCCCAGTGTGGTGGCATCATCCAGAAAATCAACTTTGACATCAATAGTGAGATGTGAATTGCTTGTATAAAGTCAAGGAGGCAGAGATTTTAACACTGAAGTCAAACTCTCTCTTCCACAGAAAGCCCCTTTGCTGTAATTGATGATCCTGCATGCAGAGACATCACTAACCAGATCTCCTGATGTCCAATCATGATGTGAAGTAGAAGTAGAAGTAGAAGTAGAAGCATTGAGAGCTCCCCACCTTGAGATCAGTATTAAACTCTCCATCTCTTTGTCATTATACAACCAATTTACATCTCTTTTCAAAGTTTATTTTCTGGATGATGACACTACATTGGGCCATGAAATAAACAAAAACTAGAAGGTGTTACACTGTTTAACAACAGAATGGTAGTGGTTTATTTGGCCAATTGCTGATGACAGGTTCCCTTTAAGGTAGCAGGAAGCTGTACTAACCGATGATCTGTCTTTCAGTCACCTTTTTAGACCAGACCTTCTCCAGTGGTCTTAGATTCCTTGCCGCTACATGTCCCTTTTCTTCTCTGTACAATTCCCAGGCTACTCACTCTTCTGTAAAGTATGCTTTATGTGACCTTGACAGCTCTACAGCTTATGTCCTTAACAACACAGTGTACACCTTACATTATAGGTGTGATTTTATGTAACACTAGATAGCCGACCATCAGCCAACATTTGATGGGGGAAGGTGATCGCTGAAAGTCACCAATGGGTTTTAACCATTTTACAAGCAGGTGGCCAGGAGTGCTGATGTGCAGGGAAAACTTACACATGGGTGTATTAGTCTGTGAAATATGCAGCATATGTCAGCTGTATTCCCTTGACTGAACACCAGTATTCATACCGGTCTATGATGCTGTGAGTCACTTACTACAACACAGAACTACTGTCCCATTCTGTAATCATGGTTTCCATATAGGAAATTTGCTCTTTATGGATACAAAGGCTCCAAGGAATTCAGTCTGTCTATACCCATGTGAAGTTGTTCTTAGACGCCACAGAAATTATATTAATATGAGCATCATAGCATTATTCTATCTTTTTCTGTAATGGGGAACATTTCCTAAAAGCTAGTGAAGCTAGGAGAACTTGTTGTGGTTTAGTTGCTGTAACATCACCATTCACATGCTGCTGAAAACAAAGATCACTTATGCTGGGGGTTTTGAACCAACATTATTGTAGTAGATTAATAACCGCTAAATTGTGTCTCCCATCCCCTTGGGTCTTGATTTGTATACAGAGGC
Organism: Engystomops pustulosus; assembly: GCF_040894005.1. NCBI lineage: Eukaryota > Metazoa > Chordata > Amphibia > Anura > Leptodactylidae > Engystomops > Engystomops pustulosus. The sequence continues at coordinate 178,739,312 of NC_092414.1, forward strand.
CTAATAAATGGTTCTACTGCTCGTGTTTCAGTTGAAAAACATCTGCGATCAAGCAAGCCCCTACAATACCGCAGGCATTTGTGTACAGATCCTGGCTCCCAATTGTCCCAGATTCGGCAGGACAGTTAGGGTTTTTGACCGCTGTCCCCCCGTCCCGGGTGGTAAGGAAAATGTGCCGTGGTGTCCCACCTCCTGCAGAGCCAAGACCAGGAACTGGGATCAACTCCTGCTGCATGTGTCTGTTCAAACATTACTTACAAAGAGGACAGAGGCCACAATATTAAGAGGACGGAGGACAGAGGCCACAATATAAAGAGGACAGAGGCCGTAATATAAAGAGGACAGAGGCCGTAATATAAAGAGGACAGAGGCCGTAATATAAAGAGGACAGAGGCCGTAATATAAAGAGGACAGAGGCCGTAATATAAAGAGGACAGAGGCCGTAATATAAAGAGGACAGAGGCCGCAATATAAAGAGGACAGAGGCCGCAATATAAAGAGGACAGAGGCCACAATATAAAGAGGACGGAGGACAGAGGCCACAATATAAAGAGGACGGAGGACAGAGGCCACAATATAAAGAGGACAGAGGCCGCAATATAAAGAGGACAGAGGCCGCAATATAAAGAGGACAGAGGCCGCAATATAAAGAGGACAGAGGCCGCAATATAAAGAGGACGGAGGACAGAGGCCACAATATAAAGAGGACGGAGGACAGAGGCCACAATATAAAGAGGACGGAGGACAGAGGCCACAATATAAAGAGGACGGAGGACAGAGGCCACAATATAAAGAGGACGGAGGACAGAGGCCACAATATAAAGAGGACGGAGGACAGAGGCCACAATATAAAGAGGACGGAGGACAGAGGCCACAATATAAAGAGGACGGAGGACAGAGGCCACAATATAAAGAGGACGGAGGACAGAGGCCACAATATAAAGAGGACGGAGGACAGAGGCCACAATATAAAGAGGACGGAGGACAGAGGCCACAATATAAAGAGGACGGAGGACAGAGGCCACAATATAAAGAGGACGGAGGACAGAGGCCACAATATAAAGAGGACGGAGGACAGAGGCCACAATATAAAGAGGACGGAGGACAGAGGCCACAATATAAAGAGGACGGAGGACAGAGGCCACAATATAAAGAGGACGGAGGACAGAGGCCACAATATAAAGAGGACGGAGGACAGAGGCCACAATATAAAGAGGACGGAGGACAGAGGCCACAATATAAAGAGGACGGAGGACAGAGGCCACAATATAAAGAGGACAGAGGCCACAATATAAAGAGGACAGAGGCCACAATATAAAGAGGACAGAGGCCACAATATAAAGAGGACAGAGGCCACAATATAAAGAGGACAGAGGCCACAATATAAAGAGGACAGAGGCCACAATATAAAGAGGACAGAGGCCACAATATAAAGAGGACAGAGGCCACAATATAAAGAGGACAGAGGCCACAATATAAAGAGGACAGAGGCCACAATATAAAGAGGACAGAGGCCACAATATAAAGAGGACAGAGGCCACAATATAAAGAGGACAGAGGCCACAATATAAAGAGGACAGAGGCCACAATATAAAGAGGACAGAGGCCACAATATAAAGAGGACAGAGGCCACAATATAAAGAGGACAGAGGCCACAATATAAAGAGGACAGAGGCCACAATATAAAGAGGACAGAGGCCACAATATAAAGAGGACAGAGGCCACAATATAAAGAGGACAGAGGCCACAATATAAAGAGGACAGAGGCCACAATATAAAGAGGACAGAGGCCACAATATAAAGAGGACAGAGGCCACAATATAAAGAGGACAGAGGCCACAATATAAAGAGGACAGAGGCCACAATATAAAGAGGACAGAGGCCACAATATAAAGAGGACAGAGGCCACAATATAAAGAGGACAGAGGCCACAATATAAAGAGGACAGAGGCCACAATATAAAGAGGACAGAGGCCACAATATAAAGAGGACAGAGGCCACAATATAAAGAGGACAGAGGCCACAATATAAAGAGGACAGAGGCCACAATATAAAGAGAATGGATGACAGGAGGCGAAATTATAAAGGCAGGAGGCAACAATATGAGGTCAGGGGGCCACGATATGAAGGGAATGGAGGGCAGGGGGGACTTACCGTAGATATGCTGTTTAGTTGAATTATGTCGTATTATATGGATCCTTAGGGGGGTTGGCCACAGGAAGGGGAATTATAATAGGTGGGGACCATTAAGGTCGTTATTATACTGTGCTTGGTGGTGGGATAATGGGCATGGTTTAGGAAAAGGGGAGGGGCCTTTTGTCCCTCTTTCTCTACACCAGTGGTGGCGAACTTATGGCACGGGTGCCAGAGGTGGCACTCAGCGCCCTCTATATGGGCACCCTTGCCATCACCCCAGGGTAGAGTTTGCCAGACAGGACTCAAGACCTCTTGCAGTCCCAGGATCCCAGAAGGAAGCTACAAGGATAATCCAAACTTGTTCTCCTTTCTATTGTATTGGTGTCCTCAGGTGCCTATACAATTTAAACCCATGAAAGAGGAGTAATAAGTTACTGCTTAAATTGTTGAATTGGCACTTTGCGAAAAATACATGGGTTTTGGTTGCAGTTTGGGCACTCGGTGTCTAAAAGGTTTGCCATCACTGACCTAGACTAAAAGTTGGGAGGCGTATCAGGTAACAGGAAGAGCCATGCTGATATGCAGAGGTAAGTACAGTGTGTGTCATCTTTACACCCCCTGGGGATCATCTAAATAACAATAGCCACATGTCTAAGTTTCTCCACCCTCCTATTACTGTTCACTTATTAGACTGGAACACTCTCTGTATGTAACATTGTGCACACCTTGCTACTCTGTAACACAGTCCTGCAAATACTGGGAAACTTGAGCTCCAGACTACAAGATTGTACAAAACAAAACCAACACTAAAACCCCCATAAGAAGCTGCACTAACTGCGTGACGCCTCATCCTCCTCCATCATACGACATTACAGTAAATAAACGTCCTAATTTCCCGCGCCCCGTATTTGCCACCAAAGTCTTTACAAAACAGCTGGTGGGAGTGACGTCAAATCATAGAAACCCCGCCCACGCCTGCGTGTCACGCCTCGTTCTGAAACCGTCTGGAATTTCTGGGCGGGGATTAGAAGCGTCTACCTTCCAAAGAAGGTGTCGTTCTCGCCTTGTGATTCGTTGCTTCAGGAGGTGAGAAACCCACGTGAATGACGATTCTTTCCTCTCATTGGCTGGGTGCGGTGCACGGCTCTGCATGTCATTGGCCGTGGTTCTCGCTGTAACAGGGACGCGGTGCTGTGATTGGGTTATTATTTTTCCCTAAAGATCAGTACGACTGGATCTAGGAGCTGAGGCCCGGGAGACAGCAGCGGATCCAGCGTAGTGAGCTGACCGGTCCCGGAACGGAGGTCTGTGCTTAGGGAGTGGGAATGTTATGTGACGCTTGCGCAGTGATTGTTTAAATCAGTATAAGCTTTTAAATCGTATCGATATCGGTTTGATTTGATTGCAGTGGTTGTGTGTGCGGTGTATGTGGACTCCCTGTGTTAAGAGCTGTGGCCAGTCTGTGCAGTGCAGCCTCATATGTCCGGTGGTCACCCATACCTGCTGGTATACCCCGGCTACTGACACATCTGTCACTGGGGACAATCAGCTTGAAAGTCTGATTTCTTCATTGATGTCTGTAACTTGAGGATGTAGATGTATCATCCTGTATGCTAAATTGAAAATATGCAGACATTTGTTATACAATCAGCAGGCAGTATGCTATAGAGCAGGAGGAGCTGAGCAGATTGGACATGGTGACCTATGTGCAGGCAGCATGTTATAGAGCAGGAAGAGCTGAACAGATTTAACATAGTTGTCCTATATGCAGGTAGCATGTCATAGAGCAGGAATCTCTCAGTTGTTTCACACTGTTGTGTATTAGGGTGCTCAGCTTCTCCTGCTCTATGACATATTGCTTGATGAGGTGGTCAGGAGTTGCAGAGACCTCATAGCTCGCCCTGCTATTTTGTTTCCATCAGTGATGAGCAGTCCAGATCTTCTTAGTGAGCTGGATTATTAGGCCGGTGGCACACGTGGCGTTTTGAACCCATTTTTTGGACGTTTTTAAGCAATCCGTTAAACGCGTACGTTTTTTTAACTGACTCCTTAAAAAACGGGTTCAAAACGCCACGTGTGCCGCCGGCCTGAGGGTGATGCCACATGTGCCGCTTTGTCTACGTTTGCAAACGGAGACAAAGCCCCACCCACCTGGGCGGCCCGATCGTATTGGCGTTTCTATGGAAACGCCTGCGATCGGGAACGAGCTGCTGGTGTTTTGCATTAAATTAACGCAAAACACCGGCGGCTCATTCACGATCGCTGGCGTTTCCATAGAAACGCTGATGCAATCGGCCCGCGGCCCGCCCCGGTGGGTGCAGCTTTACTTGCGTTTGCAAACGCAGACAAAGCGGCACGTGTGGCATCACCCTTGGGCTCAGCTCACTAAGAAGAGTCGCCTGGCTCCTGAATGGATCCCTATTAAATATATAAAGTTAAAGGAGAACCTCAGTCCAGCCAGTGCCCCACTTTAAAACACTTAAAGTGGGAGTGGTGAGACATTTAGGGGTGGAGTTAAATGAGCTATCGTCTCAATGAAAGGATCCGACTCCCGTTGTTCATGCGGGCGACCCATCGATAGTTTACGTAAAACTGGTATTCACATCACTGGGCTTTGAGAAACCTTTAACAGTTTCCGCACCTGGTGAATTGGAGAAGTCGCTATATATACCCATCTCATCCACAACTGGTGGAAATTATGTTAAATTACAAAAAGTCCCAAAAACTTGCCTAAACTTGTTTTCTTTATAGCCACTTGGCTGTAGCAGTGACCTGCCCTAGAGCGCTTTGTTATCTGACAACAGCATAGTGAGAACTGGACACTGCGCAATCCTAAGACCAACTCATATATACATTGCTGGTTTTGCAACATTGCTAAAAAAAAAAAAAAAAAAAAACATCTCGAACACTGTGAGTTAAATGTCACATCTTTTTTATTAATGTTTATGTATAAGATTTCTGCTCTTAGAGATGAAATTTGCTGTTTTGAGCAGTTTATAATTGTGTTTCAGCTGCTTAAAGCCAGAAATCGTAGAAATTTGCTGCAGGCTTCTCTTTAATTTCAGACGCTGTCAGCACTTGTTGGGACATGCGGCTATAATGGAATTAGATAGTAAAGTAATCACTGCTGGGCGTGTAATCATGAGGAGCGGCCAGAGGTAACCTCAGGACCTGAGGAGCAGCCGAGTGAAAGAAGTAACGCAGGAGATGCCACTGCTGCAGTGCGCTGCGGTTAGGCTAAGTTCACACTCTCGTTCAGCAGTTTCCATTACTCGTTCCATTATTAATTGAAAAAACAGTGCAGCGGTCCATTAAAGTCTATGGGGAATGGAAGACACAAGCAGGGTAACGTTTGTGGCCCATTTTGGCAGAGTGGAGATAGGAGAGGTGAGTGCTACTCGTCCCTCCCGTCTCCATAGGAAAGGAGAGGTTGTGCCGCATTTCAGGGCAGGATGTGACCCGCCCTAAATAATTACCAGCGTGGCAGCACAGTAAACCTCTATGGGGGCCGTGAGCTAGCTCCTGTTGTTTTGGGACCAGCTTTTACAGTCTTGTGCATGTTGCCTTTAGGGTGATACCACACATGGCGTCTTGAATCTGTTTTTAAGCAGTCCGTCCATAAACGCATGCGGTTTTTTAAAAACTCATCCATTCTTGACCAGTTTTAATTAAGATAATTGGTAAAACTTGTCAAAAACGCATGCGTTTTTTAACGGACTGCTTAAAAACTGACCAAAAACGGGTTCAAAACGCCATTTGTGGCATCACCCTAAGGCCACGGCCACACGTTCCGTTAGTGTTGCGTTATGAGTGCATAAGTGGCAGGCCTCGGCGGCTAGTAATCTTTAAATGCAAGACACATGGGCATGCGTTTCCATGCCCCCTCACGTGCATGTACGTAACACTAGTGGAACATGTGACCGTGGCCTCAGGGTGCGGTCACATGTACCACTTTGACTCCGCTTTGAAACTGAATTTAAGCACATGGGGTATGCATTTAAACTATACAGGATACTGGGAGACCTGTCACATGGTGTTTCTGTAGAAGTGCATATGCGATCATGCCATGGTATGCCCCTGTGCGTTTTGATTCAGTTTCTGAGTCAAAGCAGTACGTGTAACCGCATCCAAAGGCTCTGTTCACCACATCTATGTATGAAACCGAGCTCCATACATAGGGAGGTTTTCAACTGTCTCCGACGTAGGGAGCGGTGCTGCTAATATTGGAAGGAAGAGGTCCTCCAGATGTTTTGCGGCTTGGACACTGTGAGCTCACCGCACTTTGGCTGTGCATAATGCACCTCTAGTTGCGGTTTTGCTGCTAGCTCATAGCCACTATTTGCAGATGTGTGAATGTAGCCGTAGTCTGGATTCCAATAAGTGTATTATAACATGTATGTACCGTATAATGGATGCATCAACATTTTTGGTTAATATGTTGAACTATGTGAAAACAGGTTGTTTTATTTTTTCTTTGCCTAATGGAAATAAAATCTCTAAATGTAAATACTGATCGTATACTATTGCTTCTCCATGGAGAAGAGGGGAAGAAAAAGCACTTATTATAGATTATAATATCAGCAGATTTTTATAGATATAATAGATTTTTATTATTAGCACTGTATTACACGATCCGTGACATGGATAAAGTACAGATTTTCTATTTGCTTTTGTACAACCTTCCTAGCTCTACAGCATGGTGTGGAAGTATCTTATGTACAAAGCTGGTATTGTGTAACCTATTGGATTAGCTGGTTATACATGTATTGTGGATAAACCTAATGCAACGCTCTGACGCTTTTATGTAGTCACATAATCACCTTTTCAGTTAGGGAATGGAGTCCGGTGACTCGTTGTTGCAGCAATGGAGTTCACGGAGTAGGAAAAAGTTTGGAGGACTGTCCATATTCTCTAGCACAGACACAGTGAGGGTGATGCCACACGTGACGTTTTGAACGTGTTTTTGGTCCGTTTTTAAGCAGTCCGTCAAATCCGCATGCCTTTTTGACCAGTTTAAACTAAGATAATTGGTTAAACCTGTCAAAAACAGATGCGTTTTTAAAAACGCATGTGTTTTTTGACGGACTGCTTAAAAACGGGCCAAAAACGCGTTAAAAACACCACGTGTTGCATCACCTTTAGGGTGAAGACACACGTGGCGTTTTTAGGCTGTTTTTGGGCCGTTTTTAGTTTTCAGATCGTAAAAAAAGCAGCCGTTTTTGTCTGTTTTTAATTGCGCAAATTCAGAAAAACTGACAAAAAATGCATGTGTTTTCAAATACCGGATGCGTTTTTTAAAAATGGATGCGTTTTTTACAATCTGAAAACGCACAAACTAAAAACGGCCCAAAAATGGCCTAAAAACGCCACGTGTGTCTTCACCCTTAGCCTGATCCAGCGGATGGAGACGCTGTGACAAATGGTCCGAAGTAGTGTATGTGGCAAGATGTATTACTGTGGGTCTGTGTTCAGCCTGTTCTATGCGCAAATAGTATGTGTACCTTTATGGTGGTGTCACACGTAGCGTTTTGAACCTGTTTTTATTCTGTTTATAAGCCGTGCGTAGAAAACCGCACGCGTTTTTGAAAACTCATCAGATTTTGTCAGTTTTTCCAATTATCTTAATTGGGCAAAGCGGTCAAAAACAAATGATTAAAAACATGTTCAAAACGGCAGGAGTGAAAGCACCTTCAGAGTGATGCCAGATTCTTGGACCATTTTAAAGCATGCATTTTCAGTGTGTTTTTGAGGACATGGTCACATGGTGCGTTTTGGTCGCGTTTTGAAACGCATTACAACAGCAAAAGGTAATAGTAATGTAATCGGCCAAATCCCCTCATCTCAGCTGTTGTAATGCGTCATAAAACGCAACAAAAACGCACCGTGTGACCACGCCCTGAATGTTTATCATGTGTTTGGCTGCTTTGAACCTGTTTATCAGCTGTGAAGCAGATTAAAACCAGCCAAACACTTGGTAAACATTCAAAAATGGACTGAACACGCATGAGTGGCATCACCCTTGGACTCAAAGTCAATATACTGGACTTGTGGTTATCAGTGACCACTAGGAGGATCTGACTGCGTCTTTCATCTTCTAACCATTGAGAACGCTGAACAGAACGGAGCATTTTCATTGAAAGTGTACGGCTAATTAGTGTGCTGTCGTTCTGTACCCCTTAAATGTGTAACTTGAGGCAATTCTATTTTAATTCATGAAATTCCAACTGGATAATCCATGTGAATGCAATAAAGCCTGAAGAAAATAGCATTTGCGTGTATTTTTCAGACTGTAAACGTGCGTTGCTCTTTGTGGTACCGTTATGCAGGTACCTTATAAATGATGCATCCCAGTGATGTGTCTTTTCTGTCAAAGGAGACAGACACTTGAACATATCATAATGCATGTGTGAACAGAGCCTTAATTCTGTCTGTCTTGGTGAAAGGACAGTGACACTTCATCATTATTATGTCTGCTACTTCTAGATTTTGTGATGCAAAATTTGCGCATTGATTCTCTGAGTGGAAAAGTTGATGTATCTTTGCATATTCTGACAGATATGACAGTTTTTGCATAAAACATCTATACATATATATTTTTTTCTTTTCCTTATGTTCTTTAAAAAAAAATCTACCATCAAAATAAAGTATAATAAACCAGGGACACTTACTCAGAGATCCAGGCACCGTGACTGTGGTAATCTTCTTATATTTGTTATCTGTGGCCTCCTTCCTTCAACTTTTAAAATCATGCTAATGAACCTCATAGAGTGTAAGCTCTTGTGAACAGGGCCCTCACTCCTATTGTTCCATAAGACTGCTTGTACTCTGTAATGTAATATTGTATGTGTCCCCTATGATTTGTAAAGCCCCATGGAGCCCAATCTGTAATATAACTTTATAGACTGTTATGATATCTCACACTTCCCTCTCTCTGCCTACTGTAATCTCAGTGCTGAGGGAGTAGGGGGAGGGTGATACTGTGTAACGGTCTGTAAATCCAGATCACAAAGGGGCTAGCGTAGCCCCTCAGCTCATTAGCACAACTTTATATGTTGATTTTAGAAGGAAGGAGACCATGGATAACAAATAAAAGAAGATTTCCACAGTCGCGGTGTGTGGATCTATGAGTAAGTGTCGCTGGTTTGATGGTAGATTTCCTTTACCCCCTTCACAACTGCCACACAGCTACAAACGTCATAATTGCTCATGACCCATGCAGATAGAAAATGTGTAGACGTCATAACGGAGACCCACTTCACCTACACCTAGAGTGTCATATTAAAGAGATGAATTCCCCTTTTAACATCCCTCCAGGATTCAGAGATATTGGGGGACATTTATCATACACCAGCTCTGGCCCTCTGTCATGTGGAATGCTTCAGGAGACTCCAACCTCCTGATATATCCAGCGGAACTAGTGCACAATTCTACCTTCTGCGCTATCCACAGTTTTGCTCTCTGTGCATGCTGTCAAAAGATGCCATTTTTCATATACAGCTCTTTCCCATGTGTAACTTTAACTTTTAAAAACTCAATGAAAACGCATGTTTTAAAACGGTCCAAAAAAACGACCCGTGTGGCATTACCCTAAAGCGGGATACACTAAATGCATTAAACCGTCCAGGGTTCATAAGTTTTTCTTCGTGACTTTTTACAAATCCAAAGTGTGTGTGTGTGCAAAATCTTTTTTAATTTTTTGCCATGAAAATATTTGAGAAAAAAAATCTGGTTTCCTGCTGTGAGAAATCTGCAGAGAACATATCCTGTATGTACCTGGACTTACAAAGACTATGATTGTGTCTTATGCCTGTAAATATTTGTTTTAAACTAGGCCGGGTTTGGGCAGAGTTTGACTGTTTTTGTAAAGCAGAGCTGAAGAATTCTTACTTCTGAGCACCAAAATAAAACCTTTCCGTACAGAGAGGAGCTGTCTTGTCGTGTGGTGTGAATGACCTCACTTGGTAAATAACACATTTGGCTGAAGGCGACAGCTGGAAATGCTCCACTCATGGCACAGTATTTTGGCCGGAGGCAGTGGAAATCATGTTTATAAAGTAGTCGCAGGATACTGGACGACGGGAGAAAAACACCACTAGGCTAATATGACTAAAAATCCAATACTAGGAGGCCGCATCATATGCAGCGCTTGTAAACACATTTTGATGTGAAGGTGTTTTATGTAAACGTAATTTTAACATGTAGTTTGCACATTGTAAACGCAATGCAAACGCTATGTGTGAACGTGGCCTGAGAGGTAGTCACCCAGCTTTTCTGGATTCTGAGGGGAAAATCACAGGCAAATGGACATGCTTTGTTCTCAGCCACAAGCAGTGGATTCAGGTCAGTTTTTGCGGTCCTTGTTTCCTCCTTTGTCCAGTTTTATGTCCACAAAAACGGTAAGGTCCTGAGGGTGAGGTAACATGTGGCGTTTGTATTGCGTTTGCTGGGGCGTACCTCATGCCCCATCCGATCAGTAGCCAGCACCCGGTGTTTTGTATCGTTTACAAAGTTTGAAACGCATATGCGATCGGGTCGAGCCACTCGTGACCGGAGCCCACGTTTTATAATGCAATTTGGGAGGAGTAACTCCCGAAGACAGGCCCGTTTAGAGTGATGCCACACATGGCGTTTTGGTCCGTTTTTAAGCAGTCTGTCCAAAAACGCATCCGTTTTTGGCCAGTTTCAATTAAGATAATTTGTAAAACCTGTCACTAATGGATGCATTTTCAAAAAACGCATGCGTTTTTTAACAGACTGCTTAAAAACGGACCAAAAACTGGTTCAAAACGCCATGTGTGGCATCACCCTTAGGGTGATGACACACATAGAGCTTTGTCTGCGCTTGCAAACGCGGTGGGTGCGGCTTTGTTTGCAAACGCAGACAAAGCGCTACGTGTGGCACCAGCCTTGGACCAAAGTGCTTGTGTTTGCAAGCTAGCGACCAGCATTTTGCCACTGAAAGACAATTCATGTGTCGCCACATACCAAACGCATGCGTTTAAGGTTTGGACACATCTGCGTTTGGGAGTGACTCCTCCTCCTCCCCATTTGCTTCTCAAAACAGCATTTCAGAACGAATCGTGTGAACACGGCCTTATCAGTCATCTGGAAGATGGTTGTCTTCATGATTGGTTGAGTTTCTCAGAATACATCTGACATAAAGTGTTTTAATTTCCATTATCGACATCTATTTTACGCACCGATCGGACATTTGGCCTTTGCATATATGTTTATGAAATGAATTGATATAATACGTAATTATTGGAGTAAAATAATCATTTAGGCATGGCATGATTGTAGTCTGTATAGTGAATTGATCAGCATGCTAGTGCGCCATCTATTATGGAAATCGCCGGCGCGGGTAATTGATGGCGGTCTGTATGCTGACTGCCTGAATCGCGTGATTGACACAGCCTCAGTTCTACAAATAATAGGATATTTGACCTTGTCTCTGTAATCTCATATGATCACTCACATCTAATACGGAATATTAAACAGGTTTATTTCAGATATTATTACCATCTAGATGATGTCTAATGACAGGCAGTAGGAATTCTTATTATCTTTTATATAGGTCCTACGGTATTGAATATTACACGGAGACGCCTGCGATGTCAACCGGAGTAGACTCCTTTACCTTCATTGTAAGAACTTGGTACAGGTGTTGTATAATAATAACTAATGGGTTGACTGACTTTGGGAGCCAAACATAACTGAGGTTATAAAAAGCAGTGCTGCACTTCATCTTAGGGTGTGTTCACACATTGCGTTTTGGATGCATTTTTGAAAGCATCCGAAACGTATGTGCATTTCCACTGAAACCTATGCACTGTCGAATGAGCAACATGTTTTGCATTACTGACATGCCAAATGTGTTGCTCATTCCAAAATGCATCCGTTGCAGTGGAAATGTATACCCGTTTGGGTCAAGCCCTTCCCACTTTTGTTTCGGATACATTTTGAAAAACACATCTGAAACGCATCCAAAACACAACGTGTGACTGTGCCTTTAGTCTGCATTCACATACCCAGTATTTTGCATCACAATTTGTCAGTAAAAACAAGGTATTTAACCTAAATGAATCAACAGTATGATAAAAACCCTGTGATAGAGATGAGCGGACCCACGGGCATTCGGGTTCAGCTGTGCCACCTGGATATATTACCGGATTGTCGCCATGGCTAGTAGCAAGGCGTGTCTATTTGCCAGATTGGCTGTATGGCCAAAATCTTTTAAAATTTACCTCCCATTCATTTTGTAAGGCCCCATATAGAGAAGTCCTAGGTGAGAGTAGGAGACCTGAATCTGAGTTGTCCCTTATATCTTCCCTTTTAAAGAAGTAGAAGAGGATTTAAGAAACAAAATGTATGGCTTCTGTCTGAGCCCGCACTTCATGGACATTTACATCCTTATTTTCCCAGAAGGTATTGGCTTCTGTTCTATTATTGCCTTCTCCATTAGTGATATTGCCAATTCAATTAATAACCGGCCCGTAAATTGTGTAACGCCCTGGCATGTAAGTGCTGCTAATCCCAGTCTGATGTGGCAGCGCACCAGCTATCACTTGTGATGTATGGTTCTCTTTTCAGGTATTGGCTTGGAAATGCCATATAATGCGCTGTCCTCATGTACAATGTAGATATAATGTATGGGTGACATTCATGTGCTGTAAATAATAACTACCATTTTGGGTGATTGGATGTCTCTTGTAGTGTTTAAAGGGAACCTGTCACCAGGAGACCCATTTTTAGCACTCCCCCAGTCCCCACAGAGCATAGTACATACACTGCCAAAGTGTTTTTGTATTAAAAATAGGTTTTACAGAAAAAAAGATATGTTATATTGTACCTTTCATTAGCATCTGCTGTGTGACTAGGCAGTTGCCAATTGGGAGGGGCTGGAAAGGAGCAGTCCCCCCCCCCACCCTTGGGAAACATGTGACCTTTTCAAATATATGAATAACTCCCCTCACTCGGGATTGGCTGTAGAGGAGCAGGGGGCGTCGCTAAGCCCAGTGATGGGTGTTTTCATATATTTGAAAAGGTCACATGGGGTAGCTGTTCCCCAAGGGTGGGGGGGGGAACTGCTCCTTTCCAGACCCTCCCAAAAGGCAACTGCCTAGTCACACAGCACATGCTAATGAAAGGTACAATATAACATATCTTTTTTTCTGTAAAACCAATTTTTAATACAAAAACACTTTGGCAGTGTATGTACTATGCTCTGGGGGGTGCTAAAAATGGGTCTCCTGGTGACAGGTTCCTTTTAAGCAAAGCATGTAGATTTTTTTTTTTCTTGCACAGCAGATAACTTTCTAATATTGTGCATCATGGGGGAAAATTTTTTGGTTTAGAAATTAGAAAAATGTAACTTTTTAAAGCGGTATCAATTCTCTGCTCTGAGTAACAGCTGTAACATGCTTCTGGTTGAGTACTACAGCATGTTGTCACTCGGAGAGTAGAAATGTGCCTGCGGAGAAGTTAAAGACCGTGAAGTGCCGGACTGGCCCACCAGAGGATCCTTCAGTGGACCAAGGAGATAAAGATCCTCAAAAATACAGCAGAAGACAACACAATTTTGAGGCTACAATGGTCTATTTCATAAGGCTTGATGAGGAGTAAGTCTCAAGAATAATCTTATTTGGTAGGCCTGCATAACCTGGTCTGACAGTAACACAGCCTGCAGCGTTGCAATAAAAATTGTCACTCTTTGCCATTGTCATTCCCGTCCTCCCTTTTAGACTCTGCTATTGTTTCTGGTTGACTTTTGACTGATCCTTTCCCTCTTTTTTTTTTTTTTTTTTTTTTTTAATTTTATTTTATTTTTTTAGAATATTGCTTGTGCCTTGTGCTTTGATTTCCTTCTCTTGTACATGCTATAAACCTCAAAGTCCTAGTTTCAGACATAGTAAACTTTTACAAAAGATTAGTCCATTGAGTGAGCTGCTGACCACAAAAGAGTGCCCCCTTCCCCCTCGGAAAAGATATATTTAGTCAGGTCAGCGCTCACCTTTTTCCTTGAAGTTCAGATGTAAAAATTTTTAGTGGTCTGTCTTTTTTTTTTTTTTTCTACACTGTGCAAAATAGTGGTTGATTTAGGATGCATCCACGTTCCCGCCTTCTCTACTTTCCATTTTCCTGTACTGTTCCCACCAGCAATTCCCATAGTCGCAGTGAGAAGTTTGATGTTCTCACTTAGGCTACATTCACACTTCCGTTGCCCCCGCCACTCTCCATAAGGATGTATGGCCCACGGCACCATAATACGGGAAAAGATAGGACATGTCCTATCTTTTTCCCGGGTACGGTGCCGCACGTGTGCTGCACCGTACCGCTCCTGTAGGGCGCCGTGCGCCCATTGCCGTCTATGGGGGACGTATAACGGATGTATATACGTCCCCCTTGCGGCAGTGTGAATGCAGCCTTAGGGTGATGCCATGCGTTTTTCAACGGACTGAAAATACATGCTTTAAAAGAGAACAAAAAGGCCACATGTGGCATCACCCTAAGCATTCTGATTGAAGATAAGGTTACGTGGTGCAGACCACCAACATGTATGTTAAAGGGGTTTAGAGTGAAACACATGCAATCAGCAACAAGCACCCAGAGTTTTGCATTGTGTACATGCAGAACACTGGGTGCTGCTTATTGAGTGCATGCATTTGATAATGATGTAGATGCGATCAGGCTGCGCCCCCCCTCTGGGTGTTTGCATTGCCTTTCGAAAGCCCACATGTGAATACAACCTGAGCGAGGACACCGCAATTCTCATACCAGTTGTGGGCAGTGTTTCCAGGAATGTGGATGTACAGGCAGTCCCCAGGTTACATACAAGATATGTTCTTTAGGTTTGTTCTTGTGTTGAATTTGTATGCAAATCAGAACCAATATACAGGCAGTCCGCGGGTTACGTACAAGATAGGTTGGTTCTTAAGTTGAATTTGTATGCAAGTCAGAACTGTATATTTTATAATTGTAGCTCCAGACAAAAAATGTTTTTGACCCAGTGACTTTTGGAGTTTCAACATTTTTTGGTGTACTGGGACCAAGGATTATCAATAAAACTTCATTACAGACACGTTACAGCTGATTATAGCAATCTGGGACTATAGTAACATCCAGAGAGTTTCACCAGAGGTCACAGTGGGCAGAGGGGTCTGTCTGTAGCTTGGGGTCAGGTGTCCTTAAGTAGGGTACCACCTGTACTTTGTTAAAGGGGTTGACCACCTTTGTCAAATAATTGATTTTTTTTTCCCCCAATATACTTTCTGCATCAATTCTTTGCAGATCTCTGCTTGCTGTCATTCTACAGAAAGCTTCTGGATGCGTTCACACGTGCAGTTTTTGATGTCCAAACCAGGAGTGGAGTGAAAAAGGAACAACTTGTCTAAATGATATGTTCTCATCCATTATGATCCACACCTGCATTTGGCTTCAAAAACTGCATCTGAAAAACTGAATGTGTGAACGCACCCCCATGTTTACTTCCTGTGAATAGAAACCTGTCCGTGGTCAGTTGATGTACAGCTTATTTATTTATTATAACAAGCCATGCATGACCATCACTTGACCATGGATAGATTTCTATTCACAGGAAGTAAACATAGAAGCTTCCTATAGAATGACAGCAAGCAGAGGAATTGATACAGAAAGTATATTGGAAAATAACTTTATTCATTACACAAACAATAGCAATTATTTAAGTGGACAACCCCTTTAAGTATAACTCCAGATAATATATTTTTTTTCGTCCCTTTTGGCAATTAGATTTTCCAAATGTTTGGTTGTCAAGGGAACAAGGATTATCAATAAAGCTTAATTGTAGACACCTTTGATACCACTTATAGTTGGTTATTGCATTCTGGGGGCTAAAGTTCAGTAAATTACCAGCATTAGAGAGCTTCACCGGAGGGCGCAGTGGGAGGAGAGGTCCGTCTGTACCTAGAAGATGTCTAAGTCAAGAACTGTCTGTATCCTAAGGGTGCATTCACACACGGCGTTAGGGCATGTGTTTTGAAACGTAATTCAGCAGGTGAGATAAGATTTGATGACATTGCTGTTAACATTGTGTTAACTAACTGTAAACTGTATTAGTGTTTAGCAAACACTGTAAACATTCCGTTGACTCATGCATTTTGTAAATGTTAGCTGCAATGTAATCGGGCAAATATCCTCTTAGTAGCTTTTGTGACGCAACCTAAATCGTGAACGCATCCTAAGGCCGGTGGCGCACGTGGCATTTTGAACCCGTTTTTGGGCTGTTTTTAAGCAGTCCGTTAAAAAACTCATACATTTTTATCCGTTTTTTCCAATTATTCTCATTAAGATATTTGGAAAAAACTGTCAATAAAGCATGCGTTTTTTACCGGACTGCTTAAAAACGGCCCAAAAATGGGTTCAAAACGCCTAAATTGTAAACGTATCCTTAATCGCCCACTATGTCCGTTTACTTTGGGCAAAAAACTGCTCAAATTGTTTACATTTTTTTTATCATTTTTGGAGAGAAGGTGAGCAGTGACCTGACTGAATATAGAATATTCTTAGGATGTGATGTGAAACTACCCTGAAGTTCTTTCAATACACAATGAATGATCATCTACTTTATTTACGTTACATTTTGGCCACACACATGAAATCCCAGACCACCCTGAGAAGACCATCCCTCATCCAGAGAGGTCAGAGGTCAAGTGACAACGCAAAGTCCTATAGAGAATCCTGGCAATGGGTATAACCTGTGTAACTGGTCCTGTACCCGTCTCCTAATAAATCAGATGGGCTCTAAATACTTGGAAAGTAATGTTTTATCCCTTTAGAAGATCTTCCTAACTTTGTTTTGGATATTTTCAGATTAAAACTTAAATTAAAACTTAAGTCGACGTCTCCTGTAGTGAAGAAATAATAGAAATTCCCCTACATAACCCTGAGCCGTATCACACGTCAGAGCTGGTGGGAAGAAAAATATTGAGCCCTAATGGAAAGTAATCACAGTCCTTTCAGACGTTGCTGTTTGTCCTGAATGATATGTTCCTACTAATTGCTGATTTCAGACGCGCCTCCTCCCGCTTGTTCTTTGGCAGAGTGTAGGGGCCTGTAATTCATATTGATTTCTCCTGATTGATGGCATATTCTGGGACATGTGGATTCCAAGTGATATTTTATGCTTTTTGCTTGAACGCTAATGTATTCGGTCAATTTATGCGTGTGGGTTTTTTTTTTCTTTTCTATCACCCCTCCCTTGTTCTTGTGTGTAATGACTGGGGATTGTATTTGTAGCTGCGGCACTCAGGTCCTTGAATTTCCTTGAAAAGGAAATTGTTGTAAAGCGTTTATACTAAGCGGTGCGGAATATGATATAAATGGTAAACGTAGGGGTTTTTTGTTTTTTTTGCCATGTTTTATGCGTTCCTCTGCCGTATTTCTGGTATTCCCTTTGAAACAGTGTCTTGTTCCTCTGTCATTCTTCTTACAAATTTATGAGTTCTTCTGATACCTGATGAAGGTGCCTATACTTTGGCCTGTTCTTGGACTGACCAACCATCTAATGTGTATGGGACTGAATGGGCGGTCTCACAGATGGGAGATATCAGAGGAAAAGAAGGGTCCAACATGATCAATTATTGTCCTGAAGGTGGATCTGCATCGGCTTTCTAGCACTTTTTTGATAGTACAGACCTTTAGCTGTATCTTGTTGCCCTTCCATAGATCACCATGTAAGATGAGGACACCACTAGTGGCCATCATGTGGGTTCCCCCTACATGGGTGGATTTGGCATTTCTGGGGCATTTCAGAGTTGGTGAACTCCGTTTTGGAGTCACAATGAATGGCAATGCAGAGATAAATTTGCTCCCTGCTCTATAATAACTTCCTGTGGAGCCAATACAGTTTATAGTATGTAAGTCATCTTCTCATTTATTCCTTGAAGTGGTTGTTTTTTGTCTTAAGTCCCAAAGTATCGGCTGCAATCCACCACCAAGTGAGTCACCCAGATCTCCAGCACCCCGAGTCATTGCAGGGCTTGCATTATGTTGAATTCTGCCCATTTCACCCGTTAGGCTAACCACACACGTTACTAAAGCAGCATGACAATTAATGAGAGCTATTAAATCAACTAATATCTAAAATCCACAACATTTATTGGATATGCATGAAAATCGAGTACCAAAGTGCTGGGCATATTTACGGCAAATACAAACAACGCAGCAAGCTGAACAGTCCGGGTGTGTAATAAGATAGAATCAATAGAGAAGTGCGTCTTACCACTCCTGGCGATTTCAGAGATACAAAGGGTGGGTAGTCCAGGGTCATACCCGCAGGATATCGGCATAGGGTCAGTTGCAGCAACACAGTAAATAGCAGCATGTAGTTAACTGTACCTGACATCCCCAATAGACTCCTGCCATTACAAGGGCAGTACCAAGTACTAGCACCCCGCACCCACCCTGCGCTGAAGCGTTTCTTCCTTTGGTCTGATTCGTCTATGGTCGCCAAGCAAAAGGATGCAAGTATAAAAAGTAGGATGAAGTCATTCAGGGCATCCGACTCATCATGGGGCATTTAAATGTGTATAGGGTAGGTGGTAGTGACCTCTCACCCCGGAGGTGTACCTACTGTGGGTCACCTAGACTTACTGACTGATAATATCAGGGAGCGTGAAAATCTGCATCAAACCGACGCTGATTTGATGAAGATTTTTACTTGAAACGACGTCTGATCAGGTGAAACAAAACGGGTTCCAAAAAAAAGTGTGAAATGGACAGAATAACTGGACACTAAATGGACAAATCCTCATGAAAAACCACACTGATTGGATGCTGACTTCCATGTGGATTTTCCACATGACAATTTGCAACGAAAAAAAAGCAGGTGTAGAAAACCTGCATTAAAAAAACACAACACCAAATCCTTATGAATAATTCACATGAAAACAATCCGAACTAGATGCGGATTTTCCACATCACAATCCGCAATGTGTAAAGTAAAACCAGCAGTGAAATATGTTAAAGGGGTTTTACTAAGATAGATTGTTGTCCCAAACATGCTCCATACTATAAGGTCAGGCTTGCCTATACGTAGTAAAAGTACATTTCGGCGATCCCAAAGCTGTGCTACCAATTCCCATACATGAAGCGCAGGACGCATAGTCAACCTTCCACTGCACCCTGGGTAGGAGCAGGGCCTCTGTTGTACGGATCGCTTAGGGTCCCATCCTCATGATTACTGGGGTCCCAGCAGTCAGACCCCACCACCAGTGAGATTGTTCTTGCCTATCATTTGGTGCAGTAATTGTACATAAAACCTATATTGCCGCCATACTACTTTATTTTTTGTGAATACCTTTAAGTCTTTGCGTGTGTGTGCGTTGCCCCACTTTGCCTTTCTAACTAGCGCAGTAAATGGTCTGTCAGCTGTGACAATCCCCCATGGATGAAGCTCGTATAATCTGCATACAGCCATAGCGAGGACATGTACATTTGTCTAACTCCTCCTCTGACCAGGCACCAAATCCCGACGATGTGAAGGAGCTAAATGGGAAAAGCGGAATATATTAGTAATGCAAGCGTGAAAAATGGCTTTAATATTTAAACCTTTTGGAGCAGGGCGTCCAGAGACTTTGTTTTAATCCTTAAATATTTAATGTTTCCGAGCCGTCTGGCAGACGGGGGTGTTTGTGCCCTGTTCTTGTGTTTTGGTTACATAATGGGCAGATTCTCTGGAGTCTGAGAGCCACTTGTTTACTCGACAGCGGGGGCTGCAAATCGGAAAGCTGTCTAAATATTTGGAGAAGATCAGAGAGGATTTTCCTAACCCCTGTGGCAGTAATTTCTGTCTAAATGTAAGATGCCACGGGATGCGGCTCATCTTACTGTCCTATTCTCGTCTTTGGTGGAAATGGCTGGGTTTTTTTTATTTTATTTTTTTTTAATTCACAGAATTGTCTCCGCCTCGTGCAGGGATAAGTGGGAAATTTTGAGCAAAGCTTCAGTAATCTGTAAATTTGCACAGTTAGCGAATTTTCACCACTGTGAATTTTAGCTTTTTTTTTTCCGGAGACTTTGATTCCCCGGGATGGGGGATGGGAAAATACAATTTTGGATGGAGTGTGTGAAAACTGCGGCTCGTCTTTTTCTTCTTTTTTTTTTTTTTTCCTTTGCAAGGCATAGACAGCTCAGAAGAACTTCAAACGGCATAATGTAATAAAGCTGCGTAAGATTTCATTCTCTCCTTCATCCATCTTGCGTTTGCGGTGAACTCGTGAGGATGTGGCATATGAAATGCATGAATAGGATGGCTTTAGTAAAATGTGGAAATATAATCTTAATCCTTTTATTGGCGCGTATATTAAAAAGAAATAAAATCTATGATAGGCTGGTGGCGAACAGACATGGCTGCAGAACAGCTGCGTCTCAAAAGCCGTAATCCGCCCCAGTAAAACGCTGGCGATAGGCAAGTCTTCAAAGTATGTAGTCAGATGCCTGAGCCTTCACAAATTCTCTCCGTATGGAAAAAAGAGTACTAATTCCAGATACAGGCGAGGGATCCGGCCCACCACCCCCTCCTCTACCAGGCCTTTTTTTTTAGGTAACATACGTGGCACCTTGCAGAGAGCGACAGATGTGCACAGCCTGCAGCTGCTGTGAAAAGACTAATATCCTATGAGCAGCCATGTGAAGGCACGGATAATACTTCACCATAAGTCATTGGCACCAAGCGGATGAAACGCATCTATCCCGCTGCACAGACGGTTATCACTTGTTGACGACAGACGCCGCCTGAGGCCACATATTCCTGACTTTATTCTCTCCCATAGACACAAAAGGGAGACTTGCACAGTTACCGGAAGGGAAGACTGCAGACATTTCGCATAGCAATTTATTGAATTTTAGGCTTTCCTGTGCAATGAAACTTGAACCCTATAGACCTGTTATGGGCACATTGATTTGGATGTCTGCCTCAAAAATGCCCCTCAGTTTGGCTACATACACTTAAGCGTTATTTGCAGCTGTACCTTATTGCCCCTGTGTGTCTGCACATTGATTGTCCTCTTAACCCCTTATCACCGACACTAGTTTTCAGCTCAATGACCAGACTCGATTTTTCAAATCTGACATGTCTCACGATAATTGGTTATAACTTCGGAACGCTTTAACATATCCCGGTGATTTTGAGAATGTTTTCTGGTGACACATTGTACTTCATGTTAGTTATAAAATGTAAGTGATAAGTTTTGCGTTTCGTTCTGAAAAAAAGTGAAAATTTGG
The DNA here is from genome assembly GCF_040894005.1 of Engystomops pustulosus. Lineage (NCBI taxonomy): Eukaryota > Metazoa > Chordata > Amphibia > Anura > Leptodactylidae > Engystomops > Engystomops pustulosus. Next base: position 178,760,708 of record NC_092414.1, read on the forward strand.
CAAAAGTTTGTAAAAATTCTTCATTTTCCAAGTTTGAAATGTTCTGCTTTCCAGACAGGAAGTAAAACTACCCAAAAAGCTTGATAAATTACATTTACGGAATGTCTGCTTTATGTTGGGATGATATTTTATGCGTCCTCTCATTTTTCTAGGATGTTATGAGGTGCAGAACTTTAGGTGCGATTTTTCTCATTTTCATGAAAATTGCCAAAACTCACATTTTGAGGGAAAACTCGGCTTCCAAGTGACTTTGTAAGGCCTAAACTCACGGCCGAGTATAGAATGAATGGAGGCGCCATTCACAGCAGATTTGTATTGTCACATTGTACGACCTATACATTTTTTATTTTTTTTGGTAATGCAAACATATGAGGGCTTATTTTTTACGGAATGAGATACAATGTATAGATAATTTATTTAGGGGGTCTATAGCTTATGAGATTTTATTAACTATTTCAAGGTGGACACAAACAAAATCATCATAAATTTTTTATTTTGGATTTTTAGCATTTTTTCCCCCCTCTCACTGTAACATAAAAATAATATTTTATCTTTATTCTCTGGTTCACTACGATTGCGGTGATACCTCATTTATATAGTTTTTCTTATCTTTGCTCAATTTTCCTGAGCAAAACCAATATTGGAGAATATCGCATTGTTTTTACTATTGACAAATTTTCAGGGCCATAACTTCTGTATTTTTATGTTGTCAGATCTGGTTGAGGGCTTATTTTTTGCGAAAAGAGTTGTTCTTTTCAGTCGTATCATATTAGGGAACGTAGCTTTTTTTTAATCACTTTTTAGAACATTTTTTGTGATGGTGTTTGTTGAAAAATTGTATATTCGTAGTTTTTTTTTTTTTTTTCATCGTTCTCCGAGCGGGTTCAATATTGATATAGATTTATTGTACAGATTAATACGGACGCGGTGATACCAAATATGTACATTTTTCGTGTGTTTTATATACTGTATTTGCATTATATGTGTAACTGAGGAGATTATGGGACTTTATTTTATTTAATTATTATTATAAAATGATTTAATCTTTTTTTTTTTTTTTACTTTCACATATTTTCCACCTTTTGGCTTGAACAAGCGATCATCCGATCACTTATTCAAGCCTCTACACTGCAATACACTTGTATTGCAGTGTATAGTGTAAGTAACTGAGCATGCCGCGCAAGCTCAGTTACTTACAGCCGGGTCCTGCCAGGAAGGCAGGACCAGGCGAGAAGAGGAGCCGACAGCCTCGGGTCACTCGTCGGGACCCGGGGCAGCGGCAGGAGGGATCGGATCCCCCGGTAAGCACACCATGGGGTCCGATCCACGGGGGACACACTTGCACGCCGCGGTCAAGCATGACGCGTGTAAGGGGTTAAACACCCGGGATCGGAGTTTTTCTGATCCCGGGTGTTAGTGCCGGGTCTGGGCTGTGATATCACAGCCTGACACCGGCACTATACTGACCCGATGTCCCGAAAGAAGAAGTACCCTTAATGACCGACGTAGATTCCCGATAGGGCGGTCATTAAGGGGTTAAAATTGGGCCAGTCTGTGAAATGGTAACTGAGTTGAGAGATGGAAGCTGCACAACTATAGAGCGTAATAAGCATAGTTTCAGTACCTAATATGCAAAGTAAACTCTCTATCAAAAGTCTAGGGTCAGATAGTTCTCCTGTCTAACTGCACTGAGCTCCTCTCTGCATTGGCCCCTTCCCCTGCTTCCCAAAACAAGCTCTTCTACACACTCGCAGACTTCCTGTCGGCAAGCAATTGTATGAGGAGATTTGCTTCTACAAGCTACAGACGGATAAGGTCCTTATCCAGGGGAGGGAGGCGCAGCAGAGCGGACAGTATATGTGATGGCAGAACTGAGAATGTCATGTGTTATATGCATCCCATGGATATTATAATCTCGTCTCTCTTTTTCTATGTGTCAAATACTAGTACAATGTTCTGATGTGTAGATAAAACCTGTACCCTGACAATGTAAGCACATTGTCAGCACACCGCATCTTGCAGAACTAAATGGATCATAATAAGCCTGGTTCGAGAGTCCCCGCCCAAACTCTGGAATTTTGCACTAACCATCGGTGATCGGAGCTAAAACAGCAATCAAACAGAGTAAAACTGTAAAGTAAGACATTTAAAAAGATCTTTATTTTGTAAAAAATCGCTAGGGGATTGAAATTTTGAGAATTTTCTTTCATGGGCAAACCCCTTTTAAAGGGTGAAAAAAAAAAAAAAAAAAAAAACCCCAGTCATCTGCTGTGATCGTGTATGGAAATTTGTCAGTAGGTTTCCTGTGCAGAAAATAGACCTGAACCATGCCCATGCAAATCAATGGGATGTCTATGTAATACAAGATTGGATAGGTCTTACAGAGGAGTAGATGCTTTTTGCAACCACATTCTACTCTTTTTCAAGTGACTTTGGGTGGGATTTGTGATCCCTGAGATTTTCCAGTAAATATGTTGCTTATCTCCTTCAGTGAGCAAGAACAATAGGCCGTATTAACTCTCAATACCTGTTAGACTACAAAGCATGTGTAAAGCCTGCATTATACAGTATAGTCTTATGTCTAGGACCCACATCTGTCAGCCAGGGGTAGAGCAGCTACAATGAGGACCCCTCCATGTAATGCATAAATTCTCCTGTGGAGGTGCTGCAGGGAAATCAAACACTTTGGGGCACATTTATTAAGGCCAGTGCAGTCTGTACTATGTGCAGTTTGCCTGTGTATAGTGCAGGGGACGACAGATTCAAGATTTCTGGCGCATGTTCTTCATGAATCTGGTGCCATCTGCACTGGCCGCACAAAGTGCACCACTTGTGACAAATTTCTGTTGGACTTTGCATGTTAAATCCGGCGTGAGGTCAGACTGAGCACCGTAAAGCCCCTAATTTGTGTCGCTTGATGCCTAGTGCAGCAACACCGCAAAAAGGTCACATGCATCATAAATGTGGCGCAGACACTTCTTAAATACCCGTGCATGGATATTGCACTAGAAAGAACGTGCAAAGTCCAGCAGACTGACCTCTGACCTCTATAGTAGGTTCGGTCAGTTCAAGTTGACACCGGGCCACAATTTTTATAAAAAAAAAGTAATCTATTTATTTATTGAGATGTTTTCCATGAATTGCCAGTGACTTTTACGTTTTTTTTCTTTTAACAATCCAGACAGGTCTACACCGCTGAGCTTGGCCACTCTAAGTACTTTTTAATGGCCAGGGAAAGATTTAATATTGGAGTATAATGATAATGTGGGGTTTATGGTTTTGGTTGTGCAACAGGATGTGTTTAGTTAGAATTCCTGGATCATAAAAATATCAGTTGGTACCTACCTGCCGCTGTGTAGTCTAGCGTTAACCCCTCTTGGAATGCAGTCAAGCTGTCGGCTCTCATGCCTTTACTTTGCTGGGGAGTGACTATATCGTCAATGAGAGGGCAGTGACTTATCAGCCAGAAAACTAAAGTATTGTGCAGTTGTGGGTTCATGTGGAGACCCACCTACACAGGTCTGTAGAAACTCAAAATCTCCTGGTTCTGCTTATACTAATATAAAGCTAAATTTACTCCAGCTATGTTTATGCCCTTCTGTATTTGTAGCGGAAAAAAGTAGCACAGGGGCCCACATCAATTATTCTACTATAAAGCTTCCCTTTCCTAAATGGAACTCTAAGTGGAACCAAAGTTGAATAAAAGTCTTGCGTTCATCTTTCCATATTTCATAGCTTTGGAGTGACAAATGGAAAGCCCTCATGGCTGCAGATGAGTATGGCCAACTTCAGATCCGGACCAGGACCATCGCCGTTCCTTCTTTTATGGCTTTCCTTCACATTTGGTTGCAGATGTATTTGCAGTATTGTTGATAAGAATTCTCTGTCTGGCCTTATCTAGAACAAGTCATCTCAATCGGCTGCCAAATTTCCAAGGTTAAGTTTAAGCAACCATTTATAGCACCCCGGCTTCTTCTGACCTAGTTCTGCCTTATGTTGGTATAAGACGAGGCAGCTGTAAGACTGGGGTGTGTACACCCTTATTTGAGTTCATGTTGGATATCTGATGTTTGTTCACACAGTCACAGTTTGGGCTTTTCATAGAGACGTGAATCACTGGAGGGGGGGGGGGGGGTGTACAGATTTGTTTTCAGAAACCAGGTCCTCTCTAAACACATGCAAAGCCTGTGCGGAGGGAAGAGCATCCACCGCCTGCTCCACAGAATGCTTCTGACAGGCGCATCGGCTGCTGCGAGTGAGAGGCTGAATTATTAAAGCTGCCTTTGTTTATTAAATTCGTCCCGAGGCGTTGCGAGCATGTGTGATTATATCGGTAGAAGTGTACCGTCTTCATTAGCTCTTCCAGTCTGAAGCCGGTTGGCCAGAGGGGACTCGGACGGGGAATCCAAGGTACAGAGGGTGCACGTGTCTTCTCTATGGTAAAGCCTCTGCATGTTTTTTGCTACACTGTGCAAGGCAACAGGTTGCCATCTGTCAAATATTGTAACAAGTTAGGTTCTAAGATGTTCTACTACAGATTAGAACATTTATTCTTTGTTGCATTTTTTTTTTTTTTTTATTGTAATGTTGTTGAATTGCAACTTTTGGCAGTAGTAATGTGGCAGCGTAGCTGCTTTTATATTGAGATGCATAATTGGCAGGTTGGTTTTCGAGGCAGTGTATGAGATCTAAGCGTTACTGATACTTTCCGTGGAAGGTTTCGGGTGGGAGAAGGTAACGTTCAATTACGTGAAACTGTAGAGATCAGTGGGCAGGTGCTGAGTGATCTGATACGCGAGAGGGTGTAATGAGTAGATGTCGGAGAACATACGGTGTTGTTGGGTAGAGGGGTATTGGATGGGGACAGGTTAGTGCAGCAGGTATTGGACGTGACACTTGGCGCACAATGTATGAGCATAGGTGATGGTATTACATGTAACATTTCAACTCTATTGATTCTCCGGTCTCATGCTACAGATTTGTTGACCATGTGTGAACTTCCAAAGAGTTTCATCACATGCATATGAAACGTAGAACATCATTGACTGCAAAATATGTGGAGCCAAAGCTAGAAATATGTGAGTCTTTGGAAAGTACATCAGACATCCACCACTGCCATTGTTGGCACTATGGTGTCTCTGACTGCATACTTGGCTGCATGAGATCGAAAGGAGTTGAAGGGCTCCAATTTGTTTTATTAATTCCTATCTCCAACAATTATGACCTACATTTTCAGTGTCAGACTGGAGTTTTTTGGGTATTATTCTCGTGGCCCACACTTTATCATCCTCCCCAAGAAACCAGACCTTGCTAGGCCCCCAAATTTGGTTGTCTTCTGCTCTCCCTGGTGGGCCAGTCCGACACTCCATGGAATTCTTGAGAACGGGATTTCTTAGCCACTGTACATGGGTATGGCTCTGCATTTATTACCATTCATTTCTATGGGAATTCCCAACATCTTCCAAGCGATCATTCTCAAAGATATATAATAATATATAATGTGCAGCCACCTATCCTTTCCCCATTCTTTACATTTTCGGGACATACATTTAAAATGCGTTACTATTTCAACCTTTTTAAAGGGTGTGTGTACATTTTAATATTTCTGGCTTATTTTGTCCTCTAGAAGCCTCCATGCTAAGGTTTCCCATACTTGCCAGTTACTTGTTAACTATGGAAGTTTCTTCCCTCTATACCTTACATTGTTACTTAGCCCTCTGTGTTCCCTGAGGAATTATTGAGCGCTTTCCCAGCTTTTCTGCCTTTGCCTACTAGTTCTAGTTCTGGGAAATTTCCACTTCCCAGCCTGACTCCTGTGACTGATGGTGGCCATTGCTGATAAGCCGGGTGGAGGGCGTTCTGCTGGAGTAAACTAGTTACTGTAATCTTGCCAATCCATACATAAATTGGGCAGTGGTAGGTGAAGTCCCGGGTTGCAGAGCCGGGGCGTCTGCAGAGGATTTATGTTATCTTAATACCGGATATATAGGGTGGAGCTTTTCCTACATTGAAGGCATGATACAAATATTGTCCGTACTTTGCCCTTTACAACATTCTGGAACATTAGAAATCTGTATTGTGTCATTACTCTGTTATTCCTCCCGGGAATTTATACACAGACTGACATCTGGGCACTACCCTTCCTTTTGTCATGGGGTTGTGTCTCACTTGATGCTGTGTACACACAAAGTATCAACTAGAGAAATGGGAACAGACAGCTTATTCATACATTTCCAAGAGGAATAATGGAGTAACATCACATTGAATCATCCGCTGGCAAATGATAGCACTATCTTGTCCCTACCTCTTGTGCCTATAAACCGATCCACAGATATGGACCACATGTGAAGGACACTTTTATACCTTTGTTTTTCGGTTCCTATAGAAGTATGGGAAGGCCCTAGCTGCAAACATGGGCAAGAATAGGACCTGCTCTGAGTTTTCCACTGCCTCCATACAGATCAGTGATAAGCACCTTCATATAAATGGGTTCATTGGTTCCATCTGCATGATGACACGCGAATGGCAACAATATTCGTGGATGTGTAGCCTCAAAATATTAAATGTTTCAGTATTTTATTATCCGATCCCACATCGGACAAGTGTATTGGTCATATGACATTGCAGCATTGTATGTTGTATTACAGTCTTGTGCGAGTATTTTCTCAGCGAGGCTCCATACAGCAGCACATGGCATGTCCTCCGCTAGGTAATACGGACTGTGCGGTGATGGATTGTGTCCGGCTCTGTTGTACACGGAGGTTATGAATACTGCTACCGGTGTGAAGGTCGAGCTCAGAAAGTTCTTCTTAGAGGAGGTGAGTATATGAGAGTCCTCTCTGCCCGTACTCTTCACGCTCTGCTGCAGGGGTGATTACACAGTCCACACAAGTTGACTGTCATCCAGATCTGTTCTCTCTCCCTAATAGTCATGAATAATTCAGGGATCTGGAGCAGTCGGTGCGAGTTCTTCTACAGACATAAAGTTACTTGCTTAGGTTTTCACATTACAGCGAAATTTAGTGCAGTGCAAGTTATCAATTTTTCTTTTTATTGATATAGTAATGATTTCACTAATCAATGATTTCAATGATTTTTTTTTTAAGAAACTACAGCTTCACAGGCTGTTACACTGTCTTGCCCTTCGCCTTTGCTCCCTCAGCACTTCCTTTCCCTCTTCCTGATGTAATCTTAGTGCAGCAGATAAGGTTACATCACAAGGGAATGCTCCTGCACAGTGTTCCAGCCTCTAAATCTGCAGCACAGAGGGTCTCCTGTAACACCCCTCAGGAATTACTTCAAGCACATTAGAAGGAAGGAGGCCATTTATAACAAATATAAGAAGATTACCGCAGTCACGTTCCCTGGATCTATGGGTTAGTGTCCCTGGTTTATCATGATGTACCGTATTTTGATTTCCTTTCAAGGTTTTAGAAAACTGTCTTAAAATTATGTAAATGAGCCTCAGTGGCTTCTGGCTCTGTTTTATGTGAATTTTTCACACCTGCATTGGGCTTTATGGCTGGATAGATGAAGGTGGGCAGAATTGCCGAATACAAGTTTAAATAATTGGCAGACACTGGGGCCAGCAGGGGCTTCTGTAACGTAGCCAGAGCCCCTTAGGCTCATTTGCATAATTGTAAAAGAGCGACCAGTCAGGACCACTTGGTCAGAAACTGATGACCTATCCTTTCTGTATGACACCAGTATATCCTTGCCAAAAGTTTCATTTCCTCCACCTATATCTTTCTGTGCTATTGTGTCCTTCCTCCGTCACACCTTCTAAGTATATTAGAAGGGGGAGTTTGTCAGATGATGCTGGAGCCACCCAGTTGTCACTTTATTCATGATGTAGACTGGTCAGAAAATTCTAATCTTACGGGAAAAACTAATAATTACAGGGACAAATTTGCTGCAACTTTTGCAACTTAACCCTTCCTGCCTTTTGATGCACATGCCGCTTCCCATTCTTGATCAGACATGGCTCCTTTCCTTGACGATTTGCAAATTCAGTCAGAATTCTTGCACATTTAGCTCCATAATTATGTCCTGTTTGCAAAAATAGAAAAGCTGAGTGACCATATGCTGGGCCCTGCCGTATTGAGCTTGTACTTTCACGCCTAGAGCGGTCCACCGCGTTCCCCGTGCGTGTCGCCCAGACGTCCTTCCAGAGACAATGCCGTGTAAATCATTCTCCAGGAATTTCACCGCCTGCATGAAACTGCTTTGTCGATCGGCTTACTTTACCCAGGATCAATATGCCCCATTTTGGTGAGTGATTTAAAGAGTCTTTCTCCCCCTGTGCCGTACTAATGTTGTTCAGTGTGAGATTAATGGCTGGATGCACAACGCCTGTCACTTGTAGCTCGTACTTCTGATGGATGCTCATTAGATTAACAACGGGGTGTAAATTTGTCTGCAGGGTGATTATTTTGCATTTAGCTTTGGAATATTATTTATGATGTGTTGGGAAGCAGGGAATGCTCATATACATGCTTGGCTTTATCTGTCCAGACGGACATTGAATTTCCAGCCGATCCTAGAGTGATGGCTTTGGATTACATGCCAATTTTATTTTAATATAATAGGAAAGGCCTGACTGTATTTTACAGGAAATAATCTGCCCCTCCTCAAGTCTTGTATCCTACAGCCCCCCACCCCATTTGTTTTTAAATTCCTGTCAAATGACATTGATTTTCTTGGGTGCCATTGCCAATGCAGGTGTTCCCAACCGGTGATGTCCTGTTTTCTTAAATTAGGTATTTCATGATCTACAAGGTATTTCTTGTCCATCTTGTCTAAGTTTTGGAAGATGGAAAACCCCTTTTAATGTCCTTCCAATATATTCACACCTATTTCACATGTCCTGCTTCTCAAGGCCGTAGTTCTCCATCATAGGGATATAAGTCTGGGATCTATTTTGCTTAGTTTTTTTAAGGCTCGTTTAGTCTGACTGGAAAGATCAGAGGTTTGTTAACAATTACATCTTGTTATCCAGTGTTTTATCTCTTTCATCTGAGATCTGACTCCTCACAATCTGTAATATCAAAGCTTCAGCCACGTCCATCACCTCATCAATATCTGTCCGCTGTGTACGGCTCCGGGGTCTATTTTATGTACTTGAGAAGTTATATTGAGGGTTATTTTTACCTTGTAAGATTGTGTTGGTTTCCATGTTCATTTATTAGTACTGAATATTTAGACACCCACACAAAAAAAATGATGGTCGTGTCTGACGCCATCTTCAAACTTCTTTACTGGGTTTGGCAGAAGACTTTTATGCTGGCTGTAATAGCTGACCTGTGACATTTCACCCTACTGTTTTGTACCATATCTGGCAGCAAGATTTATTTACCTCCATTTCTGGTGGTCCTACTAATTCCTGTTTTACAGCAGTTCATCTACCAGAAATGTTCGGCATACAAGTGCAGCCATCCAAACTAATATCAATTATGTACATGTAGATACTTGGCTCTATGATACCTCAGGGTGAAGGGCCAGTCATTTAGACTGCATTCAGACTACTGTATGGGGGGGGCGTATGTACAGCCGAAAGCTTGCGGCCGTACATACCTCCCCCATAGACTGCAGTGGCCGCTCAGAGTGGTATGGCGCTGAGCATGTGCGTCACCGTACACAGGCTGTATGTAATGTCACACCTCCTCCTCTCCATACGGACGTATGCCCTTCCGTAGACTTGCGGGCAGTTTGAATGGCGCCTTATTGTGAGCCAAGTACAGAAGTGTTGAAACGCATAATACAGGTGAAAAAGGATCTTTCCAAGATCTCTTCTCTCTGTGGAGACTCCACACTTAATATTGGTTCCTACGGTAGTAACTGATGCAAAAAATCTGAGGCGTGAACTGGTCCTAAACTCCTTTTAGCCCGGTTAACACTTTTTTTTTTGCCTGCTACCCCAAGGTATTATAGCGCTAAATGTGTCCAAATTTCCATGGACATTAAAGGGATTTTCCCACACAGGATAGGGCATAACTTGCTGATCAGTGGGGGTCTCCCACTAGAACGAGTAGTCTGACGCCTGTTTGCTCCATTACTCTCAGGGAGCGACGAGGGGTTCAACGGAGGTACATGTGACCCCATCGGACCCCTAGTTCTTGTGAATTCTCCTGTGGATAACTTGTTTGGTGGGAAAACCCCTTTAAAAGAGTTGTTTGGACTTAAAAAAAAAAATGTTTATCAGCACATTGTGGGTGCTATAAAAACAGTAAAAAGCTTATTCTTGCCTCCTTCATCGCTCCCATTGTCCCACGGTACCACCAGTCACTGATGTGCCCCTGTTTGTTTGGCCCCGAGGACTGACAACAAGAAATCTTTTGTAATCTATCTTTTCAGAGCAAAGTGGTTCTTTCTCCACTTTTTATTCCCGCTCCTACCTTACTAATTTGCGTTTTACTCCAAAATCTCCCCTCCTCTAGCCAGGAAGACAGACAGAAATCTACTAAAATGCATAGAAGGAGGAGGATCAGTGAGTTACAACTGCTAGATCTCTCTAAACCACCATATAATGGCCATAAAGAATGTTATTCCTTAAGTTCACATAATGGACTGCTAATTTCTGCGAAGTTTGGTGAAATGTTAGACATGGTTTAAGGCACGTCCAACCATACTGCAAAATTCTCTGTGGATATGACTAGAAATTTGAAGCAAATCTACATCAAACACTGGGTTTTGTGCTAGTTTAGTTTCTTTTTACAGCCTCCGCTGTGCAGGGAGCTTCATTAATGTGTTGCAGATTGTCAGGGGGTCCCAGCGGTCGGACCTCCACCAATTATAATGCTATGACTTAACCCACAAGCATGCTATAACATGATGTGAAATTTCCCTAAAATATCACATTAAATTGACTTTACCCTCCTACAGCTATAAAAGCATAGCACCACAATATGTTCTCATTACTGGATATATGAGCTATGGGTATTGTGCCCAGTCCAGGTGAGACAGATCTGAAGATTTCGTCTCATTACCGATGCTGTGTGATCATACCAAGTGTCATACCTGCTCATTATATGTCTCCGCACAGTGAGGAGCCTTCAGGATATTCCCTGAGGATGGCAGGATGCCAGCAGCACATCAGCCCTGTGTTTGTCTCCAGCACCTGAGAGACGCCAGTCACCTTAGTAACATGTCTACCCCCTGGGACTAGAGGAGAGCTCACTGTCAGAATATCAAAGAGGATCGCACATGGGGGTGAGAGATAGAGATTAGTGCAGGATCCTGCGGGAGGACATCAAGTGTCCATCAAACTGGTGGACCAGAAGGAGGTCCATCCAAGGCCGGTAGAGGGAATAATGGAGGGAAATCTGTAGCTATCAACTTGTCCTCAAGGACGCTGGTGAATGGCTTGTTATATTGGAGATAAACTGCTTATCAACAAATCCACAGTATTTCTGGGACTTTCATCATCTCAGTTTTCCGTAAGTATTTGCTACCGTTTTGGCACCCTAGTATGTATCTGGGCATGAATCAACCTCAGGTTGGTTTTTTTAGTTCCACTTCTACAATTTTTTTTCTCCGTAGCAACCAGTTTTGTCAAAATGCATTAGTAGATGGCACCGATGCTAAACAGACTGCGTTTGGAATTGCTCATCAGGATCATCATAGTCCCTCATTGTTTCTGGTTTGGAGCGACTGCCGGTCCATTTACTACGGCAGATCGACAGAAAATAACCTAACCATCCAGCTACGAGAGAAGCGGGAGAGCCCGATGCCAGCACTTCACCCTCCATGTGTCCTCTGTTCTCACACTCTTGGCAATGACATCCAGTTGGCAGGTGAACTAACCACAATCATTTACCCACTGGCTCCATTACAGAAGATAATGTAGTCTGGCTTTATAGCCATTGTCTTATCATTGTTTAATATATCATCAAGCTGTGGATTCACCCCTTGGTCACCTAACATGGCATCCCGTTACCCGGGCATGGTCTGCGCAAGTCTTCTATATGCTATGTGTAAAGTAAAAGACTGGTAAGTGGGTAGTAATAAGGGGTATCAACACTGACCTAACCCGCTACAGAGATTTAAAGAATTAATATTCAGTGTAATACTGAGCTACTTTTGCTGGCGAGCTGTGTAGTGTCTATGGCCACAGCAGAGGAGGAGGCTGCCATGACCCTTCTAGTGTATCCCTGTAGTCTGAATTAACTGATAATATAAATCACTACAGTTTTTTGTAAACTTTTTTAAGAAACTTAACCAGTGCTTTTGTATCAGTAGCTGTTGAATTTACATTCCGGGATTGTATCTCATCCACTCCTCACACTGCTGTGTCCTTTTGCCCTGTATATTGAATTACCAAAGCGCCTTACCACTGCTTAGAAGTATCTACTGTAGTATTCAACCAGATACCTTTTACAGATTTTACTCAGAGCGAAGAGGAGGGACTGTGAAGTAGTTCAACCTAGAGCGCTAAGAGCACATCAGTGTCTGATCACACCTCTAGTGCACTTGGAAAAGCTGTAATTCTGGAATATAAATGCAATTTTCACAACTTTGCTGCTATGAACAACACACGCAAAGGGTAAGGTTACACAGATCTCCATCGCCAATAGCCAACACTATCTGCTGTTTTTTTTTCAAGCTTTATTGCCTGTACCCACATGAGGCGGCTTAAAGGGGTTGTGGTAGAGTTAACCTTTTTTATCCAAAGTACAATCCCCTCAAAGGGTCACCCAATTTGTGCTAGCCATGGTAAAATTCTCTGTTTGCTGAGCTTCAGGCCCACGTAACACAGCGGCATATGATTTTTGGACATCTGTGGGTCAATGGGCCATACACTCATTACTGAATACCTAACTGCTCCACAAACACTGGTTGGGGATGACCTTTGGAGGGCGCATGCATATGGTAACGAGTGCCGGGTCTGATCTGCTGCACAGAACATCCTAAAAAAGACCCAGTAGATCACGTGACCCGTAACTGGACAGTCAGACAGGTAAAATGTCAGTACAATATAGGTGTACAATGTCAGTACAATAAATATATTATATTGTTTGACCTCATCTGATTTCATGGGTAAAGTCTTTGCGGGAGGGGGGGGGGGGGTTGTTATGGAAGGAAAACTGAACTAACACAAGGATCACTTCCAAAACCAGATGTGTGCCCGTCCCGGAGAATAAATCTAGGATATTTTTACAAGAACACAACAATTAATGATGATCACTGACCGGTCCCGCTGCAGCTGCAGTCTAGCAAGGCCCCTGGGAATATATTTTTCATAATATATATATTTTTTTTCTAGTGTTATATTTAGTGCTCTTGTTCACACTTGTCCTTGAGCTACCTGTGCTGTTTAGTACTCCAGGCGAGCACTTAGAGGAGCGATTACACGGAAGGAGGCCGCCATTCAGCCTGGTGATGGAGGGGGCTCTAGCATTCACTGGGCTGCACACAGATCTGAGTTCAATAAGGGTTGAAACCAATTAGCTTGCATTTGTATTCACATTAAACCGAGGAACCGCTGCTTTTTCTCCCACTCTGAGATTAGAAATGCATGGAGGAAAGTGGCAGCCAACACTGTGTGGGCTGGGGATTTACAGCAAACCCTTCTAGCAGGGAGGAGGTGCTGTGAGGTGGTGAGTAGGTGGGCGAGATATGTCTACTGGGCATGGAGGACGGATATACATTGCAGCTGGTGTGTTGATTGCTGATGGATTTCCATATTGACTTCATTATAATTGGTGCCTTATTGAGTAGCTTACAGAAGGTTGTGTAGTTGCCCAGACTATATAGGATCGCCTGCACTTCATCTCTCTCCATCTAATATCACCTTCTGGCAGGGGTACTGCCAAATAGGATTACCGGAGGAACACTTTAATTGTGTCTTTTCTCAAGCCAGTTCTTACCAATGTATAATTTTATTTCCTCTGTGTTCTGGTGCCACTTTTTGCAAAGTGAAGATTGGAGCAAGAGTTTCCAGAGATGTTGGAGAGATTAAACTTGTTCTTTGCATCTACTGTACTGGGTCAGGGACACATGCAGCAAATTCTAAAGCACTTTTGCTCAAGCTTTAATTTTCCTCCAACTTATCAGCAGATTGTACTGCAGTGAGTCAAAACCCTCAACTTGTTTGATCCATAAAACAAGGGCGGTCCATGTAATGCGACCGCCACACAGATCTTTGTCATGGACCAACTGCAGATTTTCCTTACACAATTCTGCAATAGTCTTGCCCAAAGTAGGTCAAAAACCTGTAATTTGACCTATAAACTTGTATTTAAAGTGGCAAATAGCTCTACAAACAATCCACAAAATTACAACATTGAGGGAGAGGAGCTAAAAGCTTTGTAAAGTTATTTAAGGTTACACTAGATGTTCCTAAACTGTGCCAGATTTAATCTGGCATTGTTTAAGACTAAAACCGAGGCTTGCATGTAGCTCATCAGCCCACACAGTCGTCCCCTACCATCGGTCAGCTCATCAACAAGAGCCCAGGTGCCACAATGTTCTGCGGACCGACAGACAGGCAATTGCTGAGGCTGCGTTCACACGTGGCGTTCTGACGCATGCATTTTCATGTTACCATGTGTTTGGCTGCTTCGTCTAAAACGCATGCGCCAGAATGCCACGTGTGATGGCACTCTGAAGAAAGTGGATTCGTAAGCAGCACTCTGATAAAACACTGCGACTTTAACGCGTTTCGAGCAAACGGGTGCTTAGTCGTGGCATAATACAACGAATACAAACATTGGAATTCTATCTGGAGAGCGAGTGGTTAACTTATTACGTAACATCCGTGATTGTCCTTAATCGGTGGTTGTTCCCTTTTTAAATACTTTTGTTTGTATTCATTGAATTATGCAACGACAAAGAGCCTTTGCTCAAAACGCGTAGGAATTCTTATTGCCAATGTAAATAGAAGTTCCAATAAAGAAGTCATGTTTTATTAGAGTGCTGTGAGCTAATCCACTTTCTTCATTGTTTAACTTTTTGCATTTTTAGATTTTTTTGTTTTTATGCCATGAAATATGACACTACAACTTAACCCACACCCAACCCGATTTTTCTTAGTAATGGCCTAAAATACTTAAAACCTGTCTAGCCCACTTTGAGACACATTTTTTATTAAAAAATGTTAAAAAAACATTTCCAGATTCTTTTTGCACTTTACTTTGTTTCTCTCTTCCACAGCAGTCTTCCGGTATTGACTTGTAGGTAGTAACACACTGCACAAAATTGTGGCTTATGCACTTGTGTACAGACGCATACAATGGTGCACTACGAGTTTGCACTGTGGGACCGTAAGACGCCATGTGTGCCATGGTATAGAATAGCTCTGTTACATAACCTACAGAATGGGTTAATCCAGGGAACGCTTCCCTTTAAGTACAGTATACTTAGAAGCATTGTAGGTCCATCACTAATGTATTTTGCATCACATGAGAGCAGTAATGATATGCGGCGTACGGGAAGAGTGTTGCTTTCATAAATTTGCACAGTAAATGAGGGAGCGAGATGTGTTGATGTTCAGCACAATCCGGGCATGTGACGCCAGCATAGAGGTGAAGCATACGATTTTTATGTCCATGGGGCTTATAGAGATTGTACAGATTGTATATTGTATATTTACAGAGGCGGCTCTCTATAAATTTGTCCGTGTGTTCCGATCCAGATGGATGATGCTGTGGATTGTGCTGACAACCCTGTGAGAGGCTGATTTAATAGACACGGCTCCCACCGTCTTATCGCTTCTGTCCAGAAATCCTGCTGCTGACATGGAGCATTTAGTCAGCTGTTGCCGCTTCTATTGGCTTAACGTTATCACATCACGGATTTGTCAACACAACCTTTAAGTTGCGGCGCTCAGTGGGGAAGGTATAATATGTTTGTCTATTACGGGGTATAAATTCTACGTGTTCATGTTGGTAAAATGCAGAACTGTATGTGGCGGGATGTATTTCCCATTATTATAAGGTTTCTCAACCACAAAGTGGTTTTAGTGGTAATTGTCTACATATGTTCGCTTTTACGCGCCTATGCACACGGGGGCAATCCTGCCATTGTTTGCCAAGTGGTATAATATCATGCAGCTTTTAGCTCATTGTAACATCTTTGCCTTTTTATAAAACCTTCAAGCTGGAACTTGTTTTTAGATGTTGATTATCAGAAGCTTGTGTAGGATTATATAGCCGAGCGTGATCTCGCTTCACTGGAAAACCTAGCCGCTTATCCCGAGACGAGGGAAGAGCAGATGCCGTCCAGTTTTTAATGCACTTTTTTTCTGTGCGTATGATGATGTTGATGTCGAAATTCTCGGATTTTAACCTTAAGGTTCCATGTGATGGAAGTTGGTAGTGCTGAATGCATCCACCATGAATGAAGAAAATAAAAGACAGAAATATATAAATTTCGTTCATATTGACTCGTTCATTCGTATATGAGCAGGCAGCCAAATCGTCCCTATCCACCTTGAAAACCATTTTAAAGTTAAATTGCCTATCAATGATGAGAGCAGTTTTGGCCTTTCACTCCAACCAGAGCTTAAGGATGCACCATTATTGTTTGCAATGATGGTTAATTGATTGGTAAATTAGGGTAAATCTTGCATTTAATCCCTTCCTGTCTGTTCTGGCCAGTGACTTGTAAAGCCTCAGTTCTGTTTGCAATGCTGTGTGGCCTTTTGACCATCACTGGTGGACTAGGACTTGGTAGAATGCAGTTTGACGCAACGTGACGCCGTACACTCAAGCCAGTTACCTTTGAGTAAGTTCGGTCTGAGTAACTCCGTGTGCTTCTGGCATTTCCAAGGTTGAACTTCCAATCACTGAGCCGAGTTCGGTCAGGAAAACTCGGAGAGAGTTCCTCAGACCAAACTTGCTCATGAACCATTTGATTGCAGACAAGATACAGTCCTGAATTCAACATTTCTAATATCATGTTAAATATGAATAGTATACTACTTGTAGTTTTATTCTAGTTATTTGCAAACTTTTAATTTGTTCCCCCACAATAACTCTCTTTGTTCTCCGTCTTCTAGGTATGGTGTGAACATGCGTTGCTTGGCAGCTCGAGTCAATTACAAGACTCTAATATTTATCTGCTCGCTCTTTACCCTGGTGACTGTCTTGCTGTGGAACAAATGCTCCTCCAATGACCATTCATCTACCCTTCCGTGGGGACCACAATTGGGATTGAGGGTTGATAGCGTTGAGAAGAGGGCTGCAGCTTCCGAGAGTAATGCAGCTAATGGCCAGCTCCGATCCGAGGAGGCATCGCCGCAGGAGCAGCAGAAGGCACCACCGCTGGTGGACAGTAAAGTCTCGGGACTGAAGTATGAGGAGATAGACTGCTTGATCAATGAAGATCGCAATGTGCATTGCAGGAGAGAGGGCAATGAAGTGTACATGCCCTTCTCCTGGATGGAGAAGTACTTTGAGGTTTATGGGAAATTTGTTCAGTACGATCACGTTGAGCGCTTTGAGTTTTCCCACAGCTACTCCAAAGTATATGCACAACGGGGTCCATATCATCCTGATGGAGTATTTATGTCCTTTGAAGGGTATAATGTGGAAGTCCGTGATCGCGTGAAGTGCATCAGTGGTGTAGAAGGTAATATCTCTAGAGCTTCTTATGTATTGAATAGAGGGGGAGGGGGTTACAGGTCTGAATAGTGATGTACCGGTAAGACCAGAAATTGTCTTCATTTTAGCTATTATTATAAGTGGGGGTCCCAAACATTTGCCCAATGAACTAGTACTCAGCAATAGCTAGGACCAACCGGCCATTATGTACAGTCCTGGCTCCAATTGTAAGGCCATTTGCTGGTTGTGTCCTGTATTGCAACTTATTATAGCTGCTTTATCAGATAGTTGTATAGACTGAAAATACCAGATAATAAATAATAATCTTTATTTATATAGCGCCATCAAGTACTTGGCTCTTATCTTTTTTTTTTCTACAATTGCCAAAATACAAAACAAATCAAACTTCAATAAAAGATTCTGACCCAGAACTTCTGAAGTCCACATAAGTAATAGAGATGATGCCAACACAGATCCGCCCAAGTTAAAACCTACTCTGTCCCCTCTGATAATTTTGCCCATTAAAGGGTCTACATGGATCTGTGCTTGCCCATTAGTGGGATCTGATGTATAATTTTGGACCATATCCAGGGAGAGGGGAATGGGGAAGACAACCTAAGAAGCTAATTATGCTAATGAGTCTGAACGGCAGCTGGGGATGTTACCAGAGCCCCTCAGCGCTGTAGATTCACGGGCTTTTCCAATGTCTCCCCCTCCAACTGCTCCTACTGCACTTACGCCCATCCTCTTCCTAATATAATCTCACAAAAAATGTGTTGAAAAACCCTAACTCTGCTTATACACGAGTCAAGGATAAAAGTGTACTCCCCTACCAACTCCCCCCTGGCAGGTCCCCTTCTATCCATCGCGGCTCCAGCATCAGCTCTGTGTCACCGCACGGTCCGTCGCAGGCATTGTGATGTCAGCCGCGTGCATAGCCGATGCCGAAGCAGCGATGGATAGAAGAGGACCTGTTGGAGGGCGAGTACACATTTAGATTTTTTCCTACAGGCATTACATTGAAAGGGGGGGAGATGCTGGCTGTATACTACACAGGGCTGGCTGGCTGTATGCTACATGCATTTCCCACCCTCGGCTTGTACTCAAGTCCATAGGTTTTTTTCTTTGTGTTAAAATTAGATGCCTCGGCTTATATTCTGGTCGCCTTATAATCAAGTATATACGGGGTTCATGTATGCTGGTGTGTTTTAGGGGTTAAAATTTTGTTTTATTTTGCCATTCCACTTAGCGGGATTGTAATTGATTGTGAATATGTGATGAATGTAGAAAATGGTACAGGGGAGGAGATCACAGGAGAGGACAGAAACTAATTATATAAGAAATACAGGAAGAAAAATTACTTGGTATCTGTGGTTAATCTGTTTTTCAGGGTTTTTTTTTTTTATACAGCAATGCCGACATTATATATATTTGTAGCAGAAAAATGTAAAGGCTAATTGGGAAAAGCAAAAGGATGGATTATAAATTCTGTATTTTGTTTAGCTACAGCTATGTTTGGTTCCCTGGTCTGTACATTCATGATGGACATGGATCATATTACTCAATGTGCCTTGGGATCTCCAGCCATCTGATAGCTCTTGCCCGTTGTGGAGGCCGGTTCTGGTTCCCATACTTTGTAATATTGTGTATTCTTGCCATTTTGTGCACCAGTATGAATACATCTATTTGTCATCACAGAATATTGCATACCATCCTATATATTAGTGGACTTCTGGATGGTTAGCAACCTTGGTATAGTACTTGGTATTTAAGGGAACCTGTCAGCAGAAAATTAACTAAGAAACCTCTATCAGTATGTTGTAAACAACTCGACACCTTCCTGACCCAGTGTGGTGGCATCTGTCCAGAAAATCCGCTTTGAAGTGAGATGTAAATTAGGTCAAAATTTAAAGGACACCTGTCATCAGGTCTGTGTCACTTGTCCTGTCACCTCTACCTGTTGGAGCAGCTCACAAGGATCCCATCCCAGCCTTTATCTAGTTATTTCATACATTATTCATTGTAAAATCATCTATTTTTTTATCATGTAAATGAGGCTGGTCACATGGTCAGAGGCAGTGATGTCACCCCTGTTACCCCTCCCCTCTCCTCCTGCTGCTCATGTCTGTGTGTAATGTATAGTAAAGTATTGCTGGTATCTGTGCTGCATCTGCTGACATGCTGCATCCTCCTAATATACAGGTGAGAGACACAGACATCAGCTACACATGAATCTGACATGTTCTGCTGTAACATGGCTGCCTGGAGCTGCTGTATCTCTCCTATACACACACACATGCACACACAGGCTGCAGGGGGCGTGGCCACCAGCACCAGGAAGCACATCATTATACAGCCTCACATCATTATACAGGCTGTCAGTCATGCACTGGGGGTGTGGCTGTGCCTCCCACTCATGAATGAGCTGGACAGCTTGAATATGTTAATGCTTCATTGGACATTTCACAGGTCATTTGCATACAGCTTTAGGACCTCATTGCTTAGGTTTACAGGCATGTAGAGGGACAATGAAGGGATAGAGGCAATGCTCTCTAATGGTAGTTTGTGAAAATATATTTAGTTTAGGAGGTTATTTTGCATGACGGGTTCTCTCTTTGCACTAAAGTCTAGCTCATGCCACCTCAGAAAACCCCCTCTGTTGTGATTGACAGCCCTGTGTTATGAGATGTCACTAATCGCTTCTCCTGAAACCTGGTTCATGATGTCAATCACAGCATGGGGGATTCTGAGGAAGGGAGAGCTTGACTTCAGTGCTTACCTCTCTCCATCCATGACTTTATTGAACCATTTTACAGCTGTCTTCAGGTTTGATTTTCTGGATCCACCACCCTGGGCCATGAAAAAACCTGATATGGAAGGTCTTAATCTGCTTGACAACATACTGGTAACAGTTAATAGGTCAATGGCTGCTGACAAGTTCCCTTTAATGCTTTTGTTTAGTGCTTATGTTTCAAAAATGATCTGTACCATTTGTCTCGCTTGCCCTAGGTGTCCCATTATCTACCCAGTGGGGTCCACAGGGATATTTTTACCCAATCCAGATTGCCCAGTATGGGCTCAGTCACTACAGCAAAAACTTGACAGAGAAACCTCCACAAATGGAAGTATATGAGAAGGCTGATGACAACACGGAAGGAGTGCTGGGCACGTGGACTGTTCCTAAGGGAGCTTCTGTTACTACAGTGTATGATAAAACGAGGGCAAGTCACGTCAGACAATTTGTAGTACCAGGTAAGTCCGGGCAGTGACCACCGGTCCACGTTTTCTGTATTTTTTATACATATAATGCAATATGTGCATTGTCTACACTCAGACTTTGATTTGAGTAGGAGACCTTCCCGATAAGTTTCTACCCGCCGGAGCCTCCAGTATATATTGACTTTTTGGAAGCTGCTGCAGGTCCCGCATTGGTAACTGGCAGCACAATTTATCATCGGTGCGATGAGTTGTGCCATGCATTCATTACCAGTGGGTGGGAGGAAAGCCTGTCCTCCGACGCCATCCCTTAAGGACTCCTCTAGAAGGTGATGACAAAAGTGACTTCATTGTCTCCCGAAGTGATTGACTCGTTAATCCTAATGGGTATTGATCAGAGGAGCCACAGTACGTTAAAAGCTTGTTAAAGAGGCCGTAACGGGGACTGCGAGATGGTGAAACATTAATAGGCCTCAATGGATGAGGTTGGGATGGAAGACAGCCATATATTTATTCTTGTTTTCGGAACATTTTTCATGGGTACACATTTCTTTTTAAGTACATTGTGGCATGTGGTTCATTACCCTGATGTCTACCAGAGAAGTAAGGAGCAGACTCTTAGTACAAGTAAGGCCGTTCCAGTGCACTGGTGCTATCCACACCCTGCTGTGCTCTAAGCTGGAGAAACTACAATCCTGGAATATCAATTCATTCTACTCAATAGTTTTGTTACTAGTAAGTAAAGTAAAACTGGCCAAACACATTATTTAAAGGACATCAACCACCAGGATCAAAGACTGTTTGTTTGCAAATGAGCCCAAGAGGCTCCAGGCACCATTAAAGGGGTTTTCCCACGTAGCAAAGTTAGGCCCTATCCCTGGATGGGACCTAACTTTCTGATCAGTAGGCGTTTCGGTGCTGAGACCCCCACAGATTGCGAAAACCAGGGATCCGATGGACCCCTCGCCGATCCTTAGACTAATGGAGCAGACGGCCGTGCATGACTGTTCTGCTCCATTAATCTCTAAGGAGCTGACGGAGATCGCAGAGCCCAGCGCTCGCCAAATTTCTGTCACCTCCATAGAGTTTAATGGAGCAGAACGGTCATGGGGTCCATCGGACCTGAGACCCCTCAGATCGGCAATTCGTGCCATACCCCATGGATAGGGCCTAACTTTGCTTTGTGGGAAAACCCCTTTAACACCTATAGAGCCTGGAGCCCCTCAAGCTCATTTGCATGCAGTCCTTCCTCCTTTTGGTAGATGCCCTTTAAAATAAATTACCATCAAAATCAAGCATGATAAACCAGGGACCCTTTCTTCTTGATCCAGGCACCGTGACTGTGGTAATTCTCTTAGATTTATTATCCAAGCCCTCCTTCCTTCTAAAATCTACTTTTATAATTATGCTAATTAGCCTAAAGTGTTCGGGAGCGCTTTACCAGAGCCTCTCTGTTTTGTAGCTTTACAGGCTGTTACACAGTGCAGGAGCACTTGTTCTCCCTCTGTGCGCTGCTGCCTTAAGATTACAGTAAGCAGAGGGAGGGGAAAGTGCTAAGGGAGCAAGTGGCTGGTTAAGACGGTGTAACAGCCTGGGAAGCTACAGCACGGATTGGCTCTGTCCCCCAGAGCACTTCTGGCTCATTAGCAGGAGGCCAGGCCATGGCTAACAAATATAAGTCACAGTGCCTGGATCTAGGAGTAAGTGTCCCTGGTTTATCATGTTTGATTTTGATGGCAGATTTGTGGCACCGCTTACATTAGCATATGGAGATGTGGAGAACCTTTTTCATTTTGAGCAGAACAGCCATGGGCATAAATTTGGGCTATGTTCTACACATTAAATTTTGAAAGCTCTGATTTTGGCAGGGTCAGCTTTGCGCTGGGGATATTCCAAGTCTCACTCAATGGCAGATGTTGAGTGTGCGAAGAGTCAGGCATGTTAAAAATCCTCAACTCATGAGCTGCCAACAGAGGTATCTTGCTGTAACCCATTGTCCTGTGTAAGAGATGGGTGCCCTATGCACCCATGTATTATGTTTTTAACTTCGCCATAGCTAATCATCTCACCCTTCTTCTGTTTATCTTTTCCCAGAAAATTCGGAAGGAGCATCGTTAAATCTGGGGAACACAAAGGATTTCATCCTGTCTTTTGACTTGAAGTTCATGACTAATGGCAGTATCTCAGTGGTGCTGGAGACCACCGAGAAGAACCAACTTTTTACTATACACTACGTGACCAACACGCAACTAATTGACTTTCATAACCATGATGTCTATTATGGCATTGGGGCCCGAACTACTTGGAGTACTCTAACGCGGGATCTCTTGACTGATTTAAAAAAGGGAGTGGGACTTTCCAACACAAAAGCTGTACGTCAGACTAAAATCATGCCGAAGAAGGTTGTCTGCATTGTAGCAAAGGGCAGTGGATTTTTGGATAATATCACCATCTCGACCACCGCTCACACAGCCGCCTTCTTTGCAGCCAGTGATTGGCTTGTAAGGAATCAGGATGCTAAAGGCGGCTGGCCGATTATGGTAACCAGGAAGCTGGGGGAGGGATTCAAGGCTCTGGAACCTGGGTGGTATTCTGCCAT
Source organism: Engystomops pustulosus (assembly GCF_040894005.1). Classification (NCBI taxonomy): domain Eukaryota; kingdom Metazoa; phylum Chordata; class Amphibia; order Anura; family Leptodactylidae; genus Engystomops; species Engystomops pustulosus. The sequence continues at coordinate 178,784,063 of NC_092414.1, forward strand.
GGCCCAGGGGCAGGCAATATCTACACTGGTCCGTGCCTATCTGCTGACCAAGGAGCAGGTGTATCTAGACTCTGCACTCAAAGCAACTACTCCCTTCAAATTGCCCTCAGAAAAACATGGCGTAAAAGCAGTTTTCATGAACAGATATGACTGGTATGAGGAATACCCCACGACGCCCAGTTCTTTTGTGCTGAATGGGTTCATTTATGCTCTGCTTGGTCTTTACGATCTAAAAGAAACTGCTGGAGAAAAAACGGGCAAAGAAGCAAGGCTGCTATTTGAGCGAGGAGTGGAGTCCCTCCGAGCCATGTTGCCTCTCTATGACACCGGCTCTGGAAGTATTTATGATTTAAGGCACTTCATGCTAGGCACTGCCCCTAATCTTGCCCGTTGGGACTACCATACTACCCACATTAATCAACTACAGCTTCTCGCCAGTATAGATGGGTCTCCAATATTCCGAGACTTTGTACGTCGTTGGAAATCCTATTTAAAGGGAGGCAGGGCTAAACATAACTAGACGGTAGCAAGAAAACCAGCCCAAAACCAAAAGCTGTCATGGTGTGACCAGTGTCCAAGTCCAGCTCTCTCCCATACGCTTTGCCGATCAGCGGTCAACATCCGCTTTGAGTTGAGAATTCCCGATCGATATAGTGGGCGGACGTAGCTGGGAGCTGCTCACTGTACAGCCTTGCCATAGCGTGTGTTAAACATACTAGTGTTTTCTTTAATATTAGTTTTGTCTTTTGGGAAGCTAGGACCAGAAACAGACTCATATTTAGGATGGTTTCCAACTACAGTTTTCTTCCTGATTCTTCTTCTGTGCCTTCTGTCCTTATGATGTCATAGAAACGGAGGGAACAACACTTATAGCCCAATATTTGTTGAAGGGACTTGAGGATTTGGCTGCTGGTGACTTGAACTCCCAGTGTAGATATATCTATATATATATTGTGCTGACAATCATAACAGGAAACTAGTTGTCTTTCAGTGACATCACGGACCGAAACGCGCAATGCTCTGATACCTTCCCTTGTAAACTGGTATGCCAACTAATATTAACAAAATACTAGATGCCCTGTCTAATGCACTTTAACGCACAATACCTGATGTGATATTTGTCCGCTATTTAGTCCAAGTTTCTCACGTTTCCAAAGATTCTGTCCCAAACTTAAGTCTCCTCCCTCAAAGCAGAGAGTTTCTGTAAAATAAAATAGAGAATATTTACATTGCATCCAGAGTTAAAAAACATAGTTTTTATACCTGCCAAAAAACAGAATAATTTTATATGTGGAATCCCGTTTATTTACCATAATATAGAGGATTATAGAGGATTGTTAAAGAGAGATTTATAAGTGACTGCTTCCGACCCAGACTCCCCTGCAGAACACTGTGACTATGCCTTTATTTTACAGGTATCTACCGATATTTGTGTTGTGTGTTTGTTTTTTTGTCTGTGTTCGTAGTCTGTCTCATTCCTACTGGAACGTGCAAGAGTGGAAATCGGATATCTGCTTTCACCTAATGGTGCGTTCAAACGTTCAGTTTTTCAGATGCAGTTTCCAATGGAGTGAAAAAGTTGAGTAGCACTTCTCAATGATATGTTCTTACCCATTATAATCCATAACAGATTTTGGCCTTGAAAAGGGCCTCTGAAAAACTGAATGTGTGAATGCCCCCTAAAGGTTAAATAACTTATCTGGACACCATTTGGCCAAAGTTAAAAGGGTCGCGGGACAAGAACATGATCGTGGACTTGTCTGAACCAGAACTTTAAAAAAAAAATGGATTGAACCATTAAAAGTTGATTTCTCTACTGGAAATTGCGCCGCTTATGACACCCCTTAAAAATTGTCAGATTTTCAGGGGCACAGCAGGATACAGCATTAGAGTAATTCAGATGGGACTATCCCTGATAGTTGCTCCATAGTGAGCATCTTCATACTACTTCCCTGCTGGACCCCTAGTTATTTAACAATGTCCTATAGTGGGGTTCTTGGCAGAGATCATACGGATTAATAAGCCGGGAAGTCCTAGTTATTATGGGTAGGTAGACTTTATGCATATAATAGACTCATTGTATCTCATTTTGGAGCCATCATCTATTTCTGCAGTTCACTTTTTTTCCACCATAATTCTAAATCTTGTTCTGATTCTTCCGAGCATAAGACAGAGCTGCAAAGTAACTGAATACCTAGAGATCTTGTTCATTGGCTGTTTTCTCACTCCTCTCCATAAGGGTAGAGCTGTAAGGGTGCTTTCAAATTGGCGTTTCTTTTTTCACAGCTGTGATTTTTTCATTGTACCCATTTTGGTTTATGGACACATACAGATTGGTTTTCTCTTCCTGGATTCAATGATTTAGCACTGATGCTTTACTGACCCATTCTTTTCAAGGAGTTTTTTCACTGATCAGTTTAGAACCTGTTCTTTTTCAGTTCACTGACAACAACTGAAAAGTGAAGAAAAACTGAACAGGTACTAAACAGATCACTGAATAAAACTGAAGTGTGAAAAAGCCCATTGAAAAGAATGGTTCAGTAAGCCATCCGTGATAAATCACTGAAGCCAGGAAGACGAAACCAATCTGTATGTGTCCATAATGGGTTCAGTGAAAAATCACTGAAGTGAAAAAAAAAAACCTGCCAATGTGAAACCGCCCTTATCTATGGCTATTTACATCCTGAAGCAGTGGTCGTCAATATCCTCGATTGGTGATCAATTACATTGGCCTTTGTACAGGGAGATGTAAACTGCATGTAAGAAGAGCATCACTGTTATTATGTGTAGATGTGGTTGTGGACTGTGAAGAGAATTTCTTCATATTTCATAGTTTGCAAAATGAATAGTAATTAAAAGTAATAGGCTACCGACACACAAACATGTGACTTATGGGGTCTCAAACAATGGTCCTGCCCTCTGTTGTTTGAGTCCTGTGTGTCATCGGCATGTGAGCTCCAGATTAAAGTATATTTGTTCTGTGCAGAGACTGACATGAGCTGCAGATTTTTTAATTTGTAGCGTGTCCAATTTCTACTAAGAATTTGCAGCAGATTTCTCCTGTTTTTAGAATTTGCAAGTATTTCATGCAGATTCAAGCTACATTCACACCTCAGATTCCTCTCCTCCACCCTTAGAAGAGGGGGAGGAGCAAACGTTGGCAGCAGCCAGTGATTGGTAATTTTCAATGGCCCGATTGTCTACTAAGTGACACTGCTGGTGATGTGGACAGTTACATCACAGGGGAAACGCCCACAATGTAGGCTCAGAGGAGGCCGGGGATGGGTGCTGTACAGGGGTGTCTTTTCTAACAGGAAGCAAGATCATCTAGGTCAGTGATGGTGAACCTATGGCACTGGTGCCAGAGATGGCACTTAGAGAACTCTCTATGGGCATGCAGGCTGTCTCCCAGGCACAGGGTTTGCCAGACATGGCACCTTCCTGCAGTCTCAGGTAGTCCAAGTAGTTCCCTGCTATTTTAAAGTGACCCATCCTGTGCTGCTTGGTCCTGTCCAAATAGTGATAAGGTGTGGACAGGGTTGGATTGGAGCTCAAAGATCCTGGTAGCAATAAGTTTGTTACTGCCTAAATTGCCGTGTTGGCACTTTGGGAAAAGCTAGTGCGTTTTGGGTGTCATTTTGGGCACTCAATCTCTAAAATGTTCGCCATCACTGATCTAGGTGTTTCCTGCTGGCTGAGACATATACAAGTAGTAAGCATAGTGGGGGAGAGTTATCACAAGTCTCCTAGGGCAGAACTGTTCTAATTGCCTGTAGCAACCAATCGGAGCTCAGCTGTCACTTTCCCACAGCTGTTTATAAATTAAAAGCTGAGCTCTGATTTGGTTTCCATGGGCAACTAGAACAGTTTGTATACGCTCAGTGTATATGCTAGGATCTTTCCTGGCCTGCCTGCTAAATGTGTCCAAGAGACACCACTTGAATGTAGCTGATCATGGAGGCCGTATTGCAAATCTGCAGTAATGTCCATTTTTTTTGCTATGGATTCTGGAGTGGAATTCAACCTAAACCCTAAAACCATCCTGTTTCTTGCAGAATTACAGCCGAGTATAATCGGCAGCCATTCCGATGTGTGTACCCATAGCCATTGAGGTGCCTGTATATGACATAAACCAGCTGCATGTGCATGCAATTGCTCTTTATTTCCTAAACTTACTGCTCCAAGAGCATTTAGTGTCGCCCTTACACTGCGATTTACTGGGAGATAATTGTCGCTGACACTATGTAAATTGATCCATAGCTACAAAGTCCTGCTACACTCCTGCATCTCGCCATTTGTTCTGGTTCTTCTGTGGTACAGCCTTAACCAGTGATGAGAAAGGGATGGTATGGGGCTCCCTCTAGGCTTCATAGTTCTGCCCAAATGGAGATGATCCCAGAGCTGGAGATCATTTACAGCTCTGCCCAAATGATCCAACCCTTTATATAGGTCAATGGAGTCCATTGGAAGCATCTAGTATCAAACAGATCAATCTGATCCGGAGAGCAATGTGGCTTCCGTTTAGAATGTAAACCACAATGCTAGTGTGAACACAGCCTTAAACTTGGTGTTCTGGCTACAGTATAAATACTATGGTGCTAATAGGCCAATAGTACAATGAAATATTAACATGGTGTGTGATGAGATATCAAGTAGTCATGTATTATCCAGGGACACTCGCACTATAGTATACATATATTTTTTAATGGAGAACAGAACATTTTATACTGGATGGAATAAAATAGCATGTTATTCAACAAATATATAGCAAGGCTTTTATTTGTTCTATTCTAAATTCTCTATTTTTGTTGGATTTTTTTTTTCCTTTTTATATAATGTTCTAAAAAATTATAACATTGAGTCTGCTCAAATCGCAAAAACACATCTTTTAGGTTTTTGCATCTTTTAAAAATGTCTTTACATTATTTTGTTGGAATCTTTCTACTGATGCAATCCCACTGTATCCTCATACTAGACCCATCCATATAGTCGGATTTTTTTTTTAAGTTTTATCTATGCAGGCAGTCCCAGGATTATGCACAAGATAGGTTCTTCATGTTTATTCTTAAAGGCGTTGGCCACTTTACCTCATGTTTTTTGTAATGTGGGCAGGATATTAGGTAATTTACCAATATACATCTAGTAATAGTTCTGCTCCGCTTTCTTGATATGTAAAGTGAAGTCTCCTGTCTTTTACCTCAGCCACAGATTCCTGACCACAAAATGGCCGCAGATGGAGGGTCATGTGATCTCTAATGGCGAATTGTTTATGGACATAAAGAGATCGCATGACCCTCCATCTGCGGCCATTTTATGGTCAGGAATATTTGGCTGATGAGGTAAAAGACAGGAGGCTTCACTTTACAGATCAAGAAAGCGGAGCAGAACTATTACTGTATATACTCGAGTATAAGCCGACCCAAGTATAAGCCGAGGCCCCTAATTTTACCACAAAAACCTGGTAAAACCTATTTTTTTTTTACTCAAGTATAAGCCGAGTTTGGGTTTTCAGCACATTTTTTTTAGTGCTGAAAAACTAGGCTTATACTCGAGTATATAAGGTAATAGATGTTTATTGGTTAATATCCACCCCCCACACTTACACACATATTACAAAAACATGAGGTAAAGTGGCCAACCCCTTTAAGTTGAATATGTATGCAGGTCAGAACAGGTATATTTTCCCGAGTATAACCCCAGTCATAGGAAAAAGACATTTTAAAAAAACTTCATTGCAGACACTTTGATAACTTCCAGTTGATCATTACAGAAGTTCAGTAAAATACCAGCAACTAGAGGTCTCGGGTGTCCTTAATTCGGGGATTACCTGAGTATGCAAGATGAGACTGGTACCATGCTCATAGGAGCCTATCCTGGGTATTGCATGGTCCCTGTGGCTTCATAGCCCAAAGAACATGGGGAACTGTTCTTTGGGGTCTCATTTTCACAGCGTTGTGTTATGAAGATATTGATGTAACATTTTGGAACATCACACAAGTTTTGTCTGATTTTGGTAATCTGTCAAGAAATATTCTAGATAAAGCTGGTATATGATAAGTTGGATAAAGCCTAATATAACTACCAGACCACCACTGATGTGAATCAGATATTACTGTAGGGGGACTCCATATTAAAGGGGTTGTCCGAGTTTTTGAAAAAAAGCTAAAAGTGGCCGGGACAGGGCTGCTTAAAAAAAATAAAGATGTACTTACCTCCCGGTGCCCTCCCGTATCCAGCGCTGCTGTCACTCCGGTCCGGGCGCCATGTAAACAAACATGGCCGCCGGAGCAGCGCTGGACTTAGTTCCGGCCGGACCCGACAACCTTCCGGTCCCCATACACAATGCTGTGTATAGGGACGGATAGGCGTGCCCGGCCACGGCCGGCCGGAAGCTGAATCCAGCGCTGCTCCGGCGGCCATGTTTGTTTACATGGCGCCCGGACCGGAGTGACAGCAGCGCTGGATACGGGAGGGCACCGGGAGGTAAGTACATCTTTATTTTTTTTAAGCAGCCCTGTCCCGGCCACTTTTAGCTTTTTTTCAAAAACTCGGACAACCCCTTTAAGGCAATTGAACAGTAGGGATACAACTACTAAGAACCCCACTAAAAGAGGGGACACAAGAGTGGTATAGACTTTGGATGGAGTGGTAGACAACCAGGTGCCCTCCCAGTCCATTCAAACTTCTTGTAGGATAATGTGGGGGCTTATGGTCTTTGGACCCTCACCCATTGTCATCTCCCATACTTTGACTGCTTTAACCTGGAATAACCTAATAAGACATCTAAACTGTAAAAACTAACTTCAAGTTACACCACTTCTATTGAAAACTCCGCTATTACGATGTAGAAATTTGCCAGTAGTCTGTGAGATACCGTTTCTGTATAGTGTGTGGTTTGGTTTTTTTTTTGTTTTTTTTTTTTACTCAAACCTAAATTTTGTTATCTTCCTAGAGTTATTTCAATCCTGTAAAGGCCCAACATTAACCTATCTGGGTACAAGAGAACAAACCCCTTTATATTGTGTGGATTTGGTGCAATATGAATGCTAGTTCCGTTCCTCGGGGGAGGAGTTTGGGGATAGAATTTGACCAATTGATAAACCTACTACCAGTCACTATGCATTGGATTTACAAAGCAGGATACGGAAGTGACAGTCGGCAAAACTATTATAGATTCTTGTCTTAATAATTTTCGGGGGTGGTTAAAAATTTTGTGTTCTGTTTATCACTTTCTGACCTTTTTAACATGTGGGTATATGCCATGTGTTTGTGAGTGTGTGTGTGCCCGCATATATAGAGCACGTGTACACACATATATATGCAATACTTTGTTTACTGGATCCCTTGTGGTGAGGCGGTCCTTCCGAATGCTGTATAGACTTTGCATTTTAAGCACAATGTGCCCATGATAATTTTATACACAGAATTTTTTTTTTTCTTGCGGAAAATAAGAGGTGTTGCTATGTTTATATATAAAGAGAGACGGATCAGCATCATGCTTCAGTAAGCTGCTTTATAAGATTGTAAAATAAAAATTTTTATCTTCTAAACAGACTGTGCTGTTATTTTTAGGTGTTTTTTTTTTGGCTTCCATTTAATATGATATGGAGAAAAAGAGTGAATGTTTCATGTGTGTAAAGAAAGTGATGTTGCTGCCTGGCGACAAGGGCAAATATGTAGGATTGGCACCGTGCCCTAGAGACGTCTCCCGTTTCTCAGAAATGGCTGCTCTGACATGAAAGTATTGATTTCCTTCTTTCTTTTCCAACGAGCGATTGGTCAAACCTGTCAAGTGGGCACTAGGCAGAAAGTAAAGATTCTGCCGAGATGGATGACTGCAATCTTGGATTGGTTTGTGGTAAAAATTCCAATAGACCAGATCCAGGACACCACAACCTTTTAATATGGGTCGAACAGACAAAAAAGAAAAAGGCCTTAAAAACCAATCATATCCCAAATCAAACCCCCATTAAACTACCAGCCCCTCTGGGAGGGTATCATGTGTCTTTTCTAGCATTCCCTTTTTTAAGTTAAATCTCATCGATCTCGAAAATATTGTGCAAATGAGCAAAGAAATGAGCACATTTTGCCTGAGATTATCAAATTTAGAGGCTGCAGGTGGAGTGTCACTTTAGATGCCTCTAACCTCCTTTCTCTAGTACCTATCAACACCTTTTTGGTGTTGTATTAAAGATAAGAAATTAATCTTGGAATCTCAGTCTTGAACTTCTGTGATCTACTGAACCGGGGAATACAGGCTACTAAAACACACAGTGGGGGAGATTTGGCAACCAATCAGAGCACAGCTTTCATTTTATAAACTGCTGTGGGAAATTTAAAGCTGAGCTCTGATTGGTTGCCATGAGCATCTAAAACCGTTTTCTCTCAGACACTTCTGATAAATCCTCCCCTATAGTTGGGAATGTGAACTGCAGATAAACATCCAGATCATCTGATTTCTTTAATACGATCTGAAAGATTACATCCTCATCTTTAAATGTGAGGTACTATAGGACCGGGGATATGCATATCTGAAGTGACACTTCTCCTGCGTACTCTTAAATTGAAACGCCTCAGGTAAAATATGACACCTCTAAAGTCATATGTAAATTAATATAGAAGAGCTATTTTTATAAGTTAACAGGTGAGAAATTTCATACCCCACCTGAGGGGGCTGGTAAATCTAATGATTTAAAGGAACATTCCAGTCACCGCTAATTAATTGAATAATACATGGTGCAGGGCCTGTATTTTCATTGTACTCCTGCTCCTCCCTTCAGGCCCTGTGACTGGAGTGTTCCTTTAAGGCACTGGTTTCACAATCTGTTTTTTGGGGAACACCAATGACAAACTGGAAAAGTTGATGAGTTTGTGACTTGCAGTTTATGCTCAAAATGTTTTTCGCAATTGGAGTTTGTCGCTTTTCGAAATGAATGGGTGTATTGGGCCCAGGAAGACAATACAGTATATCAATCCTTTTGCCAATTTTTGGCATCCTTAATAACTAAAATCGATGGTAACTAGAAGCCTGCACAGAGTTCATTCTAGCATGTAGACTGCTAATGGAGACTTCCAACTTATGGAAGTGTAAGCGTGCGGTTTTCGTTAACAGAGGACAGGAAAAAAAACATGTTCGTAATAGTCAAAACGGACTTGGGTCTTTAGAATTTGGAGGGAAAAAAAACTGGGTTTGTGGAAACTAGATTGCAGCTCTGGTTTAAAATAAAAATAACCACTCAGGGGGTTGTCCTAAACTTTCTAAAATTTGTAAAAAAAAAAAATAAGCAAACGTAAAAAAAAAAATGGAAAAAAGACAAATGTCAAAAAAAAAATTGTGGTATGACTTTGTCAAAAAATAGAACATTTTGAAAAAGTTAGAAAATTAAAATTTTTTGCACATTTTTCCTAATCCTAACACTAGAATCCTAAAATAAACCTGACCAATCAGCAAAATGATATATAAACTACAATGTGGCACGAGAAAACAATCTCAAAATCGGTTAGATAAATTAAAGTGTTAAAAAGTTATTACGACACAAAGGGACACTGATCAGATTTTTTTTGATAAAAAACGGGCTGAGCCTTAATGTGCAAACTCTCTGCGTCCTTAAGGGGTTAAAGTCAACGTAAGAGCTTACTATACGCGTTTAGGAAAAACGAAAAAGCACAGTTTTGTTAAATGTAGATGCGTGAAAAAGTTGGATCAGAATTTTTTTTTAAGTTTTAATTATTCTAGTTAGATAAATGTAGTAACTACATCCTTACCAATTAAACATACGTTCTTGGTGATCTGGACGCCATGATGGGGCTATACCTACCCTTCCCAGACTGCAACCACTCGCCTTTAATTTTCCGCCGCGTTTTTTCCGTCCCATCCTCTCCATGAAGGACTCCACTCCTCTTCCACCTGGTCTTTATTGTCCTATTTTTGCATGGTTTGTGCAGTCCTTGTGTTTACAACCTGGAGCTTCCCAGCGTAATATGGATACTAGATTAGGATTTCTACACACAAAGGATAGAATTCATAGTGAAGTGGCATTTAGATACTGGGGCACATTTACTTACCCGGCCCATTCACGATCCAGCGGCGCGTTCTCTGCACAGGATTCGGGTCCGGCTGGGATTTAAGATGGTAGTTCCTCCGCCGTCCACCAGGTGGCGCTGCAGCGCCGAAAATAATCTTAACGCCCCGGAATGCACCATCCCATAGAAGGTGAAGGTGAGCGCTCCCCAAGCGACACATTTTAGGTTTTTAAATGCGGCGGTTTTTCCGAATACGTCGGGTTTTCGTTCGGCCACGCCCCCCCGATTTCTGTCGCGCGCATGCCGGCCCCGATGCGCCACAATCCGATCGCGTGCGCCAAAAACCCGGGGCAATTCATGTACAAGCGGCGCAAATCGGAAATATTCGGGTAACACGTCGGGAAAACGCGAATCGGGCCCTTAGTAAATGACCCCCACTGTGTCTGCAGGCAATGAATAGACACAAGGGCCTCGAGCACTGAGATACAGACTGTCGCTCAGTCTCCAACCAGATGCCCCATGTCAAGCAAGGCTGTCATTGAGATCATTGATCTATGTGTCAGCCGCTACAGACAGCGGCTATAAAATTCAGCCGGAGTCTAAATTATGTATGTAGTGTTTTGACCAGAACTGCCCTGTTGTCAGAGGATAGCTGTCCCTGTGGATGGCTGCATTAAAATGTCCATATAATAGTATGTGACGGTCAAATATAGCAAGTTACCTTCATCCATATCAATACATAGCCGCTGCAGGGCAAGGGACATACAGCTATTCTCATTGATAGCTCTGATGTATACAGAGGGGGACTGTCTGTGCAGTTTATGGTGGTCTGTACTGGGCCGCGTACATAATAAACATCCGTATAATACTCCGATGGGTGACGTGTACAGCTTGGTTATCATACAAAAATTCCATATGCTTAATAAAAGAGTACCCCCCCTCTTCTTTTACCATCCAGAAATACTATCAAGAACATTTACACATTTCCCAATATCAGACCACTAGCAATTTCAGACAACCATAGTATTGAATGTAACACATGCTGGACCTTCCACTTCACCCATAAGTGAGAATAGGACCCCCATTATCTGGATTGCTGGAACCTCCCTGCAGTTTCACCCTCACCGATCAGCTTGTTATCTTCTGTCATGTGCATAGGGCATAACAATCAACCCCTATAATAATACTGTAACCTGTCACCAGGTTTTACCCCACTAAACTATCAGCCCCCTCTGGTCGTATATATGAAATGTCCTTTCCAGAATTCGCTCTTTTATGTGAAATCTCACTAGTTTACTTATAAAAAAAAAAAAAACTCCCCTAAAATCGTACAAATATGACTCTTCTCCCCTCATTTCTACATGAGATGAGACAAGTTTAGTGGTAGCAGGGGATTGTCGCTTCAGACGCCCCTATCTTCTGTTCTATAGCACCTAGAAACAGGCATTTAGTGCCATATTAAAGATAAGGCTCACATAAGACTTATGGCTTTGTGGGCTACAGAACCAGAGATATAGAAAACTAAAGATAAAGTTGGAAATGCCTAACCACAGAACCATATGCCTGATGACATCTAAAAGATGTGATCCTTATCTTTAATATGACACAAAGCATGTTTCTAGGTACTACAGAACAGAAAAGAGGGGCTTTCGAAGTGACACTACCCCTGCAACCACTATATTTGCTTCATCTCATGTGTAAATAAGATGAGGAGAGTCATATTTGCTGGACTTTGGTGGAGATTTTGAATAAAAGAGAGAATTCTAGAAATGACATTTCATACCCTTGGCTGAGGGGGCTGGTAGTTTAGTGGGGTAAAACCTCCTGATAGGTCATCTTTAAGTCAAAGCCCCTTTCTCACTAGGCCGTGCCTGCATATTAGAAGAGCTAAAAAGTGTCTAAATTGTGTGTTTGCGTGGGTTTCCTCTGGGTCCTCTGGTTTCCTCCCACACTCCAAAAAACACATACTGGTAGGTTGATTGGATTGTGAGCCTCAGTGGGGACAGAGTTCTTTTTATAACATATGGCTCAGGGGTCTTTATAAATAAAAAAAGAACTTATACTTACCTCTCTCTCGTCACTGCTTGCATCTGTTTGTATACAAGGCCTGTGGTGATGCCACAGCTTCTGGTTGTATACGAACAGAAGCCGGCGATGATGGGCGGCACCAAGGCTGCAGGTAGAGAGGTAAGTATAAGTAATGTTTTATTTTTTAACAACCCTCAACCATACATTAAAAATAACTATTCCCAGACACCCCTTATAAGCTTCCTGCACTGGGGGAGGCACCTTGCAACTATTTAAAAAAAAATCTTCGGCACCTTACTGGCCTTCAGATGTATCATAGCGGCTTTGATGGTTTGATAAATTTGGCATTATCATTGTTTTTCCAGTGTTTTTAGTTTTTTTTTTTTCATTCATCCCATTGGATACATTTTAATGCGACTTTATAAAAAAAATTGCCCCATGTGACTTTTTGATATCAAAAAGCCACCGGAAAACAAATGATAAATGTCCCCCATTACGTTTATTAATGCTGTATTGAAATTATGTAAAATCTCATAACCAAGATGCGGAAAGTTACCTGCATGCAAATTAGCAAAACCTGTGTGTTACAGTCCACATCGTGTGCAGCATGGTGGCTTATCGGTTAGCATTACAGCCTTGCAGCGCTGGGGACCTGAGTTCAAGTTTGTATGTTCTCTCCGTATTTGCGCGAGTTTCTTCCGGGTCCTCCATATTATTATTATTCTTAATATTCTACGGATCAGCAGTGTATTTTTTCCTTCCTTTCTGTTACAAAATCTGGGGTGACTCTGCTAATATTGGCAGGATTATGGTGTGGATTTTCCCTTCACATTTCATGCAAATTATTGCTAATTACCAGGTTGTGCCAGGAGTGTCACAGACCTCATCATGTATGTGCACAGTGTTATTTCCGCCAGTATTATAGGCCCTTAGATTTCAAACAATTTATGCAAAATATATACCAAAAGTTAAGTATAACCTAATATACTACCTGTTCTCTAACACAGAACAAGCTGTGACCTGTCTGTAGACACTGACAAATATATCACATAGCTGCGACTTACATACCGCTCCCCACTGCACCACAGTTGGGCAATTAGATGGATATTTTTATTTTTAACATTTTCTAAAACCTGGAGCAAAGACGCCAGGTAATTACTCTCGTTTCTCAATTTATAAACTGCACCTAGCGTAATTATTTTAACATTTTTAGAACAATATCCGGCAATAAAAGTCAATTCTATGGGCTTAGTATTGGTCGCCATCTACTGGTAGTTTGGTGAACTGCAGGTCATTTATGGCTGCACAAAAGATTAGGGATAACCTGAGTTCAGGTTCACATTGTAAATCTCTCAAAATGCTAATTTGTGCATAAACTGATAATATAAGGCAGAGACCGTATATTTTATACAGATGATGGGGTGGTGCACACCACACCTTGCAGGTAATAGGGCAGGAATCACTTGCAAAAGGAGGCAAATAGAAACTGGTGTGACTGGTGAATCCTGTTTTTTTGGGTAATGTAAATACAGAACTATTTTTTCCCCTAGCAGTTCGGCTTTTCCCACATATGACCTGACATAACTTTGTCTTCAAAAACATCTTCATAGGAAATTAGGGGCAGGCAATGTACTATAAATTACAAAAAGAATACTTTTTTCCACTTTTAACCTCAAATTCACCCGCCTTTCCTAGAAGTCATATAAATAAACAGTAACATTCATAAACACATAAAGTATCACCACATCCGGAAATGCCCGATCTATCAAAATATAATAATGGTTTTTCACTGCGTTTAACCCCGTAAAGGCGCATTCACACGTTGCGCTTTGGTTGTGTTTTCATTGCGTTTTAAAACGCATAACAACTGCTGAGATGAGGTGATTACATTACTGTTAACGTTTGCGTTAACAAAAAGCATGCATTAACGCATTGTTAACGCGTGCAATAGCAATGCGTTAACGCATACGGTTTGTTAACACATGCGTTAACATAGCGTTAACACATGTACATAGTAATGTAATTAAGGCAAATCACCTCTCCTCACCTGTTGTTATGGGTTTTAAAACGCAATGAAAACGCAACCAAAGCGCAACGTGTGAACGCGCCCTCACAGAAAATAGCACCCATAGCAAGTCGAAAATGACACCTTTTTGCCATTTTGAAAAATGTAAAGTATTCAATAAAAAGTCATCAAAAGGCCGTACAGTTCTAAAAATAGAAGCATTAAAAACATCAGCAAAAGTCACAAAAAATGACACCACCCACAGCTCTGTAGACCGAAGTATGTGGTGGTCCTGGATACTCCGCAGGCTGGTGAGCGTATTCATGGTGTTTTGCTAAGGGGTCATAAAGAGTCCCTTTGGGTGAAGACAAACATGGCGTTTTTAGGCCGTTTTTGGGCCGTTTTTAGTTAGTGCGTTTTCAGATCGTGAAAAACGCATGCGTTTTTGACCAGTTTGAATTAAGATAATTGCTCAAACCTGTCAAAAACGCATGCGTTTTTAACGATGTGAAAACGCACTAACTAAAAACGGCCCAAAAACGGCCTAAAAACGCCATGTGTGTCTTCACCCTTTGGCAGTCGGCAGTCTTCCTATGGGGAGATGTTGGTCCTCTGCGGGGAGGCCGGACTGTACCCCAGCCAGGGCTAAGGCCGGCGCCACACATGGCGCTTTGTCTGCGCTTGCAAACGCAAACGCAGACAAAGTCACGCCCACCGGGGCGGGCCTCGGCCCGATCGCATCGGCGTTTCTATGGAAACGCCTGCGATCGGGAACGAGCCGCCGGTGTTTTGCGTTAATTTAACGCGAAACACCGGCGGCTCGTTCCCGATCGCAGGCGTTTCCATAGAAACGCCGATGCGATCGGGCCGAGGCCCGCCCCGGTGGGCGTGACTTTGTCTGCGTTTGCGTTTGCAAGCGCAGACAAAGCGCCCTGTGTGGCGCCGGCCTTAGGCTGGCGCCACACGTAGCACATTGTCTGCGCACGCAAACGCAGACAAAGTCGCGCCCACCGGGGTGGGCCTCGGCCCGATCGCATCAGCGTTTCCATGCTGTACGGCATGTCAGCAGGACAGGAGATAGCAACAAAAACCGCAACGCATGGAGTGATGCGGCCTCAGCTGCGTTTCAAAATACAAAATGAAAGTAGCCTCAAGTAAAATGATCGGTTGCCTCGAGCAAGACAATTAGATTGTGCCACAATAGATTTTAAGTTTCATATATTTAAAGGGGTTGTCCACTTTCAGCAAATAATTGATATTGTTTGTATAAGGAAAAGGTATACAAATTCCCCAATATACTTTCTGCACCCATTCATCACAGTTTTCTAGATCTCTGCTTGCTGTCTTGCTACAGGAAGCTTCATTGTTTACTTCCAGTGGATAGAAATCTGTCCCTGGTCACGTGATATCACACAGGTGCAGAGTGATTATTATCACAGAGAGTAATCAGAGCCGTGCACCTGTGTGACATCACATGACCAGGGACAGATTTCTATCCACTGGAAGTAAACCTAGAAGCTTTCTATAAGCAGAGATCGAAAAAAACTGTGAGGAATGGGTGCAGAAAGTATATTAGAAATTTGTATACCTTTTCCTTATACAAACAATATCAATTATTTGCTGAAAGTGGGAAACCCCTTTACATTTGGATTTGACCTAAGAGCTAACAATCTCCTTTTAACAAGTGAGACAACATCTGTATATACACTGCCTGGAGCCTGCCGGCTGATCAACTCCTCTTTAGGGAAAACTAATTCTCCCATATATTCCCAGGTACTTAGAGTAATGGCTTCACACATTGTGGTCATCATGAACTCCCCTCTTGTGGGACTTGTGCACCTCCAACTTAAAAAACAAGACTTTCGGGACAGGCATGGATACAAATAAACAGGTAACATATGTTTCTTTATATTTCCAGCGCGGCCATGCAGAAAAATGTGAGCATTGCGGTAATGACACATATGCAGGCTTGATTCTGTTGTTGTGGATTGGAAAAGGTATATTTTCTGTGTTACTTCTCTCACCTATGGAATCCTAGTTTTGGCTTCAAATACTGCATCACAAAAAAACAAGACCACCAAAATGTTGTACTTTATAGGCTGCGTACACACGTTCGATTACATTGCAATTACACTGTGTTTAACAAAATGCTATGTTAACACAATGTAAATTTAATTGAGTTTACGATGTGTAAACGCAATGTGCGAATACAGCCTTACAGCCTTGTGTTACTAAGGGTGCGGTCACGCGTACCGCTAGCGTAGGGGGCCGGACCTCGGCCTGATCACATATGAATTTCTATTGAACCGCATGTGATTGATAACCAGAACCCGTTGTCTTGCATTAAAACACTGCAAAACACTTGGTTCTGGTAAGGGTGATGCCACACATGGCGTTTTGAACCCGTTTTTGGTCCGTTTTAATTAAGATAATTGGTAAAACCTGTCAAAAACGCATGTCGTTTTTTAACAGACTGCTTAAAAATGGACCAAAAACGGGTTCAAAACGCCATGTGTGGCATCACCCCAAGGGCGCGTTCACAAGTTCCGCTAGCGTCACGTTCATAACGTGCTGCTAGCGCACAGCGGGCGGGGCTCGGGCCGATCGCATATGCGCTTCCCGGAAAACGCATGTGATTGATAACCCGCATGATTAAAAACGGACTAAAAACTCCATGTGTGGCATCACCCTTACCGACCGATCGCATTTCCATAGAAACGCATATGCGATCGGCCCGAAGCCCACCCCCGTACACTAGCTCTGTGTTTGTAAACGCAGTGCTAGCGGTACGTGTGACCACACCTTAACCCGTTCACGACCCGTGACGTAATAGCACGTCACGGGTCGGCCGTGGGTGCATGAAGAGGGCTCACGCGCTGAGCCCTCTCCATAGCCGGTAAGCCTTTGCTGCATATTGCAGTGTTTTCACCTCGCTGCATATTGCGGGTGTTTTCACCTCGATCGCCGCCGGCAATGCTGCCGGCGGCTTCAAAAGGATGGCGGTGCGTGGGCGCCGCCATCTTTTCGAGGATCGCCGCTCCCCGTCGTCATGGTAACCTCGGGTCTCACGAAGACCCGAGGCTACTTCGGGTTAACCCATGCATTACAATGTGCTATCAGCACATTGTAATGTATGAGTAGTAAAATCCCCATATACTGCCATACTGTAGTATGGCAGTATATGATGAGATCGTGCAGACACCCTAGGGTTAAAGTACCCTAGGGAGTCTGAAAAGTACTAAAAGTACTAAAAATAAAAATAAAAAAAAGTTAAAAAAAAAAAATTATAATAAAAACCCTAAAAACTCAAATCACCCCCCTTTCCCTAGAACTGATATAAATATAAATAAACAGTAAAAATCATAAACACATTAGGTATCGCCGCGTCCGAAAATGCTCGATCTATCAAAATATGATAACGGTTTTTCACTGCGTTTAATCCCGTAACGGAAAATCGCGCCCAAAGTCAAAAATGGCACTTTTTTTGTCATATAAAAAAATTAAAAAATTCTATAAAAAGTGATCAAAAGGTCGAACAGTCCTAAAATTGATAACATTGTAAATGTCATCAAAATCCGCAAAAAATGACACCACCCACAGCTCAGTACACCAAAGTATAAAAAAGTTATTAGCGCCAGAAGATGGCAAAATCCCCCAAAAAATTTTTGTACAGGAGGTTTTAATTTTTTTAAATGTATGAAAACATTATAAAACCTATACAAATTTGGTATCCCCGTAATCGCACAGACCCAAAGAATAAAGTAGACATGTAATTTGGGGCGCACAGTGAAATCCGTAAGATCCAAGCCCACAAGAAGACGGCACAAATGCGCTTTTTACCAATTTCACTGCATTTGGAATTTTTTTCCCGCTTCCCAGTACACAGCATGGAATATTCAATACCATCTCTATGAAGTACAATTTGTTACGCAGAAAACAAGTTGCCACACAGCTCTGTACATGGAAAAATAAAAAAGTTATGGTTTTTTGATCATGGGGAGTAAAAAATGTAAAATAATGAAAAAACAAAAAAGGGCCAGGTCTTGAAATCGTTGAAGGTCATTCAAATCAAGTGTGAATGCAGCCTAAGGGGTGTCTTCCCACAGAACTAAAACATTGTAAAATCTCTGTACAAAATGTTAGCACAGAAAATAACCACACACAAAGCCTGTGTGCAGCATGTGAACACAGCCTTAGGATAAATTCACCTGTGGAAGATTTGTTACAGAAATTTCCCATTCATCTTAATAAGGTCTGCTGAAATGTTCTCGTGCGGCTTGTAGCACTGTGCTTCCTTATCTTTTATCAGAGCTGCTTTGTTTTAGTGAGCAGTCAGTACCAGGTCTCCACGATATGCATGTACTCAGTTGGGAAAATCTTAGTAAAAGGGTTTTCCCACCAAACCAGTTAGGCCCTTTCCTGTGGATAGGGCCTAACTTGCTGATCGGTGGGGGTCTCAGTGACGAGACCCCTACAGATCACGAGAACGGGGGGGGGATTCGAGGTACCTCCGTCAGACACCTTGTGGCTTCCCTCGGCAATCACCGTCAGCTCCATAGAGATGAATGGAGCAAAACGTACATGGGCTACTGTCTTCCCATTCATCTCGGGGAGCGACGAGGGGTCCAATGGAGGTACCTTTGACCCCTGTTCTCATAATCTATGGGAGTCTCATTACTGAGATATATCCTGTGGATAAGGCCAAACTTATTTGGTGGGGCAACCCCTTTATGGTGTGGTCACATGGTGTGTTCTTTACATTGCTGTCAACATTGAAGCACATTTACTTCCCCGGTCCTGCGCGTTCCCTGATCTGGAGTGTCCAACGATCCTGCACTCCGCCACGATTCACTTAGATTGTGCATCCGATATCCTGCATGTGTCGCTCCCCGTTCAGGTAAGCTGGAGTTCACCTTCTTCTTCCCGGGGCATGTAAGTGCTTGGTTTGCGACGGCCCGCCCCCCGATTTCTGTCGCATGAAAGCCGATGCGCCAAAATCCGATCGCGTGGGACACAATACCCTCCGAGTGGTGCAATCCCCAAAAACGTCAGAAAACCTGACGGAAAAGCGATCTGCAGAGCTTTAGTAAATAAGCCCCATTGTGTTTGCAATGCTGCTCAATGTAATGTATACTGTGCAAAAATGCCATATACTGCAATACAGTAGTATTGAAGTATATGGTAGGAACGATCAGACCATCTAGGGTTAAAAAATAGTAAAAAAAAAGTTTCACAAATAATTTAAAAAAAAGTAAAAAACCTAAAAGTTCTAATCACTTCCCTTTCCCTAGAACTGATATAGAATGCAATTAACAGTAAAAATCACAATAGATATTGCCGCGTCTCAAAATGCCCGATCTATCAAAATATAAAAACCGTTATTGCCGGTGGTGACCCCCATAATGGAAAATGGCGCCCAAATGTCCGAAACACGACTTTTATACCATTTTATGTCAAATGGAAACAGCAATGAAAACGTCGGCTCATTACGCAAAAAGTTACACCTCACACAGCTCCGTTCACCAAAGTATGATAAGTTTTTTCTTTTTCATACACAATCGTTTAACTTTTGAAAATGTAGTGAAACACAATAAAACCTGTATAAATTTGCTATCACCACGATTGCATCGAACCAAAGAATAAAGTAGAGGTGTTTTTTGGAGTGCAGAGTGAAAGTCGTAAAAACTGAGCCCGAGAGAATGTGACGCAAATGTGTATTTTTTCCCTTAGTATAGTATGGAATGATAAATAACGCCACGGAGAATTAAAATTTGTTACTAGCAAAATAAGCCCTCACTGTGCACTGAAAAATGAAAAAGTTATGGATTTTTGAAGGTGGAGAGCAAGAAATGAGCGAAAAAACCCTGCGTCCTTAAGGGGTTAATACATATTATACATATTAAGTTTACTAAAAATGTAACATTGCATTATAATGTTATATAAAATCATACAAAAATAAAGATTTCTACAGATGAAAAAAAAAGTGATTTTTTGATAATCCAACCTATCAATATGTTACGTGTAATGTCACTTTGTGAATATGATAAATGTAAATTGTACAGCGCTAATCTGGATTCAGGAGCAGAATATTTACCCTAAATCGATTCTGTGCTGTTTTTCATTTTACATCTGTTATGAAGGAGTGGCTGACAGTGAACCATTATCCACAACCGAATGAAAGGTAGAAATAATAGACGGCACTCACGCCCTAAGAGAAATGTGTGTAATATACTTCTTATGTTCAGGAGCCTGTCACCAGATGAATCATTAGCTTTTACCTAGGGAACCTTTTACTCTACTGATTAATCTCCTGGGAAAAAAAGTCATATAAAGTCTTTATAGGTTATTTTACACTTTTTTTAGTGTCATCAGTGGCACAGTTGTGCTACCATGGAAGTACTTTGGTGGATAGATCTACCATCTTAAATAGTAATGATTTAGCAGCTCCCGGCATCCACAGTTTACACACTATATCAATGGGTAGCATGGGGTTCATGAACTGTATTGCTTTAGTAACTTAAAGGACATTTACCACCAGGATGGAGGATTGTAAACCAAGCACACTGACATAATGGTGTGTGCCCCCTCTGGCAGGATCTGCTCTTCTTTTAACTCCTGATGGCCTAGTTTTAACAAAAAAGGCATTTATGCAAATTAAACCTGAGGGACTCCATAGGTGTTAATGGAGCCTGGAGCCCCTCGTACTCATTTGCATAATTTTGAAAGCCTTCTATTTCTTAAAAACAAGGGTATAGGAAGCTTAAAAAAGAGTGGATCCTGCTAGAGGGGACACACCAGTATGTCTGTGTGCTTGGTTTACAATCCTTGCTCCTGGGGGAAGTACTGGCAGAGTAAGGCCCCTTCCACACTTGCGTTTTTCACGCGTGCTTTTGACGTGCAGAACTTGCATTGCACTCTGACCCATTGTAATCAATGGGCTTTTTCAGACTTGCATTACTTTCCACGCGCGCACGCACGTGTTTTTTAATGCGCGTTTCAATCTCAGCATGCTCTACTTTTGCAAGTCACGCGGGTGAAAAACGCACCATACAAGTCTATGGAGATGCAGCAAAAACGCATTGCACTCTGAGACACATGCAAGTGCATAGAAAAGATAGAGCTCAGCCCTGAGTCCTTTTCACGCAATTTCCATGTGTTTTTCATGTGCAGACAATGCGCGTGAAAAACTGAGACACTGAACAAAGGATTGCACTCTGATGAAAAATGTCAGTTTTTCACTGACCAAACACTGATCGCACCCTGATCAGACTCTGACGTGGACAGCAATGCAAGTGTGGAAGGGGCCTAAGTACTTCAACCCAAAGTCAAACTCCCTATTCACCAAATTAGTTTTTTACTGCTTAAGGTTTCCATAAGGGTGCAACAACAAAATCAATTCTACACTGTAAGTCTGGAGGAAAGGGGTGGGAGCAAGGACCCTATGATATGTCGCCCCATTCCCCATACTCCATAGCCACCTGCATTAGCTGCTCCCTCCTCCTGCCGAACCCTTATCCTAACTGTACAAATAAATATTAAGTTCGTTAGCAGTGAATATACAGACACTATTTAACATAACAGAGTTATAAAATAATTATAAGAGAGATGTCTCTGGTCAAAAGAGCTTACAATCTGTGAGGATGTAAGAGTTGACACAAGAGGTGATAGAGCTTGTACAATGGTCCAGCCATTTTTTATAAAGTATCAGAATACAGTAAATAAAAAATGCTGCATGAGCTGTCACCTGGCGCTGTCCGTGTGTACAGAACTGATGGTGTATGGGCCAGCAGAGTAACCTGTATAGGGACATCAAGTGCCGATGGATTACATAGAGAGAAGGGTTAATGTAAGGAGAAAAATTAGGCCTGCCTAAGGAGATGAGTTTTTAGGGAACATCTGAAACTTTTTTTGGTCATGCTCTTAGCGTAGAGTATTTTTTAGAACAGACGGCACATGGTTGCACTAAATGTAATACTTTTTAATGCATCATTGCACATGGCCAATCCATTAGAAAGTAGAGCATGGTCTAGTCACATCAGTTTTTCACTTATAGACTATAGACTATATACACTCACCGGCCACTTTATTAGGTATATCATGCTAGTAACGGGTTGGACCCCCTTTTGCCTTCAGAACTGCCTCAATTCTTCGTGGCATAGATTCAACAAGGTGCTGGAAGCATTCCTCAGAGATTTTGGTCCATATTGACATGATGGCATCACACAGATTTGTCGGCTGCACATCCATGATGCGAATCTCCCGTTCCACCACATCCCAAAGATGCTCTATTGGATTGAGATCTGGTGACTGTGGAGGCCATTTGAGTACAGTGAACTCATTGTCATGTTCAAGAAACCAGTCTGAGATGATTCCAGCTTTATGACATGGCGCATTATCCTGCTGAAAGTAGCCATCAGATGTTGGGTACATTGTGGTCATAAAGGGATGGACATGGTCAGCAACAATACTCAGGTAGGCTGTGGCGTTGCAACGATGCTCAATTGGTACCAAGGGGCCCAAAGAGTGCCAAGAAAATATTCCCCACACCATGACACCACCACCACCAGCCTGAACCGTTGATACAAGGCAGGATGGATCCATGCTTTCATGTTGTTGACGCCAAATTCTGACCCTAACATCCGAATGTCGCAGCAGAAATCGAGACTCATCAGACCAGGCAACGTTTTTCCAATCTTCTACTGTCCAATTTCGATGAGCTTGTGCAAATTGTAGCCTCAGTTTCCTGTTCTTAGCTGAAAGGAGTGGCACCCGATGTGCTCTTCTGCTGCTGTAGCCCATCTGCCTCAAAGTTCGATGTACTGTGCGTTCAGAGATGCTCTTCTGCCTACCTTGGTTGTAACGGGTGGCGATTTGAGTCACTGTTGTCTTTCTATCAGCTCGAACCAGTCTGCCCATTCTCCTCTGGCATCAACAAGGCATTTCCGCCCACAGAACTGCCGCTCACTGGATGTTTTTTCTTTTTCAGACTATTCTCTGTAAACCCTAGAGATGTTTGTGCGTGAAAATCCCAGTAGATCAGCAGTTTCTGAAATACTCAGACCAGCCCTTCTGGCACCAACAACCATGCCACGTTCAAAGGCACTCAAATCACCTTTCTTCCCCATACTGATGCTCGGTTTGAACTGCAGGAGATTGTCTTGACCATGTCTACATGCCTAAATGCACTGAGTTGCCGCCATGTGATTGGCTTATTAGAAATTAAGTGTTAACGAGCAGTTGGACAGGTGTACCTAATAAAGTGGCCGGTGAGTGTATAAGGAACCCTGAAATACAGATTCTGTCAGACTGAAGCAAAGCAGCCATGAAAATCAGAAGAAAACATCTCTGTTTTTCACAGCGCATAGATGTCTTGTTGGCGTGCAGGTAGTTCTAGGTTTGTGATGATATGCATGGATGAATCTGTTTTACTGCCTAAGGTGTGAAACACGAGCAGTCACAGGTTTCATGTACAAGTCCTGTGACAGGTGTATACAGTGTCATTTCTACTCTGTTTTTACAATATAACAAGCATAAACCACCTTTGGTAAAGAATCTGGAAGGGTATACTACAGCCCCACAATATAAATAGGCAGATCATGAAGATATATATCGGTATATATGTTTGCCCCTCAGACCAGTAAAACCTGCTGGGTAAAGGGTTAAATGCCTTTCCCATATCACATAAAATTATTTGCCACTGAAGCACTGTACCTCAATTACAGACATTTTTCTGATATGCAAATGTGTAGAGATGAGTCAACTTCTGAAGAGAAGAGTCATGTTTTCTACAGGCTGCCAGTGAGCCCCACCTCCTTCTTTTGACTCACAGCTCAGTGTCTCTTCAAATCTCAACTTGAGGAGACAGGAAGTCCTGTGAAATAGCCAATTGTACTAGAGTGGCAAGGAAATCTATCTTGTACTACCTGCACGCCAACCTGTGCAATCCCGAACCGCTAATAGATGACCCGTGGTCCATTATTTGTGGCCCGCATGTCACTGGTTTTGCACAGTGGAAAAAGCCTCACTGAGCCACAAACTTGGGCGGGAGTAGGACATGCTACATTTGTGTTTTAACCATTATGTATTGTGTTTTATGAATAATATGCACTAATAAACTTACAACCAATGGGGCATATTTATCAGGACCTCTGCGCACCGCCACTGGCGCAGAGGCCCTGAATTAATCGCAAATGCTAGCTTATTGCTAACTTTTGCGATTATTTTCCCCAATCCGCCACCTTCACGCCAGTGGGGCGTGAAGGGGCGTGAAGGGGGGGTGCGGCCGGACGGGAGTGGGAGTGGGAGTGGGACGGGGCCGGACGTTACTGTCCCCGCGCCTGCGCACTCGCTGCTGCCGGCGACTTTTCATACGTGAAAAGTCGCCGGTTGCGTTTTTTTCTACGCCAGGCAGGGCCTGGCGTAGGATAAACGCTGCGCAGCTGGCAGCCCGATACATGAAGAGGCAGAAGCCTCTTCATGTATCGGGCTGCGAATTTGCAGCGGCGGGGCATGAGCGCCAGCGTATGATAAATATCCCCCAATGTATCCATTTGGTTTAGCCTCTTGCTTTTGTGAATAGGAGGGATGTGCACATTTTTAGAGGATGTAGGTACTCCCTGGTGCTTTTACTAAAACTTGTCCATGATACATATTTATTTATAGCTTATAATCACAATTTATAGATTTTAATTTTGGCTTAGCCAGTTTTCTGTTGGAATATATGGCCATATGTGTGAGACCATTGAAATACATGGGCATGTGTGCCAACTACTGAAACAATGACAAGCGCACAGTGAAAAGCAAAGTTTGTGTTCATGAGGCCTTAGAAGGAGGTGACATCTGCCTCCTCTTTAGGGCAACATAAATTCCCGACAGGGAACTGGCAATTGTTGAGCCTGTTCAATATTCCTTTTACTCTTCAGGGCAAGAAGATAATTTGCCAATTTAACAAAGTGCTAAAAAAAAAACTGGTTGAGCGCCTTCATATTGTATTGGGTGGGGGATATTTGATGAGTAATCCAGAGGTTCCATAGGTACATTGAGCGCTTAAACCTCCCCACAGTGCCCACTATAATTTCTCCTTGTTCCCTCAGTGTCTCATATAATGCTCTCTTATGCCCCTTTTAATTCCAGCTTGACCCCCATTGTGGTCTCTATAACCCCTATCAGTGCACCGTTTAAAGATGTATCCCCCTCATTGTAATTTTAATGCCTAAATACCCACTCTAATAATGCCCCACATTTAAATGAAAAAGCCTAAGTTAAATCTCCCATGACTCACCAAAGGAGGGATCCAAAGTTCTAACCCCCTTTTAGACTAGTTCTGCAAACCAGTAGATATTTTGACAACTGGTCCAGGAAAAGTGCAGAGAACTTGCTGAATACAATCCCTGTATCTTCCAGCCATTCTCACATTGAATCTTATATCTCATCTTCAAATCACAACAGCAATGTTGTTGTGCTGTTTTACCATTACTAAATTCCATTTTTGGTGAGCTTGTTGGAGTGGACACTGCAGGCATGATCGACCTACATTGATCTGTAACTTGGGGAGACAGTTGTCTAGGAAGTACATCCCAGCTTTTCTATATAATCTCTAGACTTCCTCCTATTTAGACTGAATGGGGCACATTTACTTAGGGTCCGAACGCAGAATTTTCGTCAGGTTTCGCAATTTATTTCAGATTTGTTCTGAATTGCCCCGGGTTTTTGGCGCATCGGCGCCGGCTTGCATGCGACACAAATCGGGGGGTGTAGATGTCGAACAACCCGACTAATTCGGACAAACGGTGGAATTTAAAAACCAAATTGTGTCGCAAGATCAAGCACTCGCATGCACCGGGAAGGAGAAGGTGAACTCCAGCGGACATCAGCGGGGGAAGCGAAACATGCAGGAAATTGGATGCACGATCTTAGTGAACCGCGGCAGACCCGAATCCTCATCGGACATTCCGGATAGGCAGCGTCAACGGGACAGGCAAGTAAATGTGCCCCCGATGCGTTTATGACAAGAGCACCCCAGTGGTTTTAAGTAAATCCATAATGTACAATGTATTTAGAATGCATATTTTAGTTCTGTTTACATTGTTATCACCTGGTGAGATGCAGGGTGTCCTATTGGTTGGAGTCCTAAAGTCTATAAATGTAGTGTTTACCTTGGGTGCTGGGGCCTTCAGTTTTCAGAGAGAATTGAGCACTGCTGATACAACCACAAGAAGGTTTGCCCAGTCCTGTAGGCCATTGCTTCAGGGCTAATGACCAGTTCCTGAGCCTGCATCAGAAGAAGCTTATCTTGCACTTTAACCAGCCATTGGGTGACACCAACTGCACACCATCAGCATGGAAAGTTGCACAGCCTGTTAATGCTGCTGCCCTGCAGTTCTGCAATAAAGGAACTGGGAGTTTTGCACCATCTTTGTTCCATGTCTCTGGCTAAGCCATACAATGGGCCTCCCCTGTACCATCAGCTCGGACCCAATACATGAGCATTACATTCCCCAGAGAGAACCTTATTACCTAGTGACCCCTTCTTCTTCACCCGTTTGGCCCTTATGGGTGTGGAAGAGGCCTAAACCAGGATTGCGTTACTGTGACACCCATGGCTAGGCTGCAACCTATCCTGGTGCACATCTGCCCCTACTACTGTCAGCCCCCGTGGAGATCTTGCTATGGAAGGATCACCACTACTTATCAGTAGCTAACGCGTATATTTCATGATATTAACGAAATTAATATTAATTAAGATTTCATTAATTAATAATTAAATTAAAGAAAATCTGATTTCCTGCTGCAAGCCTTTTTATATACTTTTAAAATCTGCAACAAATTCCTCGCGTGTGAATGTGTCCAAGTGGGAAACAGTTTCCTGCGCCAAGGATCACTTGTAGTTTTGTTTAATGAGATAGTAAAATATTTGGTAGAATTAGTGTTACCAGGTAACAGGTCTAATACACAGTATTATTTCTGCCTCAACATGTTCAGGATGTTTGCCAAGTCTTTAAAGTGTTAATAAGTCTATTGTTCCTGGGAGGATATTAGCTCACAATCCTGATACACATAAAACACGTTTTTCTACTAAATTCAGAATGGATCTTCTTTGTGAACAAAGTTGAAGGCTGATGACCTGCTATCCGTATACTTATAGGTGAGATGACCCAGGGATTGGCGGGATTATTGTTACTAGACATCTGGTCAGGGAGTGGGGGATCCTCAGGGCAGGATCATGTATTTTAGTTGTTTATCTTATAGTAATAGGTAGGGGAGAACTTGTCTGTCTAAGGTCAGGGAGGTACATTCTGCAGTGGATATTTTAAAGGGGTTGTCCAGGCACTCAAGTGATTGGTAAGGGTCTAACTGCTGGAAACCCATCTGATCACAAGGATGGGGGTCTGTTGCAAATGAACAGAGCAACTTCTTGCACTTCTGCCCTCCTGCTCTATTCATTTCTATGACGCAGATGGTGATCACCGAGCACTGAGCTCAGCTATCTCCATCATTTCTACAAACGGTGACTGCAATGGCAGCACACGTGTCCGATCTTTTGCTCCATTTGTGGTTGGGGGGGGGGGAGGGTACTCCGGGACATGTTTTTCAAGATCTGTGAGTGTGGGACCCCCACAGATTTGCATATTCCTATAAAAGACTATGATTGGTGTAGGAACCATTTTGAAATGTTCTTTAAAGCGACAATGTATATAACTACAAACACATGCCTTACTTTGGTTACATCTACATGCCCCACCAATATCCTGGAATATAGTACATAATCTTCACTAAGAATATCACAGTATAGTATAGTATATTATGTAAACCTACAGCGAGGGGCTCTAGTAACACCCCCCAAGCCCTTCTGGCTCATTAGAATAATTTTAAAAGCTGATTTTTAGAAGAATGAGGCCTTGGATAATAAATATAAGTAGATTACCCCAGTCACAGTGCCTGGATCTATGAGTAAGTGTCCTTGGTTTATCATGATGGATTGTAGAATTTTCTTTCATTCCTAATCTAAATATCACATATTTTTACATAATTTCTTGATGTAAATATAAGTATTTACTTTCTTGTGTACGGAGTGTCACACAGTCTTGTCACCATGGGCCACTGAGTCAGGTTTGGTCTCCCTACAAACCAGTCTGACAAGTCTTAAGTGTTTGGGGCAATGCAGAATTCAAAGCCTTTGAGGAGGAGTGAGAATGCCAGAAGAGGAGGGAAAAGGTACAGACACTGACAGAACTCTTGACAAAAGGGAGTGAGTGGAGTAAATTGCAGATTCGGGAGCAGATCCAAGCCGGTGTCTGGCTGGCATCCCCCAGGTGAGTGGGAGCTTAGACTTTGTACAACCTGCTATCCGGCATATGACGGCGTATTGTACTGTGTGTCAGGACGTTCCAACTTTACAGGACTGATGTTGCTGTGTGCATAGGAATTGGGCTCACATGTGTATGGCAAAGGCTTACTAGCGTTGTGGGTCAGGTGCCCTCACCAAGCGATGTTTGATTCTGCACGTAAGCTGCCTGGTATATGCTGGTACATATGGATCTAGTGTGGGACCTGCGTCCCAGATTACACGTTAACTAGCCCATCCTCTCCAAGTTACTTATTAATCCATGAAATGTTTCTCCTGATTTACATCCTCTAAGGACATGACATTGGATTACAAACAATAGCTCTTAGACACACATTAATATGACAGGAATGAAGGAACACCTTTAACTGTAGCAATAAAACCTTCAGGAGCGCCGTGCGCTCCCCATTCATAAAGAAGGCGCCTGGCACAGAGTGCACTGGGGGATTAGAGGAGCATTAGGGTGCAATGAAAGGTAAGGCCATTTTCTAAAGAAAAATGTAGCTTTTAACTTCATAACAGAATTTAATTAAATCCTTGTGTAGAGAGTGAATAGATTCTCAGAACACAATGTACCAAAGAAGTTTTACAAAACTTTCTTAAAGAAAAACGGTCTTTGTTGCTCATGCAACCAATCACAGGGCAGCTTTCATTTCTAGTTACAGGAAAGTTGTGCAGCGATTGGTTGCTATGGGTAACAAAGACAGTTTTTCTTTTAGACAGTTTGATAAATCTTCCCATGAATTCTTTTGTAATGAGAGCACACTATCACCATGTCTCGAAGCAACGACCATGACCTGTACTCATAACTTCAACCCCGTAGGGTGACATCCAATATTGACATGATCACATGTGTAAGGGGGTCTGGAAGAACAGATCTTGCCTGGCTCTGTATTTAGTGCCTAAGGACAACAGACTGTCAGCTGCTTAATGATGCATATTTGCTACATATTTGTCATAATAGTGTTACCAGAATACTAGACGGATTCATTTCCAGGAACGGAGAAAGACCAGGGACCAGGAAAGGGTCCATCTAGATCTGCTGCCATGCTAAGCTGGAAGCTGCCTAGACTGCTCAATGTCCACCAGGTGCCCAAGGTGAGTTCTGGTGAAACTGGTTACACATCAGAACATATACCGTATCCTTTTTTTTATATTTTATTCTTTTATGTTTTCATCTCAGGTATTTCATGAAGACAGTATTATTTGTGGATATCGTTCCCCAACGTGTTCCGCCACAGCTTGTGTCCTTAGTCTCTTCCAACTAACTAATGAGACCCTGAATATTTGGACCCATTTTATACCTACATGGTAAGATTATACATAATTACAAAATTGTAATACTATTATTTCTTGATCTAAAGAGGTTGTACCAAGTTTGACTGTTATCCCCTATTCTGTGAGAGGCCAACTACTGGGCCCCCCCCCCTCCCCCTCCTATCACAAGAATGGGGATCTGTTCTCAGTAATTGATGAAGCAGCAGGTTAATCATGCACCTTACTGCTCTATTCAATACTACGGGGATTATTTACTTAGGGACCACGGCCACACTTTCATTGGATTTTCGGATGTTTTCGGGTCTTGCGTGGCAGGTATTTAACTGGGGATCGTGTCGCACGCGATCAGATTGTGGCACAGCTGCGATGGCTTTCATGCCAGAAATTGTGGGGAGAGCCGTCGGGCGATCTGACTGATTCTGATTTAACTTTCAAATTGTGAACTCCGGCGGACCTGAGCGGGGAAGCAACACATGCAGGATATTGGGCCCATGATCGTAGTGAAACGCGGCGGAGTGCATTCCAGTCGGACAATGCACTTTCGGGGAACGCGTCAGGATGGGTAAGTAAATGTGCCCCTATGAGTGTTGGAAACTGCTGGGGCACAGTTATCTCTGTCACACATATTCACTGTCTATGTGAATGCTGGAGATAGCCGGGTGCACATACACTCTTATAGTATTGAAAGGAGTGACAAGACACATGATCCATCTGCCACTCTATCAATTAAAAGAAAGGTACCCCCATTTTTGTGATCGGTGGGGGTCTGACTGTTAGATTATAATCCCCAATACACAGAATAATGGATAACACTCAAACTTTGTACAACCTCTTTAATCCCTCTAACTATACTGCATTAATCTGTTTCAGAGCCTTCACCTTTCTTCTATGCTAAATTCTGCTCTTTGCTGAGTTCTTCATATCTATCCAAACACTGGAGATCACTTTCTCCTCTGACAGTTCTCCTTTTCCATCTGTAAGTGTCTTTCAATGATTAATACATTGAATATCTAGGAATGTATTTCTTCAATGATCTACATCTCAATAGCATCATCCTCTACCTTAATATTTATTGCAGAATAATTATAATAATTATGCAAAAGCCGGGAATCTTTAGTATTTTGGCTTGAGACCTAAGTACATAATATATCAATGTACATGACTTGCTTAAATCAATCTTACAATATAAGGTGTTTTTCATGGGGAACTGAAAAGCCAAATTTGAAGCCCCTGAGAACTACTTCGGCTTGTGGTCTGCCATGTTTATTGTACAATATTTCTGATGCATAATGCTAATGGGAATTCTTGGTAATACTTCAAAATAGTAACCCTTGGATCTCTGCTATACAGGGGAGCACCTGCCATTAGGTGAGTTGAGCATCTCGCCTCAGGCGGCGCGCCTCCTGCTTGTCAAGGGGGCGGCACCGTGCGTTCAACACCATTCTCCCTGCCGGCACCATGCGTCCGCACCCCGCCGCCTCAGGCACCGTGCTAGAGTGCACAGCTAATGCAATGAAGATGAACCTTTAAGAGACTGAATACATCCAAAACCCACATATTTATCACATAGTGCCAACATAGCAGTAATTTATTGCTAACTACTCAGCCACAGTTTTCAATCGTATCAACATCCTACGGACACCAATACAGTAGAAAGAAGGAGAAGTTCTGATGACCTCCTTTTCAGGGTCTCCTGAACAGGCGAAATCGGTGGCCCAGAGCAAGGGCTCCAAAGATAATACCACTCTGTCCACTCTTCCTCATTCCTCCTGTAGTCCACAGCAGCCAAGTATGTGTCACTTTAAAATAACGCTGAGCATGAAACATCCTGGGCGGCCTGGACTAGGGGAGGATACCTTGAGACATGTTTGAAGAACTGTGTTCTGGGCAACCAAACTAGGTGCCCACAGGGAGGTCTCTGTGTGCCACTACACTAAGGTATGCTTTGCACTAATGCTGTTAAAAGCAATGTGGAGACATAAGAGATGAAGCTACGTAGGAATATGCAAATCATCCAGCAAGTGCAACCCAATTTTCCTAAAATTGTCACCCCTCAGGCCATAGTTTAAGTTTTCAGTCTTCATTATCTTCCATTCACAAGATAACAAGCTTATAGACCTGACTATTGGGTCCCCAACAATCACAAGAGTTGGAGCCCCAGCAAAGCTCTAGAGTGCTCAGGTTCCAGCTGTTGGACCCCTACTGATCCAGATAAGGGATCTTGTGACTAGTGAATACCTTGCTAATTTGGTACAACCCCTTTGGGTCATTTGTAGGACTGGTCTACTCATTTGAGCCACTATAGACTCCAGTGCCCTTGTGAAACAACAACCTCTGCACCCCTATATTTACTAAATATATAGTGATGCCGCCTATTTGCAATGATTTTGAATATGCTTTTAAATTAAAAATGAACTACAGTAAATCCTTAGCCAGCTTTGGAAGCTTTTGCCCCTGCTTCTTGAAGACTTTACTTGGCATGAGCCTTGCATGTAGCCATTCAGAGTTAAAGGGATGTTACCACTGCACAAATAAATAGTATTGTTTGAATAATGAAAAGTTATACATTTTTCCAATATACTTTTTTTTTATCAATTCCTCTTTGATTTCAAGATCTCTGCTTGTTGTCATTCTGTTTTCTTGTTTCATTGTTACCCTCCATTGGATATACTCTGTCCGTGGTCATGTGATGTCATACAAGTGCTTGGCTCTGATTACTCTCTGTGATCTAACGAGCCGTGCACCCATGGCCATGGGTTATTATCCATAAGGATTAAACAATGAAGCTTCCTATAGAATGAAAGCAAGCAGAGACCTAGAAAACAGTAAGGAGTTGATACAGAAAGTATATTGGAGAATTGTATAGCTTTTTCATCACACAAACAATATTTGCTGAAACTGAAATATTTAAGTACAGGGTTACATACAAAATAGAGTCTGTAGGTTTGTTCTTAAGTTGAATTTGTATGTAAGTCAGAACTGTCAGGATTAACAATAAAGCTTAATTACAGACACCTTTGATAATTGTTATAGCTGTTGATTGTAACCTAGGGCTTAAGTACAGTAAATTACCAACATCCAGAGGTCAGTTTGTAACTAGGGGCCGTCTGTAAGTTGGGTGTTCTTAAGTAGGGGGACTGCCTGTATACTGTAAGCTGCTTTTGTGCACCAGTGAAGCTAAAAACAGGATTGTTCTGCAGTGCGTAACTTTTTGTATAAAAGTAGATTCAGCCCTAGCCCTACATGGCCCAGACCACAAGTATATCACCAGGTATGTGACATTCATACATACCAAACTGATTACATAATGCTTAAAGTGTTCTCTGTCTCTACAGGTATTTTCTATGGCGTCTGCTAGCACTACTCTCTTCTCCTGGTTCCTACCATGATCCGTATTTATGGCCATTATTTGTCTACCTCCTGTCCTGCTGCATCTATCCCCTGATGTCCACCTGTGCTCATACATTCAGCGTCATGTCCACCCAAGCTCGCCACATTTGCTTCTTCCTGGACTATGGAGCATTGAGCATGTACAGTCTGGGTAGGGAAATAGTTTACATATTTCACATTATCTACTAGAAGAGGTTCAAGAATGCTCTTCAGCTAACACCTTTCCCACAAATTTTATTGGAAAGTTAAGGGTGTGAAAGTAGACGATGCCAAGAGAAGCATACAAAGGGCTCAAACTAAATTGCTTTTCCAACTCCTGTGATAATAACAATAGACAGAGGTTATATACTGTGGATTAGTATGCATTGTGTGTTCTTGTTAGCTTATGTTTCTTCTACTACTTTATGGGTAGTCTACTAGACATCAGCAATTAACTATATCCCATAATCCTGCCTATTGGCCACCTATAATCTCTTGGTATTCATTATGTGTTGTTATATAATACTGGCCCTAGTGTTTTATATCCCAATTTTTGTTGATGCACCTATGTCACATGAATTGAGGGTGTAGATTATAAAATATAGTGGAATAATTTTACCACTTATGATAACTGAGCACTTGGTTGACCAACATCTATCCTCGCAACCTCCCTATACCAATGCATGCTT
Source organism: Engystomops pustulosus (assembly GCF_040894005.1). Taxonomy (NCBI): domain Eukaryota; kingdom Metazoa; phylum Chordata; class Amphibia; order Anura; family Leptodactylidae; genus Engystomops; species Engystomops pustulosus. The sequence continues at coordinate 178,817,799 of NC_092414.1, forward strand.
GGCCTCCTATCCTCTCCATTACATGCATGCTTGGCCTCCTATCCTCCCCATTTACATGCATGCTTGGTTCAATAGAGCCTGTATTCTTACTCCTGCAAGTAAAGAGATATAAGCTCCATAAGTGGCCTATATCCCATAAAAACAAAACAACAAGTATGTTAAAGGGGTTGTCCACTTCAATTCAGGAGCTTGGCCACCTTGTTGCAACTCCTAAAACTCTGGAACAACCCCTTTTAAAACCCAATATGGTCTTGTACAGACTAGATCTTTCCATGATATTTTTATGACACTAGCCTAATGTGTAAAGCTAAGTTTCACCAGTATTATAATGACTGTATCTATAGATCTCTTCTTGTCTAGTCAGTGTATTGCTCCAGGGCTCTCGCTTCAACTTCCGTTTGTGCGCTAAGTTTTGGTTTCTGATTTCAGGGTCAGCCATTGCCTACTCAGCATACATCTTCCCTGATCGATGGGTGAACAGCACCTTCCACCTATGGTTTGTATCCTGGGCGGTCTTCAATACAATAATCAGCACTGGAATGTCCTGTTACTCCAGGTATGTTTACACTGGACACACAGCCTATAGGTGGGTAGGAAAGTAGTAAGTGTGACAATAGAAGATATAGAGAATATATTCTTTTAAGTATTCAGGCCCAAATGTGTTACATATTCTTATACAGCATCAAAAGAAACTGATTAACAACAGAAATTAAAATAGAATTCAAGATAGAATTAATATAATCTTCTCCACTAGGAAGTTTGCATGGCTGGGTAATAAGTATCCATCAATGAACTTGTCCTGTAGTCCTGCTAACTCAATCTTTGTCCTAGAAAAGCTTGGACTATAGGTCATGTTTTCTTAGATGTGTATGTTTTACAGTCTCCCACCCTGCTACTAATTTACCTTTATTGTCTATAAAGTAACCGTTTGAGATTAGGCGTGTCATGGGGTGTGACTGCTACTACTTACAGATCCGATCCTCAACTGAGCAGCTACCTTGAAGCACACTGATTTCTGTGTCTCTACAGCCAAAGCCCGCTTTAGTCCTCTGCCACACTGAAAGGGTACCCACATACATTGCATAATAAGTGCAGAATTTCCATGTGGAAAAACTACACATCATACAGAAGCTGTGTAGTTCATGTGATTAGTATCCAAATCCCACAGAATGTCATACTGTCATTTAGAATGTCCAGTTCTTGCATCATTACAAGGTCTGCACCGCTTTCTTAAGACTTACCTGTTCAACTATCGCCAACAGGCTGGGTCTTCCTATTCTGCATTATAACCAGCACCAGATAGAGAGGTAAATATTAGACATGAAGTGGTTATCATCACCTCTTACCTTCTGCCTGAAATCAAGTTTGAGAATAAAAAAAATCTGGGGCAAATCAGTTGAGGTGCAATGTTTCACAGAAAATGATTCCAGAGCGCTCTAAGCTGGGTTTAAAAAGAAAAAAAAAAACTTCTTGTGAACCCAGCCCGAAAATGTCACATTTTTAAGGAATGGGCAAGTGTTAAAGTGCACCTGTCATGTATACATATATTTCTGGTTTTACAGGACACACAAAAAAATTTCCTATTGAAATCTTAATTCAAAGGGAATCTGAAGCCACTTAAAGGAAATCTAACATCAGGTAACATGATGGTAGAGGTTTATACTCTCCTCCCCGTCCCATCCCGAATGGCAATAAACTTCTTTTGTCATATGTTAGAATGCTCGGGTTTTGTAGAAATAGAGCTTTATAACCTATGCAAATGAGCCTGAGGTGCTCTATTGAACGCCTCATGCTCTGTGACGTCATTGCCAGAGGGAGAGCCAATCTAAAATATGAACAAGAGAAGCTAATTTCCGTTTGAGATGGGACGGGGAGGTGAGCATAAACATCTACCATCAGGTTATCTGATGATAGATGTCTTTTAAATTAACAAATCTTTTTCAGCTCTTCTACATAGGAGCGTGACTACAGTGGTAGCAGCCATAGCAGCTGCTATGGGGCCCACAGTGTCAGGGGTCCCCATCATTTAACCTGACATATACATATTATGCTGCACATTGTACAGTATAATATGTATATAACATATATGTGATGTGTGTATGCTGTAAATGCTTTGTGTATAAGATGTAGGGTGTGTGTGTGTGTGTGTGTGTGTATATATATATATATATATATATATATATACTGTACATTCATTTGTGGCTCTGTGTGTGTATAAGTGTCTAAATGTGTGCATGAGGTAAGATCTCTGTGTATGTATATAAATGTGTGTGATTGTAACTCACGTGTTAGTAGACAAATATGTATATTTTTTAAGTGGGACAGCATGCTATGGGGCCCTACCTCTCCTAGTTACTCCCCTGCTTCTACAAACATATCTATGTGATTGTTACCATGCAGACAAATATTGTCTTAACATAATGAGGCCCAATCCTTCTTTTGTATCCAGCCGTCATCTGGCCTGTTATCTGGTTCATGTGTCATTGACAGGTGTACTTTAAGATGTCTTTACGTAGGGGTGCATGTCCAGAAATTGGGGTTAATCCTATACATTTAATTCTGATACTCTTGTGTGTGTATCCCAGTATACAGCTGGAGGAGAGGGGTGTGAGGGTGCACACAGATTTTGAATTGCACAAGTGCACAACCCTAAAGGTGCACTTCGTTCTGTGTTTTATCAGGTTTCCAGAGGAGGCTCGTCCGCGGCTCAGCAAGGTGTTGCGGGTGACGGCCTTTGCCTATCCCTACCTGTTTGACAGCATTCCAGTGTTTTATCGGGTGAGACTTGGGAGGACACTGGGAGGGGATGTTATGATATCAATAAACAAGTTGGATGAATTCATAAGTATCAAATTATAGCAAAAGAATGACTGAGAACATTCATGTGCTTAGCATTTGATATACAGCAGAGTATGGATGTATTTGATGGATTTGGGTTTTTTTTTTGTTTGTTTGTTTTTTTTGCGGTGTCCTTTACTCCAGGAAATCTAAGGGCTTACACTTTCCTATAACAAAGGTCATCTGTGATATAGACAGTTGCCTTGTCTCATCATGGGGTTTTCCCACAAAGACTCCATGATGAGCGCCAAGCTCTGCAATCTCCGTCAGCTCCATAGAGATTAATGGTGCAGAATGGTCATGCACGGCCGTCTGCTCCATTATTCTCATGGAGCGACGAGGGGTTGGTCGGACCCCTTGTTTTGATGATTTGCAGGGGTCCCAGTACTGAGACCCCCACTGATCAGCAAGTTAGGCCCTATCCACGGAGAACTTGTATTCATGGGAAAACCCCTTCAATGGGCATTGGTCTATAACATATATTTTTTTTATGAGATGTTAACCCCTTAAGGACGCAGCCTGTTTGCAGGTTAAGGCTCGCAACTTTTTTTTGAAATTTGACCAGTGTCTCTTTCTGTGGTAATAACTTTTGAACGCTGTTACTTATCAAAGCGATTCTGAGATTGTTTTTTCCCCACATGTTGTACTTCATTTTAGTGGTAAATTTTGGCTGATAAGTTTTGCGTTTATTTACAAAAAAAGGGAAAAAATGATGAATTTTTAGAAAAATTTGCCATTTTCGAAATTCAAAATCACCGTGTTTTCAGGCAGATAGATTTACCACCTAAATAACTTGCAGAATAACATTTCCCATTTGTCTACTTTACATTTTCATAATTTTTGAAATGTTTGGATAATTTATTTTGACGTCACGCGGCCTACAAATCGAATAGCGATTTTCCGTATTTTCGGAATTGACTATTTTGGGGATAAATACTGTTTGAAATCAAATTTTACATATTTAGCAACAAAACCCCCTATATAACCAACCCATTTTCAAATCTGCACCCCTCAAACTATCAGAAACAGCATTTACAAAGATTATTAACCCCTTGAGATCTTCATAGTAATTGAATCAAAATGGCGGTGAAATTTAGAAATTTCAAATTTATCAAATTTTGTCGTTTATACGTTCATTTAGCCCTAAAATTTACACATTTCCAAAAGAGAAAAAGAGAAAACTCACCATAAAATTTGTTCTACAATTTCTCCTGAGTGCAGCGACCCCCCACACGGGGCCGTTACTTGTGTTATGGGCGCACAGCGAGGCGCAGAAGGGAAGGAGCACCCTGCAGCTGCCAGGATTTTAGTTTTCTGGTTGCCCCCTTTTGAAGGCTATAAAATTTTCGCTTTTCCGTTATTTGGGCCATGTGACGGCATTTTTTTTGCGGGACGAGATGCTTTTTCCAGTGTTACCATTTTGGGGTTGGTATCACCTATTGTTGAAAATTTTGGAACTTTTTTTGAGGTCATGAGTAGAAAAGCATCAATTCTGTACTGGATTTTTTATTTTTTTTTTTTTCCGTGTTCACCATATATCCTAATAATCCTGTTATCTTTATTCTATGGGTCGATACGATTACGGGGATACCAGACATGAATATTTTTTTCTTATGTTTTACTAAATTTGCCAAATAAAACCCTAATGTGGGGAAAAATCTATCATTTTTGCATCGCCGTCTTCCAAGTGGCATAACATTGTTACGTTTTTGGCTACAGAGCTGGTTGATGGCTTGTTTTTTGCGGGACATGTTGTTCTTTGCAACAATATCATTCTGGAGTACATATGTTTTGTTGATCACTTTTTATTGCATTTTTAGTGGGATATAATAGGTAAAAATCATAATTTTTGGCGGGTTTTTGACGTTTTTTTTTTACGGCGTTCATCATATGGGTTCAATAGTTATTTAGTTTTATTCTATGGATTGTTACGGACGCGGTGATACTATATATGTGGGGTTTGTGTTATGATTTAGACTTTTTTGAGCGTTATATGTCTCTTTATATGTTTTGGGGCTTATGGGCATTTTTAGTGATTTATAAAGTAATTTTTTATTGAAAAACATTATTTTTTACATTTTTTTTCATGATCCACCATGGGATATGAACAAGCAATCATCTGATTGCTTGTTCTTGATAATACTCTGCAATACTAATGTATTGCAGGGTATTATCAGTGCCAGCCTATGCAGATGCATAGGCTGACACTTTGCCTTTAAGATGACGTCACAGACGCCATCTTAAAGGTAAACCCTCCAGGCTTCTCTGGGGTCCCGATCGGACCCCAGAGGAGCCAAAACAGCGATCGGCCCCCCCGAAAACGGTGCGGGGGGGCCGATCGTGGGGTAAAGACCCCCAGAAGGCATGTTAAATGCCGCGGTCGCGTTGACCGCGGCATTTAACGGGTTAAACACCCGCGATCGGAGCCCACTCCGACCGCGGGTGATAGCCGGGGATGTCAACGGTAGATTACCGTTGAAATCCCGCGGCTAACGATGCCGGTTCGGCTGCTATACAGCGCTGAACCGGCATCGTCTCTGCGCAGTAGCTGTACTGCGCTGAGCGCTATTCGCGGGACTCAGCGCAGTACAGCTACGGCGCAGAGCGCTAAGGGGTTAAAGGAAATCTACCATGAAAATCATGATAAACCAGGGACTTGCTCATAGATCCAGGCACTGTGACTGTGGAAATCTTCTTATATTTGTTATCCATGGCCTCCTTCCTTCTAAAATGAACATTTAAAATTATGTTATTGAACCTGAAGTGTTACCAGAGCCCCCTTCCCCCTGTGCAGGAGGAGGGGTGAAGTGTTGTGGGAGCAGAGGGGGAAACAGTGTAACAGTCTATGAAGCCCTTTCAGGATCTTAAACATTATTTTAAAAAAGGGGAAGGGAGTGTAACAACTTGGAAATCTTTAGCAAGAAGGGACCATGGTAACTCCCTCCAGAACTCTTAAATTGGCATAATTTAAAAAGTTGATTTTAGAAGGAAGGAGGCCATGTATAACAAATATAAGGGGATTACCACAGTCACACTGCCTGCCTTGATTTTGATTGTAGATTTCCTTTAAGCAATCCAACACTTTTTTTTTCCCCTTTTAAGAACTGCAGATATGGTACATGCTGGTAGACACCATCATTGCTGATCCGGTCAAAATCAGGTTTAGTCAGCCTTGATCAGGTCTACATGACTGCTTGTGTATACACACATAAGATACTTCTGCTTGTAAACATACACATAAGATTCTTCTTTGTATCTTCTAAAAACAAAGTAACTAATTTCAAAAATGCTGTTTCAGATTTTGACTTCCCCATTGTTACTCCTGGATTTTCCTTCTGTCTTGTCTGTGTGCATGTAGGTATTCTTCTGCTCGGGCAATGACTGCACCCACAACGCCACCATCACCATGCACATCTGGCACTCCATCTTTGCCTTCCTTACTGGTTTTCTCTTTGCTACACATCTTCCAGAGAGACTCGCCCCAGGGCGATTTGATTATGTGGGTGAGTATACAGGCACATCCTACTACCGCTGAACACTCCCTGGATTTTCCTAAAATAGAACTTTGTGTTCTTCCTCCTCCTTTTATTTTTCATTATATGAGAAGATATTATAAGGTCCATGGCTGCCTTACAGAAAAACATACCATAACTTACAAAAAAGCCTGACCATGCACAGGAGGTAGCTGTAGGGTAAATGCTTATTTAGTTGACATTCCTCCTGTGTATACTCGGCACAGCTTAGTGTGTTTATTTCAGTTGGGAGAGGAGAATTATTGGACCTGTTGAAATATTCTCTCTCCAACATCCTTGCATTGAAAACATCAATCGGTGTACATGATATATCTAACATGTGAGGTGGGTTAGTATTAAAATTACAATTATTTTGCAAGTGAAAACAACTATTTTGAGCATGTTTTTTTAATTCTAAAATGAATGCCTCTAGCACCCCCTGTTGGAAGGCAGATTATTTGCATATATTTTGCCCAAAGGTCAATTACTTATAAGTATTGATAGAACGCCACACTAAGGAGGCTGCCTTATACATTGTAGTCAGCAGAGGCTGTCACAGTATATGGATTTTATATCTACAATAGCTGACCTGGTGCCATAACTTCTTAGTCCCTTCTACTCTGCACTAAAGGTTCCCATTCACCTTGTCTATAATTTAACTTAACCACATCATCTAATAGTTTTTTTTCATTTTTGGCAAATAAACACATGAGGCAAATGAGCGGGGGGAGGGGTTTCTTTAAAAAATACATTTATATGAGAGATATAAGAAAGATCTACAAATTCGAAACACATTTTGCCCCTTTTTTTCCACTGCTTTGTGTCTTCAAAAAAAAGTAAAAAGTGATCAAAAGATCTAATCCTACAAAAAATGGTATGCCAAATTACAACCTGCTCTACAAAAATAGAGTGCCTACGTAGCCCCATAGGTAGAAATGTGAAAAGGTACATGTGTCCGAAAGTGGCAAATCAAAAAATTGTTTAACGATTTTACATACACGATTATCACAATATAACAAATATAATTTTGAAATACCGTAATCCTTTCAATCCTATCTTTAAGGGCGCGGTCACACGGTGCATTTTGGTTAAACGCATTAGGACAGCTGAGATTATGCGATTTGCCTAATTATATTACTATCAACATTAAAGTTTGCGTTTACAAAACACAGTGTAAAAGCGACATCAAAGCATGCATTAACAAAATGCAAACGTAAATGCATTGTTAACGCACATGTTAACATCGCGTTTACACTGCGTTTTATAAATGCTAATGTTAACACTAATGTAATTAGACAAATCACCTCATCTCAGCTGTTGTAATGCGCTTCAAAACGCAAATTCAAAGACAGAGGTTGCTGGAGCTAGTAGTAAGTTTTACGATTGGGGAGGAGGGGAAAAAAAAATCAGTTTTACCAAAAAATAGTTTCTCCTTTATGTATACATGCTTGGCAGCTTGTCCATAAAAAGGTTGTACTTATATACTTTTCCTACTAGGGAATAACGTTCAAATTACATACAACCACTTTTAAGAGTCATCCTAAGGCATATATTCTTGGTCTGCCGTATATATTCCGTGTTAATTTACTGATTTAACAAAACATGGTGGGATCCACTAAAGCCCTCTCTGAAGTTGCCTTGTTCTTCAATCCCAGGTCACAGCCACCAACTCTTCCATGTATTTGGTGTCATGGGAACATATTTCCAGATAGAAGCGCTGATGATGGACATGAACCTAAGGAAGACATGGCTTCTTGCTCATGGCCCTGTGCCAACGCTATCTGGTACCCTGGGAGCCTTTTTTTCAGCGATGGCGACTTCCTTACTGCTTATTGCTGTTTTCTCATGGTCTCTGTACTGGAAGCCAAAAGAACAGGAAAAAGGGAAAAGAAATTGAGGTGCTTTGGATGCAGTATCTGAACTAAGTCCGATTTGAAGAAAGATGCCATTTTGAGGATCTGGTTTTGTTGAAGATCTTAACCTTTTATGGTTCGGGAAATTAAGAGTAGAGATATGTGAATGAAAAATGTATTGTATGGTATCCCCCAGAGAAATCCACAGCGCTCCGTCCCAGCACCACAAACTGTTGGTGTCCTAAGCATATGTCATCAATACACTAACAATACCTTTGCTTATTTGCACACTTATCACTTGCAGCTGTACCGCACTCCATGGACTACATAATGCTGCAGAGCACTGAAGGAAAGACATTTAGAAAGGGTCCATTGTATTTCTGGCATATTGTCAGAGGAAAAAATGGGAAGTACATGTTTCATTTCTATGAAAATCCATATTCAAATATTTCTCCATGCTGGACTAATCTGGCGGCACGTCATGTGCATCGCTCAGAAGAGAACATTGAAAAGCTACAGAGATGGATGTTTTTCCGAAAGATAACAGCGTCAGACGCCAAAACCAAAGGGTGCTGTACCATGTGGGAGGTGGTCCTAGCTGATGGTCCTATCAGTCCTGTCTTCTATCTCACTAAACCCTGTGTAAAGATAATATAAGGAGGACTCCCCTGTCTTTCATGCTGTTTATCCAACATTATAAACGCACTTCCATCCACGTCTCTGCACGAGAGGTGATACGGAATATTTCTGCTGGTTCTAAATACAGTATGATCTGTAAAATGAAGGAAACGTACCAATGTTTATTGTATTAAACCAATCTATTTATTACATGGATTCATTTTCTTGTTCGTGTTTTCTTATGATCTTTGTTCAGCAAGTTCATTGCAAGGAGAAACAATAAAAGGAAATATGTATACAGTGCCTCATCATTTTATATTACATAGAGAATTGTATTTTAATAATTTAGGTGCAGTTTTGGAGTCTGTATCCTGTTTTGCTGCTGGTTTACATTATTGGGTATCATTTAGGAAGAAAAAAATATATATATAAAGGACCAGAATTTTTTTATGTTTTGCTCCTGAGGATTCAAGACGTGCAATGAGATCTGGAGACCAGCAACATATGAGGCCCAAAGCAGTAAATAACACTAGATTGTATTACTTTGTATCTTCTCCCTTCCTGCAGCACAACAACCATTCTTATGTTTAATTGAACTGAATATGTTATAATATACGTATGGAAATACAGATCTTTGACAAATATAGTTTCCAGAAAAGTAACTAAAATGAACCTTCGAGGGGTTGAGACTGGGATCATACCTAAAGAGGGAATGCAGAAAATCTGGATTCTGCTAAGAGGAATTGAAGAAACTAATACTGTATCACATGTGCAGTATGAATTTTGTACTGATTTACCCTGAGCTACTACAGTGGGGGAAAAAAGTATTTAGTTGGCCACCAATTGTGCAAGTTCTCCCACTAAGGGCAGAGCCGGTTCTAGACAAAGTGGGGCCCTGGGCAAAACTAAAAGTGGGGCCCCAAAATAAAACTATTTTATGACCAGTCATAGTCAGTAAGAGGCTCCCTTTAGTATGGTAAAACAAACTGTAATTTTGGAGAATTTTATAGGAGATTGATGGGCAGCATGGTGGCTCAGTGGTTAGCATTACAGCCTTGCAGCGCTGGTCAACATCTGAAAAAAGATTTTGTATGTTCTCTCTGTGTCTGCGTGGGTCTCCTCCAGGTCCTCCGGTTTCCTCCCACACTCAAAAAAATGACTGGTAGGTTGATTAGACTGTGAGGCCCATTAGGGGAGAGGGACCAATATTTTCTGAAAGCAGACACTTGCCCCATTTTCAAAATTGCATCAAAGAGTTTATAGACATAGGCACAATTTTGATTTAAACTGAAACATTTTATAAAACAATATTTAAAATATGACTTTGATGGCAAAAAATTTGTTCCAAACAGAAAATATTTACCTTCACATCTCCTAAATGTAATACATGGACATGTGTAGAGTTCACAAATGTCCCATATTGATATGTTCACATAAATTAATCCACATAATATCACTAAAACTGTAATAACTAGATATCTGCTTTTCAGCAACAAATTCTAAGACAGTCACAACCTGTAAAATATAATAATAAAACAGAATAAAAAGTAAAGGCGCCATAAAACCTATAGAATTTTGAAAGCAGACAACAAGGAGATGCATTTGGCAATTAACATTCAAAATTTCCTTTAAAATATATACAAACCCAGATACTTATATAAAGAAAACATACTTTCCTAAAACAGCAAGATGTGAGGAGATCATACATCCCCCACATGTGTATATTCACCAAAATATGCAGAAAAGGGAACTGCAGACAATTTACACAGATCTATCATTGTCTGTTCCTTACACAATGGTCACCCAAATAAATAACTATATATCCATAAACCAAGCTAATGAGATAATAAAAGTCTCCAATGTATTAGCCGCACAATAACAGAACCCTCCGCGCTTCATAAGAATCAGAGTGAGAGCGTCATAACATAGGTGTAAATAATGGAGGATGATGTGAAATAAAAACTTTATTCCAGAACATGTGTGTGTTTTGGTGTTACATATAGCTTTATGGACATGTTCTGGGTCGCGGTGTTAATATGTAGTCACATTAGGCGAAGAGGATCGAATGTTCATCATATCAGTCAATTTTCCCAACAAAAATAACTATCACAAAATAGAAGGGAATAAGAGAGAATGTGTGTTCTCAGATAGTTCTGCATAGAGAAGGGTTAAAAACATGAATATTAGTTGATATTATCCCTTCTCAAAATGTAGTAACATATAAAGTGAATATTTCCATTATCTGTGAGGTGCAGCAGCTCCTGTGTGCAGCAAATGCTCTCTGTTGCCTGATGGCTAAGAATCTGGAGGGGGGGAGACACTTCAGGGGGCTGTATCTCTGGCTCTGTGACACATAGAACCTCACTTCTTTTTTCCCATGAAAGAAGAGAGTCTCCTCTTTTATATGAATCTAAGTTTTCTAAGTTTTAGGAAAATGGAGATAACTGTTGAACTGCCATTGAGAGTGATTTTTATATATAAAAATGGCACCTGATATTCTCATTTTAAATCTGAATATCTCTGGATCCATAGCACCTAGAAACAAAATTCAAGAATCATTTGAAACAAGAGATTCTCTCCTTTCAGGGGGCCCTGGGCAATTGCCACCTTTACCTACCCATAGCGCCGGCCCTGACTAAGGGCTGTTACACATGAGCGTGTGCAGCCCGTGTATCCTCTCCGTATGGTGGCCCGATCCCACAGACTACACACAGTGCAGTGGACAAGAGCCCCTGCATTATATAGAAATATACTGCAAGGACGTTCCCTCTGCCGGACGAACAGCGGCACAAAAATCCTTTTTTCCACCATAATTTGCAAATTAATTCTTTACAAATCAAACAATGTGATTTTCAGGATTTGTTTTCTCATTTTTTTTCTCCCATAGTTGAGATCTACCTATGGTGTCCATTATGGGCCTTTCCCATCTATTTAAGGGGGAGAACTTGCACAATTGGTGGGTGACTACTTTTTATTCCCACTGTCAGAAGCAGAAGATAAGCCTCCCACCCAGTGACGTAACTACTGCATGGGGCCCTCCTACTTACTCAAAAAATATACATATTGTTATACTCACACATACGAGTTACAATCACATATAAATACACTTATGTGCACACACAGCATATACACACACATACAGTGCCATAGGCAACATACTCACATACAGTGTCTACACATCACAGACAGGGCCGGCTCCAGGTTTTAGTGGGCCCCTGGGCGACAGAGCCCTAGTGGGCCCCTTTATGGGCCGCCCTCCAGTAGTCACACTGCCCCCCCCCCCATCCCCGTGTACACATTCCTCCCCTCCCCCTGTATACACACTGCCCCCTCCTGTATACACACTTCCCCCCCCCCCCTGTATACACACTGCTCCCCCCTGTATACACCCCCCCCTGTATACACACTGCCCCCCCCTGTATACACACTGCCCCCCCCTGTATACACACTGCCCCCCTCCTGTATACACACTGCCCCCCTCCTGTATACACACTGACCCCCTCCTGTATACACACTGCCCCCCCTCCTGTATACACACTGCCTCCCCTCCTGTATACACACTGCCTCCCCTCCTGTATACACACTGACCCCCTCCTGTATATACACTGACCCCCTCCTGTATACACACTGACCCCCTCCTGTATACACACTGACCCCCTCCTGTATACACAATGCCCACTCCTGTATACACACTGACCCGCTCCCTGGCCCCTGTCATGTCTCCCCCTCACCTGATGCAGCTCTCTCCGTGTTGTTACTGCTTTCCCCGGCATGTCATGTGACCATGACATCATCAAAGGTCCTTCAGCCTTCAGCCTGTGGGAAAGCAGCCAGTGCAAATGCTCTCATCGCGATCTGTGTCCGGAGGACACAGATCACAATGAGAGAGGAAAGGAATCTCCCGGGCAGCTGGGCAGATGTCCTGCTGACCCGGGGAGATCCATGGGCCCCTCCAGTACCCCGGGGCCCTGGCACTTGCCCGGGTTAGCCGGGTGCTGGCGCCGGGCCTGATCACAGATACTGCATATATATGCAACATCCCCCACCGGGGCCTAGCCTTTTCTCGGGGGCTGGAGTCAGCCGGGGCCCGCAGTACCTGAGTGGCTGGCGGTTGCGGCCTAGGCACGCTAGTGTCACGGTGCTTGGTATGGGGAACCGGAGGGCTGTCCTACAGCCTGGCAGGTCTCCAGCGGGGTGGTGTTGGCAAGAAATGATGAGGGAGAGGCTGCTATAGCGGTTCTCCCTGGGGCAACCCTTTGGTGTCTAGAGTATGAGTCTCTGTGTGGTGGACAGGGTGCCTGTGATGGTGGCAGCCGTAGTAGCAGGGACCAGACGGAGGCAGACATTGAACAAAAACAACCTACAGTTCTTTATTGGAACCGACAGGAACGTTGGTAACGGAGTGGTGGAGTGCTGGAGATGTAGTTGGAGGGAGCCACAGGATGGATCCTCAGCCTGGATGCAAAGGGCAGGCTGGGAGATAGCTGTGTCCTAGTAGGATGCTTCAGCTTTATCCTGGATTGCTTCAGGTATCACCCTTGAAGGTAGGATGATACACCTTTCCTCTCACTAACTAGCTATTAGCTCCATGCTTCAGGCAGGGAGCTGGGCTCACCTGCTCTCGTCTGGTGTGCTGACTGCACAGACTCCTCAGAGTCTGGACTGGATTAACTCCACTCTGCTTCTGAGCTACTGCTCAGCTAACTGCTCTCTAGAACTTTCCTGACCAGAGGTTTTGTTATTCCCACTGGTCAGGTGGTGGCTGCTCCTCCAATTACCTCTCAGCTTACAGAAACAGAGCGTAACACATGTGATTGGCTGACACATATGACATCACACAAAACACTTAACTCCTGCCTTACCAGGCAGTTTCTACCACTGCAGTGTTCCCCTGTGTTATCTAGGGACTATGTAGTGACATGCTGTGGGGCTGAACAGACCCTACACAGGCTGCAAGCTACATGGTGGGATGTATTCGCAAACACAGCTCTGCCTTGCATCGGCGAGGGTGTTGCATATACATCACAGTATATGTTATATACATATCATGCTGGACAATGTGCAGTACAATATAAATATAACAGTGCACATCCTCCATTCTTTATTGTGTCACGTCGGATGAGGGGGCCCCATAGAGCAGTGATGGCGAACCTTTAAGAGACCGAGTGCCCAAACTGCAAACCAAAGCCGACGTTTCTATCGCAAGGTGCCAACACAGCAATTTAGCCCAATAGCGTCACAATACCACTATACAAGAGACAAATAACACTTTGACATCATGAGGCCACCATTACAACCACATAAATAGCAGAATTCTGGTTATAAAGATCACTATAGAAAGACCAACATTACCAATAATAACACTATACTAGAAGCTAATATAGTGATGAATACTGTATTACTGCCTGCGGATGTAGCTCCATGTATGGCTGTGTACTGCGGCTGTAGCACCCTGTATGGCTGTGTACTGCGGCTGTAGCACCCTGTATGGCTGTGTACTGCGGCTGTAGCTCCATGTATGGCTGTGTACTGCGGCAGTAGCTCTGTGTATGGCTGTGTACTGCGGCAGTAGCTCTGTGTATGGTTGTGTACTGCGGCTGTAGCTCCATGTATGGCTGTGCACTGCGGCTGTAGCTCCATGTATGGCTGTGTACTGTGGCTGTAGCTCCATGTATGGCTGTGTACTGCGGCTGTAGCTCCATGTATGGCGGTGCACTGTGGCTGTAGCTCCATGTATGGCTGTGTACTGCGGCTGTAGCTCCATGTGTGGCTGTGTACTGCGGCTGTAGCTCCATGTATGGCTGTGTACTGCGGCTGTAGCTCCATGTATGGCTGTGTACTGCGGCTGTAGCTCCATGTATGGCTGTGTACTGCGGCTGTAGCTCCATGTATGGCTGTGTACTGTGGCTGTGGCTCTTTAAGTAAAAGTTTTATTTTCTCAGAAAATAACATACACAACACAGGAGAAATGCTGCAGCATTGTGAGTTTAGGGGTAATACCCAGTCCCTCCAGTAGCCAGTATAGAGAGACAGAGTCTCACCCCCACCCCACTATAGAAACAGGGCCCCCCACCTCAGTATAGACACAGGGCCTCACCCCCCACCCCAGGATAGAAATAGGGCCTCATCCCCCACCACAGGATAGAAATAGGGCCTCATCCCCCACCCCAGGGTAGAAATAGGGCCTCATCCCCTACCCCAGGGTAGAAATAGGGCCTCATCCCCCACCCCAGGGTAGAAATAGGGCCTCATCCACCACCCCAGGATAGAAATAGGGCCTCATCCCCCACCACAGGATAGAAATAGGGCCTCATCCCCCACCACAGGATAGAAATAGGGCCTCATCCCCCACCCCAGGGTAGAAATAGGGCCTCATCCCCCACCACAGGATAGAAATAGGGCCTCATCCCCCACCACAGGATAGAAATAGGGCCTCATCCCCCACCCCAGGGTAGAAATAGGGCCTCATCCCCTACCCCAGGGTAGAAATAGGGCCTCATCCCCCACCCCAGGGTAGAAATAGGGCCTCATCCACCACCCCAGGATAGAAATAGGGCCTTACCCCCACCCCAGTATAGACAGACACACACAGAGGGCCTTACCAAGTGCAGCAGCCGAAACGCGCCATCTCAAGTGCCAGCGAGGATGCAGTGACGTCACCGCCGGAGCACAGGAGCCAGACAGCAGGCATCGGGCGCTGGGACCCCACAGGCAGCGGGACGCCGGGGCCGCGCAGACGACGACGCGCCATGAACAAGCAGGAAGCAGAACGCCGGGGGCCGCGCAGGAAGCGGAGCGCCGTGGCCGCGCAGGAAGAGGAGTGCCGGGGCCGCGCAGGAAGCGGAGCGCCGGAGACGAGCAGGTATCAGAGCGCAGAGACCCAGCAGGCGTCGGGCCCACTTACATGAGACTTGGGAGATGGTACGCGTGCCTGCAGAGAGGGCTCTGCGTGCCCTCTCTGGCACGCGTGCCATAGGTTCGCCATCACTGCCATAGAGGCTGCTATGGCTGCTACCGCTGTAGTTATGCCCCTGCTCCCACCCATAGCTTTCTGGAGTATTCAGATATGTCACTTATTTCTGGAATAAAAGTGTGTCCTGGGAGTTGTGTCTCGTCCTGTTTATATGAGAGGTTTCAAGATGGTTCCATTTTACACCTAAAAGGGCAGGAGAGCTACTTGTACTGCTGATATAATGAGTCAGGGGACAATTTTGGAAAAAAATTAGGGTTACGCTTTGCTCATACTTGATATTAAAGATAACATGCTATACAGATCTGGCTTACAGGCACAGTTAAGACACTACATATGATAAAAGCTGTCTACTACTCTAGAAGTGGCTGCTTTGGGACCCACAGTGTCAGGTGGTCCTGGGATCCAACTTGCCGCACTAACAAATGGAGGATGCGCACCATTATATACATATCATACTACACATTGCACAGCACAATATGTATATAACAGTGCACCTCTGCCACAGTATACAGCTGAGTTGGAAGTTCAGAGAAGAAATGCTGGGGGAGGAAACAGCAGGACGGCTGGACTAGGGATCTCATCTCTTGCTTCCTGCTGTCTACTTCCATGTGGTCAGCAGCTACTCGGCTGCATGAATGTATAAGTGCATAAATTGGCATGTATGAGTATAGAACTTTGTGTGTTTATACACACATTTATTTACTTACATAAACGTGTGTACTAATATGTATGTATTTTAACACCTTGTTAAAGCTGTGCTGAGCTCTTTCCATACACAGCGCGTAACGGCTGTATAAAACAGCCAACACCCGCCTGTTACTGCCGCGGTCGGTGCTGGTTCGACCTCGGCACCTAACTTACCGTTAAATGCTATCGGTTGCTATGGCAGCCTAGAGTCTCATTGAGACTCTAGCATAGGGCAGGCTATTAAAAATTATTGTAAAATAGCTATATACTGCAATACAGTAGTATTTCAGTATATAGTATTAGCAATCGGACCCTGCAGGGTTACATTTAAAAAAAAAAATTTTTTTAAATATGAAAAAAAAAAGTAAAAAAACTAAAAGTTTAAATCACCCCCCTTTCCCAAGAACTGATATAAATATAAATAAACAGTAAAAATCATAAACTCATTAGGTATCATCGCGTCACAAAAAATCTGCCGATCTATCAAAATATATTAGCAATTTTTCCCAGTGTTTAAATAAAATTGGCGCATAAATTTGCGCCCAAAGTCGAAAATGCCACTTTTTTGCCATTTTGAAAAATATAAAAAATTCTATAAAAAGTGATCAAAAGCCCATACAGTCCTCAAAAAGAAAGCATTAAAAACGTCATCAAAAGTCGCAAAAAAATGACACCACCCACAGCTCCGTACACTGAAGTATGAAAAAGTTATTAGCGCCAGAACATGGCAAAATGAAGAATTTTGTTTGTACAGAAGGTTTTAATTTTTTAAATGTATGAAAACATTATAAAATCTGTACAAATTTGGTATCCTCGTGATCGTACCGAACCAAAGAATAAAATAGACATGTGATTTGGGGCGCTCAGTGAAAGTTGTAAAATCCAGGCCCACAAGAAAATGGCGCAAATGCGTTTTTTTATCACTTTCACTGCATTCTGAATTTTTTTCCTGCTTCCCAGTACATGGCATGGAATAATAAATAGCATCACTATGAAGTTCAATTTGCTACGCAGAAAACAAGCTCAAACAGAGCTCTGTACATGGAAAAATAAAAAAGTTACAGATTTTTGAAGGTGGGGAGTGAAAAATGAAAATGCAAAAACGAAAAAGGGCCACGTCCCTAAGGGGTTAAGGGGAAGGGGACCCAATGCAGAAGTCTGCTATGGGGCCCTGCCTCTCTAAGTTACGCCACTGACATTTCATGAATGATTTATTGCTTCAGAATTTGCCTCCAGATCTCTTTGGCTCCTTGTCACACACCTCTCCACTGGGCCCCTAAAAATACCACAGTCAAACCTAATTGTCTCCTAGATAACAATTCTATCTCACACTGCGCTCCTAAATAATATATGTCCTTCAAAATACAACTGAAATATATCATGTGATGTAGATTTACAGTTTCAAACACAATGATAATGCAGGCCAAAACGCAACATGTGAACGCGCCATAAGGGCGCTGTCTGACGTTGCGTGCTTTGCATTAAATTAACGCAAATACAAGCATTGTGTATTTTAAATCACAAACACAAAAAAAATTTGAAAAATGCATACTTTTTTAATGTTTTCGAAATTGCAGCAGAAACACGACAAAAACGCCACGTGTCATCGGCCTTACTGATCACATGCACTTCATGTCATTGCGCTAGTGCAGCTTGTGAAATTTGTAATAAATGCCCCCACTGTGTGTTTCCAGGTGGTTATAGATGTAATGTTCATTTCCAGTTCCGTTTACATTTGTAGACTTATCCTCCCACCACCAGGTGGCGCGCACTGTGACGACTGATCGCTGACGCTTTGTCTAGCCAGTAAGAGCGCGCTCTGTTGCAGAACACGACGTGACGTCATTCCTCGTCGTGATTGGCTGAATTTGAAAAATACAATTCGCGGGAAGCGGAAATCCTCCAGCTGAGTGACCGAAACCGAGCGACCTGTGAGGAGATCTCCGGGGCCAGACAGAACGAGCTACCGGGCAGCAAGCAGCGGCTGCAACATGATGAAACCCGCGTAAGTACAGCGGAGGACGTTATAGACGTGAGGTGATCCGTGCAATGTACCTGCTGTGCGCCTGGGGCTGTATACACTATGTATAGGGCCGTGGGTATGGCTGTCTACACTCTATATATGGGTGTGTGTATACACTATATATAGGTCCATGCATATGGCAGTGTATACTATACGGGTGTATCCAATATTTGAGAGGTCTCTGGGTATATTTGGGGGACATACTATGATTTTCGTATGATCAGACTGCAAAGTTTTATTTTTAGTAAAGTATTTTAATGAATTTTCCCAAAAAATTAACACTTGGTTAATCCGACACTAATGCTATGATGTCATGTCATGACGTTATGTGTTTGCTTCTGGGGCCAGAGACTGGCTGCAGCGGTCACATGACTGATGTGTGATGTCATCACTGAGGTATTGGAGGTGAGCAGAGTGGCACTGATGGTGATGTCATCTTATGTGAGGAAGGGTTGTGTGATTGGATGTATCATAAGGACTGAGGTGCTCACTATCCCCTTGTGTCTTGTAAATGACCTGCAATTGTACAGTTAAAGGTATTGTATTGTCCTCTTTCTGCAAATATTTTTTGTAATGTAAAAAGTTATAGAATTTTCCTATATACTTGTTGTTTTCTAGATTCTATAGAAAGAATCATTGTTTACTTCATGTGGTTCAAAACCGGTCCGTGGTCATGTGATGTCACACAGGCGCACAGCGCGGTATGTCCCTGGTCATGTGATGTCACACAGGTGCACGGCTCATTATTTGAGATGACAGGACCCATTGTTTGGGTCTGGCCGCTTCATCAAATCCCTGGCTAGTTGTCAGGGGCATTCATTTGCTTTATCGGCTGATCAGGTGGCAGAACTTGAACATCAGGTCCGCTCATCTCTACTTGTTGTAACACGACTCAGATTACTGTAAGAAGCAGTGCACCTGTGTGACATCACATGACCAGGAATATAACGAGTCGTGCACCTGTGTGACATCACATGACCAGGAATATAACGAGTCGGGCACCTGTGTGACATCACATGACCAGGAATATAACGAGTCGGGCACCTGTGTGACATCACATGACCAGGAATATAACGAGTCGGGCACCTGTGTGACATCACATGACCAGGAATATAACGAGTCGGGCACCTGTGTGACATCACATGACCAGGAATATAACGAGTCGGGCACCTGTGTGACATCACATGATCATGGATACAATGAACAATACTGTACAATAGTAGAAAGGGTCCTGGTGTCTGTCTGTCTGTCACCACGAAAATAAAGATTTTTTGGGGGATCAGATGATGTGCATGCTGCCTGTGTTTCTTCTATTTTCAAGGATACAACGACCCATGCACCTATGTGACATTACATGGTCATAGATACAAGAAGCCCTGCACCTGTGTGACATCACATGACCATGGTCAGGTTTCCATCCACAGGATGTAAACAATGAAGCTTCCTATAGAATGACGGCAATCACAGATTTAGAAAACTTATGAATTGATATAGAAAGTACAGGCAGTCCCTGGGTTACGAACTAGATAGGTTCTATAGATTTGTTCTCAAGTTGAATTTGTATGTAAGTTGGAGCTGTATACTTTATGATTGTAACCCCAGACAGGAATTTATTTATTTTTGGTCTCTGTGACAATTTGGATTTTAAAAATGCTGGATTGTCCTAAGAACAAGGATTAAAGGGGTTATCCGGGTTTAATTTTTTTTTTATGTCCGGGCTGGGGAGGGCTAGTTAAACATAATAAACATGTACTTACCTCCTCCGGTGCTGCCGATGTCCCGCGCCGCGGCCCGTCTTCTCTGTGCGCTGGTTTCATTACACCGGCGCACAGGGAGCTTCCGGCCGGCCGGAAGCTCCCATGCGCACCATCTCTCAGCGCTTACAACGCTGAGAGATAGGGACGCATGGGAGGAGCCGTCCACATCGCGGACCGGAAGTTCCCTGTGCGCGGCTTCCGTGCCCCTGTTTGGTACGAATTCAACACTAACACCATATTCCATTACACTAGAAGACACCTTTTATACATCTTGTATCTATTATTCATCTTGTGGAAGCGGCTGCTGTTGTTGGCCACACATTTCCTGGGTCTGATGTTCTCCAAGTAACACAGGAGGTATTTGTCTCTCTGGTGCTATACAAATAATTCCTGCGTGTTGCATGGCTGGGAGTGTGGGAGCGATGCCGTGTGCATGAGGCCGGGGCAGAGTAAGGCTCACACTGGTCTCTTGTCTTGCTTTAGGTATTTTCTTTGATAACGCTAACAGCTCAGGAATGTGCTGGCTATGGGTGTGTGCAGGAAAAATAATCCCCCTCCACCAGCTCTCGCTTGATACATCCTCCAAAGCAAATTTTCTCCTGCTGAAACAAAATTGGATCTTGGAGCGGCCTAAAATGGTTTGATCGGACAGAGGTTATAAGTTAGTACCTAACAATTGTGAAATAAAACAAATGACATCAAGAATGTAGAAATGAGTCAATGCTTGTTCACCAGCCTGAAATGTTGCTCTGGGTGGATAAAGGGACATGTTATTGTAACTGAGGTGGCTATACAGTAGTGTAGTATAAAACAAGAACACGGTTATAGGGCTCTCGCCTGTTTACAGTCATGTATCTCTCTACAAGATGCCGTGGTATTTCGGGAAGAAAGTTCCTGGTGTTTCACAAGAAAATTCACAAAGTTCAATTAAACATTGTGCAGACTCAATCACAGTATGCAGTGTCCTCCCTCCTGGTTCTGAATCGGCTTTGTAAAAGTTATACGCCTCACCAGGCTTGCTCTGTGGGAGAGATCACACGTTGTGCAGTCTGTTATACTTAAAGATAATCTGGCATCAAAATCCATCATGATAAACCAGGGACACTTACTCATAGACCCAGGCACTGTGACTGTGGTAATATTTGTTATCCATGGCCTCCTTCCTTCTAAAAATTAAACTTTTACAGTTATTCTAATGAGCCAGAAGAAGGGCAACCCTAGTCCCTTTGTGATCTGACTTGAACGCTAATGCACTGCCTCACCCAAAAATGTAAGTAGAACAAAGTCTCATACAGGCGGTCCCCTACTTAAGGACACCCGACAACCCATAGTTACAGACAGACCCCTCTGACCTCTGTTGAAGTTTCTGAATGCTTTACTATAGTCCCAGACTGTAATAATCAGCTGTAAGGTGTCTGTAATGAAGCTTTATTGATAATCCTTGGTCCCATTACAGCAAAAAATGTTTAAACTCCAATTGTCACTGGGGCCAATTTTTTTTTTTTTTTGTCTAGATCTACAATTATAAAATATACAGTTTCGACTTACATACAAATTCAACTTAAGAACAAACCTCCGGACCCTATCTTGTACGTAACCCGGGGACTGCCTGTATACGGGGGCATGCGTTATGTTTAACACCCTAACGACATGTGACTTACTGGACTTGACATGACTATTAAAGATTTATGGAGCAGGCTTAGGGTCTGATGCATCCTCACCCCGGCTGACAGCCGGAATCCTTACAAAAGGTTCTGTGCCTGTCATAGTAGGCTCTTTCTACAGGCTCTTTTATACATCCAATGATTCTACAATATTCTGTAATAAACAGTATATGTAGTAATCAGACTCTGTAGGGTTCAAGTACCCTTGCGGGCCTAGAAACATGGGTAAAAAAAAAAAAATCAAAAAGTTCAAATTGCCCTCCTTTCCCTAGAACTCAAAGAGAAATAAACGTACATTAACTCAAACCTGTCAGGTATCGCCGCATCCAAAAATTCTTGATCTCTCAAAATATAAAAGCTGTTATTCCTGGCTTTGGACCCCCATAACGGAAAATGGTGCACAAAAGTATGAATTCTCACTTTTTTGACATTTCACATCTCAAAACATCGAATATGAATAGTGGATCATCAAAAGGTTGTACTGTCCGGAAAATAAAAGCGGTGAAATATCACACGATACACAGACCCGTACACCAAGACCTACATAAATGTGGTATCCCCGGGGTTGTACTGACGGAAAGAATAGAGCACACAGTGAAAGTGGTTAAATGTAAAATGGATAGTCCATTGAATTTTTCCGGTTAAATGCCTGCAATTTCCCAGATCACCCCTGCATATCACTGGCTGTTGAGTAAAGCCTTACAACAGCCATACTAGGTTATACATTTGTGAATGATTGGGCCTTGTTCACACATAACTAGTGCTTCTGATGTAGGGGATTTGTTCTTGGTACATAAAAGTTTGTAGTGTTGACTTAAAAAGGTTTCGCCTGATCTTCACTCTGGGAATATTAGTGAGTAAGATGTCTGCTGAGGGCTGCTGCTTTGCCTTTGGTCTGTAGCTGAACTGGAGAATTGGAATCGGAAATCGGAAAAGCGCCAGTAAGCGGGAATACAGGCCTTTGCTGCATGAAGAAGGTGGCAGAGCTGCGACTTTTTGCGTGTAGCAATAGAAACCTCATGATGGTGCAATAAGACCCAAGCAAAGTCATCCTTTATATCCCAATCTCACCTTGCAGATCAGCCCCAGCATAAGATGTTTAGAAAGCGGCTGCTGAGCGTACCTTCCTCCATTCCACAACACCAGCAATCCCTAATTCTGTAAACATTTTGAGTACATAAGGTACCCTATACCATCTAGTGATTGATTTATATTTCTTTTCTCTCTGCTTCGCAGAGTCGGAGGTCCATTATATATCCAAGTATAAGCCGAGACACCTAATTTTACCACCAAAAACTAGGAAAACCTATTGACTAGAGTATAAGCCTAGGGTGGGAAGTGCATTGATCACAGCCCCCTGGAGTATATAGACAGCCAGCCAGCCCATAAAAAAAATAAATAAACTGCGTACTCGCCATTTTGACGCCCCGGGCAGCTCCTCTTCTTTCTTCATGTACGCAGCTGCCAGCGACAGGTCTGTGCGGCGCACAAACTGATAGAGATAGAGATACGCCATCTCCCATCCAGCAGAAAGTGACCGTAGAGCAGAGTCTTCAGGAGAGATGATTGCAACCAAATATTGTATGGTTTATGTTTTGGCTTTCTTGGGAGTGTAAATTGTTGTGTCTTGCAGTACATATAAATCTGCTCACTTTATTTTTAAATCCCTATTTGTGTGTAAACCTCTAATTTGATGTGAGTTTTATGTAAATATGTTTTTGTTGTATTTTTATGGTTCAACAACTATTTTATTAAATTAAAAAGTGATACATTTTATCTGGATTTTCTGGTCCGATTGTCAACTTGCAACAACTTCCAGGGTTATGTTGCTCTTCATGGCATTTATTGGGCACCTTTTAATTTAATGGTCTTTTCTTCTGCAGTCGAGCCAAGCCCCCACGAAGGGCAGTTCCAAAGAAACCCTCTAACAGTGGACAGAAGGATCCAGTTGGTGTAAGTATACAACCTCAACATACAAGGGCAGGATTTGTAAAACACTTCTCATCTGTCATTAGTTTAGCCTAGTGTCCCATACACAATGGTTAAATACTCCATAATTGTCTCTTACGTACTATTATTTACTAACTGTTTCTAAAACCTCCATCTGACGTGACTGTACTTCTCCAGGTGTACTGTAGGGTTCGTCCACTCAGTCCCCCAGACCAGGAATGCTGCATTGAAGTGATCAATGAGACCACCGTGCAGCTGCACCCCCCAGATGGCTGCAGAGTCAACAGGAACGGAGAGTTTAAAGAGGTGAGAATTACACTATGGAAACTGGATTAAAAAAGGAAAACTGTTGTAGTTTATATATGTGTAGTTTTATACTTTTGAAATTCTGGCTTTCTGGACGGCAGTCAAGTTACATCATATGGGTTTCTAAGATGATAGACTTGAGAGCCCTACGACTGTGTGGGCATTTGTATGACAATCATTGTGCAGGTTGATCTATGGAGTCATTTGTCTAATTGACAAATGTTTTGTTGGTCTTGGTGCACTCATTCCCATCTCTCTTCCATAGACCCAATATTCCTTTAAACAAGTTTTTGGAACCCAAGTGACACAGAAAGATCTTTTCGATGTGGTTGCCAAGCCTCTAGTAGAAGATGTCATTCGTGGTAAAAATGGTAAGCAATTCTGGATGTTCTTGGTGATGATCTTATTGTATGGTTATAATTTATTTTTTAAACAAGCAATTCATCTCTTCAGGACTCCTTTTCACGTATGGAGTGACTGGAAGTGGAAAAACCTTCACGATGACTGGGTCTCCAGGACAAGGAGGACTTCTACCTCGATGTCTACACATGATTTTCAACAGCATCAGTGACTTCCAGGCTAAGAGATATGTAAGACAACTCTACTAGTAGCATAGAAGTTTTATTATAGAATTAGCTACCCATAGCTTTCTGCCATTTCGGTGTGTGTGATGAAGCTTGGATTAATACCATGTAATTATTTGGTTCTAGGTCTTTAAGACTGATGATAAAAATGGCATAGAAGTGCAGAATGAGGTGGATGCATTACTAGAGCGCCAAAAGCGAGATGCTCAGCCACAGTTGGTCACAAGGACTCCACTAAGCAGGTATGGGGAGCAGAAGTAGGTTACTTCTTTAAATTTGTCCCTCCCAGATACTTATACAAAATGTTCTGCAGACAGAGACCAGAACCTGAGTTTGCAGATATGATAAATATTGAAGATGCCTGCAAAGTAGAAGAAATCGATGAAGACAGCGTGTACAGCGTCTTTGTGTCCTATATCGAAATCTACAATAATTACATTTATGATCTTCTGGAGGAAGTTCCTATAGATCCCATTAAACCAAAGTAAGTTTGAATTATTTTCCCCCCTTCTTATAAACCACAGCATTCTCAATGTATGTCATGTTGGTGCTGCTTGTAGCTTTCGTTGGGAGGTTAGGAAGGAACATTGAATGGTGAATTTGACTTTCTCTTGCCTTTTGCTTTAGTTGACTGAAGTGATGCAACAAAGACGTAGTAACCTGTTGCTATTTCTTCATTAGGTGGAACACGCCGGGAAAGAATGCAGAGTTTATGTATGTTACATTACATAGCTTTTGCCTTGTTGCCCAGCTCTGCCTGATTCCCTAGTTTTGTAGGCCATCATCTTCCTGTACCCTCATGTGTTGTACATTTCCATAATCCTGCATGTGGCTTCACCTGCTCATCACGCTATTAGTCTTTTCCCCCTAACATCTGCTGCCACATGCTCATTTTCACTATATTCTGCATTATTTTCAGACCACCACAGTCTAAGATTTTGCGTGAAGACCAGAACCACAATATGTATGTTGCAGGGTGCACAGAAGTTGAAGTGAAATCTACCGAAGAGGCCTTTGATGTCTTCTGGAAAGGTGGGAAGATTTCTTTAATTGAAAATTTCTTTAAATCATTTGAGGCAATCTGAAGGTGCTAATTTAGTTTTAAATGCAGTTTTGGTAATTTAACAGGTGAAAGAGTTGAACTGAATGATGTGATTTCGAAGGGGAAACTTGTTCAACATATGCCTTTCACCTGTTAAATTAACAAAACGGCACCTCAAAACTGATTGATGCAGTTTTAACTGCAATGTGTGACCGCACCCTGACACCTCATAAATCTCTTCATAGGAAATCCACGTCTGGAAAGCTTGTTTATCCGCAATATGTTATGTTTAAAGAAAATTTTAGTTTTGTCCTCATACAAATAAGCTTCTTGGTGCACCAGAGCCATGCCTGCGGGTGCACTTGTTTTCATCTCTCTATGATGCCCAACATCAGTCACTGCCACCCTTTTGCACATTGACGAATATCCCTAGCAAAAAGTTGTGGAAAGAAGAAAACTGGTGCTCATACAGGCCGTGCCTAAGCTTCAGTTCACCATAAGCTAATTGGCATAAAGATAAAACTGGAAAACCTATACCTACAGGGTAGACTCCCTTTTAATAGGCGGCGAGGTGGCGCTGGGGTCCTGGATTCGAATCCCACCCAGGTCAACATCTGCAAAGAGTTTGTATGTTCTCTCCGTGTTTGTGTGGGTTTCCTCCGACACTCCAATACATACTGGTAGGTTGTTTAGATTGTGAGCCCCATGGGGACAGGGACCAATTTGACATGCTTTGTGCAGCGCTGCGTAATCTGTGTGCGCGCTATATAAATAAACAGTTATTATTATTATCCTGAATGGGTTAATTTGTGGTCAATAGCCGTGGATGCTGTAACAAAATTTTTTTAAAAATCCTGTACTTGCTGCCTCCAATTCCAGTAAATGTGGGACAGATTATAGAATTTTTATAACATATAGAATATCTTAATTTTTACTCCTCGTCCACTTGCCTTTTTAAAACCTATATATACAAGTATCTGCAGGAGAAATTAACAATCTTCACCTCCAGGTCAGAAAAGGAGAAGAATTGCAAACACGCAGTTAAACCGTGAATCCAGCCGCTCCCACAGTGTCTTCATGATAAAGCTGGCACAAGCCCCTCTCGATGCTGATGGAGATCATGTTCTGCAGGTAAGCTAATTTTATTTCTTTTGTTAGGGGACACTTTGTAGCTCCTACTATGCAGGATGTCTTGCTGCCATGAGTAATATGTTATTCCACTGAGTTAGGTGCAGAATATTAGTCTGGCAGAAGAGAATGAAATCTGTGTGAATTATCATTTAGCAACCATTTAATAATTCTATGTGCCCGCACATAGTGTAAATGTGTATTTGTCAAATATTATTTTTCCAGGAAAAGGAGCAGGTTACAGTAAGCCAGCTCTCACTTGTGGATTTGGCAGGGAGCGAGAGAACAAACCGCACTAAAGCTGAGGGCAGCAGACTACGTGAAGCTGGTAAAGTCGAAAAGCTGGACGTTACTTCTTTACCTATGAGACTTATGTTTTCAAGGAATCTTTATCCTTATCCCAGATGTTATCTTTGTTTTTAGGGAATATAAACCAGTCCCTCATGACCCTAAGAACCTGTATTGAGGCTTTACGAGAGAACCAAATTTGTGGAACCAATAAGGTAAGTAGGGTTTGATGAATCAATTTGGTTTTGTTCTCTCACAAAGGTGACGCATGTTTGCTAACTAGTAGCGCGAGGGCTTTAGGACACCAGTTATTCAGTCTGGTTGATGTTGTCCTAACTATAAACCGTTTCTCCATAGATGGTCCCTTATAGAGACTCAAAGTTAACTCATCTCTTCAAGAATTACTTTGATGGGGAAGGGAAGGTCCGAATGATAGTTTGTGTTAATCCCAAAGCTGATGACCATGAAGAGAGTTTGGTGAGTATTGGAGAGCGCAACTACTAATTCAGAAATACTTGACTACTCAGTATTTTACGTTTCTAATATGAATGATATGTTTTACAGCAAGTTATGCGATTTGCTGAGATGACTCAGGAAGTTGAAGTTGCTAGACCTATAGACAAACCAATCTGTGGCCTCACACCTGGACGTCGGTACAGGAACCTAGCGTTTAAAGATGAGCTTACACGTAGATTGGAGGAGCGTGGTGGTCCTGTAAATGGAGGCATGTGCACTCTTGGTTACTACTCTCTCATTTTTTTTTTTTTTTTCCCTTTTTTATACTTTTTAGAAAAAATAAAACTTTTTTTTTTCCTTTTTGTTTCCATAGAGCCTGAAGAACAGGCAGTAATAGAGATGCTCATCCAGAGCTTCCCTCCTATTCCATCCTGTGAGCTTTTGGATTCTAATGACGACCAAACTCTTCCACGGCTCATTGAAGCTCTTGAGAAGCGTCGCCGTATTCGCCAAATGATGGCTGAAGAATTCAACAAGAGTGGTGAGCCCGACTTCTGACCATCTATTTAAACTCGATGCTTCCTGTATATTTCCCAAGCTCACAATCCTGTGATTGTGTCTGCAGTTATCTCCTTCAGGGCCATGCTACAAGACCTGAACGGTGTAGTGGCAGCCAAGGAGAACATAGCCCAAGGGAGAATGACTGAGAGGGAGAGGATGATCGTGTCTCAGAAAACTGAAATAGAGCGACTAGAAAAGAAAGTTAAAACTCTGGAGTACAAAGTAAGTGCACAGACAACTGTTTGAGCTTCCTGTGTCGTCTGGCTTCAGTGTCTTATACTTATATATGTATTTACAGATTGATATCCTGGAGAAGACAACCACCATCTATGAAGATGAAAAGCGCACACTACAACAGGACCTCGAGGCTCATCAACAGAAACTGCAGCGACAGCTGTCGGACAAGAGGCGGCTAGAAGCGCGACTGCAGGGAATGGTGACAGAGAATACCATGAAGTGGGAGAAGGAGTGTGTAAGTATCTCTGGTAGACCGTTGTGTTTGGTAATTGACAAAATTTATAGAAATATGATAGAATTTTGGTTATATTCTTATCAAGCCACCAAGTACAGGCAGTCCCCAGGTTACACACCGGATAGGTTTTGTAGATTTGTTCTCAAGTTGGATTTGTATGCAAGTCGGGATTGTATATTTTGTAATTGTAAGCCCAGCCAAATTTTTTTTTTTTTTGGGTCTCTGTGACAATCGGATTTTTAAAATGTTTAATTTGTTATCAGAACCGGGAATAACAATAAAGCTGGAACTTTTGATAAGTGTTACAGCTGATCTTTGTAGCCTAAGGCTAAGGTACAGTAAATTACCAACATCCAGAGGTCTGTTTGTAACTAGGGGTCGTCTTTAAGTAGGGTGTTCTTAAGGGACCGCCTGTACTGCTTTTATTATCTGATTACATAGGATTACTCCCAAAATGTGAACTACGTTGATCCACAGCTTTTGTCTGGTATTGCAGCGTAGCCCTTCTTAAGGAAATGTAGAAGCAGATGGGCAGCCTGGGTCCCCCTTACAGACTGATATGAAGGTGTTTTGGGTAGTAAGCAGCCTGTTACTTTTAATTCTGAAAAATTATTATCTTTTTTTATTGCAGGAGCGTCGTGTGGCAGCCAAGCAGATAGAGATGCAGAATAAGCTGTGGGTGAAGGATGAAAAGTTAAAACAGCTCAAAGCAATAGTAACAGAAAGTAAAGGCGACAGGCCAGAAAGGCCATCTAGAGAGAAGGACCGAGACGCGAAGGTTCCCATCAGATCCATATCTCCTTCACCTGTACCTGTATGTGTCACGTGGATTCTCTACGGTGTTGGGTGGTGGTGGATATACAGACACGTGTCCTACCTTTGGGTTGTTTGCATGCTGGGGGGTTTATCACACTGTCTGTCTGCATTCAGCTCACTGGGGAGGGAGCTATTCCACTTGTTAACCAAAGTACATACATTATATTCATGATCTGTGCTTTTTCATCATATGCTTTTTCCATATTTTGGAGGAGGAGGATGCCCGTACACTCCGGGCATACATGTGGACACTATATAACTAGATATATTCTCTAGGCCAGTCCCAGTATTTACTGTCTTACATTGATTTCCTTTGTCTTTGGTTTCTTCAGCTTCCTGGTAACCCTGTTTCTCAGCCTCCCCACCACATTGTCACCCCTGCTCGCTTACAGCTGCACAGGCGTTCAAACTCCTGCAGCAGCATTTCCGTGGCCTCCTGCGTGTCACAGTGGGAGCAGAAAACTCCACAGCACAAACCAGAAAGCAAGATGGGCCCCAACCGCAGGCGGTGGGAGCCAGAGTCAGCTAGGAAGTGTAATGCAGCGGAGAACAGGACAGGTTATCCGTCATCCATTATACAGGCAGAGCTAGAAGAGGATCAGTATCTCAGGGTTAGTGAGGTTTTCTGTGTGTGCAAATGGCCTTCCACTGAACAAGGCTTGTACGGCTCGCTCTGTAAAAACCAGCCTTATGTAGTGTTACTGCTTCCAATGGCCTTCCCTGCTTCATGCTGCACATTGCTGTGCTACGCTCCACCGAGTGGCCTGCTCCAGATACAGAGAGGCAGCAACCAGCTCTGCCATATTGCTTCAAAGAAATGGATTTCTGAAATGATTCTGCAAACTGATGTGGCCTCCAACTATCCAGACAAAATCAGTGACTACATGTCTGCCACTTGTAGTCATTCGGTGCCAGCTGTGTAACATCAGCAGAGCCTTTAGAATGTAACCTAACCCAAAAATCGCCATCCTAGGTCACTGTTCTAGTCTGCTGCAATAGCTCCAATCATCTATTTGTTTTCCCAGTGGTATTCACAAATCCATTTCCTTCCTATTCTTATGGAGAGTTCAAAAAGCAATTCTCTTATCTGTAAATATCATGCAGCATGCACTTGGTTGTGTTTGGATATGAGTTGCATAGCAAACACTAGCGTTCCTCTGTATGATTCCTGCATGTCCTGAGAAGGCGGGTTAGCTGCAGTTTCATATGTTCCTTGCTATTGGATAAAGGCTGATTTATTCCAGAAATATCACAATACTTGGTTGTTGGCTGGTGCAACTCTACTTGAGCAGCAACTGGCGCACAACCTAGGTGCGGTGATGCTTCTGTAATATGTTTATTATCCTAGACAACTTCTTCATCTTATTGGATGTACAACACCCTGTGCTTAATGGGGCCGTAACCCCTGCGTAGCAGAAGGGGACTGGGAGCTCCTCGCCCCTCCCCCCTCCATAGGCTCAGTCATGGTGCTGTGAGGCACTGTGTGAACAGGTGCCAGAAAACTTGATAGTGGTCCTGATCTGGCCGCAAATTGCGCCGCTGGGGTCTCGGCCCTGTTATGCTTGTGTGCATGAGGCCTTAAAGTGATATTTTACTAGTCCATCTCAGAGCAGATTGTGACAAATTTGAGCAGCTTAAATTTGTCTCTGATCTCTTCCTGCTATAAAACTTGCACCACTTCTAAATTAA
Source organism: Engystomops pustulosus (assembly GCF_040894005.1). Lineage (NCBI taxonomy): Eukaryota > Metazoa > Chordata > Amphibia > Anura > Leptodactylidae > Engystomops > Engystomops pustulosus. Next base: position 178,849,016 of record NC_092414.1, read on the forward strand.
ACTTTTATAGTAAAAATGTTTGTCTGCAAAACCAGACTCTTGTTTTTGCCTTGTTTAAAGTGCCCAAAAGCTTTGTATAAATATGCATAAAAATCGAGCATGGATAAACCAGGGGCACTTATAGTCCCAGGCATCATGACTGTGGTGATTTTCTTATATGTGTTTTTCATGGCCTGCTTGTCTCCAAAATCCACTTTTATAATTCTGATGCTATTCTGAGTCTGGGGATAAACTTGAGTCCTTCTCTGGCTTTTTCATTCACTGGTTGTCACACTGCAGGAGAAACTGCCCCCTACCCCTCACTGTGCGCTAAAATTTCCTCTGCTGTGAAATTACATCAGGCAGATGGGGGAAGTGCTGTGGGTGCACATGGCTACAGCCTGTGAAACTACAGCATGGAGGGCCTCTAACTCCCACCCCTTCACGCTTGGTGGCATAATAAAAGTTGATTTTAGAATGGAGGCGGCCATGGATAACAAATATAAGAGGAGTACCGCAAGGCCCGATTCACACCACCGTATGGGGGACATATGTACTGCCACAACCACCGGCTGTGGCACCATACCGCTCTGTACACAGGGAAAAGATGGGACATGTCTTATCTTTCCCCATTTTATAGACCGTGCGCTGTGGATTGCTATGGAGAGGGGAGGGGTCACCCCTCTTGCCCATGGCACCTGACATATGCCCGGCGGGCCGTAGTTGTGCGGGCATACGTTCGTGTGAATGCGCCCTAAGTGTTCCGGGTTTATCGTGCATGAAATTGATTGTAGATTTCCTTGAATGTCAACAAACTACAGTAAATTGATAAATCTCTCCTGCCCAAAGATTATAAAGTTATTCTGCATTCCTGCTGCAGCCACTGGGGGGAGCATATTAAATTGTTATGCAAATGCTCCCTCTAGTGGTGATTGTAAGACATCATTTGCTCTGTCCTGTGTGCAGACAGATCTCCCTGTGCTGAGGTGTTACAATCTTTCTGCAGCAAACATAATTCTTAGTTAATCATAGAATACTAACACAGGATAATTTTTGCTCAGCTCTTCAAGGCCTACATAATTGTCTTGTTCGCATGTGAAGTACAATTATTATAGCGGCCGTTGTGTATGATAACAAGAATGCATGGAAGCCCCTCAGACTGTGGTCTTCTGCCCCTCTCCCCAGTTGCTGCTTTGCTCGCTCTAACCAATGTGGATTGTGCATGTGAATTGTGTTTTAAATTTTATTACAACAAATGAATATACAGAGGGACTGAGCAGCTCAACAGACCCGATAAATGGGGAACCACATACGTTTTAATGTATCCCTAAATAAGAGAATAAACTTTACGACAGGGGTCCCTCAGGTGAATGGAGCAACAAGCCAACCCTGCGATCTGCCGCCCTATTCATTCGCTATGACTGCTGTAGATCAATGGGTTCTGTACCCACCTTCTCTCACAGCCCTATAGACATTGAATGGAGTGGCGGTAACTGGTTTGTATGACCTGTTGCTCCATACAGAAGAACTGGACCCCATGTAGATTTAATATACTGAGTCTCTGCCGCCTCCACCAGGGGGCGCTTATTGCATACACTGTGCTCTGTGATCCATGTATACCAGTATGCATTCAGCTCCCTCTAGTGGTGTCTGCTGGTGTTTCAGGCCTGTTGACTGCTTCTGTCTTTCTGCCCTGAATAATTTGGTTACTGATTCGCTGTCTTGATTTGATTTCTGGTCTTGCTTAGAACGTCCCCCCAGTGCACTCCAGACACCGTCGCTCACGCTCGGCAGGGGCCGAGAGATGGGTAGACCATAAGCCGACCGGTAGTGTGGAGACGGAAACGGTCATGCAGCCTCACGTCCCCAACGCAATCAAAGTATCTGTTGCCAGCGAAAAGGCGCTGGCAAAATGTGATAAGTACATGCTGACACACCAGCAGCTGGCCTCCGATGGGGAGATAGAGACTAAACTCATTAAGGTAACGGTCTACATGTCAGAAAGGGAACATAAGGGGTCAGCCCATGGCTGCCAGAGCTGTGCATGGCAAATGTATACATATATACTGTCCTGCCCAGCCTTATGTAAGACAAATCAGTCTGTCTCATGTATGTACTTGTGTTACTACTACTACTACTGTCACAACGTGGTGAGCACAATATGGTGTCTCTGCCTTCTTATAGTCTGTGCCTAATGTGCTGTTCCTCCATATTTCAGGGAGATGTGTTCAGGACCCGAGGGGGAGGTCAGTCTGTACAGTTCACAGACATTGAAACTCTCAGACAAGAATCCCCTCCAGGCACCAGGTGAGTGTAACCCTCCAGAGATAAATGTCGGCATCTGGTAATGGCTTTGGATCATTTTGCTCACATGTTATTACTTACCGTATCCCAGCCGCAAGCGCAGATCTTCTGAAACGAATCGACCCCCACAGATTGAGAACACGGATTCGGAATGGACGGATGTGGAAACCAGAGTATGTATAAGGCTTGATCACTGAGCTGTAGTGGGTCACTCTGTGTGTTACGTGAGTCGTGTGTTCTGCGCCATTAATAACTTCTTTCTTTGTAGTGTTCTGTTGCTGTAGAAATGAAAGCTGGATCCAACTTGGGACCTGGTTACCAACATCACGCCATTCCTAAGTAAGTTATTCATCTGCCTGCAGCTGAAACACTGAAATGTAGGAAGATGATTTGGGAGAAATTGATACTTGGTGAATGCATTGATTTTAAGGAAAAAGCCATCATGATAAACCAGGGACACATACCCATAGATCCGGGCACTGTGACTGTGGTAATCTTCTTATATGTGTTATCCATGGCCTCCTTCCTTCTAAAAATCAACTTTTATAATTATGCTAATTAGTCTTAGGGTCTCCTAGGGTTGTTACCAGAGACTCTCCATGCTGCAGCTTCACATCATGGTAGATTTCCCATGTCCAGTAAGTGATCTGCCCAAAGTTTAATCTACTTGTCAGCGACGAGTGCAAAATTTTGTCTTCGTATTTGCTTGAACGTCTGCAGTGAATTCATATATTGTACTTGTGGATTCTCCACACATTTTTGTGTGAATTTCTCCTGCCGTTGTGAGGACTGATAATATCCACAATGTTTATCTATCGTGTGAAAAAAAAATCTACATTCTGCATGACTGTTTGGAAACTTACATTTCAAGAGAAAGATTTGCTTTGGGAAAATCGACACATTACACCCTGACTCGGTCATCTGTCACTTGTCCCCTGTTGTGATTCTCTGTCCAGTCTGCACCCTGTGTAGCACCCATTGCAGTCCTACTCCTTTCCATCTCTGCCACATTTCATACTGGTTTAGAGAAGAAATTTGTAACGCGTGTAAACGTAGGATCTGACTACATGTGGTGTCAGGAAGAAAATAGAATAAAAAAAAATGTAGAAATAAAATGGAAATCTTTCTGTTAAAGAGGACCTGGAATCCATATAAAAGGCACTAGGAGCTTCTTACTAAAGTAAGTCACTCCTAGCGCTGGAACAGATGTAGCAGTGTTATACTGCTTGCGTTATCGGAGACACTGCCGCGCTGTACACTAAAAACGCCGGACCGGTCCCATGTATTCATGAGGGGGCGGTCTGAGGCATTGCCTCTTCCCGGACCACCCCTCCCACTCCATAGGCCGGCGGTGACCGCCTCCTTGTCCCACCCCCTAGTAAATACACCAGATCGCTGTGAGCTTGGTCCGGCGTTTTCTGTTGTACAGCGCGTCAGTGTCTGCTAGCATTATCAGAGGTTTCCTATACCACTAGCAGTGTAACACTGCGGCGTTTGTAGTAGCACTAGGAGCTGCTCGCTTAAGTTGTCACCTTTTTATGGGTGACGGGTGCTCTTTAAAACCCACTACATCACTTCTGCAATGGAATAGCATAGGTAAGGTCCAGTTCACATCTAATTCTTGTGAGCCAAAACCAGGAGAGGAGGATCACACAGAACTGCTGTAAGTTTTTCTGCAGACTACACAGAGAAGAGGTACAAGTCTCCCCCTTACCAACCTGTGTATTCCTCCACTCTTGCTACTGACTTATAAAAATTGAAGACCTAACGGAGATGTGAACTGGACCTTAAATGAATGATGAAGTCTTCACCTCATCGATTGATTACATTTGCCCTGATGTGTTGTAGGTGGAGGCTGCACATGTCTTTAATGTTCCCTGTTCTTTCCTTTCAGGCGCAGAAAACCTTGAATGTCCGGTAGCGGATCACGATGGATTCTTCAGCTCCAAGACATCGGGACAGATCGGGCTTCTGTGTGTGTATATAGAGAATACAGGGAACATTTTATAGCGCGCTGATCTGTGAAGCTGTTACTCCCCTCCTCGGCTCTATTACCTGACAGACTGTATATTTTGTCCTTTTTATACCGTTCTGTGTATTTTATGTAACCTTTCATGAGCTTCTAGTCCTTTATCGCAGCCATTGTGACCTTAGACTACACACACATTACCGTCATGAAAGGGATTTTATTTTCCAGATTTTCTTTGTATTCTTAGTAGACCCGCTGCTGTGTCCTCGGTAGCAAAAATGCACTTTACCAAAGCTGTTCACCCAGATACACTGTCTATTTAATGTGTCCAGTAAGGGATAGGACCCGCCTGCGAGCTGCCGGTTGGGAATCAATAAACTTTCAGTGGCTTCATGAAAACTTTGGACTTTGTGGATTTCCCTGCTGCGCTCAGAGGTGCCAGAACCTGGAAATGGTCTGTACTTGGGTTATATCTATCACTGGCTACACTACAGGAGAGAGTGACGTATAGAACATTCATAGATGCAGTTATGTCATACGACCAGCAGGGGGGGTGATAGTGAATTTCATTTTAATTTTTGGCGTTCTGTTGCTTTACTGTACTTTTAACAAACAGGTTTCTGTATTGTGTATTTTAGTGTTTTAGTCGTCACTTGTTTCATTCACTTTTTTTGTATATTAATCACAAGGTGGAAAATCTGGTTTTATTAGTAACACTTTGCTAAAGTCTAACCCCCCCCCCCCCCCCCCCAAACATCTGTTTCTCCATTATTTCACACTAAAATGTAATTAGTGTTACAATGTCATGTCCCCCTCACGCGTGTTCTCTATACCAGTGCTCCAAGGCTGAGTGACAGTGACACGACCCCTAGCATCATGTGGCCCTGGGGACTTGGATGTATTTCAGTCTGTACTTTTAAGGTTTCCCATTCCCCCTTGGGAGACTATTGAGATTGTGCTTGTGCCGCAGGTTTTATTGCAACGTCTTGGTATAAGTGGGATTACTTTTTGCACTGCCTTGTGTTTTCTAACATCTTCCTAAGACTTTCATCAGTCCTGTGCATTTGGAATTATAGTTGGCGCCACTTTTTTTTTTTTTTTTTTTTTCATTTTTTTTTTTTTTTTTATTTAGGTGGATGTGTTTTTTTTCCGAATCAGTGTGTTGCCTTGGACAATTAATATCAGATATTTGGGGGTCCGGCTCTAGTGGAGGTGCAGGGTATCGCACTCTCATCCCGATCACTGCTGTATTTGGTTGTAGTGAGTAAATCATGGCACGTAGAAGAGCTGTACATCATGGAGCTTAGTCTTCTCTTCTACAACTTTATACAGCAATATATGGAAGTACTTTATAAGAGAAGGAAAAATCTCGCTATTCTCACAACTTCAAATAGAGCATATTCTTTGCTGTAGTCAGTCCCCGCTCTCTTGTCATGTATGTGATGTAGTTCCTGTATGTAAGGTGCTCATTGTATATGTTTTGTACATGATGAAAGCACACGAGTCCTGTCTATCATGGTAGCCCAGGCTTCTATACTGTAATAAAGGACACTTTTGTAAGGTTGCTGTGTAGTGCGCCTCTTTTGGCTGACATTTTGGTTTCTACATTGATAAATGGGGCTAAAGACCCCTTACTTTCCCACACACTTCTAAAAAGCTAAATCTTTACACAAGTTTTTTAGAACAACATTTCTTTGTCCCCCATTGAATGTATTGGATCCCCATCTGGATTTAATGTACTATGCTAAAAGATTGCTATATAGTATTTGTATTATCCCAGAACTAATGCGGCCAAGGTGAAGATTTCTATGCAGAGAAAATGTCCTGTACTCCCCTGGTACTGACTTTCTAGGCATCTCCCTCCATGGATGTCTGGTCAGTAATCTCAGCCAGTGCCAAGCTCCATGGGTGGCTGGAAGAGGCTGCTATAAATGGTTTCTGATGAAAGGAGGGTATTCTGAGCGCAGCACAAGACGCTTTATATAGAACTGTGCCTCAGACAGGTCCGAATTCATGATCAACCACTGCGCTCATGTCTCCTACCACCACATGAATCCTCACGGCCTTGTCTGGCCACTTTCTACTCTACAAAGTTTTCTCAAATCTCTGCTTCCTTTTATTCACACAATTGAGTTTGGTGTAAGTGGTCATAGTCATGTGATGAGGCGGCCAGTGCATCGGGTGTGGAATCCATGCTAGAATGGTGGCTCCTTTCTTCCCCCTGCAGAGAGGCCGCGCACATTGATCTTTACTACCTAATACATGGAGCCTTTCTAGATATCTATGAATATACGGTGTGCAGACACGGTAACATTTTGCAGTATTTCTGGTGCAGCATAAGACGGGTGAAGCAAACCCAGAACTTGCAGGATTGATGCAAATGCTTGCAGTGCTGAGATAAATGCAGCCATTCCTTCTCTGTGCCTTATTTGTATGATCTGTAGTGGAGGAGCTTCACCACTGAGCATGTACATAAAGTGCAGCTACATTCATCATAACTGTAAGGGGATGTCACACACAGCGTTTTTAGGCATTTTTGGGCAGTTTTTAGATTGTAAAAAATGCATGCATTTTGTCTGTTTTTAATTGCGCAAATTTGGAAAACTGGACAAAAACTGATGCATTTTTTTTTTACAAACTAAAAACTGCCTAAAAGCGCCATGTGTGACATCACCCTAACCGGGATGGGGGTTGTACGAGCCGTGCTGATAGGTCACATGCAGCCTGCCAAGCCATGAGATGCGGTCCACACCCTGCTGACAGTCAGAGACCAATGATCTCTTCCATAACCGACAGCAGATCATTGGTGCAGGAGGCTGGATAGTGTAGTGGTCAGTGCAGCTGAGAAGTCCTCACTGCTCCCGGGTCTTCTCAGGCCGCTCCACTCTGTGCCCTGACTCCTGGTTGGAAGCATATGGGTAAGAACACTGAGCAGAATTGCCCCAGAGGCAAGAGAGGACACCGGAACAGTAAGTACCTGTCAGCTGACTATACGGCTCGAGCGAAGAAGCTGCTGCCTTTTTTTTTTTTTTTCTCCCCTCCAGCTTAAAGGGGTATTCCAGGAATAAGCATACTTCTTATACAAATGGGCACTCAAAATATAAGCTAATGTGTGATTAATTGTTATTTAAAATTTTGCTCCCGTTAGCAGAAAATGCTGATGACATAGACTGTAATGAAGAATTAAAATGCTACTGGCCCTTTAATCAGTCCGTTAAATTTCTCCGCGTGGTCCGTTGCAAAGCAGCCACAGGACAGAAGATGGCCGCTGGTCACATGTCCACATCACATGTCCTGTACCTGCCTGGGAAGGTCATGTGATCACCACTATGTTTGACTGTAGTGGGTTGGTTGCAGTGCATCCAGTATGGCCAGTGTTTTGGTGAAGGCAGTTACACATCATTACTATGGTAACAGAGCAAGAAAGTCTGTTATATCATCACTGGGAGGAGAGCATAAGAGGTAGGAGGAGTTACTGAGAACTAAAGGATCATGGAACTTGTAGTTTCCAGTGACAGCCATCTTAGTGATAACTCCACCTACTTTAGAGAGGCCATAAATTTTGTAAAATCAAACTGTTTAAGCTTCATTTTGCGACTAATTACATTAAGTATTGTTGTATTCATTTATTTATATCATTATGGTTTTTTGTGTCAGACGTTCTTATTCCCGGAATACCCCTTTAAGTCTCAAGTATTTGTAGTTGCAGGGTCAGAGGGTCCCTAGTATTATTATCTGCTCTGGGGGCCTGGTGTCTCCATTGTTGTCTACTCTCCATTACTATACTTGTCTGCCCTGGAGTCTCCAGTGCTATTATCATCTGCAACCCCTTAAAGTTGAGAAGTATAATCAAAGGCCAGGGGGGGGGGGGGTGTGAACATTTATTGGTCCAAATCTTCAGATCAGGAATGGAAGAGACATTTAAAGGACATTTTATAATTTTGTTTTTGGAGTCCATTATATCACGACTCCACAGCCCTGGCCAGGCCCCTGTCATTATAATACTACTTTAAGCCAAGTAAAAATGTCCTCTAAGAATGGCACAAGACTGATGGCTTCCTGGGCTCTAGGTTCAAAATGTATATGGTAGGTTGCCCTTCCCTTCTGCCTTGTAAAACATAACACAATCTTATGTATTAGCTCAGGGGTAGGGAACCTCTGGCTCTCAGACAGATCTTTAATAAATAGTGATGGCTGAGTGACTGATCACTGGACACCGGCAGTGATGTTCCAGCTTCCTACGTCCTTTGTACGATCCAGGTGCCATTGCCACCATCATCTAAGCCTGGGTCAAAGAGAAGATTGTGGGAGCAATGAGGAGCTGGCTGCAAGGAGTGCTGGTAAGTGAATATTCTTTTTTTTTTTTTTTGTTGTTGTGCTGTGGCTACTCATCTACTGGGGGACATGTGCCATGGCTACCTATCTGGTAGCCACCAGTCTTTATATCAGCGGCGCACTGGCCCTTTAAATCCGTCCGGCACACTGGCCAGCCGGGACGGGAGCCGGAAAGTGGTGACTTGAGTGAGCTTGAAAATAGGTGCTGCCACAGAGAGGGGCATGGGTGTGCCTGCGATCCGAGACCTAGATCGCAGGGGCCCCCCGTGACACTGGGACTACCTATGTACTGGGGGGCATGTGCATATTGTAGGGCTGTTACGGAATAACATTTTAAAATATGCGGCGTTCATGGCTCTCTCAGCCAAAGAGGTTCCTGACCCCTGTACTAGCTGGTAGCCTGGAGCATTAGCACCCCGTATATCCTACTTGCTACATATCACAGCGATGATCTTGTTCCTTGTGTGGAGCCCTAGTAAGTGTAGTGGCAGCTTGTGACAAGGTAACAGGATAATTGATGTCATTAGATTGTACATGGAAAGAAATATCTGTATAATTAGCAGCTTATAGCAATGTCCTCATACAAGTTACGTGCCCTCATCATCATGCCCCTTCAATTACAGGTCAAGCTCTCTGGCTACTGGTGAGATTAGAGCGCGGGGCAGCTAATTACTGCTCCTGGATACACAGGGGCAGATGGTGCTCATTCCTCTGTCTGCTCCGCACTTGGATGGGGCTTTGCTAATTATGGGGCAAGGCTCCAGTCTGGACCTGAGCGTCAGATATTTACAGCGGCCGCTCCTGGCACAGAGCCATCCAGCAGACATTGCACCCGCTGCCAGCATTTACACTCCCATCATGACATCCTCCATTCTCATGTTTCCAGCACAGAATGAAGGGTTATAAAAGCCGCGCTCTCATATGCCAGGGAATGTCAGCACTTATTTTATGACCGGACCGTACAGAACAGTAGCAGCGATCAGCCAGGAATAGTCTGGTATTAAAAGTGCAAAATAAGATAAAACACTCTATGGAGGGAAAACAAGGCGCATAGATTGTATTATTAGGCAAGATTGTATTATTAGACCAACACAGCGGCTCCACGCCAAAATAGAAATGATTCAGATATAATCATCAGTGCAGGGAAACAAAAGCACAACTTTCATCTTAAATATTACACGCCAACACTGACGTTTTCAGTTCAGGCGTTTATGCCACTGGGGGAGGCACAAAATCAAATTCGAGATATATAAAAAAAAAAAAAAAAAATCCACTGTTTATTCTTATAAAAATATCTCTAAAATTTATGCCGATGATAAAGAAGAATAAACCTGCAGCAGCATATATGTTTTTCCGATTGTGGAGCAGTACAGCGAGTATAATGGATCAAGCCCAAATGTGGGTGCACACCTCCAAGAAACCCAATCCACAGGTTTGTAAGATCAAATATCCATAAAAATGTGATGAGGCAGAATTCCAGTAAGTATAAATGTGCAGCGGTCCAGCTCATCTATGGAGATGAATGCTTGATAATGGCTCTATATGGATGAGCTGAAACATTGCAACTAGAGATGAGCGAACATGCTCGTTCGAGCTTGATGCTCGGTCGAGCATTAGGGTACTCGGACGAATACTTCGCCCGCTCGAGAAAATGGCAGCTCCCGCCGTTTTGCTTTTTGGCGGCCAGAAACAGAGCCAATCACAAGCCAGGAGACTCTGCACTCCACCCAGCATGACGTGGTACCCTTACACGTCGATAGCAGTGGTTGGCTGGCCAGATCAGGTGACCCTGGGATAGACTAGCCGCTGGCCGCGCTGCTCGGATCATTCTGTCTCTGGATGCCGCTAGGGAGAGAGCTGCTGCTGGTCAGGGAAAGCGTTAGGGTGTTCTATTAGCTTACTGTTAGGCAGGAGTGATTCTCAAAGAACCCAACAGCCCTTCTTAGGGCTACAATAACGTTCTACTTTTTTTATTTTAATTTGCATCTTTTACCATTTTGTGAGGAATTAGCAGGGGGACTTGCTACCGTTGTGTTTAGCTCTTAGTGGCGCACATATCCATAGCAAAGGCCGAAGTGGGAAAATTCAGTAGGGGTTGGATTTCTATTAGGCAATAACTCAGTGTCATCTCATCTGGCATAGTAGTGTGCTTCCTTTGATACTTGGCTAGAAAATAGCCATAGGAGAATACAAACAGCTTCTTGAAGCCTACAGTAGCGTTCTATATATTTGATTTCTGGTTGATCTGCTGGTGGCTGTAGTTTCTGCAGTGCATGTACTTGCCAATTCTGAGCAATTTGTAGTGAGACTTGCGACCGCTGTGTTCTGCGCTTAGTGGCGCACATATCCATAGCAAAGGCCGAAGTGGCAAAATTCAGTAGGGGTTGGATTTCTATTAGGCAATAACTCAGTGTCATCTCATCTGGCATAGTAGTGTGCTTCCTTTGATACTTGGCTAGAAAATAGCCATAGGAGAATACAAACAGCTTCTTGAAGCCTACAGTAGCGTTCTATATATTTGATTTCTGGTTGATCTGCTGGTGGCTGTAGTTTCTGCAGTGCATGTACTTGCCAATTCTGAGCAATTTGTAGTGAGACTTGCGACCGCTGTGTTCTGCGCTTAGTGGCGCACATATCCATAGCAAAGGCCGAAGTGGCAAAATTCAGTAGGGGTTGGATTTCTATTAGGCAATAACTCAGTGTCATCTCATCTGGCATAGTAGTGTGCTTCCTTTGATACTTGGCTAGAAAATAGCCATAGGAGAATACAAACAGCTTCTTGAAGCCTACAGTAGCGTTCTATATATTTGATTTCTGGTTGATCTGCTGGTGGCTGTAGTTTCTGCAGTGCATGTACTTGCCAATTCTGAGCAATTTGTAGTGAGACTTGCGACCGCTGTGTTCTGCGCTTAGTGGCGCACATATCCATAGCAAAGGCCGAAGTGGGAAAATTCAGTAGGGGTTGGATTTCTATTAGGCAATAACTCAGTGTCATCTCATCTGGCATAGTAGTGTGCTTCCTTTGATACTTGGCTAGAAAATAGCCATAGGAGAATACAAACAGCTTCTTGAAGCCTACAGTAGCGTTCTATATATTTGATTTCTGGTTGATCTGCTGGTGGCTGTAGTTTCTGCAGTGCATGTACTTGCCAATTCTGAGCAATTTGTAGTGAGACTTGCGACCGCTGTGTTCTGCGCTTAGTGGCGCACATATCCATAGCAAAGGCCGAAGTGGCAAAATTCAGTAGGGGTTGGATTTCTATTAGGCAATAACTCAGTGTCATCTCATCTGGCATAGTAGTGTGCTTCCTTTGATACTTGGCTAGAAAATAGCCATAGGAGAATACAAACAGCTTCTTGAAGCCTACAGTAGCGTTCTATATATTTGATTTCTGGTTGATCTGCTGGTGGCTGTAGTTTCTGCAGTGCATGTACTTGCCAATTCTGAGCAATTTGTAGTGAGACTTGCGACCGCTGTGTTCTGCGCTTAGTGGCGCACATATCCATAGCAAAGGCCGAAGTGGGAAAATTCAGTAGGGGTTGGATTTCTATTAGGCAATAACTCAGTGTCATCTCATCTGGCATAGTAGTGTGCTTCCTTTGATACTTGGCTAGAAAATAGCCATAGGAGAATACAAACAGCTTCTTGAAGCCTACAGTAGCGTTCTATATATTTGATTTCTGGTTGATCTGCTGGTGGCTGTAGTTTCTGCAGTGCATGTACTTGCCAATTCTGAGCAATTTGTAGTGAGACTTGCGACCGCTGTGTTCTGCACTTAGTGGCGCACATATCCATAGCAAAGGCCGAAGTGGCAAAATTCAGTAGGGGTTGGATTTCTATTAGGCAATAACTCAGTGTCATCTCATCTGGCATAGTAGTGTGCTTCCTTTGATACTTGGCTAGAAAATAGCCATAGGAGAATACAAACAGCTTCTTGAAGCCTACAGTAGCGTTCTATATATTTGATTTCTGGTTGATCTGCTGGTGGCTGTAGTTTCTGCAGTGCATGTACTTGCCAATTCTGAGCAATTTGTAGTGAGACTTGCGACCGCTGTGTTCTGCGCTTAGTGGCGCACATATCCATAGCAAAGGCCGAAGTGGCAAAATTCAGTAGGGGTTGGATTTCTATTAGGCAATAACTCAGTGTCATCTCATCTGGCATAGTAGTGTGCTTCCTTTGATACTTGGCTAGAAAATAGCCATAGGAGAATACAAACAGCTTCTTGAAGCCTACAGTAGCGTTCTATATATTTGATTTCTGGTTGATCTGCTGGTGGCTGTAGTTTCTGCAGTGCATGTACTTGCCAATTCTGAGCAATTTGTAGTGAGACTTGCGACCGCTGTGTTCTGCGCTTAGTGGCGCACATATCCATAGCAAAGGCCGAAGTGGCAAAATTCAGTAGGGGTTGGATTTCTATTAGGCAATAACTCAGTGTCATCTCATCTGGCATAGTAGTGTGCTTCCTTTGATACTTGGCTAGAAAATAGCCATAGCAATAGGATAGGATTGTTTGGTTTTAAAAACTCAAAAAAAAACAAAAAACACAAAAAAAAAAAAAAACACAAAAAAACAAAAAGAAGTAAAAAAAAAAAAAAAGTTATAACTCTCATTTTAAAAATGTTTAACCCGAGGGCTAGGGGTAGAGGACGAGGGCGGGGACGTGGGCGTCCAACTACTGCAGGGGTCAGAGGCCGTGGTCCTGGGCGGGGTGAGACACCACCTGCTGATGAGGGAGCAGGGGAACGCCGCAGAGCTACACTCCCTAGGTTCATGTCTGAAGTTACTGGGACTCGTGGTAGAGCACTGTTGAGGCCAGAACAGTGCGAACAGGTGATGTCGTGGATTGCTGACAATGCTTCGAGCAATTTGTCCACCACCAGTCAGTCTTCCACGCAGTCCACCCATGTCACCGAAATCCCCACTCCTCCAGCTCCTGCACCTCAGCCTCCTCCCCCCCAGTCTGCCCCCTCCCAGGAAAATTTGGCATTTGAACCGGCATACTCTGAGGAACTGTTTTCTGGACCCTTCCCACAGTCACAAACCACTTGTCCGGTTGCTGCTGAGCAATTTTCCGATGCCCAGGTTTTCCACCAGTCACAGTCTGTGGGTGATGATGACCTTCTTGACGTAGTGGAAGTGTGTAAAGAGGTGTCCGACGATGAGGAGACACGGTTGTCAGACAGTGGGGAAGTTGTTGTCAGGGCAGGAAGTCCGAGGGGGGAGCAGACTGAGGGATCGGAGGATGATGAGGTGACAGACCCAAGCTGGGTTGAGAGGCCGGGTGAACACAGTGCTTCTGAGACGGAGGAGAGTCCTCGACCTGAACAGGTTGGAAGAGGCAGTGGTGGGGCCAGACGGAGAGGCAGGGCCAGAGCTGGTGCATCAGCGCCAAATGTGTCAACTAGTGAAGCTCCCGTGGCGAGGGCTAGATTTTCAGAAGTCTAGAGGTTCTTTAAGGAAACACCGGATGACCGACGGACTGTGGTGTGCAACATTTGCCAAACCAGGCTCAGCAGGGGTTCCACCACTACTAGCTTAACTACCACCAGTATGCGCAGGCATATGAATGCTAAGCACCCCACTCAGTGGCAACAAGCCCGTTCACCTCCGGCCGTGCACACCACTGCTCCTTCCCCTGTGTCAGCTGCTAGTCAGCCCCCTGCCCAGGACCCTGGCACAAAAACCCCATCGTCGCCTCCACGATCCTCCACAGCATCCACCAGCGTTCAGCTCTCCATACCCCAGACGCTGGAGCGGAAACGCAAATATAGTGCAACCCACCCGCACGCCCAAGCCCTTAATGTGCACATCTCCAGATTGCTTAGCCTGGAGATGCTGCCCTATAGGCTAGTAGAGACCGAGGCCTTTCGCAACCTCATGGCGGCGGCCGCCCCTCGGTATTCGGTCCCCAGCCGCCACTACTTTTCCCGATGTGCCGTCCCAGCCCTGCACCAGCACGTGTCAGACAACATCATCCGTGCCCTGACCAACGCCGTTTCTGACAAGGTCCACCTGACCACGGACACGTGGACGAGTGCTGCCGGGCAGGGCCACTATATATCGCTGACGGCACATTGGGTTAACTTGGTGGAGGCTGGGACCGAGTCTGACCCTGGGGCTGCTCATATACTGCCGACGCCGAGGATTGCGGGGCCTACCTCGGTCCAGGTGTTTCAGGCCTACTATGCCTCCTCCTCCTCCCACCCCTCCTCCACCTCCTCCTCCGAACTACCATCCGTGGGCACGGCGCCATCAGTCGGTAGCTCTAGGCACAGCAGCAGTGCCGTCGCTAAGCGACAGCAGGCGGTGCTCAAACTGCTGAGCCTAGGCGACAAAAGGCACACCGCCCAAGAGCTATTACAGGGCATCACGGCGCAGACTGATCTGTGGCTGGCACCGCTGAACCTCAAGCCGGGAATGGTTGTGTGTGACAACGGCCGTAACCTGGTGGCGGCTCTGCAACTCGGCAGACTGACACATGTGCCATGCCTGGCCCATGTGTTAAATCTGATAGTGCAGCGTTTCCTCAAGACATACCCCAATCTGTCTGATTTGCTCACGAAGGTGCGCCGCATCTGTGCGCATTTCAGGAAGTCCAGCCCAGATGCTGCCACTCTCAGGGCAGCGCAGCGCCGCCTCCAACTGCCCGCTCACCGACTGTTGTGCGACGTGCCCACGAGGTGGAATTCAACACTGACCATGTTATCCAGAGTTTACCAGCAGCGCAGAGCGATTGTAGACTGCCAGATGTCAACTTCCACCAGAACTGGTAGTCAGGTCAGTCAGCTTCCTCAAGTCTACAATGAGGAGTGGACGTGGATGTCTGATATCTGTCAGGTGCTGAGTAACTTTGAGGAGTCAACACAGATGGTCAGTGGCGATGCCGCCATCATCAGCCTCACCATCCCGCTGCTTGGCCTGTTGAAAAACTCTCTGGTCAGCATGAAGTCGGAAGCTTTGCGCTCGTCACAAGAGACGGGGGAAGAATATTCCCTTGTTGATAGCCAAAGCACCCTGAGGTCTGTTTCTCAGCGCATATCGGAGGAGGTGGAGGTGGAGGAGGATGAGGAGGAAGAGGAGGAGAATGTTGGCGAGACACAAGAGGGGACCATTGTTGAGTCCTTCACTGTTCAGCGTGTATGGGCAGAAGAAGAGGAGTTGGAGGAGGAGGAAATGGACAGTCAGGCCAGTGAGGGGAGTGAATTCTTACGCGTTGGTACTCTGGCGCATATGGCAGATTTCATGCTAGGCTGCCTATCCCGTGACCCTCGCGTTCAAAGAATTTATTCCAGCACCGATTACTGGGTGTTCACTCTCCTGGACCCACGGTACAAGCAAAATCTTCCCACTCTCATCCCTGGAGAGGAAAGGAGTGTGAGAATGCATGAATACCAGCAGGCCCTGGTGCACAAGCTGAAACAGTATTTCCCTTCTGACAGCGCTAGCGGCAGAGTGCGTAGTTCTGCGGGACAAGTAGCGAGGGAGAGTAGGCGAGCAGGCAGCTTGTCCAGCACTGGCAAGGGTACGCTTTACAAGGCTTTTGCCAGCTTTATGTCACCCCAGCAAGACACTGTCACCTGTCCCCAGTCTCGGCAGAGTAGGGCTGATCTTTACAGAAAGATGGTGAGGGAGTACGTAGCTGACCATACCATCGTCCTAAATGATCACACAGCTCCCTACAACTACTGGGTTTCAAAGCTGGACATGTGGCACGAACTGGCGCTGTACGCCTTGGAGGTTCTTGCCTGCCCTGCCGCTAGCGTCTTGTCCGAGCGGGTTTTCAGTGCAGCTGGTGGCATCATCACCGATAAGCGTACACGCCTGTCGACTGACAGCGCTGACAGGCTGACGCTTATTAAAATGAATAAAGGCTGGATTTCTCATAATTTCCAATCTCCACCAGGTGAAGGAAGCTCAACCTGAATAATTGATCCACTCCTCCTCCTCCTCCTCATTTTCCTCCTTCTCCTCCTCTTTGTACAGTAAAGCAGAGGAAAATGGCTATTTTTTGACAGGGCCCACTGGCTCTTGCTATAGTACTTCATGCATTTAATTTTTCTGGAGGGCCACCTACCCGGTCCTCTGTTTGAAACAATTTTTGTGAGTGCCACATACAGGCACTCAATCTATTCCATTTTACTGGAGGGCCACCTACCCGGTCCTCTGTTTTAAAAAATTTTTGGGACTGCCACATACAGGCACTCAATCTATTCCATTTTACTGCAGGGCCACCTACCTGCTCCTCTGGTTTGAACAATTTTTGGGACTGCCACATACAGGCACTCAATCTATTCCATTTTACTGCAGGGCCACCTACCTGCTCCTCTGGTTTGAACAATTTTTGGGACTGCCACATACAGGCACTCAATCTATTCCATTTTACTGCAGGGCCACCTACCTGCTCCTCTGGTTTGAAACATTTTTGGGACTGCCACATACAGGCACTCAATCTATTCCATTTTACTGCAGGGCCACCTACCTGCTCCTCTGGTTTGAACAATTTTTGGGACTGCCACATACAGGCACTCAATCTATTCCATTTTACTGCAGGGCCACCTACCTGCTCCTCTGGTTTGAACAATTTTTGGGACTGCCACATACAGGCACTCAATCTATTCCATTTTACTGCAGGGCCACCTACCTGCTCCTCTGGTTTGAAACATTTTTGGGACTGCCACATACAGGCACTCAATCTATTCCATTTTACTGGAGGGCCACCTACCTGCTCCTCTGGTTTGAAAAATGTTTGGGACTGCCACATACAGGCACTATCCAAATTAAATTGTCTCCATAGCAGCCTCCACACGTTGTCTCCATTGCTACCTCCAAAAGTCGTCCATATAGCTGCCTCCATACATCGTCCCTTTATCAAACGAGGTGTGTCAGGCAGAAATTTGGGTTGTTTTCATGGATTCCACATCAAAGTTGTTAACTTTGTCGCCACCCTGCTGTGTTATCCACAAAATATACTGGCAAACTTTTACCATTTAGGGATATTATTTCAGCGCTTCTTGCGCATCTGTTTACATTCCCCTCACCCGGCATATCCTAAACTTATAAGAACGCTACTACACTTGATCTTATACAAAAGGTTCTTAGAAGTGCTGTTTGGGGAGTAGCCTAGAGACAGGGGCTTGGATTGGCGAAAGCTCGCCTGGCAGCGGAACGCCAGCTCCATGCGCATCATGCGCTTCTTGCGCATCTGTTTACATTCCCCTCACCCGCCATATCCCAAACTTATGAGAACGCTACTACACTTAACTTGGTGCAGGCTGGGACCGAGTCTGACCCTGGGGCTGGTCATATACTGCCGACGCAGAGAATTGCGGGGCCTACCTCGGTCCAGGTCTCAAAGGCCTACTATACCTCCTCCCACCCCTCCTCCACCTCCGAATTACCATCCGTGGGCATGGCGCCATCAGTCGGTAGCTCTAGGCACAGCAGCAGTGCCGTCGCTAAGCGACAGCAGGCGGTGCTGAAACTGCTGAGCCTAGGCGATAAAAGGCACACCGCCCAAGAGCTATTACAGGGCATTCCACATCAAAGTTGTTAACTTTGTCGCCACCCTGCTGTGTAATCCCCAAAATATACTTGCAAACTTTTACCATTTAGGGATATTATTTCAGCGCTTCTTGCGCATCTGTTTACATTCCCCTCACCCGCCATATCCTAAACTTATAAGAACGCTACTACACTTGATCTTATACAAAAGGTTCTTAGAAGTGCTGTTTGGGGAGTAGCCTATAGACAGGGGCTTGGATTGGCGAAAGCTCGCCTGGCAGCGGAGCGCCAGCTCCATGCCAAGATCCAACTAACATAGTTTTAACTGCAGCACCTTTAATCTACTACTAGTTCACTGCCTCCATACATCGTCCCCTTATCAAACGAGCTGTGTCAGGCAGAATTTTGGGTTGTTTTCATGGCTTCCATGTTAACTTTGTCGCCACCCTGCTGTGTAATCCACAAAATATACTGGCAAACTTTTATCATGTACCGATATTATTTGAGCGCTTCTTGCTCACCTCCTTTGGTTCCTCTCTGCCACCCATTGGTTTGAAGCCTGAGTCCATTTAGGGTATGTCGCCATGACACTCTCTAGCCTGCTGCCGCTGCCTCTGCATGCCGTCCCCTATAGTGTCAGGGTCAATTATTGGATGTTTTAGATGCTATCTAGCTTCATTCTGTCACTCTGTCATGGCCATGCTGTTGCCCATAATTTTGGCATAATGGTGCGATTATGCAGCCTCAGAGGCATCCATGCATGCTGCCCCTGCTGTTTCCTGTCCATTTCCGTGGTGTTTCCATCCTTTTCTGAGGTTCCCAGGTGTTTGGCCAAGCTTCCCTGTGCAGAGCCTTGGTCCCCTTGAAAAATGCTCGAGTCTCCCATTGACTTCAATGGGGTTCGTTATTCGAGACGAGCACTCGAGCATCGGGAAAAGTTCGTCTCGAATAACGAGTACCCGAGCATTTTAGTGTTCGCTCATCTCTAATTGCAACTTATATTACCATGTGTGAATAAAGATCACCTATTATATTATTATTATACCTACTGGAATTCTGCCTCATCACATTTTTATGGATAGTTTTTTTTCTTGATATTGAATTTGTTTGTACCCGAGACACTCAGGTGATCCTCATGGGTAGCATTTATCCGTCCATGGAGGAAGGCGAGCTGACTTTTCCTTGTGCTTGATTTTATGCCTCACACACAGTTATATAACTTCCATAGACATGCTGTGGCCAGATCATTCATTAAGAAACTGGTATCTCATGTTGTGAACGAGAGAGCTGAGAAAGTGTCTTGCCCAATACTCTTGTTCTTAAGAAGATAATTATTTCATCCATATCCCTCCCTACTGTTTAATCACAATTTAAAAGGAAACCCGTGACCTCTAGAAACCCTGTAAAACTGTACCTTATCTGGCACGATAGATGACCAGAGCAGCAGCATGCCTGCAAAAAGAACTTTTATTCCTTGCTTTAATCTAGTCAAGAAGTCAAGCTAGCAGATGCCTCCTGGCAGCCCTAGACCCTACCTCCCATGTACAGTAGTTACATGACTCCGGAGTTCTCACCCCTACGCTGTGCATCCATCATGACAGATAAGATGCTGTGTGTGAATGGGCCCTATAAAACCACAAATTCAGGTTTCCGGATGCAATTTTTGAAGTTCTTATCCACACCTGCTTTAATGGTTAACATATCATCGAGAGAAACTGCTCCTCGTTTGTTTTTTTTTCTCTCACTCCACTCCTGGTTTGGACATCAAAAGCTGCCTCTGCATATGGATAGACAGATTACAGCTCTCTGCCACTTTGTTGCTGATGCTCCTAGTGACCACCAGTTATAGACTTCTCCAAAAATTTCCTGTGGAGTCCGGGAGCACAAGTAGATTACAGTACAGAGGGGACCTGGAGCATTGGTAATGGACTGACAGGATGAAATGGCATATTACTTTACTGGCCCAGGTATAAACCCCTTTTAAAAGGGAACCTGCCACCGACTTGTCCTACCTAAAGGGGACTGCTAGTTTAGTGAGGTACACGATCAATCTTCTAAAATTCCCTTTTATGTGAAATCTCCTTCAAAGTCCTATGCAAATAAGAAACAAATAGTCAGGCTCAGAGGGGAGGGAGGTGTCTCACTTTAGACGTCTTTGTTTCTGCTGGGTGCTATAGAAACTTAGTTATGTTATCAGATTAACCCCAAACATACATTGTGAATGCTGTGGCTACACTGATGCAGAAATGTATCTTGTTTAATTCCTGAACCGAATGGTTTTGCTGAAAAAACAATTATAAAATTTAGGACCTTGGGAAAGCTGGGTGCTGCTGGCTGCCCACATAAACACATCACACGGAGCTTCCTGAACTGTCCAGACAGGAGTAATCAACCTGAGCTGGATCACTCATAAATACAGAGCCTACAAGAAAGTGATTACTACCATTGATTGCACCACCCCCAGCTTCTGTGTATGCCTTTCAGTTTTTGTTCCAATTGACACCTCCACTTTATTCCTTGGGTTGCTATGATCACCAAATTTATATAGGTTTTAATAGACTTAAAAAAAATGAAAACCTTTAGTGTATGTGTAAAATATATAGATTCTTACATTTGCCATCTTCTGGTGCTGATAACTACGCTGTAGTGTGAAAAAGTTATGTGTATTGTCTCACTTTTTGTAGGATGAGATGATGTTTTCATTGCTATTATTTTGGATACTGTACAACCTTTTGATCAATTTTTATTAAATTTTGTGTTGCAAAATGGCGGAGAAGTGATGAATGGTGTGGGCCATGGGCCTTCAATAATCTGGTTTCTCCTTTAGGGCGATACCACAAGTGGCGTTTTGAATGCGTTTTTAACCAGTCCGTCAAAAAACGCATGCGTTTCTGACAGGTTTGACCAATTATCTTAATTCAAACGGGCCAGAAACGCACTCAAAACGCAACATGTGGCATCACCCTAAGGTGTGAGAAGGACTTGCAGAATATATGTGATAAAGTGATGATAAATGGAGGCGTAATCTCAGGACTGATGCTACTTCATATGTTACATGTAATGCACATAAATAAAAAACCAAAACCACAGGATTTTCCCCACAAACTATGTTTATTATAATTTATAGTAATCCAGTTCAGAACCAGTGAACACATAAGCCTGCAGCACATCTCAGAGGAGCGGCTCCGGACACCACAAAGTCCACAACCTATGGCACAAGGTATAACATAATTCCACTATGGAAAGAGCACAATAAGTAAGCACCAAGCCTATAGGTCTACATGATAATGATCTGCCACCTCAAGGACTATACACTACGTCGTAAGCTCACATGGATCGGACGTCAGGCCAGCTGATCCATTCCACAGGCGCGCGAATCAAAATATCCATACAAAATATATATATAAATATATAACTCTATCTCTATATACTGGGAGTGTAAACTTATATTGGAAAGTGTAAACTGGTAGTAGATCTAAAGTCTCTTTAAAAAGCACACAATGTGGACCTGGCCAGCCAAGCCCACACCTTGGGTGACAGAAGGTTCAGTCAGCTCTGCTACACCACATCCTTACAAGTCTCCTATTCTTTTATTTTTATGAACCTCGGTTTATTTTTTTTTACATTTATTTTTAAAATTCATTGGTTCCCACTAAGATGTGGCGGGCAGGACTGGGGCAGATCTATCTACAGTTACATGGAAAATCACAGGCAAGAGCACTACGAGGGATCCTACACACACTACACTATGGAACGGATGACAATCACTGCTCACTAGTGCCACCCTGTGCTACAGCGCAATACGATGATGAAGAAGCATTGCCTTTACCAGTGCCATTTTGTATCTATACGTTGTGTGATGGTAAAGTCATTGCCTGCCAAACACTAGATCAACCTCTTAAGGACCACGCGTAGGTCTCCCTTCTAAAGAGGTTTCCTGGGATGGGGGGATGAAGCTGCAGCCGACACGTGAGGTAGATGGCACATCATGGCTGCAGCCTAGTAAACAGAGATTGGTAAGGGCACCAGAGCTGAGGCACCGGGACACAAGTTAAATACTTCGTCTTTTAGATTGTTTTCGTATCCCCCAAACACATTTTTGTCAATTATGCACAATCCTAGAAAACCTCTTTTCAGAAATATTCTACATCAAATAACTTAAGTAAAGCTGCATTCACAACCTGCAGGCCTTCACAGCTGAACTCACAATTGCTTCCCAGTAACCTTTCTCCTGTCCTATACAGATGTGTCCCGCTGTATCACCAGGAGCGCATGCATTCGCTAACACGATTATTAGAGGGATTATGAATGCAGCTCTGGAGTCTATCACTTGGCGTAACATAGTTTCATAATTTCACAATCTATTTTACTGATTCTGTGTCCAGAGCTGGACCTATTTTGAGGCATTAAAAAGCAGGTTTCCTGAGGCCTTTCAATGGGAACCTCCATAATCCACTTCACAGGTCCCCAAGACTTGTTTAGTGGCTGCTGTGATACATATAACTTACCTTCCCTATAAAACTATCCACAATGCCCTCTCCTTACATCAGAGCCCAGTTCTCACTTGCACATTCTCTCTTACACTTTCCAAAATTATTTCCCTCTATTTTACTTGCTTCGTCCTCCTCCTTTCTCCTCTTGAATCACTTTAGGATGATCACTTCCGTGCTCCTTCACAACCAACATTCCCATCACCTTTTCATGAGCCAACGTTCACATCCGCCCTCCTTTATGACTCTATTCCGTACTTCTATCCAGTGTTCCTGACTTTCTAAGCAGAGTATGTGTACGGTATTGTCCACCAGGATTATAACGTGTAAATGTGGCGAAAGCTTCCACGCCCACTACCCCACCAACTTATAGACGGTTTATTCATCAGATATCAGCAGACAAGTTCTTGCCGCATGTGTATGATCTGCAGTAATGCATCTTGTACATCTGCATCCATATGGCCCTGGGAAGAAAAAGAACAACCACAGTGATGGATGCAGCCTAATGTGGGGGGATGATGATGAATCCATAGTCTTCGCTTACCTGCACAGCATTCAGAAGATGTGCACGATAGATAGAAATGATCTCCTGGTGTCTCCGATGCGTTTCCTGTGAAAATATACAATTTGAAGCTGGAAGAACTTGCTATATACAAGAGAACATATTGAAAGGGGAAACAATCATTACTGATCCTGAGGACCCCAATACAGTTAAGAGAAAGAGGAGAAATTCAGATTATCATTGTATCTTCCTTCCAGGGGCCCCTGAACAGGAAGAATTGCTGGGCCCAGAGCAGGAGCTCCCAGGCACCTCCTTGCTCCTCCTGTAGTACCAGGAAGCTAAGGATGTGTAGCTTATAGCACTGGTCACAGCACATCCAGGGTGGCCAGGGACTGCAGGAGGTGGTTTTGAGTCCTGTCTGGAAATTCTCTGCTGAGGCGATGGCCTGGGTGCCCACAGAGAGTGCTCAGAGTGCCACCTTCGCCACCACTGACCTAGAGGAATTAATAATACAATTAATCTCGCAGGACTTACATCTAATTGGCACTGTAGAGACTTGATCTGGTTCTGCAGGGTCTCCTGGGACTGTATTTTCTCAGGGAGCAGTGCCAAACTCTTCTTCAGTTTGTCCACATCATTCAGGAGAGATCGGATCTGTCCAGAGGTGAAGAAACAACACGTTAGATCACGGCAGCTCCAGGTAAGAATTTGATCTTTACATCATCCTGCTTCCATCTCTCCATTGTGTTATAAATAAGTACATCACAACAATAGGGCTGTAAACTATAGTCACACATTGCAGTCCTCACCTGCTTGTCTTTGCTTTCCAGATCTTCTGAAGACTTCTGGATGTTCTCCTTCAGTCCTTCTATGGTAGTCATGGATTGCTTGTGCTTCTCCACAAGTTTTCCGATCTCTTGTTCTTGACTGCTGCTCTTATGTCTCATTTTCTCGCTCTGCCGCAGAGCCTCTTGCAGATCTTGAGCTGCTCGTTTACCGTCGTCTCTGAACCGGTTGCTGGTCTCCTCCAGCTGAGCCACTCTTTGTTCTAGGGCCTGCCTGACCGCACTAAAATCAGACTTCTCCCGATTGCTGTAACGCTCCAGTTCAGTGAGATTTTGCTGAGCCTTCTTTAATTCCTCGCGGAGTCTCTGCACCTCCTGCTCGGCCGCCTGGCATTTCTCCTCTTTTTCTCGTGACTTCTGCTCTGCGGCTGTGGCGCTCCGCTGCAAGGCCTCCTTCTCCTCGGCGTAATGTCTGCTGGAGACAGAAGCCACTCTCAGGTTCTCCACTTCTTGTTCTAAGCTACGGACCTTCTCCTGCATCTTCTCATATGAATTAGCTTTGGCTTTAAGCTCAGCCTCCAGAGTCGCCTTGGTGTTCTTCAATATGGTTTGCAGCTCACTGTGTCTCTCTATAGGAATGTATTGACTGCTGAGACTTTCCTGCATTTCCTTCAGTTTGTTTGTAGTCTGGAGGTTCTCCTCCTGCAACACGTGAAGTTTCTCCTTGGAGTCTTTCTGGAGCTGCTCCAAGCAGCCTCGTAGTTCCTCCAGCTCAGTAAGCATTGCCTTTTCTTCTCCCTTTCGCGCCCTACGCTCTTCAGCAAGGCTATGTTCTGCCGTTTCCAGGTCCTTCTTAAGTTTCACGGTCTCTTGCTGTTGCTTGGCCAGATCATCTTGAGCTGCCTGAGCTGTACGACGATGTTTTTGCACCTCAGACTCCATCTCCTTTCTTATGGCCTGGAAGTTTTTCTCCTTCTCCTGAACGCTGGTAAGAGGGGCGTATTTTTCAGTGATGCAGTGATGTAAGGTGTCCAGCTCTGCTCTCTGTTCTTCCAGAGCGACCTGTAGCCTCCTCACCTCCTCTTTCTCATGCTGGTAGCTGGCATGAGCCTGCAAATACTCTTGTTCAATCTGATCTTTGCTTTTCTGCAGCTCTGCCACCTTCTCCTTGTGTTCCTTTTGCGTCACATACTCGGTTCCCAGCTGTTTTTTCGTGAGTTGCAGTTGCGCCTGCAGTTCTGCCCGTGTGGCCGCCTCTTTACTCGCTTGATTGCGCAGTTCTGTGAGCTTTGCGGTCTCGCAGTTCAGCTTTTCTTGCAGTTCAGCTTGCTTGGCAGCCTCGCTCTTCAGCTGTTTCTGCAGCTCAGAACTGAGTGTACACTCACTGTCCAGCTGTGTCTGTAGGGCCGATTGCTTTACGACAAATTTCTCCAACTCTGCCCGAACCGTTGTCATCTCTTTAGTCTCCTTTTCCAGCTGTTTCCTGGACGCGGCCAGCTCAGATTTGGCTTTTTCTAGCTCGGCAGTCAGTGAAGCAGAGGTCTGCAGATGAGTAGTGAGGGGAATGTGGTTTTCTCGCAGATTTGCGTTCTCTGACAGAAGAGAATTGGCTTTCTTTGCCTCCTCCTCATGTTTTTTAGACACATCTGCCAGCTGTTTCTCCAAATCTCGGATTCTTAGCTGCATATCCTTCATATTCTTCTCGTGCTCTTCTCGGGGAGTGGTAGACGACTGCAGAAGCACCATACCCTCCTTCAATGTTTTCCTCTCCTCCATCAGCTTCACTTGTTCCTGCTCTGCCTTCCTGTGACTCGCCTCAGACTCTGCTAACTTCTGGCTTAGCTGAGCGATTGTTTCCTCGCAGGCCCTCTTAGTCTCCGAGTGGAGTTGTGCCGGGACATGGTGACTTCTCATCTCTCCTTTTAACTCTTCAATCTGCCGTTGCAGCAGAGTTTTCTCTGACTGCAACTTTTCTCCTTCCCGTCTAAGAATACTATTCTTTACTTTCAGCTCATCCGATTCCTTCTTGACCATGTCCCACTTTGCTTCTGACCTCTTCTTTTCTCTATTGGCATTTTCCAGCTCATCCCTAGCCTTGACCAGTTCCTGTGCCGTTTCTTCTAAGCTTCGTGACTTCTCATTTACCTCATTAGTCAGAAGGCATTTCATGTTCTTAAACTTTTCAGTGGTGACTGCTAGACCCAGTTGCTCTCCGGCCTCCTGGACCTTTCGCTCTGCCCGTTCCTTTTCCTCCTCGCAGAGAGCTAGGTCATCCTGTAAGCGGCGATTATCTTTACGCAGGCGTGCGTCTTCTCTGCGCAGCTCCTGCACCAGAAGCTCATTGTGTCGCAGCTGGTTGCGCAGTTTTCCGACTTCAGCAGATGCGCCCTCGTATTTGTTCTTAATCTCTCGCAGCTGCTCCTGCAATTCCTCTGCGCGGGAGCTGCCGTTCAGAGCTTCTTGTGTTAAGTGATCTTTAAGTGCCAGGAAATGTGTTTGCATCTGCTTCACTTTACTCTCAGAGTCCAACATGCGCTTCTGCACATCACGCAGAGCTTCCTCCAGCTGACGGATCTGCTTGTCTGAATCCGCTTTACACCGATCCCTCTCGGAGGCCAAGGCTACACACTCAGAAGACCTTCTTGTAAGTTCTTGCTGCAGCCGCAGCATCTCCTCCCTGGACATTTCATAGTATCTGCGGATGGCTTCTAGTTCCTGGCGCTGCTCAGTATTTTCCCCGGGAAGCTCCAGAGGTCGCAGCTGAGACCTGGCCGGCAGGTGAGCCGCAAGCTACAAAGAGATGAAAAACCACAAAATAAAAAAAAAAAAAAAAACAAAAGTGGTCAAAAAAGCCACAACATAAACTTAAATGCTAAAAAGTTCAGTCATTATCCATTCCTTTCTTCGCACTCATTACCTGAGGATCAGCGTTAAGAACAAGATTTTGCTTCACTACGATGTCTTCTTTCCCTAGAATTAAAAGGAAGAAATTTATTAGAGACCTATATACATCAAAGGAGATGTGATCTCGGTCCGTAACTTGTAGAGACACATACGTACCATTGCTGAAAGGGCTGTTAGGGGCAGAGAGATTTTTCTGCTGAAATATTAAAGTCAGAAAAAAAAAGTTTATTTTATTATTATTTTATTCTACAGGAATACTTTTTTTTTTCATTGTTTACTTGTTCAAAGTACAACTTTCACAAAACTTTTGTCAAACCACAGATGCCGTCCAAAATGCTATAGAAAGGGACATCTACACGTTGCCTCATCGGCTCTGTTCAGTTTTCCATGGAACAGTCCACAGACTCCATAGAAAGTCAACAAGTCAGTGCACTGCTCAATGATCAAAGCCAAGCACTTCCTGCCTCTGTTTGTAGACGTCTCAAACATCTAGACCCCCCATTGACCAAAACTAAAAAAAAAAAAAAAAATCTTGGAAGTTTTGTTCCAGTTAACTGTTATAGCCTAGTCTAATTATCACATCCAGATCCTAGTCATCCCCATCAAGGGTCAAACCATTCTGCCACCAATCCCAAAATCCGGATGCTTATAGTGATACCTGTTGTATATCCCATTACTATCGGCTTGAATTATAAATTTGCAGTTGATTTTCTTAGAGAAAACTATTAGTTGAATAGATTATAACACGATGCCACATACCTTTCCGTCAGGGATGAAAGGACTATAGCAGCTTCATAAAAGGCTGCGACACCTCACATGCCGAATCAGCACAAAACTCCCACAGACTCCCATTAACAATAGCATTTCCTTTCCCATGTCCTGTACCTGTCAGCTGCAGTTTAACCATTTATACACACAGTAAAACTATAGTCTGACCTGTCTCCTTTCTGTTTCTACGACTTTCCTCATCCCCAGCCTGTCCCATGTCTCACCTCATAATATCTCAGCTTCCCTCGCAGGTTCTCCATAGTTCTCAGACTCTCCTCAAGTTCCTTTTCTTTTACTTCCAATAGTGATTTCAGCTCTTCTTTCTGCAATTTAAAAAAAAAAGAAAAAAAAAAAAAGTAATGTGCAAATAATAGTATGAAGGTCTTCTACACCCCACACATACACACACTCACTCACCATCCTACCTCACTCTCATCTGTCATCATCTGCTCCTGTAATATGAAGTCAATGTAAGTATCCCTGGTCTGACAATAGACCAGTCCCTCTCGCTGCTCTGGGGCGCGCAGACCCTAACTGGAAACCCCTCCTAGTTCCCCTCCATAGAGAGTCACAGCCCACCACCACACCCCCCATCTGGCCGAGTTATTTCCTGTCCTCGCTGCACTTGTTCATAGCTTTATTTTTCCCCTTCACTCCTGTTTCTTTATGTTAAAACTGGATTTTTAACATAAAACTTTCCACACTAAACAGAACAGTCATCACCCACCGTGACCGCACATTCACTCGGCACTAATCCATGCGCTGGTGGTGATGACTCTGATCACAGACACACACCTATACCGCTATATAAACACACACCTTAATGAGCTACAACTATTAAACGCCATCCACACACCTGCCTATAAACTTTGATGATGTACTGGGGACCGGATCAACATGGCGGTCCATCCAGATGCTTATAAACCCTACCTGGCCGAGCTGGTGCTGCAGGCCTCCCACTTTATCCAGCAGCGCTCGGTGCTCATGCTGGATCTTTCTCATCCGATCCCGCAGATCTTCATTCTCAGTTTCCAGGTCCTAAAAAAACCAAATAATAATGAAGAGGATTTGACTCGGCAGGTCCATAGCCCATCCCTAATAGTAGTCAAGTCCTGCTCATACATACCACCGACTGCTCCTTAGACTTCGAGGACGACTCTTCCTTAGAATTATACTTTGCCCATTTCTGTAAAGAAGGAGGAGGAACATATCACACATACCGCCTCAGTTAGCGGCTGCTGCGGTCATTGAAAGACTACCCAAAATCCAGAAACTGTAGGATATTTGTTGTGATATACAAGCTCCCACCCATAAGCCTGCATGGTTGCACATCATTGCTGTGAGCATGAACATGGTTTGTGGACATCCCAGGTTGGGTGGGAGTGAAAACAAAGAGCTGACATTAACAGGAGAACAATACAGTCAGTTATCTGGGATGGAAGTGGCGGGTAGAGGCGATAGCCAATACACAACAGGGAAATGTCAAACTAGCTGCACGTCACGAGAGGGGATCTGCTGACGTGCCATAATCGCTACCATACATTAAAGGGAACCTGTCAGGGAGATTTGAGACACTAAACCACCCACATGTACTTTTAGGCCAGTGATTTAGTGTCCCATATCAAATTTGTGCAGGTCAGCAAAAAACAAGAAACAAAAGAATCAACAACAAGGGGGACACAATTGTGAAGTGGAGCAAAAATTAATGGATATTTTGAACTTTTATAAAAAAAATAAACTGAAAAGTGGGGAGTGGGCAATATTATTCAGCCTCTTAAAATACTACTATGCAGCGCCACCTTTTGCTGCAATTACAGCGGTCGTTTGGGGTATCAGGTCTCGATCAGTTTTGCACATGGAGAGAAAGTCTTGCCGATTCTTCCTTGGAGAACATCTGGAGCTCAGGGAGGTTGGATGAAGAACAGCAGTTTCCAGGTCTTCCAGAATGGTCCTGAATTTGGATCCATCTTCCCATCAATTTTAACCATCTTC
This sequence comes from Engystomops pustulosus, assembly GCF_040894005.1. Classification (NCBI taxonomy): domain Eukaryota; kingdom Metazoa; phylum Chordata; class Amphibia; order Anura; family Leptodactylidae; genus Engystomops; species Engystomops pustulosus. The sequence goes on from NC_092414.1 coordinate 178,878,547, forward strand.
CCTGGCTCTGCTGACGTTGTTTTAAACGCACGTGTTAAACGCAACGTGTGACCGCACCCTCAAGACTATCACAGAGCAGGAGGATTTATTTGGAGGCCCGATTACACACAGGGGGATTATATTAATCATCATTCATTTAGGACAACATTGGATCATTCAGAGATCAGAGACTGAACTTCTGGAGCGAGTTTGCTGCACTGAAAGTAAAGGAGACGAATAATATTGCACTCCGACTTTTCAGTTTATGATTTTTTTTACCAAAGTTTAAAATATCCAATAAATTTTGTTTCACAATTTTGTGTTCTTATTCTTAGGATCATTTGTGGTCCAGGCATCTTTACCCCATTGAACATATAGTGGAGCATAACCTTATGATATGTCATGATTTTATTACATGGAAATACTTCTGAGGAACACAGAGCATCATAATGGGAGTCCAAAACAAGATTAGGAATACACTTACTGAGCGCAGTGACACCATACTCCTCATAGGCTCTACCGCTGTGGAAAGATACAGAAACTGTCATCAACACATCCCTTGTTTAACGTATTACAAATCGCCATAAAGAAAGATGGTCACCTCGTGGCGAGTTCTCAACTGCGGTCCTGATGAGGGACAAGACCTCAAGGTTATCCCCAATTCTGCTATAATATGTACAGTCATGTCCCAGGGTGTCGACTAGAGTCACATCAGCCCCTGCCCTGAGCAAGACTTCCACAGCTTCTCGGCATCCGTACTCACAGCCCAGCATAAGCGGGGTCCTAAGGAATACACAGCTTATTATTACATAAATCTATACACATATATAATATTCTGAACATCAGCACCATTACATACTTATTCTGCTTGTCCCGAGAATTGAGATCTGCTCCCTTCTCTATCAGAAGTTGGCAGATAGCGGGGCGACACATTTGTGTGGCCAGTGCCAGTGGGGTCCTTCCATCCTATAGTACAGAAGAACAACCAATGTATACTCCACATGCAAAAACATACAACAATGAATAAATGTGGTGGAAAGTTTAGTGGATAAAATTATTCTCACCAAGTCTTTGGAATTTACTAAGGCCCCGTGATCGCACAAAAGCTGCACGCTGGAACAGCAATCGGACATGGCTGCACAGACACAAAAAACATCGGACATGGATTCAGACGTTTAGGAAGAAGGATGGAAGAAGCCAATCAGATACTTCATGAACCTCTTACCTGCATCGTGCAGCGCCGTCCTGCCTTGTAAATCCACATTTTCGGTTGGACAGTTAAACTGGGGGGGAAAGGTAATAAAATACATGATTAACATTAACAGATACACAAATCTCTTTCTCTGGTCCAGAAGATATTAGAAGGGTGTTCTACGGGTTTTCTTTTGAAGGAAACCTACCATGAGGAATCTACCATGAGAAGAAGGTCTGATGGTAGATTCCTCCTGCTGCCTCTGCCCTAATCTCTAATTTAATAATTCTGGAACCTAACTTGTTAAAAACGTACATTTTAGTAATGTGTACATTAACTGCATAGGCTCCTGGGGCGTGGAGTAGCCTTCCCTCCCAGTGCCGGGCCAGGCTAGTACACGCCCCAGCAGCCTCTGCAGTTACTTTACATATTACTAAAATACAAGTCTTTAATAAGTTACATTACAAGTAAGGTTCCAGGATGATTAAATGACAGATTAGGGCAGAGACAGGGAGGAGGCATCTATTATCAGATCTTCTTCTCATGGTATATTCCTCATGGTAGGTTTCCTTGAAGATTTTGAAATCATTGTCTGATCACAAAATGTGTCTAGTAGATAAACATCTGACATGAGAACCTGACTTGTTCCTTCCACATACACAGGAATACCTAGAGGTGTACAGATTTCTCCAGAGTAATTAAAAAAAAAAAAATCCATTATAAAATGTTCATTAGGGAGTTTCCTATGATAATTGTTCCATTACTGCGCTGCATTGCTAAAGGCATCTTTTAACCTTTGTTTCTCCTTTTATAATGAGGTAGAGAGGACCAGGGGTGAAATATTTAAGGAGTCTTTATTTTTATCATTGGGGGAAAATACTGCTGGCCGAGTTTCAGAGCAAACATCGGCAAATCCGCTGTTACGTCCATAAGCAATCGGTGGTATGTGATCTACATTGCACAGTCCTGCATTCTTCACATAGCTGTATTATAATTCCTTACTAATCAGATCCCACAGACATAGAGACACCTAAGTAATCCATTTAGTACTTGGCCACCTACCTGTAGAAGCTTCTGCAGACACAGGGAGTGTCCATACTTTGCTGACAGATGCAGTGCATTTCGACCTGACAAGAAAAACAAACAAAAAAATAATAATAATAAATTGCTGTAGACAATCACTCAAGTTGTAGCGTGCTGAGATTTCTATTTCCACATAGAAGGGTGGGGACATTACATAAAAGAGTAAATCTCAGCTGGTCTGGATGACAATCTGATGTGTATTTGACATTGTCCAAAAAAAAAAAAAAAAAAAAAAACCGAAAAGGATCAGACATGTTGAATTTTGGTTTGGATACATTTCAAAAAACAACAGTGACTTGTCTGTGTTACTCACTCCTCAGAGCTTGGCCCCACCTTTGTGCTCCAGTACAGCTCCACCTCCTGCTTCTTCTCAGAGTTCACCGCCTAGTCTGCCTGACATCAGTGGGGGAGGGAGGAGCTATACAGGAGCACAAACATGGAGACAGCCTGCAGCTCAGACAAGTCACATGTTGTTTTTTAAAATGCATGCAAAGCCCAACCCCTGGGACTACCCCAGTATTTTGTCAGGGTGAAAGACTAAGTTATAACATACAATTATATTATAATGGAAATGCTTAGAAAAGGCAGAGAGGCATGTTTGCACTTCATGTGTCATGGGCTTTTACAATCTGGGAGGTCTGGAAATGGCATCCTGGCTTCGTCCTTTAAAAGAAAAGCATACTCTAGAAAGATGTGTGCGCAACAGAAACAAAATGGCAAGATTTCTGCTGAAGCTGCCACCCAGCAATGCAAAGCTCAGAGAGTCCAACTTATTTTACAAACCTACTGCTTCACACTCACTGGTGCTGGTGCAAAGGAGGGGGTAGATACTTTATTATTAATAGTCAAAACAGAATTAACATACCAGCAGCATCTGGGGCTGTGAGATCAACCCCATGTAAGAGGATGGTGTTAAGACATTCCAGGTGACCCTTCGATGCAACAACGTGAAATCTGGATTAAAAAGAAAAAAAAATGTCAATGTACGATACAAAAAAAAAAAAAAAATAAAAATATTATATATATATATATATATATATATATATATATATATATATATATATGGGAATGGACGCTTCCTGCAAGCTTTTAAAAATAATCCTATACATCTATACCTAATCATGTCCTGGTTTATGGGCTTGTCCACTGGTCATAACTCTACAATGCGTCATAGTCAAATATTGGGCCTCTCCATTCCCCCTCAGACTGGCTGCCATTTATACTACCGTAATTTGGTAATGTGACCTAATACTTGCCGCTATAATATTACACTACATTATGTACTAAATAATTGTTTGCACAAATATTTATGCTCCAAAGTAGACACTTTGGTTTTGTATGAATATGGATTCATTTATGCATTAGCATTGTGGAGCTATATGGTTATACTCCGAGAGAACTTTGTATCACGGTGTCCAGTTTTTCTGGCCTTAAAGAGAACCAGTCATGCAAAATAACCCCCCTAAACTAAATAGATTTTCATAAACGGCCATTAGAGAGCATTGCCTCTATCCCTTCATTGTCCCTCTACATGCCTGTAAACTTAAGCAATGAGGTTCTAAAGTGGTATGCAAATGACCTGTTAAATGTCCAATGAGTCATTAGCATATTCAAGCGGTGCAGCCTATTCATGAGTGGGAGGTACAGCTACACCCCCAGTGCTTGAGTGACAGCTGCTCCATGTGCTTGCTGGTGGCCACGCCTCCTGCAGCCTGTGTGTGCAAGTGTGCGTGCGTGCATGTGTGCGTGCGTGCGTGTGTGTGTTAAGCTAGCCATACACTTTACATCTCAGCCAACTCCCCCTATACACATCCAGCAGAGGGTGTAGTAAATGGGGGAACATGGTCGGATTATATCAGATATCCATGATGGCCTCATGTGCTATCCTGGTCATCTAACCTGTTGATATTAGAGACAAATCAATTGTACAATGTATGTGCAGCTACAGTCGACTCCCATTGTCCTCGGGTGAGCATCATGTATGTTTTACTAGGGAGAGGTGCTTTATAAATGGCCAAGACATTCATGCTAGCAAACACACGCCAAGATCAGATCCTACAAAATATTCTGTGATACAATTCGCTCCCTAGTCATGGTAGTTACATGTGAATTAGTAAAGAGTGAATGCAGGGCAATGTGGCGCTTCTTTTGTAATCTCTTAAATTACATGTTTTTACCCCCACAAAAAAAAAAATCCACCGAGACACAAAAAAAAAAAAAAATCAGGGCAGAACCAATTCAAAATGCTGGAGGGTAAAACTTACGCAGAGCGTCCTTCTAGGTCCAACTTGGTGGGACTGACCCCTTTCTTGGCAAGAGTGGCCGAGATCTTCTCTACATCCCCCCTCTCCGCCGATCTCATCAACCGCTCGTCATATTTATTCCAGTCAGTGGTTTGCTAGGAAAGAAGATAGAATAGGATTGTTATATGGCATAGAATCATTTTCTGAGAAATGAAAACAAAGCAATCACCAGATTTAATTACATGAAGATTTGGGCATTGGCATAGCCAATTTCACTGAAGGGGATGTCTCATCACACAGAAAGCAGAGATCCTCATATATAGAGGTTGCCAACAGGTTGGTTATTTCCCTCACAGCAGGTTAAGCAAAGGAACTAATTTTCACTAAAGACAGAAGCCCATTACAGCTGGATTGCAAACTACTTACTTACCTGAGAGAATCCTGTTCTGAGACCCAGGTTTGTTTTGATTTGCTTCATTTAAAAAAAAAAAAACAAGAAAAAAAACATGTGACTTGTCTGTGCTGCTCACTCACTCCTCTGATCTCAGACCCCACCTTTGTGCTCCTGCACAACTCCTCCCTACCCTACTGATGTCATCTCACCACACTGTGAGCTTTGTCCCAGTTTGAGTTAAACAGCAGGAAGGCATTAATGTACAGGAGCACAAAGGTGGAGGCTGAGAACTGAGGAAGGAGTAGTGAGTGAGCAGCACAGAGAAGTTATGTGTATCTTTTTTAAACCAATATTGGGAGAAAAAAAAAAAACTGGATTGCACATCTACACAATGATCTATTGCCGCTAGGCTACATTTACAAAACAAAACTTGAGGTTCTTATTTACATTTTGATCAAATTGCATGAGCCCACTAACCATTTCATGTGCTGGATGTGCGGTCCAGATTTTTTTTTCCGCTCCCAAGGTTTTTTTGGTTTTTTTTTAATGCAGTCAAACCAAAGCAAACCTGGGACTCAGAACAGGATTCTGTCAATTGCAAGGTAATGTAAAACACAATTATATTGTAATGCAACTGCACAGAAAAGGCTGTAATGGGCTTCTGCAACCCGTCTTTAGTGAAAAGGAGGTCTCTGGTGACAGGTTCGCTTTATGTCCATCAAATGCTAGTTATACACAATATATTCTTGACATGACCAAACAATTATTTTATGCGTATGGACAACATACTGAACACAAACCCCGATGACGAGTTTTGAGAAATGTGGAAGTTTTCCTGTCCTTCTCAGTAGTAGAAATTCCAATTCCTCACTTTCTGTTCGGTATTGGCTTAATCAACATTTCCAAATATAAACACATGCACACTTGGCGATGCGAAAGTAATAATTACAATAGTAATAATCACAATAGTAATAATCTTTATTTATATAGCGCCATCATATTCCGTAGCCCAAGTATATGGGAACTTTATAGCCAATAGTAAAAGTGTTTGACCATCAAATACTGAAAGTCTATCCATATTTTCAGGTCAAATTTATTAATGGCCGCTCCATGTAGTCATAGGTGAACAATGTGGCAAGGAATCAATGATTCAGTTTTTTTTTAAGTGTTTCCCCCCATGATATCAGAGAAGATGAAGGTTCATGGAGTCACGAGAATGTGATGTGACTTGCTCAAACATCTTCTGTATATATTAGTCCCAGTATATTGGCAGCTGATCTATTGCCTCACATCACTGTGGAAACGCTGGCAACCTACACAATGTCAACACTTGTTTATCATCACACCCAGAACACGATTGTAGTGGGGAAACAAATGTAGAAATATATGTCAGAAGCTGGATACCCTTCCAATATAGATTGTACGGTAGTCATCCGAAAAATATAAAACCTTCTAGTATTCACCCAAAATCTGGGTCTATCTGTACTTCGGAGTCCGGTGGGTAGTCTACCTTATATGAGCACAGAGTCAGCTGTCAATTACCGAGTAAGACCGCCCCCTGGACCCCTAACCATAGAAATGGGATTTTAGGCAACAATATAATGAAACATTGAATATCAGTTTACTGTATTATCATTTTAAGAATGAGATGGAAGTCTGAATCATAAATATATTAACTCAAGACATTGACTTTGTATACACAAAAATTGTACTATCATCTTATGCTCAGGATGAGCCTGGGGGTCTGTCGCGAGATGGCAAATAACAATATAAAATGACAAGTAAATGAGGTATTAGTGGACTACCAGGCTGGTTCTGTTCAATATGTCTGCTTAGCTTCACAGGTGTAACACCTCCTTGTAGGGTGGGTGCACCCTGAGGTGCTGCACCATAAAGTAATAAAACAGAACAAAGTGGGACACCAACAGTATATTATATACACTCAAGTAGAGACCAGTACAGATAACGCAAGACGTCACTCAATGTCTCAGTACACATAAAAGACAATAATTCCCAAGTTGCTAAGTGCCCCAAGACAGGTAGGACTTTCCTCAGTACGAGACAGGTGTCTCAGGTGGCCTCTTACATCAGTTCAGGACACAAGACTCACCTTGTGCTTGGAAGAACAGGTAAACCAGGGTGTCATCCTGGTCCTCCCAAGTTTCACAGGGATTGCGGGAAGCCCTTAGTGGTGCACCACACCTTCAGCACGTGTCCAGGTCCAGCACCCATCTGCCCGGAGGACAGGTGCCCCCGTCCTGCCCAGAGACAGGGGAGCACAAGCCATCATATCCCAGCCATTCCTCTCCCGCTTCCTCGGCTTTGTGGGACTTGGAAGCCCTTTGTGATGTTTGGTCCCCTCCTCCTGAGCAGTGCCCCTCGCTCTACTCCTCACACCAATAGTGGAGTCTCCTAAATGACTCCTCTTGTAAACACGGCTTCTCTGGCCTTTGTCCCAGGGGGAGGGCTGCTCTATTTTTTGCCTTGGAGGAGGTTAACAGCTGAGATAGTGAGGAGGATCTGTACACACATGCCCTGCATTCCCATGCACTGAGCCATCCGGCCGGCCTCATAACTCAGGGCAGGGAGCATTACAATAACAATTACAGCTCTGACACCGGCCTTTGTAATTCATTGGCTAAAGCTCCCTGTCACCGACTGAAATAATGACAGCTCTCCTACTTCCTCCAACATCAGAGGACGAAAATTACACTTCTTGAAAACATGAACATTGAATCTCCCTAAAATGGCTGCTGGTGTTATGAAGTTCATAGAAGTCCTGGATGCATCAGTGAATTTCTCAGAAAGTCATTTAAAAAGGAAAGGTTTCCCTCAAAAATAGACAATTTTGCCCAGTTTGATGTTTTTAGAGAATAATTTTAGAGGATGGTGATACCGATGTGCTATGCACCTATACTTATTCATCATAATTACAGTTAAAATACGATCTGCATTTATTTGTACTAATAAAAGGCAGATCTAGGGGGGCAGGACCCCAAGGCACCCACTATATACCACTTAAAGAAATGTAGGCACTTATTCTGGATGACAAAACTAGGTCATAGGTAGAGCAAAAACATTCAGGCCCCATGAGACTATGCGGAAATGGACGCTTCATTTTCCACCAGGTGAAGATCAATTCATGATGCATGAGGCACTAGGCGGCAAGCCTAAGAAAAAGGTTCAAGAGGCGACATCTGGATCAGTCGCTTAGATCCATCACGACATCATGGCTCGTGCTGTAAACGGATGCCAGACGTCAATGTGAACGCAGCCTCAATTCTTACCACAGAATCAAATCTCCATGGCCGGAGGTCATCAATGTCCAGTGCTTCACACACACGATATCAATGTAATATATCAGAGGAAGTCTGCAAAGGAAAATCTCCCCCGACATTACAGCTTTATCGCTCAGAGAGCCGGAAACTGCTATACATTCATTTCCCAAACTCCTTTGTTAAAAAAATCCTCCTCCACATTTCTTGAGTTTCCGCTGAATTCATAGCGATGTCTCGAGATCTGTTGCCACCAATACACCCATCATTAGATTGTGGAGTGGACTTCGGTTGTGTACTGGTTAAGGAATCCATTTCAGTACTCATTGAGTAGGTCAGACTATACATAGTGATGCAATATTACAGAACTTAAAGGGGTTGTCCACTTTCACGTTTTATGAAAGCTTTTGTGCACTTCCCATCGATATAAATGTCCATGGTCACAGGTGCACGGCTCATTACATCACACAGCTCCGATTACTCTGATACTAACGAGCTGTGCACCAGTAATAATTATAAAATAATTATTATTATTTATATAGCGCCTACAGATCACACAGCGCTGCACAGAGCTTGCCAAATTGGTGCGACTGTGGAAAGATTTCTAACCACTGGAAGTAGACATAAAAGCTTAATTTAACATGCAGGCCCCATAAGTATGAACACTGTTTTTCTCCATGTGCTACCCAGATAGCAGATGGGCACATTCATTTCTATGTGCTCATACTTGTAGCTTTGGTTTCCCTGGACCTTGTGTGTGACCCGACTACTCAGGGTGCAGGACTCGGGTCCTCTTCTTGCCCCAGTTTACAGTTCGGGGAGTTTTCTATTTGTATTACCTCATACATTGACACACGGGCCACAAACCAGTAAGCACAAATCCATCGCTTGTGGACCGAAAACTTACTTGTTTTCATACAGTAGTTTGTGAAAAGTATGAATGGACCCAGAATGTTCTATAAGGTTTTCTGTCTCATTTCTATATTTCGTTTTTCTGTCCAACAAATCCTTCTTACACATACGCCCCAGGGAGAAGCACTCGGGCATCGCACTAGTCTTGGCACAGACACCAGAGTCCCTTTCAGGGGGCACCGAAAGAAATGAAAGGATCCGGTGACAGGAAAGAGATGAGCTGCGAATACCAAGTATATAATGTACATGAATATTAATGGTTTTCTTCCATCACTTCACCTTTGTGTCACTAAAATATTATCTCCATTCAGCAAGCGTGAGAAAGATGAGAGCTGTGGGCTGCCGTCTGGCTGGGAGATCAGCCGGCCACTGCTGAATGGACATTGTACTGCAGGGGAAGCGGACAAGGGAATAGAGACGTACCAGAGGACGAGGCGGCCAATCACCCTCCCCTCCTCCCGAAAACTCTGCCGGGGAACAATAGCTCATTACATGGTCCGATAAAAAGAAAAAAAAAAATCAGATTAAAGAGTCAGGAAACCACAGCGCCATTTCCCAGGGCCCCAGAAAGGTCTGTTCTATACAGAAAGGAGGATAGCAAGAGACTGATCATGGAAACATTTTTTAGGTTGTGGAAAATATTTTGAAGCAACAGAACAACTTGATAGAAGATAAACTTACAGGTTGTCCATGACTGTTTGGGGGTTGTGTGCATCTACTATATGGCTATTACAGATACAGACGGCAGAGAGCCGAACGTGCAACTGCGGCCCTTTTGTATCCATCAGTGAGGACACACAATGGGAGGGAAGCCATGTAGTTTGGGTGAAAAAGCAAGGAAGCTGCACCAAACAGACCGAAGATAATAGGGGAGAGAACTTTATTGTATTCCAGGATTGTAGCAAGACTTGGAGCACTCTGCACTGGTATGTGATCTCTACAACTGTACTGCTGCAAAGCTGCTTCCCCTGAGTATCTGCTACAATAGAGAGAAGAGATACTGTTGCGTTCAGTGAAAAGATCTCAAACACCACTGCACCTCAGTGCTCCAAGTCCAGCTACAATACTGGAATATGAATGCATTTCTCAAAGTACTGCTGCTAACAAAACACACACAAATATTATATAAAAAGGAACAGGACTTGGCTACCCTATTATCTAATCAGCTCATTAAATGGGTAAGAGACTATTAAGATGGGGAGGGAAGAAAAATTCTTAAAAACCGAGATAAACTTGGCCTGAAGATGACCAACGCCTTCAGTGGACAAGTTTACAGTTCTGTCGCTTCATGCGGTTTCTGTTATGACAGGATGTTAGGTGTGAACAGAACCATAAGTTAGTGGGGAAGATTCTACATGTATATTTTATTAGCCAACATCACAGAACATAGATAGTAAGGTGAAGAAAGGAGATACAATTACTAGAATTATTAAGTTGCATTTTAACTAGTATGTTCAAGTCTTCAACAAAGACAGGACAAAGACAGGACAGGAGGAGCAATCAGTGCGGGTGCCTGCCAGGCAGCGGGCATGGTGCCCAGCATGTAACAGACTTTATGGGCAACTCCACCCAGTGCGAACAACTCCACAATTGTTTTGTTATTTTACAGAAAACCATATCCAGCGAAACCTTTCCATGAGATCCTCTCCATGAGAAGACCACCTCCTTATCCAGACTAGACTACTTTGAGAAGACCAGTTTTCAGTATAGACGGTCCCCGGGTTACGTAGGGTTAAGATAGGGTCCATAGGTTTGTTCTTAAGTTGAATTTGTATGCAAGTCGGAACTGTACATTTTATAAATGTAGTTCCAAACAAAAAAAAAATAAAATTTTGCCCCAGTGACAACCCGATTTTCACAATTGTAGCTGAAATGGGACCAAAGATAATCAATAAAGCTTCATTACAGACACCTTACAGCTGATCACTGCAGTCTGGGACTATAGTAAAGCATTCAGAAATAATAATATAATAATAATTCTTTATTTATATAGCGCACACAGATTACGCAGCGCTGCACAGTGCATGTCAAATTGGTCCCTGTCCCCATGGGGCTCACAATCTAAACAACCTAACAGTATGTTTTGAAGTGTGGGAGGAAACCGGAGTACCCGGAGGAAACCCACGCAAACACGGAGAGAACATACAAACTCTTTGCAGATGTTGACCTGAATGGGATTCGAACCCAGGACCCCAGCGCTGCAAGGCAGAAGTAATACTCACTCAGCAGCTTCACCAGAGGTCACAGTGGGCAGAGGGGTCCATCTGTAACTAGGGGTAGTCTGTAAGTTGGGTGTACTTAAGTAGGGGACCGCCTGTACAAGTTTGGATGTCTATTTTTTGGACCCCCATTCTTGTATTTAAGTTATCGGGGGCCAATCTATACTTTGTTGATTGTTATTAGTAGAACAATCATCAGATTGATGCTCTCAAACGTCAATATTTTCTCAAAGTATTAAAAACCTCTGTGGATCTCCGATGACTGCCATAAAGCAGGGCGATCTTTAAAAAGATGGCATTATAAATAAAAGGGCCGCCCATCATCAACACATCGGAGTGACAGCCAGGCCAGGCCTGATTTATAGCAGACAGTCTACAAGTGCTGCGGATTCCTATCCAGCGTCAGCAAACCGTCCGTCTGAGCACAGACTGTAAATATATTATTTCTTCTGACCCTCAAGGCTCCTAATAAACTTCAAGAGCGCAAAGAGGTATAAAAAGACGCGCAGTATTTAAAGGTCCCACAAGGTGACACATTGGAGAGCATTACCAGGGACACCCAGCAAGAATGTCCCAGGAATCTGCCCTCGCTGGAAAGCCTTTTCTGGTCCTCTGACCTCTCCTGTATCCAACCAGTACCAGACTATCTAAACCTGTCTGTGCGCTCCAGGCCGGTGGTCTGCTGGGTGAGCAGCATGCCGAGGTCGTAAAGTGATATTCAATACTCAGTCACGAGCAGCAGACACTTTTTTGTGGATTTGGATTTGCAACTATAGTGTTGGCAAAGATCTGAACTTAAAAAAAAAAAAAAGTGTATAAAAATAAAAATACAAGTCTGTCCGAACACAACATAAGATCATATTTATAAAAAGCAGCAGGTAACATAAAGGTTCATACACACAGGGTTATTACAGCACATTAATACCAGCACTAGAAGTCAAAAGCAGGAGATAAACCATTGGAGCACCACGAGGTACATAGTGCCGTCCATTGGCTTCATCATAATTATGCAGGAGATAAACCACCAGCTTATCTCTTTCGAACTAACGAGAACACATGCATGCTCAGCCAATAGAAATGATGTGTCCTCCTCCCGTCTGTTATCCAGCAAACACCAGATACCAAGCTCCCGGCTTGGACTTTATATATAAGATGGCGGCTGATGGTTGGTTCAAGCAGAATTTTTATTAAAATTATTTTGCTCTGTCCCCTTATAAAGACTGGCTGGGCCATTCTACAAGCTCTTATACCTCCTGTGTCACCCCTCATCCTCAGACTGTAAGCTCTTGCGTCACCCCCTCATCCTCATAGACTGTAAGCTCTTGCGTCACCCCCTCATCCTCATAGACCAGTGATGGCGAACCTTTTAGAGATCGAGTGCCCAAACTACAACAAAGACCCGCTTATTTATTGCAAAGTGCCAACACAGAAATGTAATTTGTGATTTATACTCCCTTCTCTGTCACAGCTTTCATTGATACCAGCACCTGAGGACACCAATAAAGCTGAAAATAGTCCCAGGTAGAGCTGTCACTTTAAAATACCTCTGTGCACAGCAAGTCCTGGGCTGTCTGGGACTGCAGGAAGATACCTGGACTCATCTCTGGTGATGGCCTGAGTGCCCACAGAAAGGGCTCTGGGTGCCACCTCTGGCACCAGTGCCATAGGTTAGCCATCACTGTCATAGACTGTAAGCTCGTGTCACCCTCTCATCCCCATAGACTGTAAGCTCGTGTCACCCCCTCATCCTCATAGACTGTAAGCTCTTGAGTCCCCCCTCGTTCTCAGACTGTAAGCTCTTGTGTCACCCCCTCATCCTCAGACTGTAAGGTCTTGTCTCACCCCCTCAGCCTCATAGACTGTAAGCTCTTGTGTCATCCCATCATCCTCATAGACTGTAAGCTCTTGTGTCACCCCCTCATCCTCATAGACTGTAAGCTCTTGTGTCATCCCATCATCCTCATAGACTGTAAGCTCTTGTGTCATCCCATCATCCTCATAGACTGTAAGCTCTTGTGTCACCCCCTCATCCTCAGACTGTAAGCTCTTGTGTCATCCCATCATCCTCATAGACTGTAAGCTCTTGTGTCACCCCCTCATCCTCAGACTGTAAGCTCTTGTGTCACCCCCTCATCCTCAGACTGTAAGCTCTTGTGTCACCCCCTCATCCTCATAGACTGTAAGCTCTTGTGTCATCCCATCATCCTCATAGACTGTAAGCTCTTGTGTCATCCCATCATCCTCATAGACTGTAAGCTCTTGTGTCACCCCCTCATCCTCAGACTGTAAGCTCTTGTGTCATCCCATCATCCTCATAGACTGTAAGCTCTTGTGTCACCCCCTCATCCTCAGACTGTAAGCTCTTGTGTCACCCCCTCATCCTCAGACTGTAAGCACTTGTGCACAGAGCCCTCACTCCCATTGTTGCATATGACTATTTGTACTGTGTAATGTAATATTATATTTGTATATGTCCCCTATGATTTGTAAAGTGCTACGGAATATGATAGTGCTATATAAATAAAAATTATTAATGTTGTACTAGACATTCTCTTCATCTGAAAATATGGGGAGAAATATACTTAATTCAGCTGAAAATCCTTATATACAGAACATTGTATTACAGATTGTTTTATAGTATCCTCTGCTCCTGTGCAGATGTGGATTTTCAAGTTAAATGCCTTAAAATTAAAAATACCAAGCACCTATGACTGTTTTATTAATACAGTGTTAATATAGTTTTAGGTTGTGCCTTAACTGCACTATTGAATTCATCCAAACTGCAGACTGGGAGAAGAAGAAAATGTCCTTATATGAGGTTTTCCTATTACTATTCTGATGCCATAGGTCACAGGTTACATTCTGTAAATTGAAATAAACAATAACAAAAAAAAATCATGTTCTCTAAGGTGGGACAACGAACTAAATGGTAAATGTTGCCGTCTGTGTACAACTCGCTATAAAACCTAGCAAAGTCTTAGCAGATCCAGAAACACCCAGACAGTGATGATATCCTTATATATACAGTAAGCTCATAAAAGCATCAGCTGGTCCTTATTGTGGAGGGAGGCGGAAGAAGAACAATACGAGCATTCCACAGCGACTAGGTTATGGCTTCCGCCTCACTCATCACTCCACCCTATAGTATAGCTTCCTACCAAGAATTCAAAAATGGAACAAAAAAGTTAAATATTGAATGTACCTGCTGAAGTCTTCTTCCAATGGGTCGTTATAGAAAGTTAAAATCGAACAGATATATTGGACAGATACAATAGGATCCACATGAATCCTGATCACTATAATTGGGGGTCAGGTTTCCACTTTAGCGTTCATCCTTTAACCTAAACAAATAGTTCCCCCCAAAACTTTGTATTAAAAGTACAGAAACTCTAGGTGTAGGTTGTGTTCACATTGTTGTCAATGTATTCACTTTACACAACAGGATGAAATGGGTTCCCTTATAACAGTGGTGGCAAACCTATGGCACTGGTGCCAGAGATGGCACTCGGAGGCCTCTCTGTGGGCACACAGGCTGTCTCCCTGGCACAGAGTTTGCCAGACATGGCATCTCCCTGCAGTCTCAGGCAGTCCAAGTAGTGCCCTGATATTTTAAAGTGACCCATCCTGTGCTGCTTTGTCCTGTCCAAAGAGTTAAAAGGTGTGGACAGGGTCGGATTGGAGCTCAAAGATTCTGGTAGCAATAAGTTTGTTACTGCCTAAATTGCCGTGTTGGCACTTTGGGAAAAGCTAGTGTTTTTTGGGTCTCATTTTGGGCACTCAATCTCTAAAAGGTTTGCCATCACTGCCTTATAAGCTATAGCAGTGATGGCTAACCTATGGCACTGGTGCCAGAGGTGGCACTCAGAGCCCTCTCTGTGGGCACTCAGGCCATCACCAGAGATGACTCCTGGTATCTTCCTGCAGTCCCAGACAGCCCAGGACTTGCTGTGCACAGAGCTATTTTAAAGTGACAGCTCTACCTGGGGCTATTTTCTGCTTTATTGGTGTCCTCAGGGTGCTGGTATCAATGAAAACTGTGACAGAGAAGGGAGTATAAATCACAAATTACATTTCTGTGTTGGCACTTTGCGATAAATAAGTGGGTCTTTGTTGAAGTTTGAGCACTCAGTCTCTAAAAGGTTTGCCATCACTGAGCTATAGTATAGCTATACGATATTACAATACACACAATCCTGTCATGCATTGCCACCTAGTGGTCACCTAGTAAAACAACCATCTACCGATGAGAACGCCGTACCACCGTAAAATGAAGTACGTATACAGGACTGGTAGCGCTTCCAGAATCAGAAATGGCTTTCATAAATGGGGTTTTTAAAAACGACTTCTCCTGTCCATGTCTGTTGTAGGAAATCATTTTGGACAATCTTTCCTTTAAAAAAATTTTTTTAAAAACCCTCGACTTATTATTTCATAGAAATAAAAATTCAATAAAAACAGTCAGACAAGGAGATGTGTCAGGACCTCTAGAATAGTAATTTTAACTGAAATTCAAAGATCATAACTTTCCTTTCTAAGAGGTGAAAGGTTTATGGCGGCTTTCACCAACTTATTTTTGTATGACAATTTGGAAGAAGAGGAATGACAGGCTTCAGCAATCCTTTCCCCTACTCTGCAGGGCTAGACACCCTATGGGGGGCTGGAATTTCCCTCCATTATTGCTCTAAAGCCAGACCAAAGTGGAAAGAGACAGCCAGCATTCCTCATAGACATCTGCACAGCCGTCTCCATAGGAGTCTAGGAAGACAGACGTAAAGACAACAAAAAAAGTGAGAGTGCCGAGCTGTCTCCACCATCTTCCACCTCCGAAATGAGCCTGGCATGGAACAACCTATTAACCTTTACACACTACCAAAATACAAAAATGTATGCTTGGTAATTCATATAATAACATGTTCTGCCTGTGTGGACCCCGAAGGTAGGTGCACATGTGGTGTAATGGCTGCAGCAATCACCAGTTTCAGGTGCATATCATACAGCGATTATACCGATCCGCCGCAAAGAGTGACCCGTCACATATGTGATGTGGATCCTTAATCAGAGACGGAAAGGTCTTTCCGCTACAAGATTTTTGCTGTGAGGTTCGTCATAAAATCGCAACCTTTCAGACAAAAAAAAAAAAAAAGCTTTTGCACCAGTTTCTTGTTGGCCCTTTTTGTATATTATTTTTACTGTGCACTCAAAATGCCACCTCCCCTTTAATTTTTTGGGTTCATGCAATTACGGGGATACCAAATTTATATATCTTTTTATTTTATTTAAAATTAAAACCTTTTCTAGGAAAAAAAAAAAAAAAAAGTCTTAGAATTCTAAGAATTCTTAGTTTTGCCATATTATGATGCTTATAACTTATTTCCCAACTTTGGCATATGGAGCTTAGGAAGGTTATTTTTTGCACGACGTGATTACGCTTACATTCATACCATTTGCGGTACGGTACGACCCTTGGAATTTTAGGAAGTTGCAAAATGACCAAAAAGTAGCGTTTTGGACATTTGGTGCCATTTTCCGTTATATGTTACACCGCCAGGGAATAACCATTATTAAATATAAATAGATGATATGTAAAGAGTTTACACTGGTGATCAGTGTGGATCACAACGTGTGGATAGGGGGTAACAATCAGTACGGTGGCTCAGTGGTTAGCACTACAGCCTTGCAGCCCTGGGGACCAGGGTTCAAGTCCCAGGGTCAACATTTGCAGAGAAATTATTATTATTATTATTATTGTTCAGCCTGTGAGCCTTCTCCATACACCCCTTTCTTGACCAAACATAGCATTACGTTGGTTTGTGTCAAGGGGTTAAGCTGTAAAAACAGAGGGGAAAAAAAAAAAACCACTATGTGATAAATCTCTACAATATTAGGACCGGCAAAATATACAGGTTGGTACATCCTGAAAAAGAAAGCACAGGTGAACTGATCAGTGTAAACAGACCGGGAGGCCCATGGAAGACAACAGTGGTAGATGATCACACAATTATTTCCATGGAGAAGAAAAACCCTTTCGCAACAAACAAGTGGCCAGCACTCTCTAGGATGAAAACCAAGTTATCCATGTCCAAATCTACCACAAAAGAGAATACTGCACGACAGAGGGGTCACTGCACGGTGCGGACCACTCCTATGCCGCAAGATCGGAGGCTAGATCGGACCTTGCTAACAAAAAAAATCTTAAAAAAGCCTGACGAAGAGTTCTGACGACCATTCTCTACTAGAATGATGGAAATAGTAAAAGTATGGTGAAGGTGTGGTAGAGCTCATGATCCAGACCATAGCACATCATGTATGATATACGGCGGAGGTAGTGTGATGGATTGGGCACGGCTGCCAATGGCGCTGGGTCACTGGTGCTTGCTGATGATGTAAAACAAGACAGAAGCAGCCGGATGAATTCCATAGTATTCAGAGACCTAAAAGGGGGAGAAGTGCCCCCCCCCCAACCCTCGCAGATACAAGTTCTAATGTTTCTGGAGCTTGTGCCATTGTCCCAGGAGCACCAGACTTTCCATGCAGCGGGTAGAGAGCAAGTAGTTCACTTAGACCATTTTTCTTTTGGTCTAGCCACCAACACTTTAGAGCAGCTGGAAAATGTTGTATCGATTCACTATCTGAGTTTTTTTTTATTCAAACATTTTTATTAGTTTTACAGAATTTTCAAACCATAAACAAAATATTAGCAGTGACAAGCATACATTTATGTTCAATTTGCATCACATCCATTGATACCTTTAACATATCAAGTACCATAAGTACTTGGAGAACAGAAGGACTCGTGCCTCACTTAGGATAGCGACCTCTCCTCGAGAGAAAGGGGTCCCATTTGTACCTGAATATATGATAAATATTATAATTTTCTTGTTTTGTCATGTCACAATTTAATGCAATAAACATAATGAACACAAAACACTTAAAGGCCCACTTCCCACCATTACGTCGTCTCCATTGACCCCCACCCCCCTGCCCCAGAGAACCCATCCTAACTTTAGGACTCCCCAATCTCTGAGGTTTTCCTGACTACCATGTATACTAGAGTATATTAGAAAGGTGTTACAAAACTTATGACTTCTTGTCTGCTGAAATGAGTCTCAAACACTTTCTACTTTGCCCCATTCTGATTGCGTCTCTTCGTGTCAATTCTATCTAGATTAAGTAATTCTTTTATTTGACCGATCAACTACTTTAGGGTAGGGAGTTGTAGATAGCAGCCAATGAGAAAAAAAATACATGTCTTCGCTGCTAATAAAATTACTGTCAGGAATCTCAAGTGCTGAGGAATCCTCCCATCCACCCCTTCCTCCTCTCCTTCTTCATCCTCCCATCCACCCCTTCCTCCTCTCCTTCTTCATCCTCCCATCCACCCCTTCCTCCTCTCCTTCTTCATCCTCCCATCCACCCCTTCCTCCTCTCCTTCTTCATCCTCCCATCCACCCCTTCCTCCTCTCCTTCTTCATCCTCCCATCCACCCCTTCCTCCTCTCCTTCTTCATCCTCCCATCCACCCCTTCCTCCTCTCCTTCTTCATCCTCCCATCCACCCCTTCCTCCTCTCCTTCTTCATCCTCCCATCCACCCCTTCCTCCTCTCCTTCTTCATCCTCCCATCCACCCCTTCCTCCTCTCCTTCTTCATCCTCCCATCCACCCCTTCCTCCTCTCCTTCTTCATCCTCCCATCCACCCCTTCCTCCTCTCCTTCTTCATCCTCCCATCCACCCCTTCCTCCTCTCCTTCTTCATCCTCCCATCCACCCCTTCCTCCTCTCCTTCTTCATCCTCCCATCCACCCCTTCCTCCTCTCCTTCTTCATCCTCCCATCCACCCCTTCCTCCTCTCCTTCTTCATCCTCCCATCCACCCCTTCCTCCTCTCCTTCTTCATCCTCCCATCCACCCCTTCCTCCTCTCCTTCTTCATCCTCCCATCCACCCCTTCCTCCTCTCCTTCTTCATCCTCCCATCCACCCCTTCCTCCTCTCCTTCTTCATCCTCCCATCCACCCCTTCCTCCTCTCCTTCTTCATCCTCCCATCCACCCCTTCCTCCTCTCCTTCTTCATCCTCCCATCCACCCCTTCCTCCTCTCCTTCTTCATCCTCCCATCCACCCCTTCCTCCTCTCCTTCTTCATCCTCCCATCCACCCCTTCCTCCTCTCCTTCTTCATCCTCCCATCCACCCCTTCCTCCTCTCCTCCTTCATCCTCCCATCCACCCCTTCCTCCTCTCCTCCTTCATCCTCCCCTCCACCCCTTCCTCCTCTCCTCCTTCATCCTCCCCTCCACCCCTTCCTCCTCTCCTCCTTCATCCTCCCCTCCACCCCTTCCTCCTCTCCTTCTTCATCCTCCCCTCCACCCCTTCCTCCTCTCCTTCTTCATCCTCCCCTCCACCCCTTCCTCCTCTCCTTCTTCATCCTCCCATCCACCCCTTCCTCCTCTCCTTCTTCATCCTCCCATCCACCCCTTCCTCCTCTCCTTCTTCATCCTCCCATCCACCCCTTCCTCCTCTCCTTCTTCATCCTCCCATCCACCCCTTCCTCCTCTCCTTCTTCATCCTCCCATCCACCCCTTCCTCCTCTCCTTCTTCATCCTCCCATCCACCCCTTCCTCCTCTCCTTCTTCATCCTCCCATCCACCCCTTCCTCCTCTCCTTCTTCATCCTCCCATCCACCCCTTCCTCCTCTCCTTCTTCATCCTCCCATCCACCCCTTCCTCCTCTCCTCCTTCATCCTCCCATCCACCCCTTCCTCCTCTCCTCCTTCATCCTCCCCTCCACCCCTTCCTCCTCTCCTCCTTCATCCTCCCCTCCACCCCTTCCTCCTCTCCTTCTTCATCCTCCCCTCCACCCCTTCCTCCTCTCCTTCTTCATCCTCCCATCCACCCCTTCCTCCTCTCCTTCTTCATCCTCCCATCCACCCCTTCCTCCTCTCCTTCTTCATCCTCCCATCCACCCCTTCCTCCTCTCCTTCTTCATCCTCCCATCCACCCCTTCCTCCTCTCCTTCTTCATCCTCCCATCCACCCCTTCCTCCTCTCCTTCTTCATCCTCCCCTACACTACCAACACGGTAAAATAGATATTCCTGAGTTTCTCCAGAGTTTTCACAACTCTGCTCGCCAATTACTTTTTAGGTCATCTTTAACCTCCATCTAAAAATCGCTGGACATGTGAACACACCCAGATCCCATGCCAAAAATCTGGGAGCCCTTCCCTGCATTTAAGGGTTTGTCGTCAATCTATTGGGATAGAAAGGGGATGGTGTTAAATTTAAGCCATATCATCATAACATCAGCCAGTGCATCAACTTAAAGTAAGTTTCCCTCCACCGTTCATTTATGACGACTTGTCGAACCATAGACCAAAATGACATTGGCAACATTCGGCATCTGATCGCCCACCCCATGAAGAGCTGCAGCGGAGCTCTACCTTATAAGTGTTGTCTCATTGTGGAATATAAAGCAGAGATGGAGTAGTACGTCAGTACTATAGAGAGGACATCTTTATCAGATAGCTCTTTCCTAATATACATTTTTTCACTGAGGTCTGGTCTGAACCCTTAAACCATTTTCCGGCTTCCCCCTCAGGTCTTTCGCATCCACTACCCCTTTTTAATACTCCTTTTTCTGTTTTAGAGTAACTATGTCGGCCAAACAAATTTTTGAGGTATGTATATACACACACACCTCAAAAATTTTACTTTTTTATTTTCTGTCCTTCAAACATATTTTTGCTTATTTTTTCCAATACTTTTGCATTGTATTTGGGACCCTACTGTACTTCTGCAGTGCTGGTAGTTTCAGCCACCTCAACGATCACGTGTAAATCGACCACTGGGATGAATGGAGGCAGCGGGCGTTTGTGAAGTTAAAATGAGTTTTAAAGTATCTGACAATAAAGAGAACACAGCAGTCAGATGAGCCGTGTGGTCTTTTGACTTCCTACCAAGCACACTGCTTGTAAAGTGGTTGTGCTGGGTATTGCAGTTCAGCTCTATTCACTTCTATGAGACTGAGTTACGCATAACAGGTAATAGTGTCACTTACCAGAGCAATGTGACACATTTGAGACAAACACCTCTCAAATTGGTCACCCATGGCAAGAATTGGTGATAGATAGAGATATACATATCTTTAACACCATACAACCGCCTTTAAGGGTAATAGCTAAGCTGACTGCCCAGTAAGAATAAAAACGTCCATTAGTGAACTGTAACATCCCTCCCATACTTATGTTACAAGTGCCCACCCCATCCTATCCCCTACATTCTGGAATCTTATCTCGTATGTTTTCCATACTGACCTCTCCCACATGTGTGATGCTGGAAACATTCTGCCTTCCTGCTGCGCTCCTTGAACCTCTTTCCAAAATACACTTACATTTTTTTTTTTTTTTTTTTAAGAAAACACACAATTTTGTTCCTTGTATTAACACTTTGCTAGGTTTGCTGTGTTCCTGGTTCATAATCTTGCCCATCTATTTGTGCTTCTTCAGGATCAGGCTGGATGCCACAAGTGGAAGCTCCACTAATTTGCTGAATGTGTGGCCAATGCAAGTCGCCAAGCTCAGCACACCAAGTAATAATAGGAGGAGTGTGAAGTTTAGTACCTTGTACATCTATTATACAAACCAAACAATAAGAGGTCTATATGGCCCACTAGAAGGGGCTGTAGTATCTACCATCTTTAAGTTATCCCCTATCCTGAGCAGCGAGACGCCCACCCATCATGAGAACAAGACCCCCAGAAACACAGGGAACATGTGTCCTATTGCTCCATTCAACAGTGTAGGAGTGTAAGAAATTGCTGAGCACAGCACTCTGGTATCTCCATTATTCTCTTTCACAGTCTTTGTCAGCATAGAATTGTGCTCAGCAATTCCTAAAACTTCCTTACTACGAGACCTGCATGTCCTGCTTCTGCAATCATTAGGGAGATCAGGTTCACTATTGTCCGGATCGCTGGTGGTCAGTTCTTGATGGTCACTGTTCAGCTTGTTATCTTCTATGCTGCAAAAAGGTGGTAACTGAAAGGGAACCTGTCATCAAGAACAGGCAGAATAAACCTTACTCACTTCACCCCCTGCCTACCTCCCATTGTGTATTTGTTAAAAAGAGCAGCGGCAGCATCTCCGCTCAAACCTGCCTCCGTAAAATCTTTCCCCAAACTTTTTCTGACTAGGCTGGCCACATCCACTGCTTTGTGGACCCCCCAAGCACCGCTGTGCTTGAAATGGTGAGGAGATCTGTAGTTTCCCCACACAGTGCTGACTGCCAAATAGCAGTCCGTCCACTCAGGCGAAAATTTGAAGAGAGTTGTGGCTTACTGGCAGCCCACAAGAAAACTTGACTCTTCCATTCTGAAGTTGACTCATCTATACTCATTTGCATATCTGAAAACCATCTGTAATTAAGGCACAGTGCCTCAGTGGCAGATCATTTTAGGCGATATGGGGAGGACTTTTAACCCTTTACTGGTATTACTGGTGTGAGGAGTAAAATTCTGGTGACAGGTCTTCTTTAAATAGTTGGCACAAACCCTTTAATTTTTATTATTTTACATTGCATTATCCTCAACAGTAGCTAATGACCACAGCATTGAAGCGGTTGAATAGATTGGTGGTTCCTCTGATCCTCACCTATAATCCAGGTGTGGGATTGTCACTACCACAGTCTGTGTAGGGCAATGTGTAAACAGAGGCGATCCCCATACAAAGCCGTCATAGAGGGGGACAGGGAGAATAGAAAAAGAGGCAGACACACGAAGCACCCTCGATACCATCCAAGCAGGTTTATCCCCAAAAAAATAAAGATTTTTTATCTGGCCTTTGAATACAAATTGATCTACAGCTAGAGGCATTTTTGTTCATTAAAGAGATCAACATGAATTATTAAATAAAATAATAAAGAATAACGAATACTGAATCTGCCTATTTGTACTCACATTCATGCATAAATCATGAAACGCTACACATCACAACATGCTGGGGGCTGAAGTTTCCACGCTGTGGTAAAGACACCTATAGACCTTGTATATACACACAGTACATTTGCACTCTCACTTATAAATGAGGGTATTCTCCAATAACAGTATTTATGGCACAAAGTAGACACTAGCACTGTCACACATACATATATCTTCAATTCGAAGTTTCAGCTGACATTTCTTATTCCCTCAGGGCTCTTTCACATTGGCGTTGGTGCCCAGCTTCAGTTGAGCATCCGTTGCGTTTTAATAATATTAACTAATTCCTTTATTGATATAGGGCACACAGATTTGGGGGACCACAAGTAAGCCGCACAAACAGCATCTAATTCATAGCCCCCATTATAATAAATAATAATAATTCCTTTATTTATATAGCGCACACAGATTACGCAGCGCTGCACAGATCTTGCCAAATCAGTCCCCAATGCGGCTCACAATCTAATCAACCTACCAGTATGTTTTGGAGTGTGGTAGGAAACCTGAGGACCTGGAGGAAACCCACACAAACTCTTTGCAGATGTTGACCCCGAGACTTGAACCCAGGTCCCCAGCGCTGCAAGGCTGTTATGCTAACCACTAAGCCACCGTGCAGTTTTGTCTCTGTTGTGTCGCCATTTTTTTCTCCCAGATGCCTCCATTTGGTCTCTGTGTCCGCAATAAAAGACCTGAAGCTTTAACATTGCTTTGAAAACATCACACCTAGTTCAGTAAAAAAAAAATAAAATAAAAAGAAACAGAGGTTTCATCAGTTTTTTTGCGGACCCATAGACTATTGCCTTCTGTGATCTATTTTTTTCACTGATGCAGAAAAGGTTTCATCATTTTCTCCACGGACAATGGATCAGTGAAAATACAAGCCAATGTGAAAACACCCATTTTAAACAATATCTTTCAGAGGCATGAAAAACGGACATGAAAAACAACGCCAATGTGAAAGAGCTTTTACTTAGACTCCATAATTGAGCTGACGAGGTTTGACGCCACAGTAAAAAAAGCTTCCTGTCCCATAACCAGTAATATTGATACATGTTATCTGTGTGACCCTTAGGAGATGATTCTTGTTGTACCAGTAGAACTGGAAATTTTTGAGGAACCATTAACATCAAGTAGTGACAACATACTAAGCGCCCATCGCCTGCGGACAGCCGCCGCCTTCCTGCTGTGCGGTCGCATTAGTCACTAATTGAACTTGTAACTACAAATCTTACTTGTCACCATATAAAGAACACATGACCTTACAGCTCTGCAATCATTGGGTCACCTACAAGTGGTACTAGGCAGATAGCGTTCCAAAATATGCAAGTCTCAAAAGTAACAATTATCTCCATGATGATTATATATCCTTCCTTTTTCAGTCAGTATGTTTGGGACACCTAAAACCCTCCATGCGGCTTATTATCTTACCTGTGTCAGTGGCCAGAGTCCACATATTCGATGTGGTAAAGGTGTCAGGGGACCAGTGACTAGAGGGTCCCTGATGCTCAAGTGCAGTGAAGTGAGAAGTTTGGACCCCGCATTCACTATGCATAGGGAACACACGCAGGTGCGGACTCAAATCACTTGCTCGCCACCTCTACTACCTGAAATCTCACGCTATCGACACCGGCAAGTTAAAAAGGTTTGGGACCACGAGCCTCATTAGCCTCAATGCATGCAAATGGTTTAGGGTCCCAAACCTACTAACAGTTTCCCTTTATTGTGTATATAGGTTCTTCAATTCACACACTTTCATAAATTTCTATGCAACTTTAAAGCCTCCTGGTATTCCAGCACTTGATTAAATGTTATATACATGCAGTTGTTGTGTCAAACCTTTTACCACTTGTTTAGTTTCCATGGCTAGATCCATCAATTTGCGAGATTTGCCGCTTGTCTGACCATCCGGCATTACGTACGGCTTGCGCGGCCGATACCGGACATCAAGTCCGCTCTTCTCTTGGTACATTGCTAAATGGAACCTCCCCAGACTGATGCACAAGACACAAATCATGAAACTACTCCCAGGTTTCTCACAATGGCCCGAACGTACGAATGTATATGATGGCAGCAGATATTTTAAAAGGGAATTTGTCAGAAGTTCTGGCCATACAAACTTGCAGACAGGGTCAGGTATTGGTCCTGAAGATCTGTGTAACCATAGCCGCAGGACTGTGAAAAGTGCATTTATGTCCAAGGAATGTAGCTGGACTTTGAGCACTCTGGTGCACAATATCTCTTGCCCCTCTACTCTGAGTAAGAGCAGTTTCTCTTTAAATACTATAACAAAGGGGAGGATTTGTGCCGTGTTTAGTGAAGAGATCTCACACACAAGTGCACTGTAGTGCTCAGAGACCAGCTTGAACATAAATGCATTTTTCACAGTACTGCTGCTACTAAGAGCAGAGACAAAGGTATGGTCACACAGATCTCAGGGCCAATACTCAACACTGTCTACAGCTTGGAATGGTCAAAATGACTTGTAGACTCTGGGTCCAAAGGGAAAGGTCATCAACAGAAATCAGTAGTGTGAGACATAGTCTATGCTGGGAAGAGTAAGAAAGTTTGGCACTAGAGTAGAGAAGCCAAACTGTGTCGCATTTTAGTGCTTTTAAGCCAGGATCAGGTTTTGGCCACCATGGTAAATCAGGCTCTATACATTAATCATGGTATACATCATACATACCCAAATGTACGGTTCAGTACTTTAAATAGCAATAACAATAGCAATAACCATCCAGCAGATATGTGGCAGGAAAGTTGGCGTCTGTTCCATCTGAATAGTAAAAACATCCCAAGCCATAGGACCTTCTGCCATTTAAGGCACCGTAATAGTATATCACAAGCTCTCCCAAAATATCTTGCTATGCATTTGTAAACTATACCATGCACTTCATGTGATGTGGATGTAATGTAGCGATGAAGGTAAAGTATGTCCATGCCCACTACATACCACATAGCAATGAGTTATACCTACCAGCATCCTACACAAATCCATACGTACAGATGGTGGATGTCCGCCTTCCCTTCTACTCAAGAGACTCCTCTACTGATCTCCTATAAGTGATATAACCCGAGATTTCCCCGACTAGATTATAACACTCTAAAAATATCTTCCTCTCACTGGAGCTGAAGACAGATGATCTGGAGAGACACCACAGACATCAAGCTCTTGTTAGGAGTCTCTTAAATAATTAGAAATAGGACTTTTGTATAGGTGACCAAAAATATATCATTAAAGGGCATCTACCACCAGGTTGAGCCCCTCAGGATCATTTGCATACAGTTCTTCATCCTGGTGGTAGATGCCTTTTAACTTAAAGTGACACCATGATCAAACAATAAAGCTTTAAAAGGGATTTCCAAGATATAAAAAAGGAAGCCATGTATTTTAACCTCTGGACAACCCCTTTAAGTCTTCAGAGGCTGCAGTTCCTGTGGTCCGGTCCGGGGGTTCGGCACACATGAATGAATGTTATGTGACAGACAAACTAAGATGTCCCATGTCAGAGGGACCTGTAGTCCAGACCCATAGAGAGGTGACTGTAGAGCAGTGATGGCTAACCTATGGCACTGGTGCCAGAGGTGGCACTCGGAGCCCTTTCTGTGGGCACTCAGGCCATCACCAGAGAGGACTCCAGGTATCTTCCTGCAGTTCCAGACAGCCCAGGTCTTGCTGTGCACAGAGCTATTTTAAAGTGACAGCTCTACCTGGGACTACTTTCTGCTTTATTGGCGTCCTCAGGTGCTGGTATCAATGAAAACTGTGACAGAGAAGGGAGTATAAATCACAAATTACATTTCTGTGTTGGCACTTTGTGATAAATAAGCGGGGCTTTGTTGTAGTTTTGGCACTCAGTCTCTTAAAGGTTCGCCATCACTGCTGTAGGGGATGTTATGCTTGTTTGGAAGACCCTTCAATGCTTCTGTCATCTTCTTGACCTTACACTATGAGGCAGATTTATCAGGGCTCTGAAATAAGTGCAATTGCTGGCATATGAGCAGAAACTCTATTTCGACCCTTACGCCACAACCTCGCCAAGTGTGTGTGTGAAGAGGTGTGCCCGGCGGCAGAGTGCTATGGGGCATTCCTGCCCTGTGCACTACCTATAGCATGCGCCAAGAACTGGCCAGACCCGCAGTGACCTGCACCGACTAAATGATCATACACTGGCACATGATGCACCAGCATACGATGCCACTCCTCCCCCCATACTTATTTTTCAGACTTTTTTTTGCAAAGAAAATCAAAAATACATGAAATTACAACATTCCAAACCCTCAATACACAATAATAAAATAGATTTTTGGCAGTACCCTCTATATGTTCCGCGTTACTCTTGGATACCTGAAGTGGATTGTCCTTTCAAAATCTTTATGTGACATAACAGGATGTACATTTTCTGCGGCATCTGCACATGCCCCAAGGATATGATCCCGACAGGATTCTGCATCAGTAATTTAACCCCTGGAATGCAATCAACAGATCAACTCTCCAATACATAGTAAACATAACACCTTATAATAAAAAAAATCACAATAAAAATAAACCTGAGTATCTCATCCATGGAAACTAGAAAGCAAATGCCGGCCGAATTTAAAACCTGAAATGTGAGCTTGTACTTTCACACTGGAGGAAAGATGCAACAGCAATCCCTAATCCGAGAGATCAAGTTCTGTCTGCTGAACGCGGAATGTCCGGTTCATGATGTCACTCCGAGGAGGGAATGCCAACCCTCTCAGCAAGTGCACGCAAAGTATGGCCATGTGTCACAACAGTAACATTACCTGCAGAAAGGGCACCGCAAGCTCCATGTATTCTGCACTGGATCATGTACAAAATCTAGGGGCTCATATACGTGGCTGCATTACAGCTCCATAAAGGAGAAGCTTCAGAAATCTATCAACTCAGGGACTTCCATAAGGAAAAATAAAAAAATAATCCCCTGTAATCTGTTTAATGGCGTTCCAGTTCGCACCAACGTACAGAGCAGCAGGTGTCCTGCCACTCAATTTAATAGTATGAAAGCTTCAGAAATTGCTGAACTCAGCGCTCAATTCTCCGGATCGCTGGGGTTCTGTTCTGGTAATTAGCAGGGGTCCCAGCATTCAGACACGGCATGACATGCAAACTTAAAGGGGTATTCTCGCCTGGGCGTTCACATTCAGTTTCACTAATCTTCCATTTATAAACATTTCTTCAATTGGATGTTATTAAAAAAAATGTTCCTGTGTGAAGATAATTTCCCAGAAATGTAGTCATATAGTCCCTTAGAAACGAGATGGCTTCCTCGGTTACGACCACGTCACACTCTGGCAGCGGGGGCCAGACATGAGCTATTGAGTCCTGTCTGACCTCCTGGATTCAGCAATCATTACCACAGGACGGCTGTGGGTCATGTAGTAAATCCCGGACATTTCATATACAAAAACCTTTTGTTTCTTTGTGCAATCCCTCCAGCAGACGTGGCCGTATCCGAGGAAGCCATCTCGTTTCTAAGGGACAACATGGCTACATTTATGAGAAATTATCTTCACACAGGAACATATTTTTTAATAACATCTAATTGAAGAAATGTTTATATATGGCAGATTTATCAAACTGAATGTGAATGCCCAGACGGGAATACCCCTTTAAGCTTCTTTCACATGATAGTAGACTACACCCGGGATGGGAATCGGGTGCAGCATACATTCGCCGAGAGAGGTGGAGGGGCGAGTACTCCTCACCCCTCCCCATAGGAGCAAGTGCAACCGTTCAAACATCTAGCATACGGCCACCATATAAGTTTGTGTGAAAGGGGCCTTAGTTTGACCCCTCTAAACAAGGCAGATCCCTCTACACCTATAGAAGTCTAGTGACATAAGATAATAGTAGGTCTCTTCCGAAGCAAATAGACAACTATAAAGGTCACTGTTTCTAAGCCACTGCTTCTCATCAGCCAGCAATGGCAATCTCTATAAAGACACAAATCCCTTCCTGCCATAATGGTTTTCCTATGCACACAATAATGTTTCCTGTACAGAACGCAAGTACATTCACAGGAACAGGGGTCTGCATCTGCCCCAAGCATACAGAACTGTATAATTAAAGGGGATGACCACTTTTAGTAAACAATATTTGTGCATAATCCCTGTATCACTTCCTCACTGTATAAATCTGTACCCAGTCATGTGATGTCACACAGGTGCACGGCTCTGATTACTCTCTGATATAACGAGCTGTGCACCTGTGTGACATCTAGAAAACCATGAGTAATTGATACAGAAAGTTATTGGAAAATTGTGTAACTTTTCATTACACGTGTCCATCAAGTTCACAACTGCTCAGGCATTGCAGCAGTAAGACCCCAACAATTACAAATGTCTTTAGTGCTAAATATAATGTTATAGCATGACGATGGTTCAGTTAAAAAGTGCATGGAAGCACAATAAAGAGAGAAAAAAAAAAAAAAAAAAAAAAAGAACTTGGATGAATTTTCTCTAAGAAACACGTTTTTCTTACCACACAGTGTAAAGCTAGAATAGATTAAAAGAAAATCTTTAAAGTACAATACTGTAGATACCAAACATCTCCTGGGATGTTTCCAGCCCCCATGTAGGGTCAGGAAGTAATAAGCCAAGGAGAGCGAAATAGACCTCCCCAAACCCATGATATGGAGGTCACTGTTCTGCTGATTCCCCAAACAGCGCCTTGATCTCACACACATCCCGGCCCACCCCCACCCAACACCACTCCTGGGAGATCAGAGGCGCTTATAAAAATGCAGAATCAGGTGGTTGTGCATCTGGTTTTGATCAGCGTCTCATGAGGAGGAATTTAATCTCCTATGAAAAAAAGGCAGATTCTCCAGAAAAAGACAACCAGAAAGAATAATATCTCCCACCCCCAGATACTCACACCCTGCTGCTGGAATCTAAGGAACGCAAAAAGGTCCTTGGATGTATGTGGGAGACGGGACCCAGAAAGCGGCTAGGAGTCTGGAAACACATCTGGGCCTCCAGGCACAGAAACTAGGAAGACGAATAGTCTGAAAGGAGCTTAACCCATACTTAACTTGTTAAAAAAAATAAAATGGAACAGTTATTTTTGGCCATTATATGTAGACTTCATCTCTAAGGGTTCATGTACACGACAGCATTTGGGGGACAACAAGTAAGCCACACTAACGCCATATAAATAACAGCCCCCATTATAATAAACAATAATTCCCTTATATAGCGCACACAGATTACGCAGCGCTGCACAGAGCTTGCCAAATTGGTCCCTGTGCTCAATGGGGCTCACAATCCAATCAACCTACCAGTATGTTTTGGAGTGTGGGAGGAAACCAGAGGACCCAGAGGAAACCCAGGCAAATAGGGAGAGAACCTTACAAACTTTTTTCAGATGTTGACCCTGGGACATGAACCCTTTCCCCAGCGCTGCAAGGCTGTAATGCTAGCCACTTAGCCACTGTGCTACTGCATTGCTTTCTATTATGTACACCCACGGTGTGGGGAGTGCAAGCACTGTGTGCCAACAAGTTAGACTGCAGATTATAAGAGCATGTCCTATTCCTGCCAAGATCTGTGGAGCATGCAGTCATTTTCAATGTTTGCATCCCATGGTCGCGTGCAAGAAGTCTTATTCACCGTTGTCTCATAGCTGGCAGGTGGAGACTAGCTGCGAGGATGTGTCCCATGCAACAGTCCTAGAAATTGGTGGAGAATCTGCTACATAACTCTCTGTCAGAAGCATCAGAAAGATCATATAGGTAATCATACTGGGGGATCTAGAAAGTTACTATTAACACCAGTAGCTTCGGTCTTTGACTACCCCATCTAACAAATACTGTGACTTTCTTATATTAGTTATCCATTGCCTTCATTCCTTCTAAGAAATAGTACAGCAAGAGGCCTATATTCATATTTTTATAATATACAGGCAGTCCCCTGGTTATGTACAAGATAGGTTCTTTAAGTTAGCACTTTACCACTTTAAAAATGACACTTGCAACAACCCCACAAATGCCGTGTAACAGCTCAGGGTGAGCATATCTTGCAGAAACCGCTGTATTCCGTGTAAAACTGTTTTATTTGTTATATTCAAACCCCCCTTCGGCGCACCACCATATCGCTGTACGTAATATGTGCGCGATCGTCCGTGCGTACTAGGAGGTGCCAGGGAGCCGGTGAAGTCCCCGAGCTCTCGGGCACACTCGCGCCTGCGCAACATCAATGGCCGGCTTCGGATGGTCGCGCACAGTGATATGGTGGTGCGCCGAAGGGGGGTTTGAATATAACAAATAAAACAGTTTTACACGGAATACAGCGGTTTCTGCAAATAGTCAAGATATGCTCCGGCATCAGCTCACCCTGAGCTGTTGCAAGGTATTTGTGCCATTTTAAAGTGGTATTTTCATATCAGCAAATAATTGGTACCTTTTGTATGATGAAAAGTTCCAATATATACAATTTACTTTCTATATCAAATTCTCATGGTTTTAAGATCTCTGCTTGCTGTCATTCTATTAGTTTACCTCAAGTTGACAGGAATCAGTCCAGGTTTACGGTTCGTAGCTCTGATAACTCTCTGTGATACTACAGCTGATCATTGCAGCCTGGGACTATAGTAAAGCATCCAGACAGCTTCCGCAGAGGTGACAATTGCCAATGAGGTCTGTAACTAGGGGTCGTCCGTAAGTTGGGTGTCCCTAAAGTGAACCTGTCACTAGGGACCTCATTTTCACTAAAGACAGGTTACAGAAGCCCATCACACCAGCATTGCAAATATGTCTCTCTGCTTTCTCTAAGCATTTGCATTACAATATAATTGTGTGTTATAACTTACCTGGCTTCCTGACAGAATCCTCTATGTAGTCCCAGGGGTTGGGCTTTGGTTTGGATGCATTTCAAAAAACAACATGTGACTTGTCTGTGCTAGAGACCCCTCAGCTCTTAGGCCCCACCTTTGTACTTCTGTACAGCTCCTCCCTCTCCTACTGATGTCAGCTCACCAGGCTGCACAGGGTGGGCCAAGAGCTGAGGAGTCTTCAACACAGACAAGTCACATGCTGTTTTTTGAAATGCATCCAAACCAAACCCAACCCCTGGGACTACACAGAGGATTCTGTCAGGGTACAAGGTAAGTTATAACACACAATTATATTGTAATGCAAATACTTAGAGAAAGCAGAAAGGCAGATTTGAAATGCAGCTGTAAGGGGCTTCTGCAACCTGTCTTTAGTGAAAATAAGGTCCCTGGTGACAGGTTCCCTTTAAGTCGGTGACCACCTGTATACAGTATTTTAGTGCCACAAGACTTTCTAATAGGTGACTAACATGCATGAAGAATCAGGCAAAAATTAGTCCAAAATATGTATCTGCCCTTCCCATGTTCCTTTAGTGATAAAACTATTATACACAGTGCAATGGGAGGGGGGGTTACACAAGTTATAGAAGCTTTATTCTTCCACTGTGGATTGGTTTCTGTCTTTTCATTTACCATCAGAAATATGAGTAATTTTGTTCGGCCCTAAGAAAAATTACTTAAATCGAAACTTCTATAGGGTGTCTCTATTGTACGAGCCACATGCCTAAGGCTGAGTTCACATTTGTGTTAGTTTTTTTGTTAAAACAATACCTTGGTGTTATGTGACAGATCCCATTGTAAGTGAATAGGGCACCATGCTGGTGCCGGTCATGTGTCACAGCAACAACACAAATGTTTATTGTTAGACCCAGGACCCAATCACTGATCAAGCGTACTTCCTACATGCCCCCTAACCTATCCCAATCATCCAGAGTATCCTAAAAGCCAACAATCAATAGGCTCATACCTACTAATGGCAGCGACTACATTTCACGTGGTTCCACTTTAAGACCTAAGGTGTTCACAATTCAGGTTTGCATCACGACAAGTCCAACGATTATAGCCAAGATTCTCGTGCATGAGTCAGCTATTCTGTAACGTGAGAAATAGCTATTGCTTCAGACCCAGTGTAAGGAATTATACAACAGGCAGGTAGATTTACCTTACAGCAAAACTGTCACCTTGAAAAGTCAGGAAGCATGTTATAGAGCAGGAGGAGCTGAGCAGATTCTATGTAGTGTCCTATCTGCAGGCAGCATGTTATAGAGCAGGAGGAGCTGAGCAGATTGTATGTAGTGTCCTATCTGCAGGCAGCATGTTATAGAGCAGGAGGATACGAGTAGATTGTATCGTGTTCTGTCTGCAGCCAGAATGTTATAGAGCAGCGGGGTGCACCAGTGCATGATGGTGCCCTCTCCCCACAGATACGACAGGAAACTCAAGTCTTCTGTTAGATACCTCCAGGCAGCTGTAATGCACTGATGTGTCATTTCTATGCCAGGACTGACCTGGTGCAGAACTGCCCCCCTGCCTGCACCAGAATGTTCTTCCACAGCCCGTTAATGGCCCCTCATTTCTCAACTGGAGCAGAGGGTGGAGCAGTTGCAATTTTTGGGTGTTTTCAGATATAGAAACTGTGCTAAATACCCCCACAACTTTACCATAAAATGTATGTTTTAATATCTCACCATTTTAATCAATATCCACAGAAAATTCAATAAGAACACCGTCTTTTAGCCCTCAAACACACAAACGTATCTTTCACACGAGATACAGACGTTATTTCTACAGTTTGATCAGGTCCACATGTATTTCTATGGTCTCACATCTGATGATTCCTCATTCCTGAATGCAAGCCTCGTGTCCTGTTCCCGCTAGTGTTTGTGGCTCTGCTTTTCTATAGAAGACTATGGGAATGTCATCCGTGTGTCATCCGTATTTTCGGATCATACGCTAGATAAAGTAATCAAGTGGTGGAGATGACAGATGATAGTTGTAGGTCAGCAAAATCAGTTGTTAGAAATACACAACGACCACAAAAACAAACAAGAGATCTGTGATTTATGAGAAAGGTAGAAAAAGCTTTACGGAGGCTGGCGGTGCCGTCTTAACCACTGCCATGTACCCAGTGCAGGAATAGTTTCAGGCAGTAGCAGGCGTGCGCCTCTGTTTCAGCACGTGTATACAGAGACCTGGCAGTGGCGGGCAAAGTCGCAGCTGAACGGATGTGGGGAGAGGAAAGTATGTGCTCTTTATTATTTTTAAAGAAATAATAATTATAATAAAAATAAATAAAACCCTGGACAACCCCTTTAAGGAAAAGATAAGCAGAGTTACTATGACTTAAATTTGACTATTTTCAATACAATTCATGTAACCAGTGTAGAAAATGTGACATGAGCCACATATAGGAGCAACATTTGTATCTCTTCTGTCCTGGGAATTGGCCACAATGTATCTGTATAGGAGATACATGAAAAAAATGACATCCCCTAAAAATAGGCCCTAATCTAATTTTTCGAAGCACAAAAATAATATTAAAATGATTTTTGAAGAAACAGAGGGGGCCCTTAAAAGGGCTTCTGTGTCAGAAAACTGGCAAAGAAGCCATGAAATAATAGTGATTGCTAGTGAACCGCCTGAAATTGTGATCATTTCCCCATTAATGCCATCTCGAAACCAATGGGGCGCTGCATGCTAGCCCCGCGCACTTGCTTCAAATTTCTGACGGTTCAAGCTGATCTACACAAGTCGAGTCACCAAAGGGGCGAGGACTTTGTCATAAATTCCCCCCCTCCCCCATGATAAATGCCCCCACAGTATCTCATTTCATTATATAAATTCCCAAAAACAAGAGACACGTATTCTAGCAGTTGGTTAAAGGGGTATTCTGAAAATGTGCTTAAAGGACATCTACCACCTGGATGAAGGATTGTAAACCAAGCACACTGACATACTGGCGTGTGCCCCCTCCGGCAGGATCTGCTCTTGCTTTAACTTCTTATGCCTTGGTATATAAAAAAAAAAAAAAAAAAACTTAAAATTATGCAGATGAGTCTGAGGGGCTCCTGACTTCATAGGAGTTAATGGACCGAGAAGCCCTCTCAGGCTCATTTGCATAATTTTTAAAACTTTTTTTTTTCTTAAAAACAAGGGCATAAGAAGCTAAAAGAACAGCAGGTCCTGCTAGACACACCAGTATGTCTGTATTTTTGGTTTACAATCCTTGATCTGGTGATAGATGTTATTGTGGAGCAGCAGTACATGGTATAACCAGGGGGGACCTTTCCCAGTCACCAGGGAAAAGTGAATAAAGTCATCACATGTACACAAACAGATGATCCATTCATTTGGGATTACAAGAGCCCCCTGTTCTTGTGATGGGTTGGACTCACTGCTTATCAAATTATCCACTATCCTGTGCGTATAAGGATAATTTGTTATAACCAGAATGGGGTCAAATGGGAATATCTCGCTACAAAGACAGCGACTGGGGCAAAAAAAACTTTTTTTCAGGTTTCTGTGCAGATGTGATTATAAAGTTGGGTCTTTGTGGCTAATGACTACCTTCCCTATGGTGACAGTGACAACGTAGTGGCTTGCTCCTATTATATGCAGTGACACAGTCGTGTATATTTAGGTGTGTATATTTATGGAAGGCTCACCCATCAACTTGTGTCTACAGTGAAAATGAATGGAGTCCTGTTCAATGTATTGGTATTTATAGGCATCGCTGGGCTGAAAACAATTAGCGCTGGGGTGCGTCCACGCCTGCTGTAACAATAACCATACACCCACATGGCCCTGTAAAATCTGGTGATGTGATGCTCCGCTGTGTACCTGGTCACCCAGATCAGGGGCCAATCCACAAAACAAAAAATAAATAAATATAAAAACCAAACTCCACCAAAAGCAGCAAATATTGCACAGTATAACTTTTCACCTCCCGCTAACGTGGAACTACAACTCCCAGCATGCCCTGATCATAAGTCACCAAGGCATTGGTTCGGCCTCACCTGGAATATGCCGTCCAGTTCTGGGCACCGGTCCCTAAAAAGGATGCCCTGGAGCTGGAGAGGGTTCAACGTAGAGCCACAAAATAATAAGGGGTATGGAGTGTCTTAGTTATGAGGAAATATTAAAACAACTAAATTTATTTAGTCTGGAAAAGAGACGACTACGAGGGGACATGATTAATTTATATAAATATATGCATGGTCCATACAAAAAAATATGGTGGAAAGTTGTTTCAGATTAAATCAAATCAAAAGACGAGGGGGCACTGTCTCCGTCTGGAGAAAACAAGGTTTAATCACCAGAGGTGACAGGGCTTTTTTACTATGAGAACTGTCAATCTGTGGAATAGCCTGCCTCAGGCGCTGGTCACAGCAGGGACAGCAGAGCTTCAAGAAGGGTCTAGATGTCTTTTTACACCTAAATAACATTGATGGTTATGTTATATAGAATTGTTTCCCCTAAATCCCTTCCTCATCCAATCCCTTCCCTTCCTTGGTTGACCTTGATAGACAAGTGTCTTTTTTCAACTGTATAAACTATGATGATACCCGGACATGCTGGGAGTTGTAGTACCAGCTCTCCTGTAACACCTTTGCACTGACATAAGTAGAAGAACCATTTCATCTGACTCTATATGGTTTGTACATTTTATAGACCAGGTCAATAGTCACCAAGAAAGTGATAGCAGACTACAACTCCCAGCATGGACTGCCATGCCCTGCTGAGAGTAGTAGTTCCACATCAGCTGTGACTAACCATTGAAACAAATAATAGAGGAATAATGTTATTTTAACTATTTCATACCCATAGCAAGTATCTAGTTGTTATAGATAAGTAGTGACAAAGCAAGTTCTAACAAACTACAACTCCCATAGGAGTTGGGAATAGTATTAGTCACAGGTTGTAGCCCCCCTCCTCAGTCATGTGTCCCCCCCCCACACTGCCTGTACTTACTGTAATGGTGACTTCATGTTTCTTCAGCCTGGACTTGAGACTCTTCATGGCTGCAGGCCGCTCCTCGGTAGGTCCTGTTCCGGTAAGTCGCCCCCAGAGCTCAGTGCATTGCAGTGTGTGCCGCGTCCTCTCTCCCCTCACTTTCCCTAGATTTTCCCCCTTGGCTTCTGAATCTGAAACGCTCCTCTGATGACAACCAATCAGATTCTAGTCTTGTTCAAGACTGATTCGTAACCGTCCAATAGGCGCCCTGGAAAAGTTTGAGGGCGGGACTTCCTTTGAGAAGTTTTTCCTAGATTTTGGACACACCTTTCGGCGGGAGCGTGACGTCACGCAGGTGGAGTATACACTGTATACCCGGCCGGGCAGTGGAGTTTCATATGGGAGGAATGTGTTTATTATTAATATGTGAGCAGTGACTAGACCTGTAGGGAGGGGTCACTTACTTTATCTGGTCTATAGGTGTGCAACTGTGTCATAGCATATACATACACCATATCATTAATATATACTGGACTATTACTCCTATTCATCTTAGATGATTTCACCCAAATACTTTTCTGAGGGTTTGTTACAATGTATCAGACAGTTAAGCTCACAGAGCATTGCTTAGAGGGATGTATCCACAACTTGTATTTCCATAGGAGTACCGGAAACCGAAATGAATGGAGCTGCAGTGTGATACTTGAATGCGCCAGTTTGGGCGACTCCGTAGGATCACTGCTTGCTGTCTTTAAATAGAAACTTTAGTCAAACTGCACAGATTTTTGTGTGGAAATTCCTTTGCGTATTCCAGTAGCATTAAAGAGAATGAAATTTGGAAAAAGTTATACTTTGTGTGCATTTTTTTTTTTTACATTGAAGTCTATAGACATATGAAAATTCGGAATTTTCAGGGCGCTTTCACGCGATGTGTTGTGTATTTGATGCGTTTTTAATTCATTCCAAAGGCCGGCGGCACGCTGGCGTTTTGAACCCGTTTTTGGGCCATTTTTAAGCAGTCCGTTAAAAATGCATCCGTTCTTGACGCATGTGTTTTTTAATGGACTGATTAAAAATGGCCCAAAAACGGGTTCAAAACGCCAGTGT
The DNA here is from genome assembly GCF_040894005.1 of Engystomops pustulosus. Taxonomy (NCBI): domain Eukaryota; kingdom Metazoa; phylum Chordata; class Amphibia; order Anura; family Leptodactylidae; genus Engystomops; species Engystomops pustulosus. The sequence continues at coordinate 178,916,720 of NC_092414.1, forward strand.
GCCGCCGGCCAAAGGCTTCAGCCTTTATCACATGCTGAGGTTACATTGCGTTTTAGCAGCTGCAGTGGAAACGCAGTGTAGCCTCAACATGTGATCAAGGCTAAAGCCTTTGGGCGCGTTCACACGTTGCGCTTTGGTTGCGTTTTCATTGCGTTTTAAAACGTATTACAACAGCTGAGGAGAGGTGATTTGCCTAATTACATTACTATTTACATTTGTTAACGCTATGTTAACGCATGCTTTATTAAAACACATGCGTTAACGCATTGTTAACTCATGCATTCACAATGCGTTAACGCATGCGTTTTTGTGAATGCAAACGTTAACAGTAATGTCATTAGGTAAATCACCTCATCTCAGCTGTTGTAATGCGTTTTAAAACGCAATGAAAACGCAACCAAAGCGCAACGTGTGAACGCGCCCTTTGGAATGCGTCAAAAACGCATTAAAAAAACCACAACGTGCGAACACGCCCTCAAGCAAACTTTGTATTGATGTAGATTTTACTCTGAAAATGATGTCCGATCACAGAGGTGATCACACCACACCAAAAAGCCATTAGACTTCACACATATCTGGAGTGAATGTCCAGCATTCCGGCGTTTGCGATGAGTTTTAAAATGCAGTACAACAGCTAAGGCCGCGGTCACACGTCCTCGGCGCGAACGCACATGCGTTTCCAGGGAAACGCTTGAGATTGTTAAGCCGATTGCATGCGTTTCTCTGGAAATGCATGTGCGTTCGGGACGAGGATCTCCCCCTCTGCGCTAGCGTCGCGTTATGAACGGACGCCTAGCGGTACGTGTGTAATTTTTATTACAAATAATATCAGATAAAACCACACTCTGTGATGACTAATGACTTATAATTATTGATGCAAATCTATGACAGTGATGTTTATGAGCCGTCCAACCCCTATATCAAAAGAAACCAAAATAATGACACACTAAAGTAACATTACAACAGCACATGAGTAGTGACAGGCCACAGGCGTCTATGGTTCCCCTGTGTTGTGTACACTGGTGTAGGCCGCATGTACACGGATGTATATTTGCGCCATGGCCTCGCGTATGAGCTAGTCCTATTCCTGCCCATGTTTGTGTCAGTCTTTCCTACTGTCACTGTCACGTGACCGGAGCCCACGTGTGTGTGCACAAAGCCTTATAACGATTTGATATCATTAATTATACTACTGTGTTTATCTGTGCAGACCTAAGGGTGAAGACACACATGGCCGTTTTTACTAAGTGCGTTTTCAGATCGCATGCGTTTTTGTCTGTTTTTCCGAAATTGCGCAATGAAAAACGGACAAAACGCATGCAAACGGATACTAAGTGAAAACGCACTTAGTAAAAACGGCCCAAAAACGCCATGTGTGTCTTCACCCTAAGGCCGGCGCCACACAGGGCGCTTTGTCTGCGCTTGCAAACGCAAACGCAGACAAAGTTGCGCCCACCGGGGCGGGCCTCGGGTCGATCGCATCGGCGTTTCTATGGAAACGCCTGCGATCGGGAACGAGCCGCCGGTGTTTTGCGTTAATTTAACGCGAAACACCGGCGTCTCGTTCCCGATCGCAGGAGTTTCCATAGAAACGCCGATGCGATCGGGCCGAGGCCCGCCCCGGTGGGCGCGACTTTGTTTGCGTTTGCAAGCGCAGACAAAGCGCCCTGTGTGGCGCCGGCCTCAGCCACTGAGAAGACTAATCCCACCTACTCAAGCATCATCCCAAAAGTCAAGGGACGCTAAAGGGACAAGAGGAGACTGGCACTAGGGGGGGGGATAACTTTTATTAAAGGACATCTACCACCAGGATGAATGACTGTATGCAAATGAGGCTCCATTAACACCTATGAAGCATTGAGCCCCTCAGGCTCATTTGCATACAGTCCTTCATCCTGGTAGTAGATATCCTTTAAATCAAATGGGCATATTTATATAAACTAAAAGTGGCCAATTGAAGGGATTGTATAAAGCTTTATTGTTATCACCTATCCACAGGATTACAATCTGATCAGGAGGGGGCTGACTGCTGGAACCTCCATGATCACAAGAAAGTACCCTTTTTCAACATGCCCATTGATCATTGTTAATTATAGGATTTTTTTTTATGATCACTTTAAAATCCTTTGGATAGGTCATCCATCATGTGACACTTGTGGGACTCCGACACCCGGACCGGACATTATGGATGCATTTGGAAGCAGAAGGCTATTTGGGCTTTGCTATCATTCACTTGCAGCAAACCTTCAGCCCCAATCTACACAAACGTATGTTGGCCCGTTCCCAGGGACACCTTGTACAGAACGGGAGTATTTGCATTATACTGAAATACGATACAAGGACTCGCTGACTGGAGTACATCCGCTGCACTGAAGATCACCGGCAGAAGGGAAGCCCTTGCTTCATGTTTTGTATAATTCAGGGACGACCGTTCTGTACAAGTCTGTGGGATTAGCTCAGCTAACAGCCCGGTTTCCATGGGCTGCAAACATTCGTGTACTGAGTCTGCATGCTGTAGAGTGGTCAGATCCTTCTATATTTTGTCTCCTTGAAAAGATGTTCAGCCTCTCTATCCGACCCAGGTAATGCCTGATATGTGGGCTGTAAGCTTAATGATTATTAGAAGGAAAATAAATATTTCATATTTCATCCTCATAGACTGTAAGCTCTTCTGTCACCCCCTCATCCTCATAGACTGTAAGCTCTTGTGTCACCCCCTCATCCTCATAGACTGTAAGCTCTTGTGTCACCCCTCATCCTCATAGACTGTAAGCTCTTGTGTCACCCCCTCATCCTCATAGACTGTAAGCTCTTGTGTCACCCCTCATCCTCATAGACTGTAAGCTCTTGTGTCACCTCCTTCTTCCTCATAGACTTTAAGCTCTTGTGTCACTCCCTCCTCCTCATAGACTGTAAGCTCTTGTGTCACCCCCTCATCCTCATAGACTGTAAGCTCTTCTGTCTCCCCTTCATCCTCATAGACTGTAAGCTCTTGTGTCACCCCCTCATCCTCATAGTCTGTAAGCTCTTGTGTCGCCCCCTCATCCTCATAGACTAAGCTTTTTTGTCACCCCCTCATCCTCATAGACTGTAAGCTCTTGTGTCACCCCCTCATCCTCATAGACTGTAAGCTCTTGTGTCACCTCCTCATCCTCATAGACTGTAAGCTCTTGTGTCACCCCCTCATCCTCATAGACTGTAAGCTCTTGTGTCACCCCCTCATCCTCATAGACTGTAAGCTCTTCTGTCACCCCCTCATCCTCATAGACTGTAAGCTCTTCTGTCACCTCATCCTCATAGACTGTAAGCTCTTGTGTCACCTCCTCATCCTCATAGACTGTAAGCTCTTGTGTCACACCCCCCCCTCATCCTCATAGACTGTAAGCTCTTGTGTCACCCTCTCTTCCTCATAGACTGTAAGCTCTTGTGTCACCCCCTCATCCTCATAGACTGTAAGCTCTTGTGATCAGGGCCCTCACTCCTATGGTTCCATATGACTGTTTGTACTCTGTACCATCTTATTTGTATATGTCCCCTATGATTTGTAAAGCGCTACAGAATATGATGGCGCTATATAAATAAAGATTATTATTATTGTACAGTAAGGATGTGATCACTGATGCAATGGTCAGCGGTACATTGAGGCCCCTTCCACACTTGCGTTGCAGATGACGTCAGAGTCTGATCAGGGAGCGATCAGGGTTGGGTCAGTGAAAAACTGACATTTTGCATCTGAGTTCAATCAGTTTTCAGTCAGAGTTTGTTCAGTGTCTCAGTTTTTCACTGCAATTTCAATGCGTTTTTCACGCGCAGGTAATGCGTGTGAAAAGGACTCAGGACTGAGCTCTGTCTTTTCTATGGCAATTGATGCGTGAAAACACATTGCACTTGCATTGGACTTACATGTGTCTCAGAGTGCAATGCGTTTTTGATGCATCTCCGTAGACTTGTATGGTGCGTTTTTCACGCGACTTGCGAAAGTAGAGCATGGCGAGATTATAAAAAACACGCGCGTGCGTGAAAAATAATATAAGTGTGAAAAAGCCCATTGATTACAATGGGTCAGAGTGCAATGCAAGTTCTGCACGTCAAAAGCGCGCATGAAAAACGCAAGTGTGAAAGGGGCCTTAGGGGACATGGCAGAGGGGCAGCAGGATCACTGAATACGTTCTCAGTAGGAGAGAAGATGAAGTCAAGGAGAATACTCATTACACGCTGAAGCTAAAACTATTGTTTAACTTGGGGTTTTGGTTTCTGGGAAGGCGATAAAAGAAAACGACATAATTGCTTGTACAAGAGGAAACTGTGCGGTTGAATAACAGCAGGTGAAAGAACAAAAGAATTACGGCCGCAGAAGCCGCAAAAATGACATTGTGGCACGAACGGAATGCGAGTCATTGTTATGGTAATGAGGAGCCAGACCTGCCTGTTTGTTCTAGATAGGGGAACGGAGCGCACAGGTAGGTACAGAAAAGACGGCTTTCCTTCACGTATATAATGTAAGGATTACCGAAAATACTAAGGGTGAAGACACACATGGCGTTTTTGGGCCGTTTTTACTAAGTGCGTTTTCAGATCGTTAAAAACGCATGCGTTAAAAAACGCATCCGGTTTTTTAAAACGCATGCGTTTTTAAAAACCGTATGCGTTTTTGTCCGTTTTTCCTAAATTGCGCAATGAAAAACTGCCAAAAACGCATGCGTTTTTAAAAACCGGGTGCGTTTTTAATGATCTGAAAACGCACTTAGTAAAAACGGCCCAAAAACGCCATGTGTGTCTTCACCCTTAGGCTAAATTATTAGTGGTTTTCTGGGTATAAATTGCTGTTATGTTATATAAAAAAAATAATAAATCCAAAAATCTGTATCCTTACCCCAAACCCACTGTCAGGTTGCAGGGAGTTTTTTTTATGAAAAACATAATGGGGGAAAATAAAACTGTCTTTCCAGGAGGTCCCTGGTTCCAGGTACTTGCAGCTTGTTTTTGATGGTGCCGGATCAGCTACAGCTTGAGGGCGCGTTCACACGTTGCGTTTTGACCTGCGTTTTCATTGCGTTTGTAACGCATATACAACAGCTGAGGAGGGGTGATTTGCCTAATTACATCACTGTTAACATTTCCATTTACAAAATGCATCATAAACGCGATGTTAACGCATGCGTAAACGGTAATGTAATCAGGCAAATCACCTCTCATCAGCTGTTGTATATACGTTTCAAACGCAATGAAAACACGACCAAAACGCAACGTGTGAACGCGCCCTGAGGGTGCGGTCACACGTCGCGTTTAAAAACGCATTGCAAAAACTGAAGAGAGATTTGCCTAATTAAACAGCTTGTTAACACTTGCGTTTACAAAACGCATACGTTAACGCATTGTTAGCGCATGTTAACATTGCGTTTATTCGTACGTTTGCTAACATTTGCGTTTTGTAAAAGCAAGTGTTAATAGCTGTTTAATTAGGCAAAACTCTCTGCAGCTTTTTTAAATGCATGAGTGACTGCACCCAAGGGTGAAGATACACGTGGCGTTTTTAGACCGTTTTTAGTTAGTACGTTTTCAGATCGTTAAAAACGCATGCGTTTTTGACCAGTTTGCATTAAGATAATTGGTTAAAACTGTCAAAAACGCATGCAACGCATCTGAAAACGCACGAACTAAAAACGGCCTAAAAACGCCACTTGTGTCTTCACCCTAAGGCCGGCGCCACACAGGGCGCTTTGTCTGCGCTTGCAAACGCAAACAAAGTCGCGCCCACCGGGGCGGGCCTCGGCCTGATCGCATCGGCATTTCTATGGAAACGCCTGCGATCGGGAACGAGCCGCCGGTGTTTCGCGTTAAATTAATTAATTCCATAGAAACGCCGATGCGATCGAGCAGAGGCCCGCCCCGGTGGGCGCGACTTTGTCTGCGTTTGCAAACGCAGACAAAGCGCCCTGTGTGGCGCCGGCCTAAGGGTGATGCCACACATGGCGTTTTTAAACCGTTTTTGGGCCGTTTTTAAGCAATCCTTTAAAAAAAAAGCATCCGTTTTTTGACAGGTTTTCCAAATTTGCACAATTAAAAACGGACAAAATCGGATGCGTTTCCAAAAACCGCATGCGGTTTCAAAACGCCATGTGTGGCATCACCCTGAGGGTGAAGACACACATGGCGTTTTTGGGCCGTTTTTACTAAGTGCGCTTTCAGATCGTTAAAAACGCATGCGTTAAAAAACGCATGCGTTTTTTGAAAACGCGTGCGTTTTTGTCCGTTTTCCCGAAATTGCGCAATGAAAAACGGACAAACGCCGTTTAGTAAAAACGTCCCAAAAACGCCATGTGTGTCTTCACCCTGAGAGTGAAGACACACATGGCGTTTTTGGGCCGTTTTTAGTTAGTGCATTTTCAGATCGTTAAAAAACGCATGCGTTTTTGAAAAACGCATGCGTTTTTTAAAACGCAGGCGTTTTTGACCAGTTTGAATTAAGATAATTGCTCAAACCTGTCAAAAACGCACACGTTTTTTAACGCATGCGTTTTTAACGATCTGAAAACGCACTAACTGTATCGCGGTTTTAACACTGTCTAAACTTTAGAGCAGAAGAGGCTTCGGCGCTGCACGCGACCGTGCGCGCGCAACATCTCCGCTATTTCCTATGTAGGCGCGCGCACGATCGTGCGCACGCAGAAGCCTCTTCTGCTCTAAAGTTTAAACAGTGTTAAAACCGCGATACAGCGGTTCCATGGTTGCCAATAAGTCTCCAGGTGGCCCAAGAAGGACCAGCAAGCACCAGGACCGTCTCTTAAAAGTGTTTCAGCTTCGGGATTGGGCTACCAGCAGTGCAGAGCTTGCTCAGGAATGGCAGCAGGCAGGGGTGAGTGCATCTGCACACACTGAGGTGGAAGCCACTTCTCTCCAGAAAAAACATCAGGGACAGACTGATATTCTGCAAAATGTACAGGGAGTAAACTGCTGAGGACTGGGGGAAAGTCATTTTCTCTGATGAATCCCCTTTCCAATTGTTTGGAACATCTGGAAAACAGCTTGTTGGGAGAAGACAAGGTGAGTGATACCACCAGTCTTGTCTCATGCCAACTGTAAAGCATCCTGCAACCATTCATGTGTGGGGCGGCTTCTCAGCCAAGGGAATCGTCTCTCTCACAGTCTTGCCTAAAAACACATCCATGAATAAAGAATGGGACCAGAATGTCCTCCAAGAGCAACTTCTCCCAACCGTCTAAGAGCAGTTTGGTGATCAACAATGCCTTTTCCAGCATGATGGAGCACCTTGCCATAAAGTAAAGGTGATAACTAAATGGCTCAGGGAACAAAACAGAGATTTTGGGTCTATGGCCCAGAAACTCTCCAGATCTTAATCCCATTGAGAACTTGTGGTCAATCATCAAGAGACGGGTGGACAAAAAAAACCAACAAATTGTGACAAAATGCAAGCATTGATTATGCAAGAATGGACGGCTATCAGTCAGGATTTGGTCCAGAAGGTGATTGAGAGCTGCCAGGGAGAATTGCAGGTCCTGAAGAAGAAGGGTCACACTGCAAATATTGACTTGCTGCAGTAACTCATTCTCACTGTCAATAAAAGCTTTTGTTACTCATAATATGATTGCACTTGTATTTCTGTATGTGATAAACACACCTGACAAACACATAAAAACCAGAGGGCAACAGATCATGTGAAAATATAATATTTGTGCCATTCTCAAAACTTATGGCCATGACTGTATATAGTTTGAATTAAAGTTTTCTATGCCTCTATTTCATTTGTCACTAAATATAGGTTTTATGCGCAGGCATGTGTGGGCAGAGGTTAACCAGGGTGAATTCTGGAATGAGACGAGCACACGGCGTTATAGAACAGCACCTTTATTTGATAGAACCTCCTGTACACATTTTTTTGAAGCAATACATAAAACAATCATGCATTAAAAATGTGATAATTCAACACTGAACACATGACGCTCAGCAAACCCCCTTGAAATTTAAAAAAATTCTCTTGCTGGCATTTGTGTTGATGATGGGGAGAATGAATCGCACCCCATGGAATGATGAGCACGATATAAACCGGAATAAAAACTTGGTGCGACTTCCGCCTGACTGTGCCGAGGAGACTAATCCTCATGTGACAAGTCCTCTCCCCCATCATACTCTCTTTTTATACATATATTTTATTTTATTTTTATAGTGAACGTTTAAGCCATTAGAACAGTTAACACAAAGACCTTGAATTCCGTTTTACTGAACCGTACAGGGCGATTGTGTAGTAGATGTTCTGCCATCCAAGAGGTAATAATGCGACCACATGTAGGCAAATCCCAACAAATCTCCATGTCCCCTGCACAGAACCGTAGAAACGACAACCATTACAACGTTATGATACCAGGACGAATAACCGCAGACTGCTAGATGAAGACCGGGAGAACACAGTCTTCACAACCGGCTCTCCCATCTTGTTCAGCGGCCCTTTGCTTGAGAGGGGGAAGAAAGATTTTTTTTTTGTTTTTTTTAATCCACGCATGCCATGGTATCTGCATCTCGTTCTTACTTTGAAAGGTAAAAATGTTTCCAAAAACGCAAATACTTGTATCCACGAAATTCCTCAAAAATACAGACCAATAAAATTCAGGTGCTACAAATCTAGTGCATCATATCTTCATAGCCATAGGAAGCGATAAAGACTGTAGCCAGGTAAAGGATGTGAAGTGTCGCCAGTCGTGGAACAACAATATTTTAACATGCAAAACAAAGTCAGGACAGGAGACCTCTTTTCTGATCTGGACTTTGGCTTCGTGGCTGGAGAATCTAGTAAGGTGGTGGAGCGGAGAAGTACATAAAGACGAGACATAAATGAGTCAATGTTTGAAGAACTCCAAGCAGCATTAAGAGCTGGGCCCATTTCTGTGTAGCAATATTCTTTAGCTACATGTTCCCAACGAGTCTAGACGTAGTTATTCAGTCTCCCCTGAAAATCCACAGTACCCAAAAGTCTAGGCGTACATCCTTCTCATTCATCAGTCACGTGCACAATGTAACACAAGAATGATCTGCTCAGAAAAAGCCTTGGACACCGAGAGAAACAAGTCAAAGTTCAGACTATACAGCCTTCCGGTGGTATTCGGGTGGTGCAACCTCATAGTCGCTGGCACTGAAGAGTGTGGAGGAATTTTTCGCCAAGTATCTGGAATGTAAAAAAAAAAATTAAAGTTAAATGGAAGAGGATTATTATTCAGATATTTATGTATAAATTGTTGTTGGAGTAAACAGCAAACAATACCTTCAGGCAACGTTGAAAAACTTTGCACATCGAAAATGTAAATCGCTGCAGGTAAACCACCAGTGACTTGCACCCAAGTTAAAAGAAACCTATCAAAATCCATCATGATAAACCAGGGACACTTACTCATAGACCAAGGCACTATCACTATGGTAATCTTATATCTGTTATCCATGGCCTCCATCCTTCTAAAATCAACCTTTAAGCCAAGAGTTGTTACCAGAGCCACTCTGTGCTGCAGCTTCACAAGCTGATTAACAAAAGATAGGAACAAACTGAATGAGGGGGGAAAAGACTAGGGAAAATTGTCTTCTATTGGTGCTCAGTCCTGTCCCTTTATTAACATAAGCACCTGGGTCTTAAAGCTGTCAATTGTAACTTTTAACGTTGGTATTAATAAAAATTTTGATTCTTTTAACCCAATTTAGTTGTCATCCTCCTTCCTCTCCTGAGGGGTGCATTTGGTTTCACAAGCTGTTCGAGTCACCCGCCCCCCCCGTTGCTCCCTCAGCACAGTGGGAGGGAGTGTTCCTTACACACCAACTTAAGATGCAGCACAGAGGGCCTCTGGCAACACCCCGCAGTGCATTTTAGACTTATTAGCATACATTTTAAAAGTTGATTTTAGAAGGAGGCCTTAGATAATATACACAAGAAGATTACCAGTCACGGTGCCCGGGTCTATGAGTAAGCGTCCCTGGTTTATCATGATGGATTCTGATGGTAGATTTTTAACTTCCAATTCTAAACAATTATCTAAGTCTTTAAATGAAATAAGTGCACTAGATAAGACAAGTAGATATGCAATATTTAGAAAATGAATATTTAAAAAACACCAGGACACATAGTGCTAAGAGAATAAAAATAGAGGACCTATTAGGGAATCTGCAGTGTACTACAGTAAAAGTGTAATGTATGGAATTTATAACAATCCCATTCACACTTTGCAGGAAAAATCTGCAGCCCAAAACAGTCAGTGCGTTCTTGAGGAGTTTTTAAACACATTGAAAATGCATGCGTTTTTTGCATTTGTCTGATTTGAATCAGTTTTTCTCCAATTCTGAAAGTGTAAGCAGTTCTGAAAATGTTAACACAACTGCTTACACTTCCATATATGAATAAAAACTGATTCAATTCAGCCAAATGCATTGTAAACATGCAAAAAAAAAACGCATGCGTTTTCAAGGTGTTTAAAAAAACATCAAAAATGCATCAGTGTATACTTACTAATTACTGTGGATCATGGTGCAGTAATGCAAGGATTGAGCTCTGCCCTGCAGCAAAATCACAGCTTTAAGCAGATTTTTATCTGATTGCGGACATTAGAAGTACAGTATCAGCTCTGGTACATATTGTGGAAACAAGAACTCATATCATATCTATAGGTTGCTCAGAGTTCAGTCCCCTGCATATGGATCGGTCCGTGGCATAGCACTTCTCACATCAGTGATCTGCTGAATTACCACTGGGGGAAATCCCACAACATGTGCCGATTCCCACATACATACCACAGTCCAGTGGACTGTGGTATTTTTGCATCAATGCCATCATGTATGTTACCTACCAAAAATATATATACATATTAAAAAGCTCAGATTAAACAAATTACATGGTTGAAACAGAACTTACTTGAGAAAGTCATGTAAATAGTTCAGAAGTAAAGCAAGACTTTTTTCATCCAAGGGAGTGTATGACAGCATGGCTCCAATGCGAACTGAAACATATAAAAGATATTCAAATCAACAATTGTTAGAATAAGTGTCCAAATGCAGAGCCAAAACAAATGTGCAACAACACTATCACTCAACAGGAAAAACCCGCTGAGACGATATATGTAAGGGGATTAGGGCGAATCACAGGGATACCAAATTTATATAGGTGTTCTAATGTTCTCATACATTTAAAATATAAAATTAAAACCCCCTGTACAGGGAAAAATCTTCATTTTGCCTTCTTCTGGCGCTAATAACTTTTTCATACTTCGGTGCACAGAGCGGTGTGTGGTGTCCATTTACAATTGATGACGCTTTCATTGTTACAATTTTTAAGGACTGTACAGCCTTCTGATAACTTTTTATAAATTTTTTAATATGTTTTTCAAAATGGCAAAAAAGTGGCGCTTGATTCTAAAAAAAATTATATTTTGCTATTATAGTATATCTTATTATATTTTGATAGATCGGACATTTTGGGACGAGGAGATAATCAACATGTTTAGGATTTTTACTGATTATATTTATATCAGTTCTAGGGAAATTGGCGATTAGAATTTTTAGGTTTTTTTAAATGTATTTTTTTTTTAAACACATAGCAATAGATGCCTAAAACAAGACAGCCTCAGGTCCTTGTATGCAGACCACAGGGGGTGGCAATTGCATCCAATACGGCTTCGCCTTACACAGTAAGGTGTCAGTCTACGTTGTACATGAGAAGTTACACCATTTCTGGGTATTCTATGTATCTATGTATCATCGTCCAATTTTTGCGACTTTTGTCGTATCTGCAACTTTTTACTCTGTGGCTTTTTATGTACGCCTTGGCTGCACCATGTGCAGTGCCTTCTGTATCTTCCCAGATGTTCAGTGCGACTTTTCACTTATGTATTTTTGGCTTATGAAGTGAAGGAAACAGAGATCGCACATATGTGCCTGCACTGCGTTCTGTAGGGGGGACTTGTGGATGTGTGTCTTTTAGGACATGGAGGGGGGAGGAGGGGGGGGGGGGACGCTGAAGGAGTTTAAAGTTAGAGGCCAAAAACAAAAAAAATAGAAGTATCAAAAAGGGCTGGTTATTACCAAGTTCTATTTTGTCTTTGCGGATCAGAAACTGACAAATGCAGCATGTCACTTGTATATGCCCAAATCTAAGGACTACAACTTGGCATTGTATTAAAGCCCAAAATCTTAGCCTACAAATGCTGCAAGGCTCGATATTGTAGGTGCAATATTTAAGCAGCCGAAAAGTTAATCTCTGTTTTGTGAAACAATTTGTACTTGTCAATGATGTAACAAAAACTGTCCTAGCAGAGAAAGTCGAGGTATCTGGCAAAGGTCCTTTTAAGACTTACTTCAGGTGTGCATTTTGCGGGCTGCAAACAACAAGTGGGTGCCATTGCTTTTGGCCTGTCTCACATCGGTGGGGGAACACGGCTCACCCCAGCAATGTCCTTTGGAAGTAACTGCCCTCAGTGCAAAGACAGGCAGGAATAGGGCCTGCAACTGCAGTGCAGTAATTCAGCACATTCCCAGCAGCGTTTACAGGTAGTCAGATGACCTATGTGTACACTTACTTAATATAGTGCAATCTTTTTTAAGAATCCCTAATAAAAGTGATGTTTTACTTTATTTTTTCATTTGTCCGGATATGGGTTAATCTTGACTGCCCAAAGGCAGTTTTGTAAAATATTTCCTCTGAGTCTAATCCCTGCCGTGACAATAAGGTCCATTGTTTGTTGTATAGAACACTTACCAAACAGACGCAACAGATGAGGTGCACCATAGACTTGAGACATGGGGGCATCAGGGTGGTCCGCTAAGATGTCTGCATACTGAGGACGTTCAAACTTGTAGAGTAGTTGCGTGCCCAGCATAACATTGAAGTATTCCTTGATGCCGGCTACCACTTCATTGACCGCATATTCCCTGCAAAATATGCGCAAGTCACACACAGAAGCACAGGCTAAATCCTATGAGTGCAAAAGCAATTGTTTTTATGCACTTATATTGGGGGGCTTATTAAATTTTTATCAGAATTAGAGTTTTGCTTAGACTCAACACACATACACAAAGGAAAAAAAAAAAGCCACCTTTTCACAGCATTTATATAAAAATTTGCCCTTAGACAACCATTAAGCAGCACAGGGCAGTGTGTGGATATTAAAAACGATGAAGCACATCACAATTAGAACTTACTTGTTGTCAGTGTTCCCACGGGATTTTTTATACGTGGCATATTCCTCCAGGATAGTCTCCACATTCTTTTTGGCAGGAAGGTTGAAAAGCTAGAAAATAAAAACAAAATGAATGCAGTCTATCCAAACCCAGAGGAAGACCAAAAACAAATCCATAACCATTCCCCAATTAGAAAAGCACTGAGAACTCAATATCCTATTGCACAAGCGTCATGTCATGTGTTGCTCTCCGTGTTCAGGCCTGATCATTATTTTTTATTCAGGGAGAATACAGTACAACATTGATGTTCCTTCCACAGACCATGTATATCAGATAAGCAAGGATCTGACACTCCAAAAAGGAAACAAAGGACTCTACCTGTTTCTGTCTAGTTATCAGATCCCAGTCATCAACAAGCCACGGTTTTAATTCTTCAGGAATCTTTACTTTCACTTCAACTCGGTTAATAAATGTTTCCTCCTGAAAATAGATATCAGCATCTTAAAGATGATCACTTACTAATATATTAAACAAAAAAATTATACAGTTTCAGAAGTGACCAAATCCTTCAGAAAATAAAAATTCACTTACACTCTCGACAGTTGGGTCCACCCGCGCCCGCTTCTTTCGTGGTGGTTGAGGGGCATCGCTGGTGCTGCTTCCCTCCCCACTCCCAGGGGCTGTAGATCAAAAGTAACATCAATAAGCAAAAAGGAGAGAGGGGGAACGCAAAGCAACTATAGAATAAATAAAGCGTAATATATAGTTATAAAATTACCTTTTTGTTTGTTCTTTTTTGTTTTCCTAATAGACAAAATAGACAGAATTAGAACAAATCATATATATATAGCAGGTCCTCAAATAATACATTGCTAATCTGAAATCCTTGAATTTTCATAGTGTAGATAGACAATATATCTATTTTTATTATATATAGCTCACTAGGTCAATGAGGAAGTGGAACATGATGGATTCCAATGAGAAGATTGGATATGTTATCTATCCCCTCACATAGCGTGCACAGCCCAAGGAAGGATAATTACTGTGCCTACATCTGCCCCATCCTCCAAGCCAGAAGCAGGGGGTCAAGACAAAAACTGTGCAATCAGAAGCATTTCACAAATGTAATCACATGAAATCAGTGGAAGAGCACTTTTAAGTTTAAAAAGAATTTTAAATTATTTTACTGTTAACAAGATTCCCTAAAATCCATATATTTATTTATTTTTAAACAACCATTTGTTTGTTGAATGGATAAACAGCACTTACACTTCTACATTCTTCTGTTGAAGTGCAGCAGTCTTCTTTCCTGGAGCGGCTGCTCTCATCTTCCCCTCTACATACTGATCCCTGGAAAAGGGGGGAAGTGGGGGAACGATCAGAATTATCAGATTTTTCTTTTCTTCAGTTCTGCAAACCTCAATCCATGAGGTTCCCATTTATGATTTATTTTAGTTAAATTCAACATGAAACAACATCACTGAGAAGGAAACTTGTGTTGTACATTCAGGTCGCTGCTCTCTAATGCTGCTGAATATCAGACTGGAGAAGGGGCCCAGCGCCCCCACAGATCAACCATGGAAAAGGAAGCAGGCAGCACTGTTCTCTGTGTAGTGGCTGAGAGTCACTGCAACTTCGCTTCCATTCAAATAAATGGAAAGTAATTTGCAATTGCTGGTGTGACCACTGTGCAGAGCATAATTCTCCAATCATCCTCTGTCCATTACAGCTGGTCTGCGGTGGTGTCAGGTGATGGACCTCCAATGATTAAGGGAAATCTACTACCACCATTAAGGATTGTAAATAAAGCACTTATATGCTCGTGTGTGCCCCCCCATGCTCTTGTCTTATGCCCTTTTCTTGGTAACCAAAAAAAATTAAAAATTATGCAAAGAGCCTTAGGGCCAGCAGGCTCAATTTACAGCTATGTAGCCAGAGCCTTTCAGGCTCATATGCATAATTTGTGAAGTTTTTTGTTAAAAAAAAAATGCTAAAAGAAGAGGAGATCCTGCTAGAGGAGTCACACACCAGTAAGTCAGCACTCTTGGTTTACAATCCTTCTTCCTGGTGGTAGGTGTCCTTTAAGTGTTAAAAGAGTCAGTTCCTTCTACAGATCCCAAGGAGACCTTATACATAGACTCCACTTACTGATTGGCTTTCTGAAGTTCTTTTTGCTTTTGCAGATTAGTGTCCACGTATTTGAGTACTCTACTCTCTGGTACCCACTCATCCCAGCTGCAGGAAAGAAAAACAAAGAAGAGGGGAAGAAAACAAAAAACAAAAAGAAGGAGAAAGAACCATCACCATTGTGTCTATTTACTTCTGGTTTATCAGTGTGATACATAATTGGGGCACATTTTCCTTAGGAAATTTGGTTCATGCATAAAGCTCTGCATTCTGTGTTTTACAGGTCAGATATACACTTCTATATGTGGATGAAGGGGATGTGCCAAAACTTTATTTTTTTTAAATTTATTTTTCAGTACACACCAAGCATGTTATGAAACATGGTGCTCGGCAGTCTTCCCCAAGCAAAGCATGAAAAGAGTTTTCCACAAATAGGGAAACTGTTTAACAGCCTGCGCCTCAATATTCCAGTGGGTCATCAGACCCACATTATCCAATAAGAGGCCTCCACAGACACTGTGCACGACCCTCTGTGTTATCCCCTGGTCCGCGGTGAACCAGCTGCAGTGGATGCACCTGGTCCTATGATGCCACAAACTTCTGGTTGGCCTAAACAGAGCATCACAGGATCAAGAGCAGGGTAGGAATACTTCGTTACCCTGGAATACCCCTTAAAAATGCCCACAATAGATGTCAACTGAACCTTCCTTTTTCAGCATTTCCAGGGTATCAAATAATATGTAAAAGGATCCTGACCAACCTGTCACCAAATGTTCAGGAAAGAAGGAATGGCCATGTGGGATTTCAGTGTGTATGATCCTTTGTCCTCACAATAAAATAAAAGATGCTGCCAGGGACGTCTGGCAGTGTCTTATTGCCCTGATCCACACTTTGCAGAGAAAACATGTAAGGGAAATCTAGAGAAATAGTTGTTGGCTGAACAAGCATTTGCTTACAACTCAGTGGCGATGTCTGTTATGTGTACTTTATGTAGTATATTCAACAATGGTACAATAGATATATATATATTCACATAAAATAAAGCATAAAAAAGTCAACTTACTTCTTATTCCACCCGCTGTAGTGAATGAAGTACTTCACCTGCTTGTCCTTAATGGCAACTTTCACACACTGTCAAAACAAACACAGGATTAACCTCAAGATTCACACAATTCAATAACTTACAATAAAAAAACACAAGCCTCTAGGTGCAATTAATTTCAGCTTAAGCCTTTGAAGTAGCTATAAATTAATATCACAAAACCATAAGTGTTTCTACTGGCATCAATTACCAGCAGACTAAGCTGGAAATAAAAGAACATTTTTCTTGCTTTTAAACCTAAAGGGGTATTCAGACAAAAATAGATCTATGCCAAGTGTATAGATAATGGCACATCCATAGGAGATGCCATAAATGTCCGATCACTGGGGGATCCAAAAAGGATTACAGGATATAGGGGTCCACAGTTCCACCTGTACTCTATATAATGATGCCAGACGCTCTCCCAGCTTCTGCTCATCCCCCTATGTGACAATGTCGGGGGTCAAAGGAACCTCAATCTGGTTATCTGTGGAGAACCCTGCAGTGCATCCCCCACAATCAGACGACATAAGTGTATTTAATTGGAATACCCCTTTACAGTAAACTGCAACCCGTTGTAAAGCAGGCTGAGTAATGTACTGGGATGGCGTGACCACCCTTTCAGAGCTTACAGTGCACGAACCCCTACAACATTTTTCACCAATCCTGTATAAAGGGGAACTGAACACAAAATGAATACTTAAAGCATCATGTAAGAGACAACTATTCATACCTGTGAAAGATAAATGGGTAGTAAATACTGACTTAAATCGGTTCTGCTATCTCAACTTTTGCTGACTGGGGGCCTTCTATGATTATCTCTGAAAGGAGCCAGTACCGAGCTGCATATACCAAGAGCAAAGAAAAAAACAACTATGAAGACACAATCACTAACAGGTGACAAAAGTTTGAGCAGACAAAGAAAGCAGGAATCTATATATACAAGACTCTTGGGACCCCCAAAATCACTTTACTTGATTAGTTAAGTAGTGATATCTTTAACGTGAACCTGCCTCCAGGATTGACATTTTTAGCTTGTGACAGGTTTCAATAGCCTATGCTATGCTAATGCCTTTGTCCGAATCAGGTCAGAAATTTAATTCACATTACCTGGCAGCAGCATGTGGCGAGTCCAAGGAAGGGGGCAGCTGAAGCCTGTGTGTGCCTGTATCTCAGTCTCCTCCACACAATCCCCCCCGCCACTCTCCCTCCTCCGCCTGCTCAATGCACATGACCGGAAGTGGGAGGAAGCTGCATGAGTGTGGAGGATACCGGTACACACAGGCTGCAGCTGCAGCCTAGCCGGGACTCACCACAAGCTGCTTGCAGGGAGCCAGGCAATGTGATTTAAACTATCATAAACTAATAAAATGGTTCAAAATGCTCAAAGGCATTTTAAAAATCAGCATAGCATAGACTATTGGAATGTATCAACAGATAAGTGACATTCCTGGTGACAGGTTCACTAAAAAAAAAAAAAAAAAAAAAAATCCTGTACAACCCCTTTGCCACAACTATAAGAAAGGATGCTGTAAAAACTAACTCAATCCCAGTCCTGACCTATGGTGCAGTGTTGTATCCCCCTCTGCCACCACTTGTATGTAGCAGTGAGGTTATGTCCAAGCAGTCACCACAATCTTATAATGGCCTAATCTGACAGTCAGACGCCAGCGATGGGTTGCACATTATCTGCTCAAACTAAGTGAGGACAGAGGTTTTGTGTTTACTTCAAGGGGTTATCCCATATTTACAATAATATTTATTATTGGTTAACCCCACCAATCACGAGAACTGGAACCCCGCGATCCATAGGACATAGGTCCTGTTCTCACCATTGGGTGAAGTGGCAGGACAAGCATGCACCCAGCCACTTAGAGTGTATGGAATTGCCAAGCATTGTGCTAATTAATTAGCACAATGTGTGCTTATTAAGCTGCCTCCCCCTAACATCCTCAGCAAGCGAGCAGGTGACATCAGACGGAGCCAGAAGGGGCTTCTATGACGTCCCCAGAAGCCCTCCGAGGCTCTTTTGCATAATTTTACAAGACTATTTTCTCCAAAACATGGCCATTAGAAAGGAAGAACAGATTCTGATTCAGGGGACACACATGCCAGCTGTAGAAGTGCTTGCTGTAAAATACTGCAGCCATGTGGTAGATTTCATTTAAATAACTAATCATAGACAGCCCCTTTAATCACATGCTATTATTAAACCATGGGTCCACTCTACTATTGATAGTGTATGAGATTTGGTAAATTTTTATCCAGCTTGTATATTCGGAACACAGAGGGAGATTTGTCAGAAGGTCTGAGGTAAAACTATTCTCATCAGAGCTCAGCTATAATTGTATAAACTGCTGTGGTAAAATTACAGCTGAGCTCTGATTGACTGCCATGGACATCCAGAACAGTTCTGCTCAGACACTTCTGATAAATCTCCCCCATTGTGTTTAGTTAGCACAGTTTTTTTTTTACAGTGACCATTTTATGTATGAGGAGATGACAGCTGGCCTCGGCCTAAATCAAGAGAAGAAACCAGTGGACCAATTGATACAGCAAGACGGCCAGCACATTCATTATATACATCTCATCCTCCAAATTTCTACTTAAGATGATCTGTTTCTATTTGCCGAATATAGGTGCAAGCTAGCTGGCTCCTAGCACCCAGAAAAGTATGTAGTGAAGAGTACATTCGCTTTCACTAAAAAACACAAAGTTGAGGAAACTGAGGAAGTCTTTACAGGGAAGTTTCATAACTTAGAAATGTGCAGTTCTCATTGTCTGCCTCACACTAACCACCCTCTACCTATTGGCTTGTATAATGCAGAATACGTTTTCAGGCTCCTAATTGCAGCTATTCAGTCACTAGGAAGTCTTAAAAGTATTTACAAAAATACCCTGAAAAATCTGTAAAAAAACTCACAGTTAGCAATATGTAACCGAGAACCACTATAAGATGTACAAGCAAATGTGACATACCTTAGCTTCATACAGAAGAGGCCCATGAAAGCACAAGACACGTTCACCTGTAACATGAAGACAAGCAGAGTCAGGAACAGAAGTCACCTCACATGTAACACTGCATCACACACATCCATCAACAAGGGAAGAATCTCACATTACTATACCAAGGATGGGGGTGGAGGGCAATACATCCAAAGTTAGGATACCACCAGCAGAAAGGTTCATTTTGCCCTTCACCACCCAGTGGCTTAAAGGAAACACTTTCCTCATCAATTGTAAAATTAACGGGGTTGTCTGGGATTAACCAAATTCTGTCCACCAGCAAGGAGTTTCTAAAATAAAGGGGCTTATCTTGCCCCATCTGGTCCGTCTCGGGGAGTCCCATCACTGTCATCCTATGCATTGATGGCACCCAATTCTGTTCACATCAGTGTTGGGCATGTATCTTTTTCCCGGGGTACAATGTGATTGCAATCCCATTTTTTTCCCCACTTACTAAAACAGTGTGTAACAGAAAACCACAATTCAGGTGTGAAGTGGGTCTTCGGTTGCAAAAGCCATGTGCTGCACAACATGGTGTCACTGTGTATAACCACCGTAGACCAGCAGTGATGGGACCAGCCACCACAGTACAGCTATTGCTCCTCTAGATGCCTGCGATGTGAGGGAAGAAATATTCTACAGCGCTTCTGCACTTTGTCGTTTTATCCCATTAGATTTTGACAACATAACTGTATCGAATGCAAATTGACAAGTCACTGAAATTACACAAATATATTTAGATACAATCTAAATACAATTCTGAAGTGCTAAACACACATCTTATCCAAGGCCTGACAAAATAATATAAAGTAAAGAAATGATACAGAACTAGGCCACAAATTTGCGGCCGGATATACGTCCCCATTGACACCTATGGTACCGTACAGTGTTGACACCGCAAAAAAGATAGAGTATGCTCCATCTTCGTTATTTCCTATGAAGAGGGGAGAGGCGAGCAGCGCTCCTGATGCATTGCCGTTTGCTCACCTCGCTATGACCGGGCAAACAAACGTTTGGTGTGAAAGCAGCCTTAGGGCGGTGGCACACTTGCCGTTTTTGCATCGGCGTTTCTATGGTAATTTAATGAAAAAAAAAAAAAAGGCGGCTCGTTCCCGATCGCAGGCGGTTCCATAGAAACGCTGAAGCGATCGGCCCACGGTCCGACCCGGTGGGTGCGGCTTTGGCTGCGTTTGCAAACGCAGACAAAACGGCATGTGTGACACCAAACTTAGTCTGTAGAATTGTTAATACAGCTTCAGTATATAGAAGAGCGATTATGCACAAACCCAGTGTTTGTTTCCCATCCCCTAAATAGAGATAATTATTTGGACACCAGGATACAGTCATTAACCTCATATACTGGGAACATTTGGGGAAAATAGTGCAGAACCATGGAGAATTACAGCCCTGCAGGTTGATGGTCAGTCCTAAAGATAGGCCAGAAAACCAGGTTCCTTCCCAGCTAGAACAATGAAGCAGCAGAGATACTCCCTCCCCTCCATTGTGTACACAGGCTTCTGTACATGCAGCTCAGCCCATTACACGGCTGTGATACCATCACCATGGCTCCTGGAGGTCTCACACTACACAAGGTTTTATCCACTATTCTATCCAGCTGCACAAAAATATAATTCAACGGAAAAATATATATAAACCAAGATGGATCCAGGACAGATGCAGCCAGGCCGGGGCTAGTGTGTGACCATTACCAACCCTACAGATAGGGCATCAATATCTAAAAGAGATATGAATAACATATGAATTGTTCCTTTCTAGAATATCCTCTGTAAAATCTCACAATTTAACAAAAAAAAAGAAAAAATCTAATCAAATGTGCAAATGAGCTGAGAGCCACTCTGTGGCTTTTGCTGCCACATTAAATATAAGAAGCTCATCCTTCATTTCTTACACTTCCAACTACGTTTTTCACTTCATCTTTAATGTAACACCAGAACTGAAAATAGGATGACCCTGTCGGAGGGAGGCAGAATATGACTCTTCCATGCCCAATTTTAAATGATTTATTTTGTATGGGCAAACAGGCCAAATTTTAAATAAAAGAGTAGTGATAGCATTACATTCCTTCCTGAGAGAGATAGCAATTTGATGGGATAAAATGCCAGTTTCCCTTTAAGCATCAGAGGTAGTTTGTCACCCCTGTCATACACGGCCCCCGATAGTCAAATATTAAGCAGTGGTGCCGCTTTAAATACCTTCACGGAGATTCCGTTTCCATCATCCCTATTCTCCCTTCTTTTCCGGGATGCACATTATAGAATCCACAAGTTGCTCCAGGCGCTTTTATGCGGTAGATGTGGCTGTCCAACAGTCCTCGCAGATACTGACATGCCAGGCTCTCAGGTCAAAGCACACCTAAACATATTACTAAATTATACACACGGCATTGTTCATAGGGATACACAGTCATAGCATACAACTTCTAACACTGGCAAGTCTGCTCTGGGGGGACTGATGTGGACAGCCCCTGCACTGGTATCACTGTATACAGGGATTATACAGTACATCGCCTGAAGTCAAGGAGTGGATGCGATAGCTACCTGCTACACAATGGACATATTTAGAGCTATTCAATTACATCACAATCTGCCACTAATTATTAATAGTACATCCAAAATGTGTGTGGATTTAAGTGGATTTCGGTACATATCAAATCCACATCAAAAACTCAGGTAACCTACCCACAGCTCATTTCCATCTGGCCTCCACTGCTATTTGACAGTTCAAATACATTTATCTAGTAAAGAAAACCAATAGTCCATCATAAGATTGTCCGAGATGGGAAGCAGAACAAAGAGTTGCTCCATACATCTCTGAATAACTTGGTTAAAGAGATTTTCGCAAAAAAACAAGTTAAAGAGAATCTACCACCACGAATCTACCTATAAAGGTAGATCGGGTGGTAGGTGGATGTAAGGGATGTGAGGATAGCTCTTTTTAGAGCTAATCCTCACGTCCCCGCTAACTTTTGGGAAACTTTATTGACCTAACATGTAATATGCATGCGCAGTAGCTCCAGCCTCGGAGCTGGGACTGCTCAGCCGGCCATCATGACGGACATCATGACATGACGGACGAGGTTCCCTTTAAGCCCTGTCAACAGAATGGATCAGTGAGGGAGGGGTCTCAATGATGGAACCCCCATGAGAACGCGCCACGCTCAGCAATCTCCGTCCGCTCCATTGAGATCAAGGTGGCAGTCCGACCATGTGTGACCAGCTACTCTGGTTATCTTGGGGAGCGAAGGGTCTGACTGGGGTACATCCCAGAGACCCGCACTGATCATCAAGTTAGACAGTATCCTGCTGTGGTGGCTTCCTATATAGCAGTTCATATGCCCGGCGGGCCGTAGACGGACCAGCATACGTTCGCGCCATAGAAAGGAGTGGTGACCCCTGCCATCTCCGTAGCAAAACACGGCGCTGTAACACGGGGATAGACAGGACACAGGCGACACCATATCGCTCCATGCGCACATTGCCAGCCCCTACGGTCACGTGAATGTAGCCTAAGGAACATAGCAACACTGCACAATCTTGGGTAGTTTGATGGGTTTCAATACAAACCTTTCCTTATAGGGGTCATCCCAATATTTAATATCCCCATATACATGGGATAATATCTCCAAATAGGGAAGGGTCCAACCAATGACCTCAAGAATGGAGGTCACATTGATTGAGCATGCACCCTGCCTCTGTATTCACTGCCAATAACAATGATAGAGATAGACCACTGTGAGCTCCAGCAGTGCCACAGAGATGGGTAAAAGGATGTATGCCTGACCTGCTGTGATATTCATCCAGGACCCACAAGGCTCAACCCTCCCCCACACAAAAAACAGCATGTTAATCCCTATAGAGGGGATAACAAACTACAAACAAACGGATGCATGAGAAGAATATATAGGGGTGGCTAAATACTATATAACACACTGTATAGTAGGAAGAAAGGAAAGAACAGATTCTGTTTCAGGGGACACACACCAGCTGTAAAAGTGCTTGCTATAAAATACTGCAGCCATGTGTTAGCCAGGTTCTGGGCCATGGCACTGCAGCATGGTGTGTACAGGCATCAGGCAGGCTCTGGAGGGTGGCACTGCAGCACAAGGTGTACAGGCATCAGGCTCTGGAGGGGGTGGCACTGCAGCATAGTGTGTACATCAGGGAGGCTCTGGGGTACAGCACTGCAGCTCAATGTACAGGCATCAGGCAGGCTCGGGGGGGGGGGGGGGGCAGGCTCTTGGTAAATGGCACTGGAGGACAGTGTATACAGGCATCAGGCAGGCTCTGGGGGAGATGATACTGCTGGACAGTGTGTACAGGCATCAGGCAGGCTCTGGGGGAGATGATACTACAGGACAGTGTGTACAGGTATCAGGCAGGCTCTGGGGGAGATGATACTGCAGGACAGTGTGTACAGGTATCAGGCAGGCTCTGGGGGAGATGATACTGCAGGACAGTGTGTACAGGTATCAGGCAGGCTCTGGGGGAGATGATACTACAGGACAGTGTGTACAGGTATCAGGCAGGCTCTGGGGGAGATGATACTACAGGACAGTGTGTACAGGTATCAGGCAGGCTCTGGGGGAGATGATACTACAGGACAGTGTGTACATGTATCAGTCAGGCTCTGGGGTACAGCACTGAAGCATAGTGTGTACAGGTATCAGGCAGGCTCTGGGGTACAGCACTGCAGCATAGTGTGTACAGGTATCAGGCAGGCTCTGGGGTACAGCACTGCAGCATAGTGTGTACAGGTATCAGGCAGGCTCTGGGGTATAGCACTGCAGCATAGTGTGTACAGGTATCAGGCAGGCTCTGGGGGAGATGATACTGCAGCATAGTGTGTACAGGTATCAGGCAGGCTCTGGGGTATAGCACTGCAGCATAGTGTGTACAGGTATAGCTCTGGGGTATAGCACTGCAGCATAGTGTGTACAGGTATCAGGCAGGCTCTGGGGGAGATGATACTGCAGCATAGTGTGTACAGGTATCAAGCAGGCTCTGGGGTATAGCACTGCAGCATAGCGTGTACAGGTATCAGGCAGGCTCTGGGGTACATCACTGCAGCATAGCGTGTACAGGTATCAGGCAGGCTCTGGGGTACAGCACTGCAGCATAGTGTGTACAGGTATCAAGCAGGCTCTGGGGTACAGCACTGCAGCATAGTGTGTACAGGTATCAAGCAGGCTCTGGGGTACAGCACTGCAGCATAGTGTGTACAGGTATCAGGCAGGCTCAGGGGTACAGCACTGCAGCATAGTGTGTACAGGTATCAAGCAGGCTCTGGGGTACAGCACTGCAGCATAGTGTGTACAGGTATCAGGCAGGCTCTGGGGTACAGCACTGCAGCATAGTGTGTACAGGTATAGCTCTGGGGTATAGCTCTGGGGGTCAGGGATCAGCTACAACCATCACAAAGCAGCGCATCCTCAGACCGCCATGACCACTGCCCTCCCCAGGCCTCATTACACCTCAGCCTCATAAGAAGCCGCCATAGGGCACAGCTGGTGCTGCCCATGGAGTAACAATAGAGCCGGGCACCATTGCTCACCACAGCGAACAGCTCACCGCCCCGACTACAGCCCGGCAGCCCGCGACCTTACATGCACTGCTCCAGTCCCGTTTCGTCACCACTGAGCTCCGGCGCCCCTCACTTCTACGTAAACGTGACGAAATTTTTTTTTTTCCACCTTCGTCACTGATAGTCGCTTACCCTCTTGAAATTTAGGCTTTGGGTCCTGCTTCGGCGCCATTTATAACGTCCGCGGCTCCCGGGAACGGATCCGCCGCATCTACACACCGCGCGGGCCCGCACGTCACGGCACCCAACGCGCATGCGCAGAGCGCACTCGTTCGCCTTAGCCACCTCTCTGCGCCTGCTCAGTTGCTCGGAGGTTGCGCAAAGTATAATGGGAATTGTAGTTCCAAGGTATTCCCGCCATCTCAGTTCCACCCTGCTGTACCGTGTTTACTGGATTTACCTCAGCAAATGTTATGTGTAAAATAGATAGTTGTTTTGCAATTCGCATCTAAACTAGAATTCATATTCAGATGAATCTGTGTTGGGAAATACCGTAATGTTCGGATTATAGGTATGAGTATACATATCTATATTCCCGCTCGGTAAACGATGAAAAATAAAGTCAAACTACTAAACATGACTGAAACACTATTTACATGAAGAATTATTTTATTAAATAATAAATTAGGAAGTTTAAAAAAAAAAAAAAACTATTTCGCCCAACGTGGGGCTCGAACCCACGACCCTGAGATTAAGAGTCTCATGCTCTACCGACTGAGCTAGCCGGGCGCTGCTGTGCTGAGGAGATTGTGTGTATTACTGTGATGCAACAGAACATTACAAAGGGAAATACTGAGCTATAACATCATTGTTTACAGAGAACAATAGATAAAGGCTTATAAGGGATGTCAAATTTCTTCCTAAAATGGACTGAAAATACATTTCTTGTGTCCACTAGTGTTTTTTTTGTTATAGAGAAATATTAATATCTCTTCAAGGTTTTTAATCATACATCAAATAGATTGTAACCAGATTTCCTCACAAATAATAGATTTTGGAAATTGCTTTTCAGGTAAAAGACTGCATCAGCGGAGGAAATGTATCATTCGGCGCCGCTCAAACGCCATCGTAAGACAGAGGCCGCCCCCAACCCAGTCCTGCGAGGTACATCAAGAGATGTTAGCCTATTGATATATCTGTCGGACGCCTGCGCTTCCCGACAGTGTGGATTTGTGGAAAAATCTATGGACAACGTTCAGGGGTCTTCAAAAATTACGTAGGCGTGGGGCAGGAGCGCTCTGTACCTGTCCACTGCGCTAGCGGGCGTGCCTCTTCATGCCCACAATGGCACGAGGTGGCGAAATTGCAAATATAATGGCAATCGCTAGAAGCTGGCATAGAAGCGCTGATAGATCTCCCCCAGCATTTCAATCATTGTTGCCATGAGAACTAGGAGAAAGACTTTGGAAGCAAGAAGCTCTGAGTTCATACAACAACAACATTATCCTCATATATCCATGTTATCATACACATAACAAAATAGTCAGATCATTTATAAGGATCTCACTCCTTAAGGACCAAGACATTTTATTTTTTTGGGTTTCCATTTTTCACTTTTTTATATATCCGTTTAGGGAGCTGTAGTAGGTGACGGCCGGGCGCGCATGCGTCCGCTGGCGATGGAGAGGAGGAAGGGTGACCCCTCCGCTTTCCATAGCGATCCATTGCACGCGGCCGGTCATGTCCTATCTTTTCCCTGTGTACGGAGCGGTATGTGCTCACCTTATTGCTACGAGCGGCCATTGCTTTCTATGGGGGATGTATGTACATCCGCAAGCTTGCAGCCACACATACGTCCCCCATACTGTCGTGTGAATGTAGCCTTACAGAGTTGTAGTAGACATTTCCTTTATAGAATTGTAGTAGGCATTTCTTATTCCATGGTGGTTACTGGGAAATCGCCATTTTCTTGTGGACACAGTTTTTACAGCTTTCACTATGCGTCCAAATGACCCCACTACTTTATTCCTTGGGTCAGTATGATCACCGGGATACCAAATTTATTTGTAGAATTATTATGTTTTAATAGTTTGAATGAATGAAAACCTTTTGTAGCAAAGGACTTTGCATGTTCTTTTAGGTGCAAACTGCTTGCACATGTATTTAGGAAGTGCCTGTGCCACATTTGTGTTACAAGCAGGGTCGGCTCCAGGTATCAGTAGGCCCCTGGGCGACAGAGCCTCAGTGGGCCCCTTTGCAGTGAACACATGGCAGCGTTAAAAATTCAGAAACTGAAACTGACCCTTCCTGGTTATTTTATATATATATAAGCCCTCCTCACACCCTATGGAATCATTAAATACAGCTCACCTCACCCCCATGGTGAGCCTTATGTGGGACCCCCAGCAGCTCTGGGCCCTGCCACTTGCCCAGGTATGCCAAGTGCTGGTGCCGGCCGTGGCCCTGGTCACACGTGACCATTTTGTGTCGCGGCTTCACTATTTTTCATGCAACACAAATTTCTAGACTGAAGTGGGCATTCCGGTGCTCAGTGGAACTGTGCGCCAGATTTATCATGCAAAGTCCGACAGAAGTGTGCACCAAAAAAAAGTGGCTCACTCTGTCGGGGTAGAGCACAGGGTGCCAGATTCATGAAGAACGTGCACCAGAAATCATGAATCTGGCGCCCCCTGCACACTACACAGGCAAACTGCATATAATGAAGTAAATGTGCTCCGTATGACCTTTTCATTACATTTTTTGTATGTTGCTTGAGCTGTGCTAAAACTATTTGGGGATTTATAAATTCATAGTTATGATTTATAGTTTTGGCCACATTTACTAAGAACAGTGCAAACAAGCTGTTTGCAACGAAAAGAACATGCAAAGTCTGACAGAAATTTGTCCCCACTGTTTCCAGAATTTGCATTGAGACCCATTGGGGCTTATTTACTAAGGGTCAGCGGATCGCACTTTCATCATATTTTCGGGATTTGCGCCACTTTAACAGGTATTTAACTGGGTATTGTGTCGCACGTGATCGGATTGTGGGACAGCGGCGCCGGCTTTCATGTGACAGAAATCGGGGGGCGGGCCGTCGGACGGTCCGACTGATTCGGACTGAGCGCGGGATTTAAGTTTCATCTGTGTCGCAAGACAATGCACTTACATTCACCAGGAAGAAGAAGTTGAACTCCGGCGGACCTGAGTGGGGAAGCGTCACAAGCAGGATATCGGGCGCACAATCTTCGTGAAACGCAGCACAGTGCATTCCGGTCGGACAATGCGCTTTTGCGGATCATGACAGGACAGGTAAGTAAATGTGGCCCATTATCTTCAAGTTACACTGTTGCCTGTCCATATGCCCTATAATTATATAACATGTTATTTATGAACCCCTTCACGACATTTGACGTAGTATTACTGCATGGCGAGACGTGCGCTCCTGCAATATGCATTAATACTACATCATGCTTCTGGCACCGGCGGGTGTCGGCTATAACCCCTAACACGCCGTGGTCGCGCTGAACGTGGCGTGTCATGGGCATTTAACTGGAATCGGACCCCCCGCGGCGCTTACTGGGGGGTCCGTGGCTCCTATCGCAGCCCCAGGACTGCCAGTGTCCCGGGACTGTGCAATCTTCTTCTGGGAGGCGGGTCCTGCCTTCTGCGCAGCATGCTCAGTGTGTCACATAATACAGTGTAATACATCTGTATTACACTGTATTAAGTGAAGAATAGCTTGAACAAGCGATCAGAGGATCACTTGTTCAAGCCAACCTGTAAAAGTAAAGAAAAAAAGTTAAAAACACTAATTAAACACACTTTTCAAGAAAAAGAATTAATTAAATAAAGTTAAAGTCCCCTAACACAAACATTCCCTATACACATCTAATAAAGAAAAAAAACCTGAAAATCACCAAAACCCCCCACATATTTGGTATCACCGCGTCTGAACCCTAAACACTAAGTCAGAAACATTATTGGACCTGTACAGTGAACGCCGTAAAAACAAAACCCGAAAAACTCACCAAAAATGTACATTTTTCATAAAATCCCTTCACAAAAATGTTCCAAAAAGTGATCAAAAAAAGTTATGTGCACCAAAATGGTACCACTTGAAAGGACAACTCAACACATAAAAAATAAGCCTCAAACCAGCTCTGTCAACCAAAAACTATTAAAGTTTTATCTCCGAAAAGAGAGATGAGATTTTCTTTATATTCGTTTTTTTCCAGTAAAATTGTAAAAATGTATTGAAAAACTATATAAATGAGGTATCACCGTAATCGTAGTGATCTATAGAATAAATATATTATAGTATTTTTAGTGTACGGTGTACGACCCCAAAAAGATACAAAAAAAAGAAACCCAAAATTGACAATTTTCTTTTCCTCCATACATTAAAGAGTTAATAAAATATCATCCAAAAGCTACAGACCCACTAAAATGAAGTATTTGTAAAGTGCATCTCATGTCGCAAAAAATAATCCCTTATATGTCCAAATTGCCAAAAAAAATAAAGATTGTATAGCCATTATAAAGTGACAATGAATAATGGCGCAGCTTCCCTTCGATGCCCTGGCGTGTGCCCATACAGCAGGTTACCACCACATATGGGGTATTGTTATTGTTTTTTTAGGTGCCGATTTTTAACAGTGATTAGCACTGTGGTGTTATATGCACAGCCTTAACTTATTTGGCGCACTGTAAGAAGAACAAGTGAGTGTGACTAATGTGAAACCACTTTCATGAAGTGTTTTAGAAATTGGTAGACTTCATTTTTTGTTGGTCTAATTATGCACCAAAAAAAGGGTCAGGAATCTAGAGGTGCAGGAAAAATGTTGGGATTGAAGAGCTGCGTCCAAATTGAGCGGAGAAAAAAAAAGTGAGTTTTGGAATTGAAGCTAAATTGCAGCATCAACACATCAAAAACCCACATTCAACAACAAATGGCGTAAAGCCCCCACTGTGCTTTGGGTCTCCATACTGTGACATCATTATCCTTGTACTGTGACATCACTGTGTGCATTATCTGTTTACTGTGACTTCATTATCCTTGTACTGTGACATCACTGTGTGTATTATCTCTGTACTGTGACTTCATTATCCTTGTACTGTGACATCACTGTGTGTATTATCTCTGTACTGTGACATCACCGTGTGTGTTATCTCTTTACTGTGACATCACTGTGTGTGTATCATCTCTGCACTATGACATAATTTTGTGCATTATATCTGCACTATGACATCGCTGTGTGTATTATCTCTCTACTATGACATCACTGTGTGTATTATCTCTGCACTGTGACATCACTGTGTGTATCATCACTGCACTATGACATAATTTTGTGCATTATACCTGCACTATGACATCGCTGCGTGTATTATCTCTCTACTATGACATCACTGTGTGTATTATCTCTGTACTGTGACATCACTGTGGGTATTATTCCTGCACTTTCCATCGCTGTGACATTACAAGTATTCTGAGATAATTATATACATTATTTATGTACTGAGACTTGTAAGTGTCTAGATGTATTGTTACATTACCCTGTAGATGACCAAAATACACACAATCTTTCCATGCTGTGAACTGTTGAAGGCGGTCATGATGCACGGGATCTCATTGTTACCTATATCCATACATGGAAATGTACCAAAATGACCATATTTGGACAAGACTTTATGGTAAAAATAACCCTCAACCATGTGATGTCTAAGAGCCATGTAAAAGTATACTCTTGTGAATTTAGGCTATGTGTACAAGCGCATTAAACAATGCCTGTCCTATATAGTTACCCTGTAGTCATGTAATTATCTGGGAAATGCTCCCGTGTAGCTTGATGGACAGACATGCAGGGCTCCTATGTTTGATTTAACCAAAGCAAATTATTTCACATACCACAGTCTCCAAGGAAAACTATGTCCGCACAGAAATCTCAGTGATCCTACCCAGCCATGCAGAAACCCTGGTAACACTGCATGTACCACTTGACTCCCCAGAGAGATAGTAATCCTAAAGAGACAACAGCAAGTGCTCTAAGGAATGTACAAATCACCATTGTGAGACACCAGCCCGGGTTGGCAGTTTTCATTTTTCCATGCGGAATTCTTCTAACTTCAATAACTGGTGCTAAGATCTAGCTTTCAATTAATCTCCTATCACAATTCAGATTTTTTGCATTGGTAACATTTACTTAAAGGCGTTAAAGGGAACCCATCACTAGAATTTGCCCACTAAACTTCTCAGGCAGGGTATGAAATTTCTTTTTCTGGAATTCCCTCTTCTATATGAAATTTCACCCATCCACTTATCTAAAATATCCCCTAAAGTCAGGTAAATATGACTCATCTCCCATTTTTACATGAGATGAGTCAAGTTTAGTTATTGTGGGGATAGTGTCATTTCAGAACCCCCATCTCCTATAGTACCAAGAAACAACCTTTTGTGTCAAATTACAGCTAGAAATCTCATCTTTTAGATCCCATGAAGAATATGGTTCTGTGAGCTACGCCTAAAAGATCATGTGATCTGAAAGATGAGATCCTTATCTTTAAAGGAAACCCTTCTATGACGAATCTGCCATCAGAAGTCAATCTAAGAATATATTCCTCCTGCTGCCTCTGTCCTAATCTATAATTTATAATACTGGAACCTAACTTGTTAAAAACTTTATTTCAATAATATGTAAATTAACTGCAGAGGCTACTGGGGCGTGGAATAGCCTTACCTCCCAGTGCCTGGCCAGGCTAGTACACACCCCAGTAGCCTCAGCAGCTAATTTACATATGACTAAAATAAAGTTTTTAACAAGTGAAATTAGGTTCCAGGATTATTAAATTACAGATTAGGGCAGGAGAAGGCAGGAGGAATCTACCACCAGATCTACTTTTGATAGTATACTATACACTATACTATAGAACAGAAGATAGAGACATCTGAATTGACACTTCAACTGCAATCACTAAACTTGACTCATTTGATGTGAAAATGAGGTAAGAATAGTCATATTTGCCTGACTTTGGAGTGGATTTTTTTTTAAATAGGTTAATGAGATTTCACATATAAGAGAAAATTCTTGAAAGTAAATTTCACACACTAGTTTATATATTAGGGGAATATTAGTTTAATGGGGTAAAACCTGGTTACAGGTTCTCTTTAAGGGAATATTCACATGGAGCAGTTTTAGAACAGTTCCAATGATTTCTAGGAACTTGCAGAAACCCATTTGTTAGCTGTAAATACAAACTCATTCCGATATAGGGCTGAATTTATTTTCCAAAACTTTCTGCAACTTTTACATCTTAACGTATATTTGTACATTTTAAATAAAAAGACAAATGGAAATAATACTTTGGAGGTCAGTAAGATATTAACGGAGATGCATCAAAACTGTGGCTCCTGACACAGGGAATTACTTTACTTTTCTTTTACATTAGTTCTGACAGATCTTTGTTACTATCTCTCGTGCACACAGGTTGGACATCTGAGCCAGACGTTAATGATTTATTAAGCAGAAGTCACTTGCAGGAACATATGTTGCGTTGCAGGCTGCAGGAACATATATGGTATCACCTGCATTACAGATCTAATCACAGACAATGTGATACTCTAGTAGGGGGCTAACTTTGTGCACTGCAGTAATGTAAGCCTTATTGGATATTCTTTTGATTCTGCAGCTATTATAGCAAGTCTCCCTATCCTATCCTAGAGGGACCTCCCCAATCATCACAGATCATATATAGTACTGATGTCCCTTCATATAGCACTTACCCAGTGCCAGGACATGAATATGCTTGCAAGTTCTGTATATTATATAACAATTTATTCATGAAAGTCGTAGGAACATCTTTATAACCTATAAAATTGTAAAACAATCGTCTCTTGAAAAATTTCACATGACTAAAATGTAGAACAAGGTTGAGTTTTATTAATTCGAGACTGCAATGTGCATTATAACCCTATTGTACATGAGGTAAAATGATTTAAAGGACATCTACCACCAGGATGAAGGATTAATAATAATAATTCTTTATTTATATAGCGCACACAGATTACGCAGCGCTGCACAAGCATGTCAAATTGGTGGTGCGACACCCCTCTGGCAGGATCCACTCTTCTTTAAGCTTCTTGTACCCTTGTTTTTAAGAAAAAATACTTTAAAATTATGCACATGAGTCTGAGGGGCTCCAGGCTCCATAGGTGCTCAGGCTCAGGCTCATTTGTATAATTTTAAAAGCCTGTTTTTGTAAAAACCAGGGCATAAGAAGCTTAAAGAACAGCATAGTCTAACATAGGGGGCACAAACCAGTATGTCAGTGTGCTTGGTTTACAATCCTTCATCCTGGTGGTAGATGTCTTTTAAAGCAAAAGATATATATAAAAAAATTGTAAATGTTTCCGAAGTCATCAGCAGATGGCAGCAGAGTGCAAGCCTGGATCATCTGTCAGGTTCTATGGGTGAAAAAAAGACTTTTGCAAAAAGTTTCAAAATATGAAACTATTCACTTTATAATAATTCATGATAATGAGCTGTGGTTATATACACTTAGCTTGACAGGTGAAGAATGATTTAATTTATGGTATATAGGAATGTTAATAATCACATATGGGCTGTATGATGAAAAGGGGGCAGTAGAGAGGGACAGATGAAAGACAAGGAAAGCAAAGAGAGTGTGGGAAGGACAAGGGATAAGAGGCAGTGCAAGAGGAGGGGAGATTGGGGTGCAGGAGGAGGGACTGTAAACTTGAGAGCCCTAGACAAGAAACAGATGACAAGAGACAAAAGAGTTAGAGAATCTCCTGGATGTTGGATACATTGTGTCACCAGAGGACAGAGCAGATACCCAGATGAATTGCCCCAAGAGACAGAAACATTGCAAGAAATGATCCCTCCCATTGTGCACTACAAACATCATTCTGCACATCACACTAACAAAGAGCACATGGATAAATAGGAGATCACAAAGCACTGTAAACATTCCAGCACAGACACATAAGCTCACACATCCATTCTACTGCCTCCTGGACCACTACACTAGCATGCAGCCCCCAACCCTCCTATGATAAAACCACCAACCTGCAAGATGCTGCTCCTGCTGCTTGTGCTATGCTCTGCTCTGCAAGAGGTCACCCCACTCATTTCAGGTCAGTATTTCTTATGAAGTTAGCTCTATTGATTCCACTTGCTGGGTGTTTTAGAAATATTAGTATTGTTCCCCTTCTGCTACGCATAAATAGATATAGAGTATCAATACTAATAGAAAATACAATAGATTAAAAAAAAATGGCTAAGAGTAGATGTGCAGTGAAGGGTTAAGCGTTAGCAGGGTCTCCTTGTACATCAAGGCTCTTCCCACTCACTGCTAGGGACTGGACTTACTTAACCCCATCAGCTATCCTCGCCTGCAGACAGACAGCGAGATTTTATTTGACAGTCCAGATCAAGGAGGAAAATATTGCAAAACTGTACATAACAAAACTTTAGGTTTGCCAATTTGTGTTATATAGCTGATGTACTCCAATACTAGCAGCTAAAATTGAAAAATAGTGTATTTACAGTCTTTTCCTCTACGTTTTTTTGTGCAAAAATTGTTCTGACCACTGCAAAATATCTGTATTTGTGTGCACTTACAGTAGGTTTCCTGATGCATTGATACATTGTTGTTGTGTGTGTAACCAGAATATATATGGTACATAACATGTAAACTGCATGTTCTTGTTCTTCTAGTCAGAGCAAGGAAACCCCATTGCGTCATTTCATGGATTTGTTTCTGTGAGCTAATAGTTGGCATGACATGAGCTATACCTTCACACTAGTTAGAAATAACCTTGTGGAATTAGGAGATGGTAATTGGCTTGTCATTATATGTAAGTGCTATATACTACCACGAGGTCTGACACCTTGCGAGTTGTAACTCCGGTTGAGTTAAAAGGTAGCAGCTTTGTTGCGGTCTGTGTACAGAACACATGTAAATGCTATGTCATAAACATGTTTAGCAATATAAGATAACATAGTATTCCAGTATTCTGCAACCTCCCAGATGCTGCGGTATTATTGCAGGTTATGTATGTACATGCACAGATTGTACTCTTGTATCCATTGTGGTCGAGTTCTTATGGAAACAAGAGTTGTAAGTCTAAACTGATTCCACATAAGTATCCTTTGATAAAAAGGACACTTCAAAAACCAGATGGATGCATTCTCCCAGTTGCGACAGGAGTTTTGCTCATCTGAAAAGGGTTTGTGTAAAACAGAGCTTCAATTTTTCATCCCATTTTGTATTACTACACTATGTTGTTTAGGTTTCTATCTACTTTTGCATAACCTAAAAACCCACCTGTTCAAGATTGCCTTCAACACACATTTACTAAGGGTCGGGCGCTGGACTTTTGTCCGGCCGTGCACGTTCTTCATGGCTAAAATGGCACAGGTATTTCAGAAGTGTCTGCGCTGCCATTGTGGCAAACACGACCCTTTTCTGGCCTCCATGCGACACAAATTAGGGGGCGTGCCATAGGTCGGTCCGTCGCACGTCCTTTGTTAAA
This sequence comes from Engystomops pustulosus, assembly GCF_040894005.1. Lineage (NCBI taxonomy): Eukaryota > Metazoa > Chordata > Amphibia > Anura > Leptodactylidae > Engystomops > Engystomops pustulosus. The sequence continues at coordinate 178,952,194 of NC_092414.1, forward strand.
GGTGCACCACAAAAAAGATGGTGAACTCTGCGGGGAAGCGACACATTCATGATTTCTGGTGCACGATCTCAGTGAATCGCAGAGAAACACTGCATTGTACACGGAAATAGCACTTTTAGTGAACTCTAGTGACTTTTAACTGCTCTGCTCCCTCACCTCATACCTACATCTACCCTCCCATATAGATTGGGAACCCTCACGGGCAGGGTCCCCCTCCCGTTTGTTGCAGATCTCTGCAGTTTTTGCATTTTCATTTGTACTTGTCTTTCTGTAATGTATGTAAATCCCTTACATAATTGAATGAATAGTGCTTTATGAAAAAATAAATAATAATAATAATGCTTGTTAACTAGTTGCAGACCTACTACCTTATATAGTCCATACATTGTACATATCTGCACAAACTTCTCAAATCAATAGTATCATTCAACTTTGTAAATTATCTTAGCCAAAGAAAATGGCTGGAGCTAATGGAGAAGGAGAAATGGTCACAATAAGTTGGAAGTTTCTATCTCACCCAAAGGGCTTCATTCGCATCAATACAGGTCTCAGATTCCCTATATTATCCTATATGGTCCTGCCAATGCTTCTAAATGAAAGCAGAAGTTATTATGGTGCAGATTCTCACTCCCACTATACATTTGATGTATGCAAAGTGAGATGTGAGAGGTGAGTAACATTTTCTTTTTTGTTCTAACCACATTTTAAAATAATTTTTAACTAATTGAAAACCCCTTTAACCACAAATATCACTCTTTCTTACTTACTTCAAAAAGTCTCATATGGATGATATGTACTACAGAATTGGATAATCACTCATGTTAAAAGAAATCTTCCTTCAAACCAGGGACATTTACTCATCGATCCAGCGACTGATACTGTTGTAATCCTCTTATTTTTATTCTCCATGGCTTCCTACCTTCTAAAATCAATTTTTTTCTCCTTAAGAGCCAGAAGTGCTCTGGAAGGCATTACCAGATCATCTGAATGCTGTAGCTTCACAGGTAGTTACAATGTCTCATGTTCCCCCTGCTCCCTCAGCACTTACCCCTCCCATTTCCTGCTGTGACCACAGCATCATTGAGGACACAGTGGGAGGGGGAAGTACTCCATCACAGTATAACAGCCTCTGAGCCCAGAGCACAGAGGGGCTCTGGAAACACCCTTCCAAAGCCCTTGAGACTAATTAGCATAATCATAAAGGTTGATTTTAGAAGGATGGAGGCCATGGATTACAAATAAAAGAAGATTACCACAGTCATGGTGCCTGGATCTTTGAGTCCCTGGTTTATCATTTTAATGAGTCAATTGATTTAGACAGTACCAACATGTTCCATCCAAGCCTACAAATCACACTGAAACTCGTCTTCTTAGTATATATTTATTTGATAGATAAATCAAACTTAAAATGACCTAATCCTCCTTATATTGTTATTTTTGGATCTGCAGGAATATGTTTTCTGGGAGAGGAAGTAATGCAAAATATAGAATCCTAGTGGGAAAAGTAGCTGTCCCAGGAAATCCCTTGTGTTCTATATACTGTAAGCAGAAGGAAGATTTCACATTTTTGATTGGGGTTCTCATACAAGAAATTTTCTGTTTTGAGCTGCCTGTTAGATCTATAGGTACCATGAGATAAGACATATTAGTTACCACCATGAGCATTCTCTTATACAAAAAATAAAAAAATAAATATACAATAAAAGCAAATGAGGATACAAGACCCTTTGTAATATAGCTCATTAGTTTCAAGAGAAGTGGGGTAGCAGCAAACATAAGGATATTACTATTCCTCCCAGAGTAGCAGGTAGGATTGTGACCTTTTGCTAGGATAGGCCATCAGTATCCAAACTGTTGGGGGTCCTATTCAAGGAAACCTTGTTGTTCATTTGTAGCCAGGGCCCACATTGTTTTTTGTATAAGTTTACTGTGGTACATGTACTGGTACCTTGTCTACATAGAAGCAAGGGTGCAGGGTTCTGAAGCTTTGTTGATTGAATGGAGCAGTGCGACAATAGTGATACGCAGTGGTGTAACTGGGAGACCCAGGACCCCATAACATACTTCTGAATGGGACC